>NW_026622763.1:7406298-8031298 GCF_023065955.2 Ursus arctos | reverse complement strand
GACAGCAGAGTAGTATGATTTGCATTTTAGAAAAGCCTTTTTTACTGAAGGGTGGAACTTCAACAAGAAGGAGCCAGTTGGATAAACAGAGGACAGTTAGGAAGAATTGTAGAACAGATTTTATTCATTAGCTATTCTCATTGTTATATCTGAAATCAGAATATACCATATTTAATTGTTTTATGTATCTATACTAAACTTACTGTTTTTTTTCTTAATGTCATTTACAAACATGCCGTATTTTCCATTGCAAAGTATTTAAAGTTCAACTGTATGTGATGACCTTGTGAGTATCATGACAGGAATAGAATCAGAACCTGTGAACTGCAGATAGGAATGCCTTTGTAAAGCATTTTTACCAGGAACATGGACCATCTGTTTCCTTGGGTGATACAGTATCTCAGTCCACGATGTGGTTCCAAATGAATAATGGAGATTGGTTTTTACAAGTCAGCTTTATCTGTTGCAGCAATGATTAATAGCCCCATGGTCTACCTTGCTTACAAAAAGGAAGAAAACATGTGAAAACAATTTTGTATCTGAGTGAGATGAATCCAAATTTTGGAAATAAGATTAAAGTCAACAGACGCAGTTGCCTTTGAGGCTGGAGCTTTTCCTTATTGTTCTGTTTAAGGGAAAGAATGTGGGCATTGGAGACTGTATGTCTTGGGTTTGGAACCAGATTAAGCCTTTTATGTGGCCTCTGACTAATCACCTAACATCACTGAACCTTCATTTCATCTCTGTGAAATGAGGATGTCAACACATGCCTTGTGCTATTTGAGTAAACATTTATCATTTTGCATATATAGGGCCTAGAACATGGTAAACTACACAGTATTCAATCACATATTTAGATTTTTTTGTTTTGCAATGATCTCTGTGTGTGTGTGTGTGTGTGTGTGTGTGTGTGCGTGTGTGTGTTGGGTATACATTTAATTCCATTCCAATCCAAAAAGCTCTTATTCCAACTTAGCTCTCAGTTGGGACCCAATGACCTCCATGTCCTTGAAATAGACTTTTTTTCCCCACTTACCTTATTTAACTTCTAAGCACTATCTATTATTTAAAAAATTATATTCCTTTGGCTTCTTGAATACCACGTTCTTTTGTTTTTATTCCTACTTCTCTGATCTCTCTCTCTTTCTCTCTCTCCTTTTACTCTCTTTCTCTCTTCTTTTTTCCTTCAATAAAAGACCATTAAGCATCGGACCTCTTTAAGGCTCAGTCCTAAGGCATTATTTTCTTTTATCCTATGTTCTAAGCCTAGAAAACATTATTTGTGCCCATGATTTCAAATATTGTCTATACCCAGATAGATGACTTACAATATATGTGTCTAATGCAGAAGTCTCTTTTGTGCTGTAGAATTAATTAAAACCTAATGAACACATGACAACTCTCTTTAGTTGACTAATTCAGCAATTTAAATTCCTTCAAACCCAGTATGTTTGCTGTGTTTCCTATAGTATTGTGACAGTCTTTCTGTTACACAATATCCCTGATACCTCTTCCCATTCACCATCGTTATATCAATTTTTCTCCCAAAATACTTTTTAATAATATTTTTATTATATTATGTTAGTCACCATACAGTACATCCCTAGTTTTTGATGTAAAGTTCCATGATTCATTACTTGCATATAACACCCAATGCACCATGAAATATATGCCCTCCTTAATACCCATCACCAGTCTATCCCATTCCCCCATCCCCCTCCCCTATGAAGCCCTCAGTTTGTTTCCCAGAGTCCACAGTCTCTCATGGTTCATTCCCCCTTCTGTTTACCCCCCCTTCATTCTTCCCTTCCTGGTCCTACCGATCTTCCTACTTCTTATGTTCCATAAATGAGAGAAACCATATGATAATTGTCTTTCTCTGCTTGACTTATTCACAAAACTTATTCAAAAGAATAGAGAAAGGACCCAAATTAATAAAATTATGAATGAAAAGGGAGAGGTCACAACCAACACCAATGAAATAGGAACGATCATTAGAAACTTTTATCAACAGCTTTATGCCAATAAATTAAATGACCTGGAAGAAATGGATGACTTCCTGGAAACCTATAAACTACCAAGATTGAAACTGGAAGAAATTGATTATTTAAGCAGACCGAATAATTATGAAGAGATTGTAGCAGTGATCAAAAACCTCCCCCAGGGGCGCCTGGGTGGCTCAGTCATTAAGCGTCTGCCTTCAGCTCAGGGCATGATCCCAGAGTCCTGGGATCAAGCCCCACATCAGGCTCCTCCGCTGGGAGCCTGCTTCTTCCTCTCCCACTCCCCCTGCCTGTGTTCCCTCTCTCGCTGGCTGTCTCTCTCTGTCAAATAAATAAATAAAATCTTAAAAAAAAAAAAAACTCCCCCAAAACAAGAGTCCAGGGCCTGACGGATTCCCCGGGAATTCTACCAAACATTCAAAGAAGAAATAATACCTATTCTCCTGAAGCTGTTTCCAAAAATAGAAACAGAAGGAAAACTACCAGACTCATTCTATGAGGCCAGTAATACCTTGATCCCCAAACCAGGCAAAGACCCCATCAAAAAGGAGAATTACAGACCAATATCCCTGATGAATATGGATGCCAAAATTCTCAACAAGATCCTAGCTAATAGGATACAACAGTACACTAAAAGGATTATCCATCATGACCAAGTGGGATTCATCCCTGGGGTGCAACGGTGGCTCAACATTCGCAAATCAATTAGTGTGATAGATCATATCAGCAAGAAAAGAGTCAAGAACCATATGATCCTCTCAATTGATGCAGAAAAAGCATTTGACAAAATACAACATCTTTCCTGATTAAAACCCTTCAGAGTGTAGGAATAGAGGGTATGATCCTCAATTTCATAAAAACCATCTATGAAAAGCCTACAGCAAATATCATTCTCAATGGGGAAAAGCTGGAAGCCTTTCCCTTAAGATCAGGAACACGACAAGGATGCCCACTCTCGCCACTATTACTCAACATAGTACTAGAAGTCCTTGCAAAAGCAATCAGACAACAAAAAGGGATAAAAGGTATCCAAATCAGCAAAGAAGAAGTCAAACTGTCTCTCTTCGCAGATGACATGATACTCTATATGGAAAACCCAAAAGAAGCCACTCCCAAACTATTAGAAGTTATAGAGCAATTCAGTAATGTGGCGCGATACAAAATCAATGCTCAGAAATCAGTTGCATTTCTATACACGAACAATAAGACTGAAGAAAGAGAAATTAGGGAATCCATTTCATTTACAATAGCACCAAAAATCATACGTTATCTCAGAATTAACTTAACCAGAGACGTAAAGGATCTATATTCTAAACTACAAATCACTCTTGAAAGACATTGAAGAAGACACAAAAAGATGGAAAAATATTCCATGCTCATGGATCGGAAGAATTAACATGGTTAAAATGTCTATGCTACCCAGAGCAATCTACACTTTCAATGCCATCCCGATCAAAATACCAATGACGTCTTTCAAAGAACTAGAACAAATAGTCCTTAAATTTGTGTGGAAACAGAAAAGGCCACAAATCACCAAGGAACTGTTGAAAAGGAAAAACAAAGCTAGCGGCATCACAATGCCGGATTTCTAGCTGTACTACAAAGCTGTGATCACAAAGACAGCATGGTACTGGCACAAAAACAGACACATAGACCAATGGAACAGAATAGAGAACCCAGAAATGGACCCTCGGCTCTTTGGGCAACTAATCTTTGACAAAACAGGAAAAAACATCCAGTGGAAAAAAGACAGTCTCTTCAATAAATGGTGCTGTGAAAATTGGACAGCTATATGCAAAAGAATGAAACTTGACCACTCTCTAACACCATATACAAAGATAAACTCTAAATGGATGAAAGACCTCAATGGGAGACAGGAATCCATCAAAATCCTAGAGGAGAACATAGGTAGCAACCTCTTCGACATCGGCCATGGCAACTTTTTTCATGACACATCTCCAAAATATTTTTATATCAAGGTTTTCAACCTTAACACCATTGATCCTTTGGGTTGCATGATTCTACATTGCGGGATACTATCCTATGCATTGTAGGAGGCTTAGTATCATCCCTGACCTCTACCACTAGAGGTCCTCCCAAGTTATGACAACCAAAATTACTTCAGCTATTGCCAAATAGCCTGGGTTGGGAGTAGAGAGCAAAGTTGCTTCTGGTTGGGAACCATAGTGTATCTATCCATTTCTGTCCAACTCACTTTGATCACATAGACCAGTTTGTATCTCCCTACTCTGGATGGCGGAAATAGCCTTCTAACTGGGTCCCCATATCTACTCTTCTCTCTTCCCGTTCTCACACTGTAAGGGCAGTTTAGTTTGGGAGTTCACAATGTGGGTGCTGAAGTCTGACAGCTGGGGTCTCCTCTGCCACATTTTTGCTGTGTGAACTTGGACAAGACAATTGCTCTATTCCTCAATTTCCTCACTCTTACAGTGTGGGTATCAATACAAACCCGTAGGGAAGTCATGAGCATCCAAAGTGTAACACAACGATAGTGCTGAGAAGAGTGTCTGGCATAGGGTAAACTCTCAGTGAATATTAGCTGTAATAGAATGATCTTTTGAAAACAGAAATCGATAATTTCAACTCTTTACTAAAAAATATGCTTCAACCAATTTCATGGCTCTTAGAATTAAAAAAAAAAAAAGTCATTAACATCGTCCACGGAATCACCTGACATTGTCCCTATGTATCTCCTCGGTCTTAGCTTGCACAAAGTTTTCTCTTGATACCAAGCCCCAGATGCTTTGTTTGTTTATTTTTGTTTGTTTCATGATACATGTATCACTAATACTTCAGCCTCCAAGTCTTTGCACCTGCTGTTCTTTCTGGAATGCTCTTTCTTCCCCTAACCATATACTCATGGCCTTAATAACCTCTACTCTTCCTTGGGTTTCTGTCCAATCACCATTTCTTCAGAGAAACCTTCCCTGGTCCCCACGACTAAGACCTGTTATCCTTATTTAACCAGTCTATAGCCCCTTATACTTGTTCTTCACATTTACTAAATTTGTTTTATGTGATTCTTTGTTAAATGTGCACTTTCTCCACTAGACTGTACACTCTTTGTGAACAAAGTTTCCTTGTCGTTTTTTAGTTTTGCTTACTATTAGATCCTTGCATCACATAATTCTGGACTTGTAGGCATTCAAGAAATATTTTGTGTTGAATGAAATAGATAATTTTATAACTGATTAAATGACTTCATAGTTATAAAATTAATGTATGCTGGTTTGTTATAAAGACAGATGTCTTTGCTAAGTTTCTTGAAAAAAGCAAAGACTGAGAAAAAGCCTTACGTATAAGAACTTTATCTAGCTGATTACCACTGTGGGTAACGATGTATAGATCCTGCTAGAGAACCCATAGAGAATGCAGCTGAGAATTGTCTAGCCAGTTAACAGAAAAGTGGGTCCTTTATCTACCAGTTTCTATTGCCCATGCTCACGTGTCCATGACATGAGTACTAACCTTCTCATATATCTGTTTTTTTTTTTTCACATGCACTAAGTGGATGCCCATGTGGCAAAATCAGAGAATATACAGAACAGAAAACAGAATAGCTGAAGAGCAAACATTGATGTCTAATCATTTTAATTTATATTTCTAGTACTTGCGTGAAGTCACATTTTCATGTATTTGTTGGCTATTTTCTTGTTCATACGATGTGCAAATGAGTTTTTTGTCTTGTCTGCTCACAATTTTAGGGGATCTTTTCTAGAGTTAATGCAATCTCTATGTCTCTCATCTTTTTTTTAATATAGTCGAATATGATAGTTTGTGCTTTATATTTCTTTGGTTCCTTCTTTTGTTTCCTGATACCAAGGAAAAAAAATAATTAGAATTTTTTTTTCTAAAAGGCTTATACAAAATATGTTATCTTTTTTATGCAAATATTTGATCCACTAAGAATTTCTTTTGGTGCATCTAAGCAATGTATGAGTGATTCAGATCTTTGTCATCCTTGGCAACATTTGGCTGTCATTATTTTTATTTTATTTTTTAAAAGATTTTATTTATTTATTGTCAGAGAGAGAGAGAGCATGCACAAGCACGGGGAGCAGCAGACAGAGGGAGAAGCAGGTTCCCCACTGAACAAGGAGCCAGATGCAGGACTCAATCCCAGGACCCTGGGATCATGACCTGAGCCAAAGGCAGATGGTTAACTGACTGAGCCACCCAGGCATCCTCATTATCACTATTTTTAAAAAGCCATTTTGATAGATGTGTAGTGATATCTCATTGTAGTTTTAATTTGCATTTCCCTAATGGCCAACAGTGTTGAACATTTTTTTATGTGTTTATTCATCAGCTGTATTTCCTCTTCCATGACATGTCTGTTAATATTTTTTTTCATTTCCCAGTTAGATTATTTGTGGATATTTTTTTTCTTTCTTTTTTTTTTTTCTTTTTCTTTCTTTCTTTCTTTTTTTTTTTTTTCACTGTTGAGTTTTGTGAGTTCTTTATACATTTTAATTACTAGGTTATTTTTGCTGAATATGTAGTTTGTAATTATCTTCTCCTACTGTTTAAGCTTGCTTTGACCATTTAATGAGATCATTCACAGAGCAAGAATTTTTAATTTTTTTGAGGACTAATTTATCACTTTTTCTTCACGCTCTCCCCTGAAGTACTCTCTACATTCACTGTTTAAGATTCTCATCAACCACTTAAAAATACAAGCATACAGCTCACAAATGCCATTAGTTACTGTGTAGACCTAATTACTTCTTGTTTTTTTTCCCTCATCTATCAATGATACACAAAAGTTTATCTATAAACAATCTACACATTCATTGAGATATGCTCTCCCTAGAAAGAATAATGTTGAGCCATAGGTTTAAATAGCCCACAGCTGTTTCTACTCAATCAGAGGCATGTGGTTAGGGACAAGAAGAAGAAAAAAAATAAACTGTATTAACACCACATATCTTAAGCAGAGTATAAGTAACTATTAGGAATGTCATGTAAGTATTAAGTGAATGATCTAGTGAAGATAAGCTGTAGCCATTTAGAGTGAAAAGATTATTGTTAGGATAAATTATCCAAGAAGCGCATCTGTTTCATTAGACTCATGGCTTGGAATGCTACGTTCTCCCACCCTGCTACCACCCAGTCGAATACAATCTAGTACAGGAATGGAACACCGACAGCATTGATTTCACATTTGAAGTAATACTAGAAATGAGGATGAACACCAAGGAACAGAGAAAGTAGGAGATTCGTGTTTCCTCTCTGGGAAGATCTAATCTAGCGCAGCAAACAAAATCTAAGGGCCGTGGGACCTCTAGGGCTGGTCTGGAGGAGTTATCAGTTGGAGAGGTAAGTACTACATTTCACAGAGAAAACAATGCAACGAACCTTGTTAGTAACTACAAGAGATGAATCTGAAAGAATTAAGTTGAACTTGTGTTCAACTAGCAAAGAAGGAGTAAGACCTATGGCTGAAGCTAGATTCAGTTGGAGAGAGTCCTGGGGAAAATTGCTTAAGCAAAGTTGTCAGGGGTAAAGGGCATGAGAGCCATGGCTTTAAAACTGAAATCAAACCATTTAGTAACTTGGCTTCATTTAGTTTAATTGCATTTAATGATTATTTCTCCAATTCCAGCTATGTGCTTGGCGGTTAACTAGACATTGGAACTATGAGAGGAAAACCACAGTAAAGGTTGTTAAATAATATTTTAGTATATCAGAGGAGACAATCAGCTAAAATAGTAAAAATCCAATTATAATGACAATGTGCAATAACAGAAATTTGTAGGAGCAAATAGCTTCTATTAATTAAATGGATTATGAGCATGACTTTTAATGAATACAAGAGCCTGGTATCTATGTTACCTTTTCTAAGTGAGAACAAAGGTTGTTAGTGTTACTTTCTTGATCCGACCTACTTTTCCTGCCACTCTCATAATTCTTTCTGGTCCTTATGATACATACATTCCAAACAATATTTTGTTCTTGGGGTTTGCGAACATCTTTCCCCTGTTCTCTCTTGCATTCACCACAGTTAGGCTCTTGTCCCAACCTCTCCACAAAAGCTCTCTCTGTCTTTCTTCCCTATGGATCTTCGATTGCTCCAGCATCACTTCCTGAGAGGATAGCTTTCCTCCCATCAATTGCCTTTGACCTTTGTCAAAACACAGCTGAGCATATTTAGATGAATCTATTGTTGGTTCTCTTTCTGCTTCACTGCCTTCAGTGCCTTTCCTTCTACCAAGACTATGCTATCTTAATTAGTCTAGATAAATATTAGCTCTTCCATAAGGGTAGATTGATTTTTCCCACTTTACTCTCCTTTTACAAGATTTTCTCTTTAGTTACTCTAGTACCTTCTCATATAGATTTCATTTAAATTCTAATGCCTTTTCATATAAACACGTATATCCCTCCCACATTCCCTACTGGGACTTCACTTGCATGTGTGTTAGACCATTTCGTACTCTCCCATAAGTCTCAGATCATCTTTTTGGTTCTTTAAAATCTATTTTGGTCTTCATATGTCAGTTCCCTGATCCTTTTCTTTGTTGTGTCTGGACTATGGTCAAGTCTATCAAATGTCTGTTCATTTCTAATGTATTTTTTCATTCTAAAATTGCCATTTTTTACTTTTTGCAGTTTTCCTTGAGTTGCTAAATTCCTTATCTGATCCTATATATCACTTTTCTTTTCCACTTGGCTTTATTATATATTTACCATAGTTATTTTAAAACCCTTCATTAGCCTGCTGCCCAGCACCAAGCAATGGTCTTGGATGTTTTGGGAGTAGTTTTATTGACTTTATGGCTTACTCCTGAGTCTCTTCTGTACTGCTGCCCTCAGTGGAAGGCCCATGGGAAAAACAAAGTGCTGATTGCTGTAGATTCACTCTGCAGTCAGGATATCTGGGAACTCTCATTCCTCACACCAGGACTCACAGAGTCATTTGAAGGTGGGCTTTTTCTTCAATTCCCTCTTTTATGATTGCTCCGTTTGGCTCTGGACCAGTGATAAAGCATCCACGGGTCTCTACACTCTTAAGAACAGCCTAATCCTTTCAGAAATTTAGCTTATTTATGTTTCTTTGTGTTTTCTGCTTCTTATTAAGTATCTTTTTGTCATTATATGACCAGTGGGCCAGTCTGCTGCAACTTCTTGTAAAATAGAAAAAGAAAAAGGTCTAGAGCGATCTTTTAAAATAAAAATCTTATCATATGATTCTTCCCAAAGTATGTACTAGATAGCCCAACATTAGATAGCTTATCTTCTCTAAGCCAAAACCAAAATCTTAAGAACTTTCTTCCAGACCGGTAAGAGCCAGGGTTCTCCTATGTGATCTCATTTGTTTCTAGTCTCCTCACCACTAACTCATTCTGCCCTACTGATTCCTCTGCTATTCCTCTGACACACCAGGCACATTCCCACCTTTGCAATCATTTCTCCTGCCAGGAATACTCCTGGTCAATAACAGCATGGATTACCCTTGACCTCTTTCAAATTTTAAAAACTAAAACAAACAAACAAACAAAAAACAATCACAAGAGCAACAAAAAGAAAAAAAAAAGGAAAGAAAGGGAAAAATTTAAAAAGGAAGCGCCTTCTCACAGTGATGTTTCCTAACCACACTACTTAAAATTGGACCTCCCCTTCTTTGAAATGTATTTGCTCTTCTTCTTCCCTGCTTTCATTTTCTCCATAGCATTTATCACCGTCACACATAAGGTAGTGTGGTGTATGTGAGGGGTGTGTGTGTGTAATTTACCAGTTTATTATCTTCTTTCCCCAATTGAATGTAAGCTTCACACATGCAGGAATTTTTGCCTAATTTGTGCTCTGCTGTATGAACGACCCTTCAAACAATGCCTGCATGTAGTAAGTGTTTGACAAATACTCCGAAATAAGCAATTAGGTAACACATAGTTTGAAAACATGATAATCTCTTCCATGTCCAAACCTTATTCGTTATAAGCTGTTTAGTGATTTGTGACCACTAAAGAAGGCCTGAGTTTTACATATGGCAACATGAGCAAGGAAACACCCTTGTCAACTTGACAAATTAAAGCTTCTACTATAATATCGTTCTTGCTGAATCCAGTGTACCTGATTTGTATGTATAACTGGATACTTCCTTAGAAATTCTAGGAGTACTGAGGAGATTAATGAGGTAAAATATGAACTATTTTATTTCTTCTTAAGAAAATGTGCCATTCATATGTCTGTGCAACCTCACATGACAAATAATACAACTGAGTAAGTAAACCTCATGGTCAAACCAAGATATACAATTGATTTATGGGGAGAACTTCAACAGACTTTTTCAAAAATCTAATGAATAGAAAAATAGAAAATCGGGAAAATAATCCTTAGTAATTTTTCCCACATTTCACATTAAACCTACAGGACAGCACAAAGTATTCAGATTCACTGGGATAATTCCTAACTCTGTGTTTTGCTGCCCTTAATTTGGCTGGTGTGCCTCGGGTGCCTTGCCACCTAGCCTCTCCATGTGAGAGTGGTGGCTGGATTGGATTTCAGAGCTCTTATGGCTGCAGCAGGGAGCTCAAAGAAGTGAACTTTGACATTAGTAAGTCCTGGTTTATAACCCAAGTTCCATATGATACTAGCTGTGAAACTTCCTCTAGACCCAGTTTCTTTATCTGAAAGTGAAATTATTGACCTTACAGGACTAATATGAGGATCAGAAATAGCAGGTGTAAAGAATTGTGCACATGGTAGGGACTCAGCTAATGGTAGCAGATACTGTGCTAAATGCTTCCTAAGGAGACATGTGCTTGTACTTAGTCTCAGAACAGTACATACAGGCTAAACATGCAAAGATTCTGGCTACAAGACTTCTCCAACTCTTGAAAGACCTCTGAGCCTTGGAGGCATGCTAGAGAGATTTTATAGGACTGAAGATACATGATACTTAATGCGTATATGTTACAACAATGAAAATATTAACTAACAACTTGGAGATGTTTTTAAATATAGTTATTTTAAAAATTATTTTATTCATGATTGTAGAAATATTTATGCCATATATATAATTATAATAATATATAAGTATTATTCAATAATATATGTACAATAATATATAGCATAATACATAATATAAAAATTATAATATACTAACAATAAATATACATATATAAATAATGTTTTATATAATTATAACATATAAAATGTACATATTTCTTATACATATATAATATATAATATACATAGATAATATATATAATATATAGTGATTACTATATATGATATATATAATAATATATTTAAGGCAAAGAAATCTTGAGTACATTAGCTAATATTCACTGAGTTTTTTTCTAGGATCTTCTATACATAGGAATCATCAAAACACATCAAAACAACCCAATTCTGTCTAGCAAAAGCAGAGGAGGGCACACTTGAAGAGTCAGCGGAAAGCAGTGAAGAGGGGAAGGAGGCTGTGCCAAGTTAATGCACACACCACACATATGTTCATGTGAGAAGAAAAAAATGAATTGGAATCTGAAAAATGTGCAGCTATAGCCTCTAAATACATTTATCATTGCAATTTGTCTTCTATCATTATCCTTATTTTGCCTATGAGTAAACCAAAGAACAGAAAGCTAAATTATTTGTCCCAGTTCACACAACTAGTAAGTGGTGGAGCCAGGTACAAACCCAAGCAACAGGACTCCACACCCATAAATCCAAACATGCATTTAAGACTATCTGCATGTTTACATTTTTATTTTTTAGAATATGAATAAGCAAAGTGATGTATCACCTCTTACGTGTCTTAATATTTCACAAACTGTGATTTGTGGGGCACTAGTTCCAGGAAGTTTCACCCTTGGCCATAGAAGGTAGAGATAGACTGATCATTGTCTTCCTTTTTTTTTTTAATAATAATTTTTTATTATATTATGTTAGTCACCATACAGTACATCCTGTCTTCCTTTCTTTGAGACTGACAGTATTTATTAACGTATTAAGGCTCTCTGTAATAAAGAAACCTGTAATAAAAATAAACCATTTAGCTTTAACAGTTATAGAAACAAACTTATTTATGCATGGAGAGAATAAATATTTCCTTTGTTCATCTATCAAGAGTCCTCAGTATGGTATTTCTTTAATAGTACCTTGGGGAGTATGACTCAAGGTCATTCTCAAATTAGGACCCAAGGGTGATGCCAGCGCATTTCCTTCTACAGGAAGATTCGGCACACTAATTAGCTCTGTGGTACATGGTAATATCTTCATTCACTTCAGACCTTCCTTGGCACAGTTTCTGACATAGTCCTGATGAAGATGTCATTTTCTGTTTCCTTCTTAACATTGGTCAAAGTGGGGAAATTTAACTTGCAGGCATTGGGTATTATGTTACAATATTTTCCATTAAGCAAACCCTATCTCAAGCATTACTTATCAATAAGAAATCTGCAGAAAAGTTTTCAAATTCGAGGTTTAATATTTGGCATGTGTTAAGATTCCCAGTTGAAATTTTACAAAAGAAAAATTGAACTCAAAATAAGACAGCCTGTTTTCTAACTGGGAACACACTGAGTGTCTGGGGGCACAGTCTAATCTAAGTCAACAGTCTTCCTCTTTACCTTCGCAGCTTCTGTTGCAAATGAGGCAGAGGGCACAGCTGAGGACAGATTGCCAAGCAAGGAAGGTTCAAACTATGCAAGTTTCTGCACGCTCATCACGTGTCGCTGTGAGAAAAGGAAAATGAATGGGACTGTGAAGATTCACGGGGCTACAGTTTAGAAATCTGTGTTTGTCCTTGCACAGGTCATGTTACAGCTCAGTGCTTCAGGTTCTTTATCTCTAAATGGGTTCCCACATTTTTCTGTTTCTACTTTTAACTTGATAGCTTGTACTAGAGAACACTGTCTACATGCCTACCCCAGTTCCTTCTAAGGACTTTTAGGCAACTTACCAAATTGATAAAACACATTTTTAAACTCAAAGAAAAACCAAAATGAAGTATTTGACCACAGTGAAAGTGAGCACATAGAAACACTTGCATGCATCAAGACTTTCACAAATCTTAAAGATGGGCTATTAGCTTAGCTCAGAATTTCCAGAAGCTAAAGCCAATAGAACAATTGGAGGTCACAAGTTTTGTGTTGTCAAAAAGTACCACTTTCTGGTGCTTTGAAGCAGGAAGGCATTTTTATTGAGAGAGTATGGAGTAAAACAAGTGCGTGCTCCCTGCAAGGGGCTGCACACATTGTTCTGGCAACAGCAGGAAAGTGGTGCATGATCCTGCATCACATCTGTGTGAACAGCTCTTCAACCTGTATTCTTTTACAGCCATTATAAACACATGTGGCAGATTTGATGACATCTCCACAATTAATATACTAGAGACAAGACTTTCAAAGTGGTTATTTCTCATAACATTGATCACAAAATTCAACTCTATATTTATTTGTTATAATTTTTCAAGATCACTGGTTTAAACCCTAATGACAAGCATATTAACTTGGGTTTGTTGCTCAAATAACACAGGCAGCATGGCCACTACCAGCAAAATGTTTCTGATTTGGAGGAAAATAAACTATTTGATTTTAAATACCATTATGGACACTTAAGAGAATGCTTAAGTGACTTTTATAGTTTAGTATATCCTTTATTACCTATGCTCTGCAGGAAATGTGCTTCCTCCACTCCCTGTTTTAATAAGGAAGCCATAGTAGAGAGAACATTGCACTTTCTGGCCTTGTGACTCTGATCTTTCCCGCTCCCATCATAGGATGCTCAACCATATGAAAAAGTCAATGGTGTCTGACTTCTGTATGTAGTAATAATTAATATTGAATTTATTTCATTCAAGGATATTTGTCGGTGGCTACTATTCCAGGTACCAACCTAGGCATCAAAGAAAAAATGGAAAGAGCATGGTTATTATCTAACGATGATGTACCTTAAACCTGTAAAATAGCCTTTAAGTACTAGTTACTATTCTTATTGTTTATAGACAATGCTGATGTTTTAACTAGAACAGGAATAATGGAGATATCAGGTCGATTATGAGTAAAGGTTATGTGATTACTATCTTCTAAACTTCTCATCTGCTCACTGGTATTTGGAAAAGTAGATGGCAAAGTATCTGCAGCTACAGTTTGCTTGAAATGTGGGAATCCGTCCCAGAGATGCCCCTGAGATTTCATTTCCTTATAAGATATATCTGAACTGTGCATATCTGTTCATAAACAATTCATGTGGCATTGTGCTAGGTGATCTAATAGATACAAAAATTACAGAGCATACTCCATATCTTAATTTGACGGAACAGATATAATCCCTTTAAAATGTTAATTATGAGGAAATATGAAATTATTTATTTATCAGAACACCCTGTGGACTATATAAGGATGCAGTCTCTGGACAGACTATAATTGCAACATGACTTCCTCTATGCATGTAAACTTTTTAAGATAGTCCTTCCTTGCTCTAGGCAGATGCAGCTTTATACTAGGACACACAGCTTGAGTAGCCAGCATGTGCTAGATATCTTTCCCCACTCACCCCTTTAGCTGGACAGCTTTGGACAGGTCCCAAAATACAGGGGAGTATGTGCAATCTTGTGGATGCCAGGGTAGTAAAATATTAATTAGAAAATTAGTAAAGCAATATTGGCCTTAAGATATTCAAAGAAGAGCTCCCCTTGGGCCTTTTTTATTTTTTCCAGGAAGACTTTATAAAAGATGAAGACAGAGTAATTGCATTTGGAGGAATAGGTAGAATTCACATAGGTAGAAAAAACCGTAGAGATACTTTCAGTTGGGTAGATGAAACAGAGTGAACAAAAAGTATAAAGATGGGAGAGGGAAATTTGTGAGAACAGCTGGTAAAAACATTTGGTTGGAACTGTTGTATTGAGTGTGAGAATTAGGATAAGAGAGGAAATGCAGCTTGCTGCCAGCTGACAGAGGACTTTGAATATTAGAATAAAGAATTTAAACTCTACCCTTTAGGCAACAACAAATCATTGAAGCATTTTGAGAAAATGATTGATATAATTAAAAGGAATCATTTTGGAAAATGCCAGTACAATACAAAAGAATTTTTTCCACTTAAAATGAAAATCAGTAATGGTTGCTTCTGAGAAATGGTAAAATGCAGATAAGGTAAATAAAATAATCTCTAATTCAACTACAGCAAGGTAATGAGTACTAACGCTTTAGTGTTCTTCAATCTAGTTTCCTTCCATACATATAGTGCATTTCACAATTATATAAGCATATATGTTATAAAAATGATGCCCCACTGTGCATAATATTTTAAAGATACTTTGTCATTGAGCCAGATAATATGGATTTATAGTTAATAAGAAGAACATCTCCTATTGAACCCCATAGAAGTTATATACACACACATGTGTGTGAATTCAATTTAATTATAAGCAGTACAAACAAACTATCATTTGTACACAGATAGAAGTGTGAAACCTGGAAGAAGACTGAAGACCTGGACATAGGCAAACTTCTGTCAGAACTCACTAAAGACAGAATTAATTCCCAAACAATATTGGATTTGAAAAATTGAAAATAATTCTGGATATATAACTGAGATTTAAAAATCAGAAGAAGAAATTATGAATAACTTCAAATTATATATAAGAAAAAAGTAAAAATGACATTTTCTATCAATATATCATTATAAATTATCTACACAAAAATTATAAAATCTAAATATATCCAAAGACATAAAAGAAATTAAATCAGCAAGTAAAAGTTACCACAAAATATTATTTGTTAGTTCAAAATGTTCTATAAGCTAGTGTTAGGAAACCTTCAAGAAAGTAGAAATTCCTACAGTGTACCTTTTTTTTCCCGAAAAACACAGTATGAATATTTGTTTAATAAATAAAAGGAAATGGCTAACAAACTTTAAAAGGATATAGTAAGATTTAAACCAAACAAAATAAAAAGAGTTAAAAAAATATAAATGTTAGACCAACTTTCTTCCTGAAAAAAATGCATTAATAATTATAAAAATAGAAAGCACATAACATTTCATCTATATTAGTTTGTTTAATGTTTAAAAACCACTATGAGATAATTGATATTATTTCACTTTTTATAAAGAAGAGACTTGAGTGACAAGGAGATTAAATACTTTTGTTCATGTCCCAGCTACTTTCTATAGAACCAGGCAGTCTAGGAAAAATATGTTCTTCTACTCCTTTCATTATATTTCACCTCCATATTAAATAAAATATGCTAAATCAAACAAAACAGTATATTTGGAAAAAAATATTCTAAGTGCAAATGGGTTTTATCCCAAGCATGCAAAGTATTTCAAGAAAAGATAATATATTTATGTAATACATATTATTAATAGATTAGGGGAGAAAACATAATTGTATCAATACATGTTGATAAACCACTTGATAAAACCCACAGCTAACATCACACTTAATGGTGAAAGACTAAAAGTTTCCCCCTAAATTCAAAAACAGCACTAGGATGGCCATTCTCATAATTTCTATTTAATATTTTACAAAGATGGTAGCCAAGGCAATTATGCAAAAACAGGAATAAAAGATATTAAGATTGGAAAGGAAGAAATAAAACTATCTCTATTTTCATATGACATGATCTTGTGTATAGCAAGTCCTCAGAAACATATAAAAATATATGAGAAATTATGAGCTAATAAATAAATTCAGCAAGGTTTCAAGATACAGTATCAATATACAAATTTAGTCGTGATTTTATACACTAGCATTGAACAATCTGGAAATGAAATTAAGAAAACAATTTAATTTACAAAAGCAAAAAGTAATAAATTAAGTAGAAATAAAAGAACTACAAAACGTGTACAGTAAAAATTACAAAACATCACTGAAAGAAATTATAAAATACTAAATACATAAAAAGACATACCATATTCATTTACTGGAAGATTTAATATTATTAAAATGGCAATCCTGTTCAAATTGATCTATAGATAAAATACAATTTCTATCCAAACCAGCTAAAGTTTGTTTTGTGGGTTTTTTAAAAGAAATTAATAAGTTGGTCTTCAAAATTTGTGTAGAAATGCAAGGGTTCCAGAATAGCCAAAATAATAACAAAAAAAAGAAAAAATTAGAAAAAAATTAGAAGACTCACACCTCCTGAATTCAAAACTTACCACAAAGCAAAAAAATTAATTCTGTTTGTTATTGGATTAAGAGAAGACAAATGAATTAATGGAATAAAAATGAATGTTCAGAAATAACACCGCACATTTTTGGGAAACTGATTTTTGACAAAGGTACCAAGACAATTCAGTAGGAGGAAGAAGAGTCTTTTCAACCATTAGTGCTGGGGGACAGCTAGTAATCTCATGCAAAGTAATGAAGTTGGACTCCTACCTTACACCATATACAAAAATTAACTAAAAAAAATCAAAAAACTCTAAGAGCTAGAACTATAAAACTCTTGGAATAAAATATGTGTTTAAATATTTGTAACCTTGAATTAGGTAATGGTTTCTTAGATGTAATTCCTAAAGCCCAAACATACGAAGAAAAAACAGATAAATTAGATTTCATCAAAATTAAAAGTTTTTCCATATCCAAGGACACCATCAAGAAAATGAAAAACTACCCACAGAAAGGGTGAAAATATTTGCAATTCATATATCTGATGAGTTCTGCATCCAGACTATATTAAGGACTTTTACAACACAACAAAGAGACAACAACCCAATTAGAAAATAAAGAAAGGACTCGAATAGACATTTCTCAAAGGACTTGAATAGACATTTCTCCAAAGAATACAAATAGCCAATGAGGGCATGCAAGCAGGTACAATATCACAAGCCACTAGGTAAATAGTTATTATAGCCACAATGAAATGTCACTTCATACCCATTAAGATGGCAATAATCAATAAAGTGAGAGAATAAAAAGTATTGCCATGTATGTAGAGAAATTAGAATCCTCATCAATTCCTTGTTGAAACATAAAATGGTGAAGCTCCTCTGTAAAACAATTCGTCGGTTCCTCAAAAAGTCAAATATAGAGTTATCATATGACCCAACAATTCCACTACTAGGTATATATTTCTAATAGAATCGAAAACATATGTTCACACAAAGAAAACCATGTATATGAATGTTCATAATAACATTATTCATAATAGTTCCAAATGGAAACAACACAGATGTTCAACAACTAAGAATTGAGTAAACAAATGATGGTATATCCATACAATGGAACACTATTTGACCATAAAAAGAAATAAAATATTGATATGCACTACAATATAGCTTAATTTTTAAACATTGTGCTAAGTGAAAAAAGCCGGACACAAAAGGCCGCACATGGTGTAATTTCATATAAATGAATTGTCCAGAATAAGCAGATCTAAGAGACTGAAATCAGACTAGTGGCATCGAGGGCTGGGGGAGGAGAGAATGAAACATAACTGCTAGTGGATATGGAGTTTTTCTTTTGGAGTAATAAAAATATTCTGAGCTCCAGATAGTGGTGATGGTTACGGAATCTTGTGAATATACTAAAATCCTAATAAGTACAAAAACCATACACTTTAATAGGGTGAATGTCATGGTATGTGAATTATATATCAAGAAAAAGATACCAAATCTAAATGTGAAGTGTGATTCCAGAGCAGAAGTATAAATTGCTGTAGCAGACATTGTTGAGACAATCAACAAAACTTGAAATCTGTACTGTAGCCAATAGTATTGTATTAACATTAAGTTTCTAGTTTTGGGATAATTTGGGGAGTTGCACTGACATACTTAATGGGAAAGGAGTCAGTAATTGCTGCCTGCTCTCTAATGAATCAGAAAGAGAATAATAAAATAGAATGTGACGAAATTTCAGCAATTGCTGAATCCAGGTAAAAGGCTTAAAGAAATTCTTGGTACTTTTCTTGTCATTTTTAACTAAGTTTAAAGTTGTTTCAAAATAAAAATGTTTGCCATAAAGTCAAAAAACAAGTGAAAAAGAAGGGAAGGAAAACTTAATTTATCTAGCAGCATGTGGATATCATCCTTTCTAAAAAGAGATGTTGAATTCAATGATTCTTTAAGGTTGCTGGAAGCTTTCTCAGCCTGCTATTAGCAGTGACCTTATAACATGTTAAATTAGCTGTTGAAAAAAAAATGTCCACTATTTTGTTAGGAAAAAAAAAAGACCTTTATCTGATGGACTTATAAAATTAATTTTATTATCGATGTTTGAATTTGTTTATATTAGTGAAGTTTATAAAAGATGGATGATAATTTTATGATTCAAATGAACTTCAATCAGAATTCAAGAGAAATGAAAAGAATTATGGATTGATAAAATATTATGATTAAATATTGATACAGCAATTACATTTACATTTCCTGACTCTGCATTATTTTACTTATTAGCATTGTTCCTAAATCACCAAACATTAATATTTTATTTTTGAGTCTCAGAGTTTTTTTGCCCCCTACCTCTATGAATTATTGCATGATTGTTGACATAGCTTTAAATTTGAATTTTTTACTACTAGATTATAGTAGATATTCTGAATGTGAGTTTGTAATAAAGCCAAGAAAAAAGTGCAGATAATTAAAATAATTCATTTTATCTACCCTCAGATGCAAATAAAAATTCATCTTCACTTTCTCCCCACTAGCCCACCAACATTTCTCTCCCACTGAGAAATATCTGACATCAGGGAAGTGGATTAACACTGAAAGACAGGAGAGAAGACTGCCCAGTCCTGCCCAGCACTTTTCGGTCACCAGATGTACTCTTGCACTGAGTATCTGGCACCACAATGGGGAGACCTCTGTCACCTCAATCCTTCACAGTGTTAACCTGCACTAAATACCCTGGCCTTCCTTGTTCTCCATTTTTCTCATTTCTTCCCCATCCTTCTTGCTTCTGAACTTATTTCTCACCAAAGGCATTAGAAGACCCCTATAGAGCCAAGTACAAGCCAGAAATTGTCCTGATGTAGGGATGTAGAGATGAAAAAGACAAAGTCCTTGCCCTTCAGGAGACTCATGTATGTTGGGAGAGGCAGACAAAGCCATGACAGTTCACTATGGTGGCTGATAGTCTGAGATGTGTGGGGAGTGCTGTGGGAAGACGGAGGAGGGACATAAGTGGGACCCTGGAAAGCTTTCTGAAGTGAGTGATGTCTGAGCAGTGTCGCCCAGGTGTTACAGGCTTCAGGTGTTGTGGAAAGGCTGGGAGGCCTGACGGGGATACATTCCCGCATGCCTCCCCATAACTAGGAGGAGTGTGTGTGGGTAGACACACCAACGGTGCCCATTTCTGCATGTGCTTTACCAACTGAGCCAGCCAGACGCCCCGAAATTTTCATTTTTTAAACATATCCTCCGCATTGATCTGGGGTTCAAACCACTCCATTGTGACTACTGATAGATCCTCAGGTTCGAGGCTCCAACGCCAACTCCTTCTGCAGCCCCTGCTGCCATGGCAGCTCCCAGGGCAGTTGTTTTGGGCATCGAGGGCTTCACTGAGGGAACATGGTGACATCAACATCTTTGCAGTTACATATGCCTAAAATACCAGTTCTTCCAAAAGAAATATTACTCTCGAAAGGTAAAGTAATGAAGGCTCACTGACCTACGGGGATATACAGATTGTCTGCTTGCAGCTGCATAAGAATTTTGTTGTTGGTCATTCCTCCATCTACCTGCAAATGACTGAGTGGAATTCCACAGTCCCGGTTCATGGCATCCAAAATCTTAAATAAACCAACGCAATGAAGGTAATTAAACTACTACTCCATAGTGACATCTCTGAAAATGGTAGTCTTCTACTCAAACACCCTCAGGAGCTTCCCAAAGCCTACAGAATCAAATTTAGATTTCTTATTCTCGTCTTCCAAGCCTTCCTTCATGTAGTCACACCAACCTTTCGTCTCACTACCCATCTGCCCGCACCTGTAGAGCCAGCCATGCCGAACACCCCAATTTTGCATCCTGGTTTCCTGCCTTGATGCCTATGTTTGTGCTATTTATTTCCCTCACCTAACATGCCCTACTCAACATCCCCCTAACTGTAAAACACCCAGCACCTGGCAGATGACAGGAACTCAGAAGGTAATGACAGCTAAGAAAAAGAGGAGAAACTTGTATTTATTAGAAGAGAGCTTAGGCAGGCTTAATTTTTGATGAGGTATTTAATAATGAAGTATTTAATAAATTTTCAGCATTAATTAAAAAAAAAAGAAGACCCCTAATAGCTCACACTATATACTTATAATACTCCAGGCTTTGAGTTAAACATCACGTCATATAATCCTCACAAACGTTATCTCACTTTTTTCTCACAAAAATAGGGAAAAGCAGATGGGTTTCCAGTTCTGTCAAGGTGGAGGAGTCCCATTCCTCACAGGTCTTCCCCGACACAGCAAAAAAGCCCTGCACATAAAGCAACAAACAAACATGGAAAGCCTCTGAAAGGTGAGAAGAGGAAAGCATGCTGCTCTGAGAATGGAGGACTTGAGGAATAGCATGGCAGGGGGTTCCCTGGATTTCTTATTGCCCTACGAAAACATCCAATCCTGAACCACCAACAGGAACAAATTAAAAAAGCTCCAAGAAAGCCTGCTACCCTAGCCAAATGGCCCAAAACAAGACAACCCAACATTAGGAGATATTTTCTGGTAATCTATTTTCTATTCCACCTAAATACCAACAGAAAAACCAGGACTCTGCCCTCCCTCCCCACTGTGGTTTCATTGGGACTGAGCAGAAAGCTGATGGTTTTTCTCCCACCTCATCCTCTCTTCTTCTCCCCTCCTCCCACCCTCTGAGCAGGCAGAGTGTTTCTCAGATTACCTCCATTTAATTTAAAATTCCTGAAAAATAAATCTTTGGGCCAAGATTGTTCCTCTGGAGAATTTTAGCAGACATTTAAGGAAAAATTAATACCCATTTTATACAATTACCTCCAGAAAACAGAAGAGGAGGAAGCACTTCTCAAGTCATTTTCATGAAGCTAGTGTTATTTTATTACCAAAAGCAGACTGAGACAGTACAAAAAGAAAAAAAAAATACCCTACAGATAATATCTCTCATGAACTTAGATGCAGAAGTTCTCAACAAAATACAGCAAATCTAATCCAGCAATGTCTACAAAGAATATGTGTACCATTATCAGGCAGGATTTACTCCAGTTATGGTACAGTGTTTTAACATTCAAATACTAATCCCTGTAATCTGCCATATATATGAACAGACTAAAGAAATTGTATAATATCAATTGATACAGAAGTAGTATTTTACAAAATCCAAAACCCATTCATAAGAAAACTTTTTTTTTAAAGATTTTATTTATTTATTCGACAGAGATAGAGACAGCCAGCGAGAGAGGGAACACAAGCAGGGGGAGTAGGAGAGGAAGAAGCAGGCTCATAGTGGAAGAGCCTGATGTGGGGCTCGATCCCATAACGCCGGGATCACGCCCTGAGCCGAAGGCAGACGCTTAACCGCTGTGCCACCCAGGCGCCCCTCATAAGAAAACTTTAACCGTACTAGACACAGATGGGAACTTCTTCAGCTTAATAAACAGCATCTACAAAAACCTCCTATAACCCACATTACACTTAATAGTGGAAGACTGAGTGCTTTCCGTCTAAGATTGGCAACACGGCAAAGATCCCATCGACCATTCTTATTTAACAAAGTATGGAGGCTCTAGCCACTGCCATGAGAGAAAGAAAGCAATATATAGACTGGAAATAAGTAAACAAAACTGCCCCTATCTGCTGATGGTATGACTGTCTATTAAAAATCCATGGGGAACTACCAACAACAACAAAACTCGAGAACTAATTAGTAGTTCAACAAGGTCACAGAATACAAGATCAACACACAAAAAGTAATCACATTTCTACATACTAACGATGAACATGGAAACCAAAATTAAGCACACAATGCCATTTAACTACTGCATAGCAAATTAAAAACATAGCTGTAAACTTAATAAAACATGTATAGAATGGGTGTGCTAAAAATTAGAAAGTGCTGATGGAAAAAAAAATCTAAATAAATATGTGTCCAAGATTCAATGATTCTGTCAATTCTCCCTAAACTATCATTACATTTAATGCAATTCTTATCAAAATCCCAGCAAACATTTTTGCAAAGATAAACTCATAGTAAAATTTACACAAAAAGTCACATATCCTGCAATAGCTAAAGCAAACTTGACAAAGAAAATCACTGTACCTAATATAAGGCCTGATGTGTACCTACAGATATCTGTCAAGGCAATGTGATGTTGGAGGAATGGAAAACACACAGATCAATGAAACTAAACAAGATAACCCAGAAGCAGACCCATACAAATATGTCCAAATGATTTGTTGTCAAAAATGCAAAGAAAAAAACAAACAACGAACAAAAAACAAGCAAACATAATTCAGTGGAGGAGAAACTTCTTAGCAAATGGTACTAGAGAAATTGGGCATCCACAAACAAAATTTTTATTATATTTTTATCTTTATTTATTTATTTATTTATTTATTTAGAGAGGGAGGGGGAGGAGCAGAGACGGAAGGAAAGAAAGAGACTCTTAAGCAGGCTCCACACCCAGCTTGGAGTCCAACGTGGGGCTCAATCTCACAACCCTGACATCCTGACCTGAGCCAAAATTAAGAGTCGGACACTTAACCAACTGAGCCACCCAAGTGCCTCCCATAAGCAAAACTTTAAAAGAACCTAAGCCTAAACCTCGCATCATACCAAAAATTAATCGAAAATATATCCCAAATTTAAATGTAAAACATAAAACTATAAAAGTCTTAGACAAAACTAGAAAAATATCTTAGGATCCAAGACCTTGGTAAAGATTTCTTGGACTTGATACCAAAAGCATGATCCATAAAAGTAAGCATTGAGCAATTGTACCTCAGCACATTTAAAATCATTTGTTCTATAAAAGATCCTGTTAACAGGGGGGAAAAAATGATGTTACAGAATGAGATAAACTATTTGCAAATCACATATCTGACAAAGGACTTTTGTCTAAAATACAAAAAAATAAATAAAATAAAATTCAATATGGAAACAATTCATTTGGGAAATGGGAAAAGGATATGAATAGACATTTCACCAAAGAATATATATAAATATAAATAAGCACATAAAAATATTCAATGTCATCATCAATCATGGAAATATAAATTAAAATCACAATGAATTTTCACTTTGCACATATCACAAAAACTGAAATTAAAAATAATAGTCTCAACATCAAATATCCATGAGGATATAGTAAAACTAGATCCTTCATATGTTGTTGGTGGGATTATACAATGGTACAGTGATTTTGAAAAACAAGTTGTTAGTTGCTTATAAAACAACTTATGTAACAACCAAATGACCCAATTGCATAGTTGGCCATTTACCCCCAAGAAATGAAAATTCATGTTCACCCAAAAAACTGTACACAATTATTCAAAACGGATCCATTCATAATTGCCAAGAACTGGAGATAATACAGACATTCTTTAATGGGCGATTGGTTAAACATCCTGGGGTTCACCCATATCAGGGAATACTACTCAGGAACAAACTCCTGATGCACACAACTACTTGGATAAATTTCTATGTAATTTTCTGAGTGGGGGAAAAAAAGCCAATCCCAAGAGTTTATATATCCAATGATTCATTTATATGACATTCTTACAAATTAGTTGTTGCTGGCGTTCAGGGACCAGAAGAGGGAGGTGGGAAAAAGATGGATGTAATGCTAAAAAACAACAGGAAAAATCCTTGTAGTGATGCATCTGTTCTGTGTCTTGACTCTATCAACGTCAGTATTCCAGTTGTGATATTTTACTCTAGTGTTGCCTGATGTTACTATTAGGGGAAACTGGACATTTTAGTTTTCTAGGGCTGCCATAACAAAATACCACAGGCTTGATGACTTAAACAACAGAAATTTATTTTCTTGCAGTTCTAGAGGCTGAAGGTCTGAGATTAAGGTGTCAGCAGATGTGGTTTCACCAGAGCGGGTTCTGCCTCCTCTCTCCCCTTGTCTGGCAGATGGCCACCTTCTCCATTTGGGTTCACATGCTCTTTCCTCTATGTCTGTGCCCTGTTGTCCTCTTCTTATAAGGACACCAATCAGATTGAATCAGGGGCCACCTGAGTGATCTCATTTTACTTTAATTACCTATTTAACAGCCCTATGTTCAAAACCGACACATTTTGAGGTACCAAGTATTAGGACTTCAACATATGAATTCTGAGGGACACAACCCAGCCCATAACACTGGGTAAAGGGTACATGTATTTTTATGAATTATTTTCTGTATTATGTCTTTTAACTGCATGTAAATTTATAATTATCTCAAAATAGTTTTAGTTAAAAAATAATGTGAATCATTATTATACCTCATTCTATTAAGAAAATAACTGAAACCCAGATCATTGCAGTTACTTTGAAGTTATAGGCATTGCAAGGTAGCAACAGGCTATAATTAATTTATTGCATTCCATTGAGATTTTAATAGGTATCTAATAAGTATCTGGTGTGCCAAGTGGCATAGTAATTTCTTAAGATACAGAGGTAAGAAAGATCTAGGTAGCTGTGATGGTTAATTTCATGTGTCAACTTGAGTGGCCTATAGTATACCCAGATATTTGGTCACACATTATTCTAGATGTTTTTGTTCTTAGATACCCATGAGGGTGTTTTTAGATGAGATTAACATTTCAATTAGGAGACTGAGTAAATCAGATTGCCCTCCCTAATGTGGCTTGTCCTCATCTAATCAATTGAAGGCCTGAATAGAACAAAAAATCTGATCCTCTCCCAAGTAAGAAAGAATTCTTTCTGCCTGCCTGACTTCAAACTGGTATATCTGCTTGTTGGTTTTTTTGTTTGTTTGTTTTTGGCTTTGTCCTCAAACTTCAGTTTCAACATGGGCTCCTTCTAGGTCTGCAGCTGGTACCTTCAGACTAGAACTATACTATCAGTTCTCCTGAGCCCCCAGCTTGCTGACCCACTCTGTAGATCTTGGGGCTTGCCAGCCTCCATAACTGTGAATCACTTTCTTATAATAAGTCTTTCTACACACACACACACACACACACACACACACACACCACCTATTGGTTCTGTTTCTCTGAAGGACCCTAGGTAATACACTGATTCAGAGGCTATAATATTCTCTTCAAATGGAAGATTGATTTTCCCACCCTCAGTTCTCCTCTTTATCCCCATCTTGCTTAAGCACACGTGGGCAGCAGAGTGCTATAAGTTTCTCATAAGATTCGGCTCCCTGAGGAATTGTGTGCTGTTCTTAGAGGCTCTGAGCACCTGAGTCCCACATTTCTCTTTGCCTTCACCTTCATTATTCCTGGAGTGTCCCACTTCCTCTCTGGAATAAACATCACTGGAAACATGTGATTCCAGCTAAATTCTCCCCAGTCAGAGCCTGGTTTGAATGAAGCTCCCTGAGCATGTGTATGCTGTATCACCAATACCTAGAATAGGAAGTCATTAGATAGAGAGAGGTAAATATATAGAAAGATAGATGATAGATAGATAGATAGATAGATAGATAGATAGATAGATAGATAATAGATAGATAGATAGATAGATAATAGATAGATAGATAGATAGATAGATAGATGATAGATAGATAGATAGATAGATAGATAGGATGATTGATTGATAGAGTGATACATCCTATCTATATTTTGAATGAATAAGTCTTTTTTCTTATAAGCAAATTTATATCTAGAATGAGTTTGTGAGCCATATTGAGTCTTATCTAGAAGTAGGTGGGTCAAATAGAGGTTGCAGGTGGCAGATAGGTACTTTCTTTCATAGGTTGTTTTATGTTACTAGGTTCCAAAAGGACCAATGAATGTACCCACATCCAAAGCCTTTCTTCTTTAGTCAATGATACATGCTGGGTTTGAAAACAGGACAATTGCCTGCCTCGAACAATTTTGGTTCCATGTGGCATGACTGCCTCCATACTTGCTAGATGATATATATATATATATATATATATATATATATATATATATATATATATATATATATATATATATATATCAGTTAAAGGTTTGTTCAAGTTAATTTTTCCAGAGGTGAGTTGTCAATATTCGCAGAAGTCCTAAGAGGAACAGGTTAGAAGCAAAGCACAGTGGCACTGCACTCTGAAACCAAGCACCCTAGAGGGTCATACATACATGTAATATTTGAACGGCACACTTCATCAGGGCACCAGGGTGGCTCAGTTGGTTAAGCATCTGCCTTCAGCTCAGATCATGATCCCAGGGTCCTGGGATGGAGCCCTGTGTTGGGCTCCCTGCTCAGTGGGGAGCCTGTTTCTCCCTCTCCCTTGGCCTTTCCCCCTGATTATGCTCTTCTCTCTCCCTGTTCTCTCAAATAAATAAATAAAATCTAAAAAAAAAAAAAAAAGAACAGTATGCTTCATCTTTCACAGTGTGCTCATACCCCTATTTCTCAATAACCATGGGGCACATCATACATCATCCATATAACATTCTTCAACTACGAGACACATTGACTTGCTTGCCAAGAGCTATGATTGCTCCCTTTACTATTCCAGCACTAGAATAGCAGGATTCTTTGATTGGACTGAGGTAACCAGTCTCTTTAGTATATATTTAAGAATCAAGACCACAATCTTATTTAGAAATATCCTGAGGCAAACAGATAGTCAAGCAGATGATTCTTGCTTCTCCCTTAACAATCAAAATGGCCATCATTCAAATTCCTTACAACAGGATGAGTGAATGTCAATATTATTTTTGCTACAATGTCACTGTATTATTAATAATCATTTCCTGTGTGCTGGGGTTGGACCAGGCATGAAATCTATGAATTTTTCTGATAAGAACACAAAATGGGAGTGGGATGGGGAGACTGCCATTTGCTTAGAAAGTGTGGCTATCCAAAGTTGAGTCCATGGATCCTGAAGAAATAGATTAGAATTCAGAAGACAGAAGTTGTTGCAACAGTAACTACGGGCTTCAGTGTGGGAAGATACTGTGTCTTCATTTTTCTCTTCTGTCCAAAATTGTTAACTCCTATAATCGTCTTCTGCTTTTTTCCAGTGCTTTAAATTTCACTGTCCTGGCCCCTAAACTAATCCAACTTACACACTCCCTCTCTGACACAGAAAAATTTTTTTAAAAAGAATTGGCAAATTATTTCGAACATACAGTTACAGGAAATAATATAGCAAGTACATATCAGGCAGATGTGACACATGTTTGCCCTTAATAATAATGTTTCCAATTCTTTTGTTAAAGAAATACAACAGATGAAATCTTCTTCCTAACTCTTCCAGTTGACATTTCCCTCCCATCCCCTCCAGGAATAGCAGGTGTCTGAAGCTGGTGATACCACTTCTCTTTATGTTTAATAATTTTACTCCATATACAAGTTATCACAATCACTACAGTATTGCTTGGTGCGTTTTGAAACATATAGTAGTGGTAACTCTCTCTACGTGTTCATTTGCATCTTCTTTTCTGTAGTGTTTCAAATATATTTTCAAAGGTGAAAGGTGCTTGCATTTCTATCCTTCTAAAAAGCTAGTCTTATCATGTAAATCCCTGGATATAAGTATTCAGAAATCTTTCTCACAACATGAACTTAAGTCTTTCTAACATTGCATAAAAGACAAGGACAGGAATTACATAATTGATATCTACCTCCTTGGCCCTGTGACATAGCATTGAAAAGCATTTTGTAAATGGATAAATGGTCTCCTGTATCCAACTTATATGGTTAAGTCAAAGAGTAAATGAAGCAGTGGAAGTGGGATTGCTTTAAAAGGCTCAAAGTTCAAAATAAAAATGAGGTCATGTGTGTACTCTCAGTGGCCGAAATAATAATAATAACAATAATGTTGCTGAAATCTTATATCCTTACTGCAGTGTGTGAGAATTGCTCCCAACTTTCTTATCCTCTGCAGCCAGGCTATCTGTGGTGCTACAAAAATACATCCAGGATGAGAAGCATATCCACAAAGATGCTTCATAGCTGCATTGCAATATCACTCATTATTGACTCTATAATTGTGAGGACAATTCCTGGTAAAGCTGGCACTATTTTCTTGTACTTTAAATTAAAAATCGTGCTAGACATCATGTAATTCTGTTTAGATGTTTGTATTGAAACACTTCTCACTTTTGATTGCTTATAAATCTTATGGTATTCTCATATAATTCTCATTAATCATGAAAAAATAGTCACAAGTTACACACTCCTTCTTGTTATGGACTCCTGGGGGACCCACATTTGCACTATCTAATTTTATAGTTGGACCATGTTTTGAATGTTTGCAGTTTTGCAACCAGTTCCCCTTCCAGCAACTTGTTTTCCTCTGGCAGACACACTTCACTTTCCAGTGCTTACTTCTCATTTCATGTGAGTTTTATTTCATTTTGTAGTGATTATGGGTGTGCTTCCTCTTCCCCACAGCCCATCTGCACAGATTACACCTTCCTTTAAGTAGTTCCTTTTCTTCCCTTGGGTACCTCTCCTCAAGCTTACCCTGTGGTCTAAATTCCATGAAAAGTGTGCCAGTTTTAAGCTCTTCTCTCTCAGCTTCAAACCTGCAGTTTATACTCTGCTGTATGATGCTGAAACTGATTCTCAAAACCACATTGACACTGTGCACAGCTGCTTCCTGTTTGGCTCTACCTGTGGGGAATGCAGAGGACCCAGCAATGTCTAGAGGGAGAAGAGACTTGTTCCTCCTCTCCTCTTCCTTTCCTGTGAGGATCACACTAGCCTTGCTGCTTCACTTTGATGGCTGTGGTTTATACTAGGAATAGTCATTTAATTCAATTTTCAGTGTTTCCAACATTCGCAAGACTAGTGTCTTGATATCCCCTCAGACCCTCTCCTAAGATGTCTCAGTCCCAGGGAAACTTCAGAGACACCAGCCCCAGTCTAGCCATTTTGTAGAAATCTGAATTCAGCATTGCAGAGTTCCTACTCCAGGTTTCTAAATTTAAATAATCTCAGCTTCATCTGCTTTGCCTAGCCAGCCCTAGGGGTGGCAACTACCTCATCAAAATCTTAGTGTTCTCTTTCTACATTTTTAATCTTTAGACCTAGTTAATTCTTATTTATTCTTTTTTATTTCCTCTGATAAAATATCTAATATGGTTTCTGTCTCCAACCTAGACCCTGCTTGATTAGGGAAATTAGTAACAAAAATAATCTCAGGAAATAGGCCAACAAAAATGAAACTCAGGGAGGGTTTAATGTGAAGCTGGGTAAGTATTTCTGTAAAAAAACAGATAGAAGTAAACACTTTTAGCCTCTTGGGTCATAAAAACACTGTCACAACAACTTAATTCTGTTATCACGTGAAGGAAGTTCTACATAATATGTAAACAGTAGGTGTGGCCAGATTTGACCTATTGACTATGATTTGGAAAACCCTGATTAATGGAAAGGGATCCAGAGTGGATTCTAGAGACAAGAGTTCTAGATCTGAGTGGTTGCAAACAAGCAACCACTGACCTCCTCTCAAAAAGCAGGGTTTGGAGATCAAATATCTCAAAGCTCTTCTTCATCTCTGTATTTCTGTGAATCTAGAATTATTCATTTAACTTAATTATGTATCCATGTACCCGTGGATTTGACACACAAAAAAAAACAGCTGTAGTAATTGACTTGAGGAATGACAGTGAGAGGAGCTCCCCTGACCTGCTCCCCAGTAAAACAAGAAAAATAATCACAAAAAAGCAACTATTTAAAGTCTTTGGGAATAGTCCTAAAGGTATGCAGCAAATGAAAAATATATCTATTCAAGCAAAAGCTACTGAAGTTCAGTAACAACACCAAGAGTCTGTGATATTTCAGAAAAAAAAAGACATTAAGGGAGAAATTTGGGAAACTCGAGAATATATGGAAATTGAAAAACACACTCCTAAATAACCAATAAGTCAAAGAAGAAATCACGACAGCTCAGGTCATGATCTCAACGGACAGATGGAGCCCTGCATTGGGCTCCGTGCTCAGCAAGGAGTCAGCTTGAGGATTCTGTTCCTCCCTCTCCCTCTGCACCTTCCCCAACTCCTGCATGCACATTCTCTTTCTCTCCCTCTCTCTCTCTCTCTCAAATAAATAAATAAATCTTTACAAAATGGAAATAAGACAATACTTTGAGATAAATGAAAATGAAGACACAATCTCCTAAAACTTATGAAGATATAGATAGATCAATGTAAATATCTACGGTAAAAAAGAAGATCTCAAATTAATAACCTAATGTTTCACCTAAGAACCTGGAGAAAAGAAAAGCAATTTAAAAACTAAAACAAGCAGAAGGAGAAACAATAAAAGTTAGAGCAAAAATTAATGAAGTAGAGAATAGAAAAACAATAGAGAATAATCAATTTAAAGAAAGCTGGTTCTTTGAAAAGATCAACAAAATTGACAACATTTTCATTGTATTGAAGACTCAAGTAACTAGAAACAGAAATGAAAGAGGGCTCATTACTAATCATCTTATAGAAATAAAAAGAATTATGAAGGAATACTGTATATAGTCATATGTCAATAATTCATATAAATTAATTAAAATGGGCAAATTCCTGGAAATACATAAGCTACTGAGACTTGACTGAAGAAGGAGACAATCTGAGTAGACTGATTTAAAAAGAGGATTGATTAATAATAATAAAAAATTTACCCCAGCACACACAAAACACCACCCAAATGGTTTCACTGATGAATTATTCCAAACTTTTAAAAAAGAATTAGCACAACTTCTTCATAATATCTTTTATTTTAAAAAAGATTTTATTTATTTACTTGAGATAGAGAGAGAGAGCAAGAGAGCATAAGCCAGCAGAGGGAGAGGGAGAAGCAGGCTCCTGCTTAGGGCTCCATCCCAGGACCCAGAGATCACGACCTGAGCCAAAGGCAGACCCTTAACTGACTGAGCCACCCAGGCTCCCCTTTCATAATATCTTTCAAAAGCAGAAGAGGAGAAAATATTTCCCATCATTTTATCAGGCTGCTTTTACCTTGCTATCAAAACCAGACAATGACACTACAAGACACAGACCACTACCACTTCTGAGTGTACTCTCAAAGTTCTCAACAAAATATTAGCAAACCAAAGCTAGTAGCCTATAAAAAGAATTACACACCATGACTAAGTAGGAATCCAAGATTACTTTAATATTTAGAAATCAATTAATATATCATGTCAATAGAACACAAAACAGAAGACACATGATGATCTCAACAGATTCAGAAAAGCCATTTAACAAAATCCAATACCTGTTTATGATAAAAACTCTCAAAAAACTAGAAGAAAATATTCCGAACCTGGTAAAGGGCATGTAGAAAAAAAAAAAAACCCACAGCAAAAATCATACTTAATGATGGAAGACTGGCTTTCCCCAGTTAGTCTAAAAATAAGACAAGGATATCTGCTCTCATCATGTCTATTTAACCCATCAATTGTACGTTTTAGTCAAGCAAATTAAGCTATAAAAAGTACTAAAAGGCATCCAGATTGAAAAAGAAGTCAAACTATCTCTATCTGCCGATGACAGAATCTCATATGAAGGAAATCCAAAGACATCCACTAAAACATCATTAGAATTAATAGATGAGTTCTGTAAGGTTGAAGGACAAAATCAGTATACAAAATCAATTTTCTTTCCATAAACTTGCAATGAACAATGTGAAAGGGAAACTAAGAAAACAATTCCATTTACAATAGTATTAAAGGGAATAAAATAATTAGAGGTAAATTTTACAAATGAAGTTCAAAACTTATACTCCGAAAACCATAAAGCTTTGTTTATAAAGGTATTTTTAAAATATCTTGAAAATGGAAAAAGATTCTATGTTCATGGATCAGAAGACAACAATGTTAATATGACAATAGTCCCCAACTGTCTTTGTAGAAATTGACACGTTGATTCTAAAATTCATATAGAACTCCAAAGGACCTAGAATAGCCAAAACACAATTTTAAGAAATAACAAATTTGGATGACTCACACTTTCTAATTTTAAGACTTACTACAAAGCTACAATAATCGCAAAACTATGATACTGGGCCTAAGAATAGACATATGGAACAATGGAATAGAAGTGAACATTTTATTCCAACACTTATTTTTATCATCAACTTATTTTTGAGAAGAGGGCCAAGGGCATTCAATGGGAAAAGAGCAGTCTTTTCAGCAAATGATACTAAGACCACTGGATAGCCACATGTAAAAGAATGAAATTAGATCCTTACTTCATCCCACATTAAAACATTAACTCAAATGGATCAAAGGCTAAAATGTAAGAGCTAAAATAATAAAATTCTATATAAATACTATAAAAATCATGGTATTTAATCATTATGACCTTGGGCTGGACCTCAGATGGGTTCTTAGGTATAACACCAAAAGCAGGAACAACAAAAGTAAAAATAAATAAATTGAACTTTATTACAATTAAAAACATTTATGTTTCAAAAGACACTATGAACAAAGTAAAAAACAAACCCACAGAATGGAAGAAAATATTTATAAATTATATTTGAAAAGAGACATATCTAGAACATGCAAAGAACTCATACAACTCCCAGTAAAATCCATGGTGAAGGGGAGAGGGAGGTACAGGTTTTCAGTTATGGAATGAATAAGTCACAGAATAAAAGTTACATCATAAGGAATACAGTTAATGGTATTGTAATAACCTTGTATAGTGACAGGTGGTATCTAACCTGTGAGCACAGCACAACATATACAGTTGTTGAATCACTATATTGTGCACCTGAAACTAACATAACATCATGTGTCAACTATAATCAAATAAACATTTAAAAAATAATATATATTTCAACACAAACACACAAAATATGCAGATGATCTGAATAAATATTCCTCTTAAGATAAACAAATTGCTGGGAAGTACATGAAAAATGTTTGACATTATTTGCCACAATAAGATACTATTTCACAAGAATTAGGATGACTAGAATCAAGAAGTAAGATGACAGCAAGTATTGGCAAAGATGTGCATCACATGGGATGCCTGGGTGGCTCAGTTGGTTAATCGTCTGCCTTCGGCTCAGGTCATGATCCTAAGGTCCTAGGATTGAATCCCACATTGGTGGGGGTGGAGGGGTGGGGTTCCCTGCTCAGCAGGGAGCCTGCTTCTCCCTTTGCCTGCCACCCTGCTTGTGCGCTCTCTCTGACAAATAAATAATAAATAAAATCTTTAAGAAAAAAAAAGATGTGTCTCACTCACTGCTGGTGGAAATACAAAATGATGCAGCCACTTCTGCAACTAGTTGGCAGTTCCTCAAACAATTAAACATCACGTGTAACCCAGTAATTTCCCTTCTAGAAAACTCTACACCCAAAGGGAATGAAATATGTCTACACAAAACTTTTACATGAGTGATTATAGCAGCATAATGACTAATATCCAAAAGTTAGAAACCACTGAAATGTTTGCTGCGTAATGACTGGATTTAAAAAATGTGGTATATCCATATGAAGGCATACTTTTGGTCATAAGAAGGAGCACAGTACTGATACATGCTCTACGTTGATGAATCTTGACAACATCATGCTAAGTGAAAGAAGCTAGTAACAAAAGACCACATACTATATGATTGCATTTATATGAAATTCCTATGAAATATGAAACCTATAGATAAAGAAAGTGAATGAGTGGTTACTTAGGACCAGGGCAGGATGAGATAAGGAAGTGAGAGCTAGAGTGTATGGGGTTTCCTTTTGAGGTGATGAAAATGTTCTGAAATCTGACTATGGTGATAGTTGAACATCTCTGTAAGTACACCGAAATCACTGATTTGCACACTTTAGATGGATACAATAAATAGCATGTGAGTCACAGCTTGATAAAGTTGTTAAAATATTAGCTGTGATGGGAATTGGGACAGAGGTCTAAGCAAGAGGAGTTACTTTAAATCATCGCACATTCAGTTTGCTTACGTGGTTGGTTGTAGTCTTTGAATCCAGATGACTTTTGCAGTTCAGAAGACTCAAAGCGGGAAAGAGTTGAGGATGTCTAGGAGGTGTCATTTTGATCCACTTAAGGGGCATTTGATCTTCTCAGTGATTGATAGGGGCAGAGGTTGGGGATAGGAGAGCCTGCTTTTTTAACCTGCAGCACTTGAAACTGTTGAGTGCTTCCTGGCTTGTGTTGTATGAAATGAGGAAGACCTGGTCCATTTATGTGGGCTTCAGAGGTCTGCATGATCAGGAGCTCTTTGTAGAGGCTGGACAAGAAACCTCCACAAACTGCCAGAGGACATGCTGGCTGCTGTCCCTCATCTTTTCCTTCTATTCTGAAAAACCACCAATGCCTTTTTCTGTAGTTACCTCCCTGTCAAGTTTTAATAGACTGCAATATTTGTGAGGACTTGTGAGCTGAGTCTTCTTTCTGCCTGGGAGTTAGATAAACGAAACTGTCCACTTTGCTTCTCTTCCCTATTTGTGTCTCCACTCCGCTGGTCATTTCCATTAACTCTGACTTATAAGACATCTACTGCTTTGCTTCAGGCTTAAATTTTCCTACAATTTAATAATATTTGGGCAGTGGCCCCATTCTGGAATCCTAACTGGTACATAAAATGCACTCTGAGATGTTTTATTCAAAGTAGTCTATGAATGGGAGCCAAGAGGCCTGAAGGTTGGGGGCTTCGTCTTAATGATTACCTCTGTGGTCCGCAGGAGAGTGACTGGTTCATGGCATGCTTTAGGCGCATGTGTGATGAACAGAACTGAGATATCATCAAAGGTGTCGCAAAAGGAGTGGGGCAGTTGTTTGGGGGCTATGAGTAAGTGTTGACAAGATGCTCAAGGGTCACATGCCCACTGCATCATCACATGAATATGTAAACCTGACCATGTTACCTCCTGATATAATTACAAAAGGATTCCCAGGCTAAACTTTCATTGCGTTTACTTTTCCTGAAACATTAGAGTTACCTCCAACTGCAGGAATCCATACATGAGACATTTTACTTTGTGTTATTTCTGAACGTTAATTTCTTTTCCTATTGTGGAGTCTTGGATTGCATAGCTATGGGCATTCTAAAAATCAATCCATCAATGAATAAAAATGCTGACATTTTTTTACCAAAATTGCTTTTATAATTAAAGAGTGTATGTTTTGCCTCAAATGTTTCCAAACTAAGGAAATAGCCTGTGGGGTAAACTGGGACATGGGTCGCTTTTTCTCTACCAAATAAATTAGTATAAATGAGAAATTGATAAAGTAATTCATTAAAAGTCAACTCTAAAATTCCTAATGTTCCTTGTGACTATGAATCCAAATGCTCGCAGTCTATTTTCTGAGCTCACATAAGAAGAGCGATTAAAATGAGCTCCTGTAAGCTGTGACCTGCTAGGTTTTAGGACTCTGAGGCTGGATAGGCAGGCTATTTAATGGTAAAGAGAGACCATTCTGGAATTCCACACACTTTGAGTGGAGTCCTAGATCCACTACTTACTAGCTGAATGAACTTGAAAAGTTGTCTTACTTTTCTGGATCCCAGTAATTTAATCTATAAGATAAAAGTAAGAACAGAACCTTTGGTGTAAAGTGATTATATGAGTTAAATAGAGAACAAATATAAAGCATTTAGCACAATCCCTGGCACGTGTAAAGCATTCATGAAAAGTCTGTCATTATTATCATTCCTTGGACAATGTGCAAAAGGGTATTCAATTTAGTGCATAAAATGACATCACTAATGCAAATCATGAGAAGTGAGGCCATGAGTAAGCACCTTGCCTCATCACCCTTATTTTGGTTTCAAAAAAATAATAACTCTGATTATGAAACATATTCTTTTCTCATTAAATAATTAGCTTAAAATATACAAATGCAGAAAAATATATAAGTAAAACTTTAAAAAGAATCCCACAACATGAAGAATACAACATTTGGTATATAACTTTTTTCAGCCTTTTTGGGTGTGTGTTTGTGTGTGTTATAGTTACATTTTTTTAAAAAAAGATTTAATGGTTTTTAGAGAGGTTTTAGGCTTAGAACAAAATTGAGAGAAAGGTACAGAGATTTTCCATATATCCTTGTATCGCCCACAAATGCCTCTCCCTTTATCAACATCACTCACCAGACTGGTACATTTGTTACAACTAATGAACCAACCTTGACACATCATAATCTCTCAAGGTCCACAGTTTACATTATGGTTCACTCTTGGTGTTGTGTATGGATTTGGACAACTATATAATGTTATGTATCCAACATTATGGTATGATGTAAAGTATTTTCACTGCTCTGAATACCTTCTATATTCACCTCTTCTTCCCTTCTTGCTCCAGTCCCAACCCCTGGCAACTACTGATCCTTTTACTATTTCCATAGTCTTATGTTTTACAGAATAATATACAGTTGGAATCATGTAGTGTGTGGCCTTTTCAAATTAGCTTCTTCACTTAATACTATGCATGTAATGTTCCTCCATGTCTTTGAATGGCTTGATAGTTCCTTTCTTCTCAGGGCTGAATAATATTCCATTGTTTGAATGAACCACAGTTTATTTATCTACTTACCAACAAAAGACTATCTTGGTTGCTTCCAAGTTTGGGCAATTATTACTAAGGCTGCTATAAATACCCATTTGTAGGTTTTTTGTGGACATAAGTTTTCAACTCCAATAGGTAAATACCAAGGAATATGATTGCTAGGTTGTGCGATAAGAGTATGTTTCATTTTGTAAGAAACCACAAAACTATTTTTCAAAGTGTTTGTACCATTTTGCTTTCCCACCACCACTGAATGAAAATTCCTGTTGCTCTATATCCTTGCCAATGTTTGCTATCGTCCCTGTTCTGGATTTTGGTCATTCTAAATAGGTGTGTAGGAGTATTTCCTTGTTTTAATTTACATTTCCCTCAAGAGATATGATGTGGATGGTTTAAAGTTTTGATCACACCTAATATATATATATTTTTATCATGTGTTTTTTATTTAATTTCCCAGGATTTTTGCAAATTCCTCACTAAAATTTTTTAAAAGAACTGCTTGTGGGAGAGCACAGTGAATTGTGATTAAAGATGCTGGCTTTGGAATCAGGAAAACTTGAGATCAGAGCCTTGCTCTGAAGCTTTCTATGAATGAAGATACTCATTACTTTTACCTCTCCGAAGTCCAGTCTTCTCAGATTAAAATGTGGATAGCATATAATTCTAAATTAAAGATTCATGGGGTAGTTAAATGAAATAGTACATTTAAAATATATAGTGAAATTGCTGACTCAAAGGACTTTTCTAGTAAATAACAGCCATAATTATTATCATGATTTAAATAATTATGACCTATCTCATACATCGCCTTCTCTTCCCCTCCCAGGACTTTTGTATTATCTAATTAACAACATGATGAATACTTTTGCACATGAGGGCTTTTTACAATGTAGACTTTTTCTATAAAGCCGCAACTTTTTTTGAAGCTCTAATTCACATTTTGCATATGTTAGGCTACCATTTTACTGTCACAGTAGCAAAGACCAAATAAGTGTCTTATTCGCATTATCACATAGTCAGTATGACATCACAGGCAGACATGATAAAGTGTGGTCTAGAGCCCAAGCCTCTTGATTTCCAATTCTAAGCTTATTCTATTAAACTCATTTTCTACAGCCCTTGCAGAAGGGCAGATGATCTTTCGTGCCTTCCTGTATGACTCATTGCAACCAAAATGATTTAGTTTGGAGGAAATTTATTCATACATGCACCCAAATATCTCACACCCACATCAATGAACTAATAATGTAAATACTTGCCAATTTCATTCAGAGTCAAAATATCTTAAGCATTAAGATTTTAGGGAAAATGGATTACTACTAATGGCAAACCACCATCCCAGGTCTTGGTCACAGGATATGACATATTTCCTTTGTTTTGTTATGTGGTCCACTAACAGCAGAAAGTAAAAGTCTAAATCAAGTCAATGAAGAAAATGGAGATTTAAGGAGAAAGAGGGAAAAGAGGGGGAAAAAAAACAACTAAGTCTAAGGATCCAGCCCAATTCATTTAGTTTTTATATTTCTGGTCAAACAACCTTACAATTTAGTGAAAGAACAATTTAGTTAATCTGAATTTACAACTAAAATGGTTTATTTTTGTTTGCTTGGCCGTCAGATTGGCAGTATATGATTAGAAAAGTCCTCAAAGGAGCTGGACAGTCCCCCAGGACCAGATATGTGGAGTCAAGAAAAGGAATCCACTAGGAAAAAAATCAGGCCCTGGAAAACAGAGTCAACCTCAAGATGGACTGGTCAGTGTAGGATATTTATCTAGCAGTTCTCAGTGATGGAGATTCCTGCACAGGCCACAGGTTGACTAGTCAGTTATTTTCTTCTGGGATAAAAGCCAACTTGGAAGACCAAATTAATTCAAGAGCTGCAGGAGGAAGGTACCTGAGTGGGAGACTCCATAATAACCACTAATGTCCATTCATCTCATGCTTATTTATTTTTTTCCACCAAGGGATACTTTTCTATTTATGACTGCTCAGTTGAATTAAGTAATTAGCTTAGTTTAAAATGCAGTTCTTATCAGAATGGCCATAAAATAAAAATCATGTTTCTCTCATAGCTGTAGCATTTCATGTGGACATGGGGTGGGATGAACATGTCATGAACTATAGTATTGTACAAAAAAACTGGCTGTGTGTCTTATGATGAACGAACATTAGTTTTGTCAACCAATAAAAGAAAAACACAATTATCACCCTCCCAAGTAGCTGCAAAAGTTAAATAAAATGCAATATATAAATTTCCCTTATGTACTGGACATATTTAAAAAATATTAAAGTGTTTGGGGAAATTAAAAAAAAAATGTTTCCAAAACCTAAACAAAAAACGTTTTCATACCTTGAGGCCAAATTGATTTCATTTAAAACCTTGTAATAATAATAATAATAAATTATTTGACTAGTATTAGGTGCATAATGGGTGCTAGGCATTGCTTTAAGTGTTTTACATATATTAACACAGTTAACGTTTGCAAAAACCCAATAACTCCAAGAAGTAGATATCCTTACCCTCATTTTTCAGATGAGAAGTTCTTAGCACATATGGGTCGAGTGTCTTGCTCAACATCACAGAGCTCTTGTAGGCAAAGTCAGAATTATAACTCAGGCTGTCAGACATTAGAATGTGTCCTCTTATCCACCTTGCCATCTGTGTCAATCAGGATGGATTAAGCTATGCTTCAATAATAACCAGGCTCCAAATGTCAGTAGATTAAAGCAAAAAGTATTATTTCTCACTCATGCATGTCTATTTCAAAACACACAAAAATACGTACGGTCTACAATTGCTTCACTCAAGGCCTCCACCATCTTGAACTGGTAGCCATGAAAATAAGAAGAGAATGTAATAAATATTTTAACGTCATCCACAAGTGACAAATATCATGTCTGCTCACATTTCACTGGCCAAATCAAGTGAGAGGGCGATACCCAACTTCAAAGGAGGGGCTTACACAAATTAACCATGGCAGTAATGAGAATATTGTTAAAGAACACTACTGACTCCGAAACTAGGCATCAAGCACACACTCATACACAAGCATACTTGCATGTACATGTATGCACGCACACAAACCCATCAGAAAGCAGTGTGTATATTATCTCCACATATAGAAGCAAACTGAAAATTTCAGTAAACCATTTTTCTCTTCCTTCTTCCCTTCCTTCCTTTCTTTCTCTCTCCCCCTCTCTCTTCCTATCTTCCTTCCTCCCTTCCTCCCTCCTTTCTTTATTTTTCTTTCTTTCTTTCTTTCTCTCTTTCTTTCTTTCTTTCTTTCTTTCTTTCTTTCTTTCTCTCCAAAATTTTATTTTTATTGAAGATCATTTTGTGCCAGTTACTCTGAGAACTATATGGTAAACTACTAATACAGGATGTCTTTTTTTTTTTTAAATATGAATTTGGACATGCAACAGGTCAAATCCCTACAGTGTGATGTGGAATTACTCTGACATCAAACTCTGATATTCTAATTAGTCTGTGACCTTTAAGCTACATCCTTCTAAGTAGTATTATAAATTACTTTATCAACAGTTGGTCTACAGCTATTCAAGGATATTCAAATAGTTGCATACATTTGTCTGATTTTCATCCAAATAGGAATGTTAGTCTTATTTTCTTCTTGGTAATTTACCAAGCACACATATTTACATACAAGTTTCATTACATATGATTCACATGTAAATCAATCATCAGTTTCTGGTAGCTCCAAGTTTCCTGTCTGTCTTATAACATTTTTAAGGAGTGTCCCATCATAGACATACCAGAAAAAATCCAGCGTACCATCAAATATTTCTGGAGATTTGGAGTAGGAGTGAATAGTTGTAATCTACCAGGGACTTTTTCACTCTAATTGTCTACCTCAGATTTTTTTTAAATCTTTCTTTTGTTTTACTTCCTGCAGTTAATGCTTTTAAGTGCAAACATGGTTACTGACCCTTTTTCTATAATCACTTGTAAATAACATGTATTAGTTTCCTCGGTTTGCCATAACAAAATACCACAGGCTGGATGGCTTAAAAAAATTTTTATTTTCTCATAGTGCTGAAGCCTGGAAGTCCAAGATCAAGGTGTGTTGGCATGTTTGGTGTCTCCTCAGCCCTCTCTCCTTGAATTGCAGATAGCTGCCTCTTCTGTCCTCACATGGCCTTTTCTCTGCAAGAACATTCCTGAGATCTCTGCCTCTTCTTGTAAGTAAACCACTTCTATTGGATTAGGGCCCCACCCTTATGACCTTATTTAACCTTATTTACCTGCTTAAAAGTGCTCTCTCCAAATGCAGTCATACTGGGGGATAAGCCTTCAACACATGAATTTTAGAGAGGACACAATTCAGTTGATAACATAGCACTACATAAGACTCAGGAGTATTCTATACTTCCACCGAAAACATGGCAAAAATAGCATTAGTACATTATGGCACAATCAAAAAACTATATTGTTTTAATTTCATTAGATTATATTTAGTTTTAATTTTTGCTTTTTGGCACTGTGTATAGAGTTCATAAAACAAACAAACAATACTGAAAACTAAATCTTAGACATCAGAGTTCTAGAAAATCTTTTGACATTCTTTCCATTGGGAATTCCTCACTCGTTGCCTCTATATGTACAACCCTGATTTTCATCATGGCTAGGCTCCTCTTCCCTGTCTGTCCTTGCAGTCTAGCTGCCAGTCTTCCACTATTGTTGACCATCCTCAGCCCTTGACTCTGTCTCTGATGTGGAAAAAGTGAGCTGTGTTCTGCCTTCCGTGTCTCCATCAGACCCTATACTAAAGAATTTTCACCTTCCATTCACTACACAGCTTCTTAGAGCATTTTCCTAAACAAAGAGCCAAATACTAGGGAAAGGAATTAGCTCCAGCCCTAGCAGAGGGAAGGCAATACAGCCAACTTTGATTTTTCTATGGATTTTAAGTTGTTAAAATGGTGATTGGAGACAATAAAACCAAAGCTTAGAGTTGCTTTAAAAATAACTTGAGGGGCGCCTGGGTGGCGCAGTCCTTAAGCGTCTGCCTTCGGCTCAGGGTGTGATCCCAGCGTTCTGGGATCAAGCCCCATGTCAGGCTCCTCCGCTGGGAGCCTGCTTCTCCCTCTCCCACTCCCCCTGCTTGTGTTCCCTCTCTCGCTGGCTGTCTCTCTCTCTGCCAAATAAATAAATAAAATCTTAAAAAAAAATAACTTGAGAAACTCTGGGGGCACCTGGGTGGCTCAGTCAGTTAAGCATGGGGCTTGGTTTTGGCTCAGGTTGTGATCTCAGGGTCATGAGATCGAGCTATGAGTCCGGTTCTTCTCTCAGTGCAGAGTCTGCTTAAGATTCTCTCTCCCTCCCCCCTCCCTCTGCCCCTCCTGTTCTTGTTCTCTCTCTCTCTTTCTAAAATTTAAAAAAAAAATTTTTAAAGCAATTTGAGAAACTCTGAAACACAAAGGAATATGTCATATTGTATAGAAATAAAACAAAAGATCCATTCTTAAAGCATATGATAAACTCTGATATTTTCTCTACTATTGCATATGCTGTTTTGACCATTAAATGATTTTACAATCTCTAATGGGTTGTGACCTACAGATTGGAAAACACTAGCTTAAGGAGGTTAAATTAATTAACAAAAATCCAAGAGCTACTCAGTGTTGGAGATAGAATTCCAACACTAGCTTTCCCAGATTGAAAGCTTGTACAAGCACTATTAAAAACCTGAAAAGCTTATGTCTTCTCCAGGGGATGAACAATGTATTCATGAGTCTGCAGGAGTTCCTGGTGGAAGCAGTTCACAGAGAAGTAAAGAAAGAGTTTCCACCTTTTACCCAGAATTTCTCATGCCTGCCTGGGAGGGTGACTGGCTTCTCCTTGAAATGGGAATACAGACTTGGTTAGGCAGTTCACTTTGAAGATGTTTTCACAACTGCTGTTTTAAAGCTGTTTTATAAAACTCAAAGCTGTCATTAGAACTGTGATCCTTGAACAGGGGTGATATCGTAGCTCATTAGGGATGTGCGAGTTTTAATAAAAAGAGGAAGAACTGCATGGTGTACTTAATGTGGTGAGTTTAATACCAAGATAAGTACCTACAGTAGATTTTTTTCCTCTCCATTAGAACTGCACCAATCTTGGATTAAGTACACACACATATACACAAAACTATCTTACAAATAAAAATATTTTATCCCCAATGTCCAAAGGCCAAATGGAAAATATGTAGCAAATATTCAACATTAGTAAGATGGAATAAGACAGAAGTAGATAAGGGCCAAGAATTTAGGACAAAATGGCAAATAGAAATAGCTCCTTTACTTTGTCCATACTTCTAAACTAAGGGCTGCTTCTAGGGCCTGCCTGCAACAGGGGCAGAGGAAACACTCACTTATGGAGATAACAATGAAACAGACTCCAGCTTCACCCACACATCTCCCACTGCCCCATCACTGAAGTCTGAAGGGCCAACTATAGTGGTTTCTTCTCCTGGGTTAGATTAGACAATGACCCTGAAATGAGATGGTACTTAAGTCACAATGGGTGGTGTCCCTGGAACAGAGGACTCAAGGCAGCATGAACACCATTTGGCAAGAATGGAATAACAAATGGGATAGGCAGGAGAACATGAAGGAAAACATATGCATGTCATAACATTTCAAATGTCAAGAATAGGCTTTTCTATTTTCAACAAGACATCCCATATGACCCCTCAAATGAGGTTTGAAGCTATTCCACCACATCATCCCAAACCAGCTATCAAACTGAATATGGTGAAGACCCCCTCTGTTTAAAAAATTCAATCCTGCTGATGGATAGTTTTGTAAAACACAAAACAACCTGGATAATTCGTTCATTTCAATCTCTATACAATATCTAAGCACTTTTCCTACTTTCTTTACTTATCTCATCTTGGACTATAATAAAAAGTTACAGCACTCATGTAACTATGTTTTAACACCTCCAGCATTACCACAAAGATCGTTCTGTCTTGAGGCAAGGTGATTGCATTTCTGCACCTTGACAGAGTGAAGAACATGTGTCAGGCATTCCGCTGGGTGAAGGAGATACAAATGTGAGTAAACAGGATCTGTATATGGAGGAGTTCTCAGCCAAGCCCAGAAACTGTGAAGGTTTGGGGAAAGCTTCCAGAAGAAAGGGTCCAGAGCTGTCTTGGAAGAACAGGAACTAATCAGATATGATGGGGGGAAAAAAGACTGTTTTGAGCAGAACAAACAGCATAACATAAACATATGTTTTCCTAAACTTATGAAAATGTAAATCAGTATACAAAAAACTACAAGCATTCTGGTGTACAGGAGCTTAAAGCTCTCAGTAGCCCCCCCCACACACACACACACACTTCTCTCTCTCTCTCTTCCCCCCCATATAAAGCCATATTGGTCCCTCCGTAACTTCTACTCCCTGATCCTAGTTATACTTGTGGGGACCAATATCAGTTAGGGACTTTATCATCACTAAAGGCCAAAAGAAAAAGAGAGGAAGAGAAATTGAGGGGAGGAGGGAAGGGAGTTAGAGAGGGAGGAAGGAAGGGAGGATAGAAAAAGGAAGCAAGAAATCTCAAATTGCTCTAAAAAAGGAAAGAGAATTGTGTTAAATTTCACAGAAAGGGCAATATTTTCCATTCTTCAAATCTCCAGTCAATTTCTCATTGGTTTAATTAGCTACATTTCCTTAATCTAATCACTCTGCCAGAGCAATGTGGGATATGCGTACAATTGGAACTTCGCACTTTCTACTCTTGAAGCTGTCTCCAGTGAATCCCACCTAAATCACATTGTTGCTAATTAGGAAAGAGAGAATTCTTTGAACAAAAATCAGAATACATTCTGGAAAGAAGGAGAATGGATATGGGTCAGGGCCACGTGAAGGCCACAGTAGGCCTCCCAGCATATTCTAACCCTTCTTACATACGGCAGGATTGCAAATCTTTCAAGCACTTTTGAGCATTCCTTCAGGTTAAACTAACACAGTGTCTTTAAATGTGCCCTATATTTCAGGTTCCCTCAATATCTTGGTGACCATATTTGGGAAGATAAATATATCAAAATATTTCATTTTTAAAAAAGGAGAAATGGAAACTCTTCAGTGACTTCCTGGAGGCCTTAGAACCATGCTTACAAGGTCTAATGTAACCCAAAAGGGTCCCCCATGATAAATCTTGCCCCCAAATCCAGACTATCCTCTGCCATACTACCTCTCAGCTCAGACTATTCCCACTATTCTCACCTGGCTGTCCAAGTCCAACCCCTCCCCTGCCCTGGACCTTTGCACACATGCCTTTTTTGTGCTCAAAACACTCCTTGCTCCCCCATTTGCCTAATGCCCCTCCAACGTCACCTGCACCTAGGTAATCTTTGAGTTCTCTGATTTGATGTCCTGTCTTTACAGAGTACCTCTCCCCCTCCAGTACAGGTTCAGTCTTTCTGGTATATGTGCACACTGAGCTCGCACTCACTCTTCTGCTTTCCTCTTTTATAAAGTAGTTGATAAGAATTGTAACTACATAATAATTGTGATATCTTATTTCCCTCCCTAGGATGAAAGCTCTATGAAACTAGGGAACCTGTTTGTTTGGTCTTTCTACACATAGTATACTGCTTCTCCATATTTGCCATGTAACAACTATTTGCAAATGAGTATGAGAATCTGTCAACTAACATTAATAAGAAGTACAATTTTCTGAGTACTTACTATGTGAATATTTAAAGACCAATATTATTAAAAAGTAAGGCAAGAAGAGATGAACTGACTTGTCTAGGGTGACACAGTTTAGCAAGCAGCCGAGCTGGAATTTGAAGAGTGACAGCTCTACCACAGACTGAATGTACTTACCTATGATGCTCTGCTACCTCTCAGTTACTAATTGTAATGAAAACCCAACACCATCAAAAAACTAGAATTGTGGCTTTCTTTTCCCCAATCTGCACTTAAGCATCTTTCACTCTCACACTGCTCCAATTTATTTAACTCTTCTAGAGCATTTATTGGGAAAGGAAGGATGGGGTTTGGATTAGAAAATTGGAAGCCCATGTCCTGGAAAGTCTTGGCAGTGAATTCACCTTGTGGAAACAGTACTCCATTGCTCCCCTGGCTGCCCAGAGCCTTGACTCTGGGGACAAAGTCCATGAGAAAGACAGCTCTGTAACCTTTTGTTTTGGGGCGAGGAAAGCAGGGAAGGCAAGGTCCTGCAATCTCTGGCATTGATGGTATGGAACACTAAAGGTATGACGAGACTTCAATCCCTCAACGTGGCCCACTATCATCATTGCCAGCTTCCACACTGAGGATTTTATATCATCTCTTGGTTTACGGGGTAGGAGAGAAGAAGGATTCTACAAGATGGCCACTTGATCCCACTGGGAGAAATGGCCTTCATGCAACTCTGCTAACCCCGTAATACCACAGAACAGACATTTCTTTTTTTTTTTTTTAACATTTTATTTTGTTGGTTTTTTTTTTCATCGTGATCAGTGTAGTCTTTAATTCATCAACTATTTCCCCTATCCCCCTACCCACCTCCCCTCTGGTAACCATCAGTTTGTTCTCTATAGTTAAGAGAGACACTTTTTAAAAAAAATTTTTTAAATCAATGGATCATGCCAGAAACAACAAAGCATAAATATGTGAGGAAGAAAGTTTGAAACATTTTCTTGCCTGCAGGAAATATAATTTCTTAGAAAAGGAGATGGTTTTGTTTGAGAAAATACCTTGATAAGCTTTGGGGGAGGAAGGGAGAAGCCTGAAGGTGTTAATGTTGGCAGGAAGCAAACAAAAATAGGAAAAGCTCAAGTCCTCTGCTCCACAGCATTGGCAGACTTGCTTTGTGCTCAGTGAGTGAGGGACAAAGGCTGGGGGGAGGCTGAGAAAGATGTGTGCATTGGTAAGAACAGGGGGCACATGAAGCTGGGTACTCTGCAGGATGAAGCAAGCAGGGAAAGGCCAAGTGCAAGGCTCACCAAAGGTCATTTTAAACCAGAGGATACTTAACATTCCATTTGGGGAGTTTTGCACAGTTGTGATGGATATCTGTCCCCTTCTACACCTCACCTCAATTCTAATAAAGTCTACTGCACACATATGTCCTAGTTTATTTTTTTTTTGCATTGTCTTTTAGGTTGTGTCATTTTATCTGTTATGAAATATAGAAAGGGGCAGTTGCCTGCCTGGAGTGAGGTGGTGCAGAAAGAAACAGCATGTACAAGAAAACAAGATATAGAGATTTAATTAGGAGGAAGTGGGGAATGTGAGGCCCATGAGTCTATGATATGATGCCAGCTGGAATTCTAAGAAATTACAGATGAGAATTTAGATTTTTTCACTCTTGGGATTGTTCCATCTGATTCTATTTAGATGTCAAAGTGACTAGGATCTCTCCCCTACAAGTGAATTAAAATTAATGATCGTTTTATGCACACTGACATCGATTTGTCCTACTTATCTGCCCACACTAGAACCACAATAAGGTTCAGGGCTCAGAAGAGACACACTGCATTAACACACTCTAATGTTCATGTGAAATGCTGATGACAATGAAAGTCTGTTGAGAATAAAAGTGTCAACTGAAGCATTCTCTATCAATATGGGGTTGTTGGTAAACATTTCTAGCCATACACATATGCAGGGTGGCTCAGCCCTGGAGGATAGCGTGTCTGTCCAAAACTCTACTCATATTTACCAACTACCCCTCAAGGTGATCTAAAAATAAATTTTAAAAAATGAAACCTTAAAAGTATTGCTTGAATCACTCACTTTGAAAAGAGAGATGAGGCTTAGTCACCTCCACTGGCCTAGGAGGATCTGTGTCCAGTAGGTCCCGAAGATATCCAAAGGGGTTGTGTTCTTGCCAACACAAAGTTCAACATAATGAGAAAGAAGAAAAGCAACTTGAGAATCTTTCTTTTTTCTTTCTTTTTTCCTTTTAAGAAAGAAAGAAGTTGGGAAATATATCTACTTCAACTTATTTTTACGCCCCTCTACCTTCCATCCTTGTGACCAACTTGATAAAAGTTTATCATTGGCTGTTTGCATTCCTGAAAATAATCGTACTATTGTTGTAGCATGGAGATTCAAGGTCTGCATGTTGGTAGTGAGATGAAAGAAGGAAGGAAGGAAGGAAGGAAGGAAGGAAGGAAGGAAGGAAGGAAGGAAAGGGAGGGAGGGAGGACTGGAGGAGAGAAGGGAGAAGGGAAGGAAGGAGTAACCAGCACTTAGATCCAGAATATCAACAGTACCTCAGAAGTCCCCTCGGTCCACCCCTGGGTTACTATATTCACCCCCAAAGTAATAGGCAATTTGCCTATTTTTGAATTTAAAGAAATAAAAGCATATGGTATATCTTTTTATTCAAAATTACTTTCTTGAGATTCATGTGTATTGTAAAATGTGATTGTAGTTCATTTATTTTCATTGTAATAGGCTGCTCCATAAATACGAAATTTATTATTCCAGTTTACAGTTAACACACATTTGAGCTGGTCTCTCTCTCTCTGTTTCTCTCTCTTTCAGCAACTATGATTAGTGCTGCTATAAATATTTTTGCATATGTTGGTGAACTATTTTATTCCTTACCTGGAGTTCTGTGACATTATCAATTATAACTTCATCTCTCTTCCCATAATACAGTGGCTTCACAAATACATTATTATTTGATGATCTGGCTCTAGCATATGATTCCCTAGAAAATTTGTTATCAGCTACATTTTATGAAAACAAAATTTGTGTCCTTCTCAAAGATGTGATTTCTGGCAACTTCCTTGTCCTTAAAGATTCTCTGAAAGGTGGCAGAATGCTGTTCTTACATAAGGATAATTGGCAGCCAAAGAGCATTACAAAAGATATGAGTCCCATAATGCATGATTAAGATACTCAGGCTTGGCTATAAATTAAGACACCGTGGAAGAATGAAGACCATCATTCCAAAGGGAGATGTTAGTTAGAAATAACAGAAATAATAAGATAATAAAATCATGTAATAATGATGATGATGCTAGAATTTATTGAAGTAGGTAGCATGGCACAGTGGTTAATAGAAAGGGATCGGGATCCAAACTGCTTGGTTGAATCTTAAATTTCAACTCTGCCACTTTCTCGGCAAATGAACTTGTGCCTCAGTTTTATCATCTGTTGGATATGGAGAATAACAACAACCAGGGAGTTGTTGATTAAATGAGATACCGTGTGTAAAAGACAGAGAACAATGTTTGAAATAGAGGAAACGTTGCACATGTATTAAGAGCTGTCATTGGGCACCTGGGTGGCTCAGTCGGTTGAGCGTCCAACTCTTGATTTTGGCTCAGGTCATATCAGGGTCACGAGATCAAGCCCTATGGTGGGCTCTGCTCCCAGTGGGAAGTCGGCTTGAGATTCTCTCTCTTCCTCTCCCTCTGCCCCTCCTCCCTCAACTAAATAAATGAAATCTTTAAATACGAAAGAGTTATAATCAGGATTTTTGAGTATTTACCCACATTATTTCTTTTTTTTTTTTTTTTAAGATTTTATTTATGTATTTGACAGAGAGAGAGACAGCCAGCGAGAGAGGGAACACAAGCAGGGGGAGTGGGAGAGGAAGAAGCAGGCTCATAGCGGAGGAACCTGATGTGGGGCTTGATCCCATAACGCCGGGATCACGCCCTGAGCTGAAGGCAGACGCTCAACCGCTGTGCCACCCAGGCACCCCACCCACATTATTTCTAACTCATTTTACAACCTCTCTAGATAGCTATCACTATCCCTAAACTTATATAAAGTGCCTTTTTTTTCTGATGTCATATTTAATTTTCTAGTCTTCTGTGCTTCACGTGGTTTCTCTAAAAAAAAAAAATGTATCTTGTACCATATGTCATTAACTTGCCTTTTTGAATGCCTGTCTTCACTGGTACTTTCCATCTGTGTTGTCTCAGTGCATTGAAGGCAAATCTAGGTGGAATTTTCTTATAGCCTGCTTTGTGGATTCAGTTATGAGGGCCCATATAAGTTAAATAACTTACCCAAGGCTTTACAGCTTATTAGGTAACCAGATTGGTGTCTTCTTTCCTGCAGGCCCAGAGGTCTTTTCCTCTTTCTTGCTGCCCCCTGTGGCTTAATGGAAAAATCAAGTTTTCCATGAGTGTGGCTATTGTGAACTAGTCTTCATCCTCTGAGTTAGTTAGATACTGACGTTCTGGATCGCCATTCCTGGACCGCCACAGCAAAAAAGTCTTGCCCAAATTGCCGGGCCAAATTTTGATTTCTAATTTTGGTGATTTGAAATGCCATAACTAGCAGAGAAAAAAAATCCAAGTAATGTATATGATGACATAAGTAGTTCTGTCTTTTCTGTGCAGGATTTTTAAGCTATATTGAAGCTCACATCAGTTATAATTTAAAAATAGTTAATAGTGAATTAAGAGATTCTATTTCTGGTAAAGATGAGTAAGTGAGATGTTGATGTGTCTCCCACTAAATGGAACCAAAAATCTGAGCCGAATGTATCAAGAAACTATCTGAGAACTGAAAAATAGATAATGGCAGAAAGATTATAGTCAAAAATGTGATGTTTGGAGCTATTATTGAACTGATGGTAAGTTTCCCTTTTTATTTATTTCTTTCAGTTTTTCCTTAGCCTGGAATCAAAGACAGAATGCTACTCAGAGTGTACACCCAACGTGGACAGAAGTGAACTTCGGAAGAGACTCTCTGTGTAAGCAGTGGGACAGGGAGCAGGTATGAGGACAATATAATAGGAGAAAGGCCACTAATTTTTTGTTCTTCTCTCCTAAGCTGGACCCTTGGCAGTCTCACGTTGGCACAGAAGCAGCAGCAACTTGGAAGACACCTAAAATTCCAAGACAGAAGTATCTGTGGTCTCATAAGAAGGCAGGGGATCCCTATTGTCTAGAGACAGATATAGTCACAGAAAGTTCATGACAGAATAAGATTATGTCCAGGTTTTGCTGTCAGGAGGTCAGAACCTGGATATCCTGGTACAAGAAAGTTTCAAGGAAATTAGGGAAGAAAGACATTTCAAGAACATGATCTCATCCAGTGGTGTGTGCACTACGGAACTCACCCTCAACCTGTGCATGCACATCCATCTATGTAACCTACCAAGAGTCTGGGAACTGAGCTAAAGCACTGACCACCACTCAGGTGCTAGACTGGCCACCGAGTGGTCCGATGAAGAAGACCTGAATAAAACAGCAAAGCCTCTGAAAACTGAGCTGACATGGGCACTGGAGGCCCTCGGGGGTAGAGGGACTTGGCTGCAGAACACAAGGCAGTCGATGGCCTGCTAAAACAGAAAGATCAGGGGCGCCTGGGTGGCACAGTCGTTAAGCGTCTGCCTTCGGCTCACGGCGTGATCCCGGCGTTCTGGGATCGAGCCCCACATCGGGATCCTCCGCTATGAGCCTGCTTCTTCCTCTCCCACTCCCGCTGCTTGTGTTCCCTCTCTCGCTGGCTGTCTCTGTCAAATAAATAAATAAAATCTTAAAAAAAAAAAGAAAAAAAAAACCAGAAAGATCAACATTGTCAGTAGGACTCTGAGACTCATAGTATCTAATAATACACAGATGTAATGCATGACTCTCAATTGGAAATCTTGACATCCTGCGGGGCGGGGGTGGCTGATGTCAACTCTGAGATGACATAGATGTTGGAATTATCAGGAAAAGATTTTGAAACAGCTGTTATTAACATGATCCAAGGAGTCAGGTTGAATGTTTTTGAGACAATTGAAAAGATATAGTCTCAGAATAAAAAATAGAAAATAGGAAAAGAAACAAAATAGATACATTTTATCCCTTTTTGTTGTCTGATTGCTGTTGCAAGGACTTCTAGTACTATGTTGAATAATAATGGTGAGAGTGGGCATCCTTGTCATGTTCCTGATCTTAAGGGAAAGGCTTCCAGCTTTTCCCCATTGAGAATTATATTTGCTGTAGGCTTTTCATAGATGGTTTTTATGAGATTGAGGAATGTACCCTCTATCCCTACACACTGAAGGGTTTTAATCAGGAAAGGATGCTGTATTTTGTCAAATGCTTTTTCTGCATCAATTGAGAGGATCATACGGTTCCTGAGTCTTTTCTTGTTGATATGATGTATCATGCTGATCAATTTGCGAATGTTGAACCATCCTTGCATCCCAGGGATGAATCCCACTTTGTCATGATGGATAATCCTTTTAATGTACTGTTGGATTCTATTAGCCAGGATCTTGTTGAGGATTTTGGCATCCATATTCATTAGGGAAATCAGTCTGTAATTCTCCTTTTTGATGGGGTCTTTGCTTGGTTTGGGGATCAAGGTAATATTGGCCTCATAGAATGAGTTTGGTAGCTTTCCTTCTGTTTCTATTTTTTTTTTGAAATAGCTTTAGGTGAATAGGTATTATTTCTTCTTTGAATGTTTGGTAGAATTCCCCAGGAAAACCATCCGGGCCTGGAGTTTTGTTGTTTGGAAGGTTGTTTATCACTGACTCAATCTCTTCATAATTAATTGGCCTGTTTAAGAAATCAATTTCTTCCTGTTTCAGTCTTGGTAGTTTATAGGTTTCCAGGAAGGCCTCCATCTCTCCCAGATTGCTTAATTTATTGGCATATAGCTGTTGATAAAAGTTTCTAATAATCCTTCCAATTTCATTGGTGTTGGTTGTGACCTCTCCTTTTTCATTCATAATTTTATTAATTTGGGTCCTTTCTCTATTCTTTTGGATTAGTCTTGCCAGTAGTCTGTCAATTTTATTGATTCTCTCAAAGAACCAGCTTCTAGTTCTGTTGATCTGCTCTACTGTACTCCTAGTTTCTAATTCATTGATTTCTGCTCTAATCCTGGTCAACTGCTTCCTCGTGCGTGGATTAGACCTGTCCCTCTGTTGCTGTTCCAGCTTCTTGAGGTGAGAATATAAAAACTGCATTTTAGATTTTTCTATTCTTTTGAGTGAGGCTTGGATGGCTATGTATTTCCCCCTTAGGACTGCCTTAGCAGTAACCCATAGGTTTTGGGGCGTTGTGTTTTCATTCTCATTGGTCTCCATAAATTGTTTAAATTTATTTTTGATTTCCTGGTTTATCGAGTCATTCCTGAGCAGGATGGTTCTTAGTCTCCAAGTGTTTGAGTTTCTTCCAAATTTTTCCTTGTGGTTGAGTTCCAATTTCATAGATTTGTGGTCTGAGAATATGCAAGGAATAATTTCAGTCTTTTCGGTATCGGTTGAGACCTGTTTTGTGACCCAGAACATGGTCTATTCTTGAGAATGTTCCATGGTTAAGAGTTGGCTTGTGTATCTTGCCCCCTGTTGGGGACATATATATTTATAATTGTCATATCCACTTTTTGGATACATCCTTTAAGAATAATATAGTGCAATTGGCAAAGAAGAAGTCAAAATGTCTCTCTTTGCAGATGACATGATACTCTATATGGAAAACCCAAAAGAATCCACTCCCAAACTATTAGTTATAGAGCAATTCAGTAATGTGGCGGGATACAAAATCAATGCTCAGAAATCAGTTGCATTTCTATACACAAATAATGAGACTGAAGAGAGAGAAATTAGGGAATCCATCCCATTTATAATAGCACCAAAAACCATACGTTACCTTGGAATTAACTTAACCAGAGACGTAAAGGACCTATATTCTAGAAACTATAAATCACTCTTGAAAGACATTGAGGAAGACACAAAAAGATGGAAAAATGTTCCATGCTCATGGATTGGAAGAATTAACACAGTTAAAATGTCCATGCTACCCAGAGCAATCTATACTTTCAATGCTATCCCAATCAAAATATCGATGACATTTTTCAAAGAGCTGAAACAAATAGTCCTTAAATTTGTATGGAACCAGAAAAGGCCACGAATCACCAAGGAACTGTTGAAAAGGAAAAACAAAGCTGGGGGCATCACAATGCTGGATTTCGAGCTGTACTACAAAGCTGTGATCACAAAGACAGCATGGTACTGGCACAAAAACAGACACATAGACCAATGGAACAGAATAGAGAACCCAGAAGTGGACCCTCAGCTCTTTGGGCAACTAATCTTTGATAAAGAGGGAAAAAACATCTGGTGGAAAAAAGACAGTCTCTTCAATAAATGGTGCTGGGAAAATTAGGTAGCTACATGCAAAAGAATGAAATTTGACCACTATCTCACACCATACACAAAGATAAACTCCAAATGGATGAAAGACCTTGATGTGAGACAGGATCCATCAAAATCCTAGAGGAGAACATAGGCAGCAACCTCTATGACATCGGCCAAAGCAACCTTTTTCATGACACATCTCCAAAGGCGAGAGAAACAAAAGATAAAATGAACTTGTGGGACTTCATCAAGATAAAAAGCTTCTGCAGAGCCAAGGAAACAGTCAAAAAAACTAAGAGGCAGCCCAAAGAATGGGAGAATATATTTGCAAATGATGCTACAGATAAAAGACTGGTATCCAAGATCTACAAAGAACTTCTCAAACTCAATATGTGAGAAACAAATAAACAAATCAAAAAATGGGCAGAAGATATGAACAGACACTTTTCCAATGAAGACATACAAATGGCTAACAGACACATGAAAAAACTGTTCAACATCATTAGCCATCAGGGAAATTCAAATCAAAACCACACTAAGATACCACCTTACGCCAGTTAGAATGGCAAAAATTGACAAGGCAAGAAACAACAATTGCTGGAGAGGATGTGGAGACAGGGGATCCCTCCTACATTGTTGGTAGGAATGCAAGTTGGTACAGCCACTCTGGAAAACAGTGTGGAGTTCCCTTAAAAAGTTAAAAATTGAGATACCCTGTGACCCAGCCATTGCACTACTGGGTATTTACTCCAAAGATACAGACGTAGTGAAGAGAAGGGCCATATGCACCCCAATGTTCATAGCAGCATTGTCCACAATAGCTAAATCGTGGAAGGAACCGAGATGCCCTTCAACAGATGACTGGATTAAGAAGTTGTGGTCCATATATACAATGGAATATTACTCAGCTATCAAAAAGAATGATTTCTCAACATTTGCTGCAACATGGACGGCACCAAAGGAGATAATGCTAAGTGAAATAAGTCAAGCAGAGAAAGACAATTATCATATGATTCCTCTCATCTATGGAACATAAGAACTAGGAAGATCGGTAGGGGAAGAAAGGGATAAAGAAAGGGGGGGTAATCAGAAGGGGGAATGAAGCGTGAGAGACTATGGACTATGAGAAACAAACTGAGGGCTTCAGAGGGGAGGCAGGTGGGGGAATGGGATAGACTGGTGATGGGTAGTAAGGAGGGCATGTATTGCATGGTGCACTGGGTGTTATACGCAACTAATAAATCATCAGACTTTACATTAGAAACCAGGGTGACTAACATAATATAATAAAAAAACATTAAAATAAAAAAAAGAAACAAAATAGAACATTTACAAATGTAAAACATAATAACGCATTTAAAAACAAACTACATAGGCTCAGTAGTGGATGGAGATACCAGAGGAAATAATTAGTAAATTTGAAGATACATCAATAGAAATTATCTAATATGAAAGAAAGAGGTGGGGGAGAATGAAAATATTAACAGCATCTCAGGGACCTGTGAGATAAAACCAAAGATCTAGCATTTATGTCATCAGAGTCCCAGAAGCAAGGGAGAAAAAGCAGGAAAGCAGGCTCATGGAAAAAAAATAAATAAAATAAAGGAATAATGTCTGAAATAAGATGGCAAAACATATGAATTAAAAGATGCAAAAATATCAGTGAATCCCAAACAGGATAAATTCCAAAATATTCATGCTCTGATACACCATGAGACAACTGAACACTTTTAAAAAATTAAAAAATATGAAAGAAGCAAAAGAAAAATAAAGCATTATTTGTGGGGGAACAAAAATTCAAATGATTGTGGATTTCTTAAAAAAAAAAAAAAAGCCAAGAAGGGCTGAAAACAGTTTATCTTTTTAAAGTGATAACAGAAGGGGTGCCTTGGTGCGTCAGTCAGTTATGCATGAGCTGAAGCCCAGGTCATGATCCCAGGGTCCTGGAATCAAGTCCTGCATGGGGATCCCTGTTCAGCTGGGAGCCTGCTTCTCCCTCTGCCTGCCACTCCCCTGGCTTGTGCTCTCTCTCTCTCTCTCTGTCAAATAAATAAATAATTTAAATAAATAAATAAATAAATAAACAAACAAACAAACAAACTGGTAACAGGAAAGAGCTGTGAACTCAGAATCTATATCCTTCAAAAAATATCTTTAAGGAATAAAGGGGTAATAAAGAATTTTTTAGATAAAGGAAAAGTGATAACATTTGTTAGCAGCAAATCTGTGTTATAAGAAATGCTGAAGGGGGCTGCCTGGGTGGCTCTGTCAGTTGAGTGACCCACTCTTGGCTTAAGCTCAGGTCATGATCTCAGGGTCCTGAGATTGAGCACCCAGCGATACCGCAGTTGGTGGGGAGATTCTCCCGCTCCCTCTGCCCCTCTCCCCCTTCCCTCCCTCACTATAAATGCAAGTGTAAAAGTAAAGGACAGAAAATGGTACAGGATGCAAACACTAATGAGAAGGAAACAGAAGTGATGGGAGACCATCTCCCTGGGTATCTTGCATTTCTGTGTCTCTTGCAAGCCAGCCACTGACTAACCTTTGTTTCAAACTATTTTTTCTATAGTGAATAGTCTTGGGAGACAGACACAGTATCTTACTCTGAGCCAAAAGACGGGCATTTGACTGCCCATTTTGAAAGATGATTGGTCTCCACTTAGACTTCCTTACTTGGAACACAACCTGATGATTATGCACGTGTCCTCTGGTTCCCCTCCTGTTTCCCTGTGGGAACGGGGGCTTGGGAACCCTAACCTAATAGCCCGGATACTGCGATTTCTGTGAGACATAAAGTGCCCTTAATCTCTGACTTGATATTCTGTCCTCCATCAATATTCATGGAATTGTCGCATGCTATTAGCTTGCAAGTAAAGTCTCAGACTCTCACAGCTCTTGACATGGAGTGGCTACATTAGTATGAAACAAAGTATACTTCAGAACAAGAAATATTAGGGAGAAAGAGACATATTACATAATGAAAAACATGTCAGTTCATCAAGAGGACATACAGATCCTGAATGCCTAGATACGGAATAACAGAGCCTCAAAATACATGAAAAAGAGCTGACAAAACAAAAAGGGGAAGTGGACAGATGTACAGGTATACTCGGAAACATCAATATTCTTCTTTCATTAATAGATAAAATCGTATTAGAAAAGATATATAACAACAAAACAATACGATCAACCCTTTGGAATCTAGTTGACATTCACAACACACTCCACGTAAAACAGCAAAACACAAATTATTTTCAAGTGTACATGGAAACTTCACAAAATAAACCATATCTTGGGTTACAAAATATCCTTACTACATTTAAAAGACTTAAAATCACATTTCAAATACATCGCCTGACTATAATGAAATTAAGCTGAATATTAGCAACAGAAAGAGATATGAAAAATCTCCACATATGTGGAAATGAAACAGCACACATTTCGATGATCCATCAGTCGGGGGAGGTCTCAGGTGCGGGTGGGGGAGGATGTAAATGGAACTATATAGCCTAAAAGGATGATCAATTGTGTTGTATAGAAATGTAGACATTTATAACAAAAAGGTTAAAAACCATAGCTAGTGTAGACAAGGAGGCAAACATATATCCACTATTGATAAATTTATTTTTAGCCAGTAGTCATATCACCTTATATGGAATTTTGAGTCTCTGTAGAGCCCAGTACACAGGTATCACCCTCCTGGAAATGGCCAAAGGAGCAGTGCTTCCAGCGCTATAATGCAGCTTTAACTGATTACAAAGGGGCCCGAAGGCCCAAGGTAAATTGAAAATGGCAATGTTAATCATCAAAATATCGGTACATTGAATACACTTGTGAAAGCACCCATTATTCTCACTGCGGAGACCTTATTTATGTATAAAATAATAAGAATGGAGACTCTGGAGAAAACAGAATACACTACTTACTGGCTTATGATCCTGAACCGTTACATAAAATCCCTGAGCCTTAGCTTCTTCATTTTAAAAATGGGGCTAATGTAGTAACTATTTCTCTGAGCTGTAGAAAAGAGAAAATTAAATCCGTATCAAGTGCTTAGAACAGGGCCTGAAAGAGTAAAAAGTCAATATGTGTTAGCTATTATGGTAAGCTGAATAACGCCTATCAAATATGTCCACATCCCAATCTCCAGTACCCAAGAATATACTGCTTTTCATGGCAGAAGGGACTCTTCAGATGTGATTACATTCAGGATCTTCAGAGTATCCTGAATTACTCGGATGGGCCCAATGTTATAGCAAGGGTCCTTTCCTGCAAGTGAGAGAGGGAGGTCTGAGGGTCAGAGTCAGAGAATTCAGAAGATGCTCTGCTATATACTTTTAAGTAAGGGGCATGAGCAAAGGAATGAGGTGACCTCTAGAAGCTGGGAAAAGCAAGGATATCTGTTTTCTCCTGGAGACCACAGAAGGAGCACAGCCCATCGACACCTTGATTTTAGTCCAGAGAGACCCATTTCAGACTTCTGAATGTCAGTGCTGCAAAATAATACAGTTGTGTTGTTTTCAGCCACCATCTGAGGTAATTTGTTGCAGCATCGATAGGGAATTCATGCAATCCTTTCAAGCAAGTAAGTTCTTTCTTGTTTTCTTCAATTTATAAAACTGTTCTTTTGCCACTTTCCCAATACTCTTTCAAATTCTCTGTTATTTTTCTTGCAGAAAATAGACACTTCGAGATCATTCATAAATGCATTTGTGCAGTGATAGAAACTCAGGTTTAGTGTTGACCAAACCTGGATTCAAATTCTGACTCCAACATTTACCGGCCCTATGACTTGCACAGGTTATCTAACTTCGGGTTCGTGTTTCCTTATAACCCATACAAGGATTAAACGTTGTCAGCCTGTAGGGCTGTTATGAAAAACAAGTGAGATATTGTCACAAATCATTTAGCACAGAATCTGGCTCTTAATTAGTGGTCATTAATGAGAATTATTAATGCAATGTTTATCCAACATCCTCACTGTAGATGACGAAATTGACACCCAGAGAAGGGAAAAATCTTGTCTGAGGTACACAGCTGATTCCTAGAATATGTGGGACTAAACCCATATCATTTTGCTCTAAGAAGACTGCAAGCTTCTCATAAAGTTGGCTGTTTCTGAATATCTTTGTTTTTCCTTTAGGAAACTTTGAAGGATAAGCGGAGGTTGGCACTGCTAGGTTATGGACCCTACCTGTCTTCTTATAGAAATCACTGTTCTGGATTCTCCTGAAAAATTTCACATTTCCCTTATCCAATTTCCTTTACCCCATGACAAAGCATTCTTTTGAAAGTATCCTTTCAAAATTTCAATTAAAAACCTGCACCGAGTAAAACTGCCTCCTTTACCCTTGCAAAAATAAAGGTCTCCTATTTTCCTCCCCTTCAAGTGTCTTCTTCTGAAGTAAAATAAGTCAAATGACAATGACAACATCATAACCCCCCAGGTATGAAATCATGCTTCCCTAGACCTTTTTGCTGAAGAGGTGGTAGGAAGAAGAGGGAGAGGGGCCCAGTTGGACCAGGAGTCACTACTGTTTGCCACCTGGTGGACATTTGCTCTTACTGCAAAATAATTTCAAATCCCTGCTTTTAAAAGCATCTTTCTTTTTTTTTAAAGATTTTATTTATTTATTTGACAGAGATAGAGACAGCCAGCGAGAGAGGGAACACAAGCAGGGGGAGTGGGAGAGGAAGAAGCAGGCTCACAGCAGAGGAGCCTGATGTGGGGCTCGATCCCATAACGCCAGGATCACACCCTGAGCTGAAGGCAGACGCTTAACCTCTGTGCCACCCAGGCGCCCCTAAAAGCATCTCTGATCAATAAACTTCATTCCTTGGTTGTGTTTTCTGCCAGTGAGTAGAGATCTACTGACAGGAGGACAGCTATAAGTGTACTTCATTATCCTTACTTTAGGAGAAAAAAGGTCTATATTCAGTAAGTAATTAGTTGCCTGGCAGTTACAATTACAATTTCTTAAATGTTCTCAAAGAGACCCTAAATACAACCCAATGGATCACTATCGCTGAAACCTGCATTTCTCATGGCTTTAAATTAAAATGTTACTACCTGTTGATTATTTTTTAAAAAATGATTTCATATCCTCCAGTAGAGCCAAAGTGTTCAGGGTCTATATATTTCAATTTCCTTGAACAAACCCAAACAAGCCCCCCCCCATCACGCTTGACCTAGATCCTCTTTATGTGTCCATCCTCATCTTTGATCATTTTTTAAACTTCATTACATCCATCCTTCATAGGATCCTTTAGCCATAGTATATAATTTGTAATTGCCTGCTATGGACTGAATGTTTGCAATTCCCCCAAAATTCACAAGTTGAAACTTAATCCCTAATGTGAGGGTATTTGGGAATGGTGTCTTTCCCTTTTAATTCTGTGGAGGTAAGTAGGTAACAAGAGTGAAGGAATCATAAGGGGATGAGTGCCCTTAGAAGAGATAGCAAGCGAGAGTGTTTGTTTCCTCTCTCTCTGCTTTCAACCATACAAAAACGCCTCCATTTGCAAAGCAGGAAGTGGGTCTCTCCAGGAAGTGCCCCAGCCAGCACCTTGATCTTGGACTTTAACAGCCTTCAGAAATGTGAGAACTAAATGTGTGTTGTTGAAGCCCCTGGTGTCAGGTATCTTGCTCTAAGAGCCCCAACTGAGCAGGACAGTATGTGCCATGGTCTCTCCTCTCATGCTTCCCTGCCTTTGCATGTGCTATCTCCTCTTCGTGGGGTGACCTTTCCCCTACTTGTTTTAATGCCATATCTTACTTAGTACAATATATCCTGCAACATGTAATCAATAGACAGAAATAAATAATAATGGGCTTTTTTGCATTTGCTTCTTCAGACTAAGTTTCCAAAATTCAATGTATAGTTTTCACTTACAGAGCATTTCGACGCAGTTAAAAATTTAATTTCTTAGTCATATGAGCCATATTTCAAATAGCCACATGTGGCCCCATTGGACAGAGCTGCTCTATATAATCTGGGACAGACTCACCTCGACACAACCATCATTGAAACAAAGATGATACCATTGTCATATGGAAATTTGCAATATGGGTTTCTGTGTCAAAAGAATGATCTTATTCAATTTTAGCATTTATTGGGCACTAAAATAGATGGAGAGGGCCAGCCAGAGTTGAGACAATATCTTCTTCCTCCATAAAGCCCTTACTTTTTGTATCTAGCTATTTCTATGATTTTTTTCCAATTAGCTCCAAGCTTGCTCTTTTGGAGGAAGCAGAAAGCAGCCCCTGATCTCACAATCTGGTCTAGAAGGACCCTCAGTATCTCCACACATCTTTTATAACAGTATGTCATCAGTGGATTCATTGCTCTGTGCTCTAATTGCCTGTTTGCTTGGCAGTTTTTCCCATTTGGTGGTGTACTCCTTGAGGTGTAGAGTAGCTGCACACCCAGTGCCTTCTCTCTACACCCAGTGCCATAAACACTCCTGGCACAGAGTTGGGCTAACTACCATTTGTTGAAGGAATGAATGTCAATCCTTTTAGAAGGCCTAGGTTAGGTAACAGTCACTACAAAATGTCCAACTGGATGTGATTTGAATTCAAATAACTGGGGAAAAAATACTGCTGCCTTAACCCCATCTGAAACTCTGTTTTATTTATCATACTTATTGAAAATACACTTTTGAGACTTTTTATAATACATCTTGAAGGCATTTTTGCCACATCCCATTGAAATTCTAACCTCTTTGGAATGGGGGTGCTTTTCAAGACATTAGTTATTGTTAAATGGGCTTATCAATAGTGACAGGCAGCTGAAGGTAATGTTCTTTGGGAGGAGAGCAACATGGGGAAAAGGGACTCAAAAATAGAGAGAACGGATTATGAAAAGGCAAAAGTAGCAAAATAGTAAAAACAAGTATTTCTAACAACACAGCTTTGCCTATCAATAGATCTTCCTTCTGCTCAAGGACCTACAATTAATATTTTGTTAAAATACCAACTTGAATTCCATTAAAGCTGAATTCAACTCCAAATTCTCCACCTCTGAAGACTCTGAATGACAGAAAGTTATTCATACTCTCTGAGCTTCACCTTTTCTAATAGAAAAAGAGGGACACAAAGCGTATTTTGCAGGGGTTCTTTGGGGTATGATACACACATGATGCATGCCTTATACGATGCTGGACTCATAGCAGAAACTCAATAAATGGTACAATATAAATCCCTTCTGCCCAGTGCTTAAGGCTGTTTACTATGTGTCAGCAATCTGTCTGATATTTTGTCCAACTTCTTGCCAACAACACAGGCTAACATCCATTTCCTGTGTGCTCTTCATGCATTTGACCACCGTAACTTTCTCCATGCCATTCCTGTACAAATGTGCTGAGCAGATTACTCCCAAACTTTCCTATTAACACAGAATTGTGCATGGATTTTAGAGAAAGCATGTGGGTCGGGGCGTTCATTGCATTTTGGGGTGAAAAAACAGGAACATTTCCTTGTTAATTGGATTTTGGAAACCACTTACTTTGCCAACTAAATGCCTGGCTAAATATATGCACAGGAAGTTTAAACTATTTCACATTTATTGGGTGTCTTTGATGCATAAGACTCAGAGCTGTTTTGTCTATCATCTCTAGCATTACAGGGAGGAAAGTTAACAGTCAAACATTATACGACATTTTTCTACAATACCTTTCCATTTCACCAGAATTAAGCTCTGAATTCCCTTAAATGGTATGTGTAGCCTCTGCACAGGCATATATCTGTTGCCCAAAAGAAGTAGACTACATTCCTAGAAACTCTGACATCAAGTCGTAGGAAGAAAATGTCCCTGAGGTTGAATTAACCATTGCCGATGTTAGGCTGAAGTACAGAGATCCTGCAGGGGCCTTGCTTTTTCACTAAGAAATCTGCTGATGGAGCTTGAGCTCAGAGCTCATAATATCCTGTTCCACCTCAAAATCAAATACAAGTCAATCAAAGATTATTTTGGGCCTGCACTATGTACAATTGCTAGGAAGGCATGATGGGGATGCAGTTAAGTCTGATAATGTGTCTGCCAAGCTGCCTGCATTCCCACAACACAACTAAAAGGGCAACTCCGGGCACAACATCTATTCATCCCCATTTGGAGTATTCATGTACTCGGGGTTGCCTACCACAATTATCACCCTAGGACGATAGCCATATGGTAATGTGGACACATTCTTTTCCATCACCACTTATATGTATTAAATCAATAGCCCACTAGCAGAACATGTTTTCTAACTTCTATAGGATTTTGTCTATTACTGCCGTTGGAAAAATATACTTTTAGGATTTACTAAAAGAAATCTCGAGCTTCTGAGTCAAACTTTTGATGAGTAAACATTACCTTATAAATATACTAAACAGCTAAGGAAATCATCAATTGGAATTACATAATCTCTCTCTCTCTCAAAATGTACTGAGTTCATACAAAAATACAAGGAAATCTGTTCCTCAAACTCCAGTACATAAGACATGTACACACACACACATATTCAAATAGAAAGTATTTGAGGGGCACCTGGGTGGCTCAGTGGCTTAAGTGTCAGACTCTTAGGGTTTCAGCTCAGGTGATGACCTCAGGGTCCCTGGGATTGAGCCCATGAGTCAGGTTCCCTGTTCAGCAGGGAGTCTGCTTCTCCCTCTTCCTCTGCCCCTCCCTCCACTCATTCTCTCTCTCTCTCTCTCAAATAAATAAATAAATAAATAAATAAATAAATAAATAAATAAAGTCTTAAAAAATATATTTGAAAATCCTACATGTGGGATATTATGACAATATTGGATTCATCTCTGAAAACTGTTCTGAGTCCTTTGTAGGGGCTAAGTACTTCTATTCTAATGTTTCCCTAGAATTCTGTGCCTTTTTCTATTAAAAAAAAAAGCATTATAAGACACTATATTTAATTATTATATATTTTAGCATAAATCTGCTTAGGGTCCTATTTTTTGAGAGCATAGTTATGTTTTATTCACCTGAAGTTTTCCCCAGCAAACCACACAGGATTTGGCATACAGGCTGTGCTCAAGAAATATAAGTAAAACTACAAATGAAAAAAATAAATTCAATGTTCAATAAATGTTAGAGACATTAACCACTCATGAAAGTTTGAGAATAAGGTAATCAGTGTGCGATGAAGTTAGGACCGTCATATAAAGGAAATGAGAATAGGTTAACTGTTCAGGATTTGTGAGGAATTTATATTCATCCATACTGAGTTTAAATGGTGTTTTCAGTTCCATTTTTAATTCTGAATTTATCCATTCATTCAAACATATATATTAAGTTTCTTTTCCATACCAAATCTTAAAGTGAGTCCTAGGTTTACAGAAAGTGTAAGAGAATCTCTTGAGGACAGGAATGTATCCTCAAGAAATGTACAAGCTAAGAATTGTATTTGTTGGACAATAACAAATTAATTTAGATAGATTCCTATTTAAAAACCCAAAGAAGAGAAAGTATTATCTTCAATTGATGGGTGAAAACACTAAGGCTCAGGGAGTTTAAGCGATAAACCCTATACATGAAAGGGGTGGATTTGGCTTTCAAACCCAAGACTTCCCAGCTCTGAAGCTGTTTATTTTTTCTACTACACCATAAGGTCATCCATAAACAGGAAGTTGCAGGTAGGTAAAGGGAACAGTGAGAAACATGACCTTTCTATAATAAGGTACATAGTAGCGAGCACCAATGTTGTTTCGGGAGTGATACATTAGGGATATACTTATTGAACGCCCTGAGCCGCTCCTCCTGAGCAGCCAATTTAGGCGCCAATGCAGTTAAAAATAGGTTCTCTAGACATTTTCTGTTGCTCTAGCTCCAGGAGCTGACCACATTACCTCACCTCACCCCCAATTAGTTCCCAATACAAAAGCACTTTGGCTACCAGCCATTTCTAGAGCCAGAGAAGCAGACTTCAGACCCAGCCTGAGCCTAATTCCAAAAACAACACCATAAGGGGAATGATGCAGAGTGGAGAACGTGGGCCGGATGGAGAGAGGTCACCCGACAGCATCATCCACAGTTCATTTGCCATTAATAACAAGACAGCCTGCTTTCCTGGGCCTGCTCCAACCTGATAATAGGTACTCTCTGGGGATGGTCTCAGCCCTCCTCCTCCGGCAGAGTGGAGCCACTGCTGAGGCATCTATGGACTTGAATTCTCATTTCTAACAGCAATCAGACCCTACAGAGTTCTAACCTTTGGTCGCTCCTCCATTCCAGTGGAAGAATTCTGGCTTCCTGGCCCTTCTTGTCTTCTGTATTCCTCATAAATGAGGGCATTTAATATGTCATCCTAATTCTCTTCTGTTTTCCATTTAAACACTCTCTTTATTAGAAGCACAAGAAATTGATTTAATTAAAAGGTTAATACCAGAGCAATCTAATCTTCACTCCCCACCCTTCTCATCTGATTTATCTGGGGTTGTAGCATACATGAGAAATCACATCGAAGGAAAAGGGAAAAAGCATCAGGCTAGTTTTATAACTAGATAAATCAAAGGACAGCTGGGGAGGGCTTAGTATAGTGAACACCGCACTTTGAATGGAGATGTTTTAGATTTATAACTCAGCAAGAATCTCATCACAAGGTGTTTTGGACAAGTCCCTTCCCTCTCTAGGGTTCAGTTTTCTAATCTGCTAAATGAGTGGGGTTTTCCAAACTTGCCTAATTATGAGGATCATATAAGATACTTGTCAAAATAGATTTCCAGGACCCACCTCAGATGAATTAAATCTGAACCTTCAAAGAGGAGGAGGGCACCTTAGGTGTTATTCATGGTCGGTTGAGTTCAGAACACTCTGGGCACATGGGCCCTGCACCCTTGGCCATCTCTGACATCTTGTCCACATCTGATTGTGATTCTATTACATTTGGGTTATAGATAGAATCAAGGGTTCAGATTTTATTTTTTTGATTTTTTTTTCCAAAACGCCTTTGAAGGTGCTAGAATACAGCAGTCAGAATGTTTTCCGGGTCACGATCGTCCCTATAAAAATTCAGAAGACAAACAAGTTTATTGCATATCCTGCCCAAACTGCCCTTTATACAACCCCGCTCTGTCTCCATTGCTCACCTTTTTGGCCAAGGTGCTCTTTGGCCCAAAGCTGGTTTCTGCTTTATCTAGATTGCCCATCATGTCTGCTCCAAGGACTAGTATCCCATTCTCCCAGCCATCCCTTCTTTTCTGTCCCCTATGAAACTATTCTCAACTCTGTCTCACTAGACAGTATCTGAGAACCAATTAATATTTATGTATTAATAACTAGTTTGGGTGTAATGTATTTCCTTAGGCAGAGTATTTGCATTTTAACTAGATATATCACCTAAACTTGAAAGAATTATTCTCTGTTGGAATTTTGAACAACATGCATAATCTGGTGTGGAGCTATCTGGGGCCAATGAGTTGCTTCTGACACACTAAATCACATCATACCATCATGGAAGAAAGTGCACTAATGGGGCTTTATTTTTTAATACTTTGATGTGTATAGAAGATTTAGCTACTAGGCTAAAAATCTCTCTGCCTCATCCACATGAAAAGGAATTTTGAAAATTTAATCAAAAATCCATTTAGCCCTTTCTGATATTACCAACCAAGCTACCTTTTCTCCCCCCCGCCCCCCACTCCTGCCCAAGTTAGGAGTATCCCTAAACCTTGGCTTTTTCCAACAATGAAGTCTGATTTTCTGCAACACAAATCTAAGAATAAATTAGAACCTTATGAAATATGTGTATCTTTGAAATGTTTAGAAAGGAAATATGATTGTAAGTGTCAAAACCACAGGTAACCACATTTGAGAGTAATGCGGTGCACTTTTTTTCCATAAAGCAGAATGGACTCTCTTGATTTTTTTTAAACAATATTTGCAACATTAAGATAGAATGCCTGAGGATTTTCCTGTGTGCAGAATAGAAAACAATGGGAGGATAATGTTACCAGAAGAGACAAAATTTAAAGGAATATATTTTCACCAGTATTCATCTTATAAAGTTCACAGTAAGGCCAAGCAAAAGTGTTTTTTGGTTCTGTAAAGAAATGCACAATGGCTCAGTACCTAGGTTCTAAATACAGACTCTCTGGACTGAAATGGTGGCCTGCCACTTTTAAAATATGAGTCAGTGGGTAAGCAGATTAATTCCCTATGCCTTGGTTTCTTTATTTATAAAGTACTAAAATATTACCTACTCAATAAAATATTACCTACTCAATAGGATTCCTGTGAAGAATCAATGAGATCATGCATACAGGAAGCTCAGAATAGTGCTTTGGTACCCAATTATCATGGAATTTTAGTGACAAGTGTTATTATCATTACTCAACAGGCTTTTTACCCAGAGGAGTTATTAACCAGGAACAATCTTTGCAAATCTGAGCTCTCAATTCCTGTCTATCACTTTGGTCCTGATCATGACCAGCTTCCTTATGAAATGTTGAGAAATAAAGGAAGTCTCAGGACCCTTTTCACCTTTAAGACTTAAAGCTGGCAGAGTCTTGCCCTGAACCACCTGCTCTAGGCTTCCTTTCCCTTCAGCCTCCACCCAAGATGGCAGGATCCTTCCCGATCTTCCCCTACCAGCGCCCTGCAAGGTAAGAGAAGCCCCAGGAGAAGAGCAAGAAAACTCTGTCTCCTTGTCCCCTACCACTTCCACCAATGAAAAGCATGGACCGACATATTCATTGGTGTACATTTGTGACTTTCATTCTCCATGTATCCATTTTCCTTTATCCCCTATTGATTTTAATGTGAGTTAAATGTGTATCCCCTGAGAAGTCAATAACTATTTATTGAGAGCCAACTTTACGGCAAGCACTCATAAGGACTAAAGATATATTGATGAAAAAGACAAATAGGATTCTCCCTCACTGACCCTGATAGTCAAGAGACAAAATAAACATTTTTCAAAGAATTACAAATGATTAAACCATCACAGGTACAATAAGTGCCAAGAAGGAACAGTAGAGGTGGTTTGATGTAGTCAAGGAAGTTGGGAAAAGGACATGTATCAATTGGACATGGGAAAGATAAGTCACAGTTGACAAAGTGGAATAAAGAGAAAAGGCATTTTACTCAGAAAAGAATATATAAGGAGGCCATGTGAAGGAGAATATAACAAGCAAAAGCGTGATGAAAAAAGGAATGGAGGACAGAGCAAACAGTTACCAGAGAGAAGCAGAGCCAGCTCCTTTATGACCTGGGAGACTATGTTAAAGATTTGAGTATTTTATGACAACAATGGAAAATCACTGAAAAGTTTTTACTAGAGTAAATAAAAGTTCGGAATTGTTTTTAAGAGACCAGTTTGGCTGTAGTATAGAGGTGTCTGGCTAGGGGACAAATAGATGGGAGTCCGTTTAGGACACTACTTCAGTAGAATATGTAACATATTATGGTGGGTCTCCCAGTGTGCTAAAAAAGGAGCTGAAAATAAGGCAATAGTCTCTGGACATATACAGGGATTAGAATTAATGGGATGTGTGTGTGAGAAAGAGAAGGTAAAGGAGATTCTGAAAAATTCAGGGAAATGTATTGGGTCTTGTGTGGGCAACACTGGAGTAAGATAACTGGGACATGATAAGTTTGAGGGTGTCAAGGACATCTCAGTAGAGGTGTCAGGCAGGCAGCCGACTATGTGGATCTGGAGTTCAGATGTGTGGTCTTGGCTTTGGATGTAATTTTCAGCAATGAAAGCATGGGAGAATAAGAATTCACCTAGGGAAAGTGTATTCGGTGAAGAAATGAAACAATCTAAAATTGAGCCTTGAGGAACTCTAAAGTTAGAAGAATTAAGAGAAGAAAATAAACTCTATAAAGGAGCTATCAGCAAAGGAGGAGACACTGAATAATCTGTAGATTCCAAGAGGAAAGTGCTTCAAAACAAGACAGTGGCAGAGTATTTCATACTCTCAGAGAGGTCAAGTATGCTAAGAACAGCAATGTTCAATGGCTCTACCATCAGGGAGCACTGGTGATCATACCTTGAGCCATTCTGATGGCTTGATATAGTTGGCATGTGACTGGGAAGTAAAGAAACCTAGATGGTAACTCTAGGGAATTTGTCATGTTTTTTGGTAAAAGGGAGGAGAAAGAATGTGAGAGTTTGATGGAGAATAGAGATCAAGGTAATGATATATAAGGTTGTACTTTGAAAGGCTAAGGGAGGATATCTAGTATAAGGGGAAAAGAAAGAGGTTAATCTATGTCTCAGAATTCCTGAGAAAGTGAAATGAATCAGAGAAGAAGTGGAGATATTGGTTTTAAATTGGAGAAAACATACCCTCAAATCCTTCAGTTTACCAGGAGAGGAGAATACACAAATACATGAAAGTCCTAGTGAAAGCTTTTATATCATTCCTTCCAGGCTTTCTACTGTGAGCTCCACTGTTGTAGTTTGAGCAAGTGTGGAGCATGTGACTTGTCTTTTCACTTCCTTGGTTTTTGAAACAAGATAACCCAAGTCTAGAACTAGTGTAGAGAGGTACATATCACTTTGAGATCCCAGAATGTGACCTTGGTGCTCAGGCTGGATGTATTCTCAGTCGTTTCACTTAATGAAGGTTTGAGTGTGTTCTTTTCTAGAAAATAGCAAACAAGGGACTGAGTTTCTGAAAATAACACACTCTATTTCTTAATCCTTACACTAGATAATCTATCTAAGAATCAGGATACACTAGGTTTATGATACCAAATCAACTATGTCTTTCTTTTGTTACGTGTTTATTTCAGGTTGTAAGAGGGAGGGAAGTTGCTGGCAATGGATGATTCACTGTCTTGTAGCTATACCATCTGAAAGCACAGTCTCCCAGTCAATGGAATAGATGACAAAGAAAGTTGAAAAATTGTATGCCATTTCTTGCATGTTTCAGTCCAGCAAGATAACCTGATATTTCTTCCCACAGTTATAGTGGTTTGAACAAGTCACCTGGTTCTGCCTAAATATAAGAGGGCTTGGAATTCTGGGTGAGCACCACTGACCACTGCCTTTGCCATAATCCACACTTCTGGTCACTAAACAGTTCTTTTCTTTTTCTTTTTCTTTTTTTTAAGATTTTATTTATTTATTTGACAGAGGGAGAGACAGCCAGTGAGAGAGGGAACACAAGCAGAGGGAGTGGGAGAAGAAGAAGCAGGCTCCCAGTGGAGCAGGGAGCCTGATGCGGGGCTCGATCCCAGGACCCTGGGATCACGCCCTCAGCCAAAGGCAGATGCTTAATGACTGAGCCACCCAGGTGCTCCCCTAAACATTTCTTTATACTCTTTTTCTACATATATAACACACTCAAATCCTCAGCAAGTGAAACTACCCAAAGTCTCATCCATCCAGGACATTAAGCTCAAAGTCTGGGATCTCAGGCTGATGTTATGTAGTTTTGTCACTAGTTGCAAGCATAACTTGTCTTAGAATAGAGACCTATAAAGCAAAAATACAAATCATGTACACTACTTAAATTCTTCTGTGGAACAAAGACAAGGTAACCACAATAAGCACCCTTATCTCATTCAGAAAGGGAAAGAAAGAGATAGCCAGCAGACATAGATCTATAGAAACCTGAACATTCATTGGACGAATATTGTGAAGACCTCCTGCTCTGGGTCAGGGAATATTTTTTGGCTGTACTTGTATCCAAAAACTCAAAGCCTCTAGTTCTAGACTCTGGAGTGTTCTTACTTTTCCATTATCATCCTTGGACACATCTGAAGTCATTATTTAGAAATATGTCAGCTTTCTTGAGAGCTATACAGCTTTGAGAAAAAGTTGAAAGACCTAAGAATTACTATGAGTCTCAAAGAGTTTTTAATTTAGCTTAAGCTCCTGGTTTCCTAGCAATACAATTCTCTCAAAAAAATTAGTATGTTTCTTCTGTATTTGATATCAATTAGTTTAAAGATGATGTCTATATTTGCTTTTTTATCACCCACTCCCCTTTCCATTTGAGGGGGCTATCTTGAAACTAAACATAGTTTATTTTTAAAAAAAAAAAACTGTTGCTTTATGATCCTTGCCTGTGTCAGTTAATTCCATTTTTAGGAAAGATTTTACTATGGGGTATATCCTCATATTTGCCCTATGGGATTTTTTTCATTTGAAAAGTTTTATCAACAGGTGTGAATGACATACCTATGTGATATGTGTCAAGAAACTACTTTAATCCTTATCTCTCAAAGATTTCTCAATTTTATTTCTTAGTCTTTGGGATCTCGAGGATATCTGCTCTTTCAGTATTGTAAGGCTGAATTTCTGGAATCACTCTGCTCTGTTTTATTTCTGCTTGACACCTGAACCATTCTTTCCTGAGATGATTTTTTTTCGTGTAATACCTTTCCAAATGCTCTCTGTAAATATTATTTCCTCTCTGATATTTATTAGCTCATATATGGATCATTAAAAATGTCTCTTGATTTCTTTCCCAGTAACTAATCTCTCCTATTGAAATTCAGCTTCTATTTTCCTACCTGATTAAGATCATGAAAGCACAATTCTGATCCCATTTATTTTTTTAAGTATCTTCATATATAACCAAGAGAGCATTTATGTAATGAGTATCCATTTTGTGCCAGACATGGTTTCATGTGTTATCTCATGTAATCCTTGTAGCAATATGATAAATAATCACCCCATCTAACTTGTAGGCCTCTCAGACATAGGGAGGCTGAGCAACTTTTTCCAAGTTAGACAGTATTAACTGGCAGAGCTAGCTTTGAGGCAGTGGACTGCCTTGATTCCAAATCTCATCTCATTCCCTCCCATGCTTACCCCTGAAAGAGTTAAATGATGGATGCAATCTGTAAACTTTAGGCAATTAAATCCCCTGGAGTGCTATGAATGGTTCAGATTTTGCACTCTGCAGATAAGGTTTGTCTGAATTAAAATGTCTTGGGTCCCAGGCACCTTGGTGTCCTTAAGAAGTCACTGCAATTTAACACATCTTCTAGATATATTTAGAATGTCAAATTGTAGGCTTTTTTTTTTCTTTTTTGCTAGCTTTTTTTTTTCCACTTTCTCCTTAATAGAAATCTGGCAAGGATAAGTGTGGGTGAAATGAGGGAAACCTCTTTCAAGTGCAGAAATGACACCAACACCTCAAACTACAACCTGATGACCACATTATCAAAAGCCTTAATTTAAAGAACTGACAGAAATAACACTTGGTGTGTGTGTATGTGTGTGTGTGTGTGTGTGTGTGTGTGTGTGTGTGTTAAAGGTTTTATTTAATTAGAGAGAGAAAAAGAGAGACAATGCACAAGCAGAGGGAGGGGCAGAAGGAGAGAGAGGATCCCCAAGCAGACTCGTTACTGAGTGAGGAGCCCATAGTGAGTGAGTAGAGCCCAGTACAGGCTCAATCCCAGGACCCTGAGATCATGACCTGAGCAGAAGCTGGAGGCTTAACTGCCTGAGCCACCCAGGCACCCCACGTTTTTTAATGTAGCAATTTTGTCTCACTCCTTTTCTCATTTCTTAATTCACACTGTGATACTTCTAGATTTTTTTTTTTTTAACAGGCAACGCTGTTGTTTGGAACACTCAATTCACACTCTATCTTTTCCAGTTCGTTCACACTTCCAGAAAAACATTGCTTAAAACTGCCATTTATATGTCTTAGATCTTAATGTATTACATCTCGTCTTTTGAATTTTAATCTCTTAGTGACTATCTTCCTGAAAAAGAAACAGCCCAAAATAAAATTAAAAAATAATCAACCAATCTGTGCTCACACACAGTGTCTGAAATATAGTAGACATGTGTGATGTTTATAAATGAAACAAAATAATATGAGCTGTGATTTTCTCAGTGATTACACCATTGAGCCAGTCAGCCTTTGTTTTGCAAACTAACGAGAACTGGTCACTTAAGATTTAAAATTTTTGCTCTGGCTTAAAATAATATAAATTTATAGAAAATGTGAAACATTCGATAAAGTAGAAAAACCCCATCAACAAAAGAGAAATATCGCCCACTTTTATATTCATATGTTTTGTAGAGCTGCTTATATATATTGCCCACATGATGTATATTGATTTTCTTTTCAACAATACAAAGAGGCATTTCTAATATCTTTGCAAATATCATTAATGAGTATCATATTCTAATCCATCATGCCTTAATTTACTTAATGGTTAAGGATTTATCTGGCTTTTATGTTCTTGTGGGATAAGTACAACTCAGGCATGGATATCTTTCTAGTGTTATTTCCTTAGAATTGATCCCAAAATTGGTATTTCTGGGTCAAAGTTTAGTGATGTTTTCAAGCCCCCAAATACACATCGTGAGAGTGTTTTCCAAAATGGTTGTACAATTTTAGGGGTTCAACAGTGAATGACTGATAGTCATTTCACTCTAGCGAATGCTGAGATTGGTTAGAACATGTAACATTTTTCATTGATAACTAGTTTATAGTAAGCTTATCTGCTGTATCTCATAATTTGTTAAGTGCTGGTATTTTTAATATGCTTATATATACTATATTTCATTCAGGAAGCCTTGCAAAAAAAAAAGATGGAGAAGCTATTATTAGACTCATATATAGGTGGAGCATTTGAGGCAAATTACAGTCAAATAAATTGCCTAAGTTCACTCAACGGAGGAGCGGAGAGTATATGGGTCACATTCTGCAACCCTCAGGCTGATTCTTTTCTTTCTATCCCATTTGGCTTTGTTTGAATGAGTCCAGAGTCTGTGCATTCTCTGCAGGCAAGAGTCACGCTTCCCTACAGCACTAAGACAGGTGCATGGCCTCCATTTAGCTACCATTTTTTTTTTCTGTCAAACATATCCATTATGATGGGACCCACTAAATCCTTTTATATTATGTCTAGGGCCATATTGATATAAAATACTGCCAAGAGCTGAGATAACCCTTTAAATTATTGGGCCATTTATAGAAAGAAAACTGAGGAAGAAACATGTGCTAGATTCATGATCACGGGGGATACTGGTTCATGCTCATCACTGTTAATAAACCTCATGTGTACATGAAGAAAGTATAGCACAAACCCACGTGTGTGCCTAGCACAGAGCACAAAGCCAGTCCTATTGATTTTCTGTTTTCCCCCTCCTATTGTCTTCCTTGGCCAAATATTGTTGCTTTGAACTCAGAAATATGCGATAAAATCTCACTTCTACCCCTCACTTCTTGCCACCTCATTTGTAGCTTGATTTTATATCACAAACCAGTAATAATTACTATGCTAACATTTTAATTAATGTGGTCATCAGTTGTTTTTTTTTGCTCTATGATATCCATTGCTACATTTTGAAATTATTTTTTAGACCACTAACGGATGTAACAACACTAAAGAAAATTTTCTAAAAGGAAAATCTCACAATGTTTCATTCTAGCATGTCTATTTCAATGTTTGCTTATTCCATTATATCATTTGTCCATATGTACATTATACCCGCATATTTATTAAATTTTGAATCTACATTGTATGCTAATTTCCCTTCTTATGTCATGCAATTTGGGGTCTGTATTTTCTACATAATTATGGTTTGTAATGGTTGTGTAAAGTTTTATTGTATTGTGGGGTGCCTGGGTAGCTCAGTCAGTTGAGCATGGGACTTGTGATTTGAGCTCTGATCATGATCTCAGCATAGTGAGATTGAGCCCCCGCACTCCCCCCCCCATGGAGCTCCACACTGGGCATGGAGCCTGCTTGGAATTCTCTCTCTCCCTCTCTTTCTGCCCCTGCTCTCTGCCTTGCACTCTCTTGTGCTCTCTCGTGCTCTCTCTCTCTCTCAAAAAAAAAATTATATGTACCGTTTGCTTCAGCAGCATATATGCTAAAATTTCATTGTATGTATATACAAAGATTATTTGCTATATATCATATTGAATAGGCAGACTACACATATATATATATTTCTTGAAAAGAAAGCTGTAATAAATATTCTTGTGTATTTTTAGGATTCTGTATGTAGGAAAACTTCCTCATGATAAGTTCTATATTTAGAAGAATCTCCCAAAGGCCACTCCACAAAAGTGACATCACAGTGTAACAAAGTATACACATCTGGCAATTCTTGATATGTATATCATAACTACCTTGCCAGAGGACAGTGCTCTTTTTATTGATTTTTTTCCCTCCAAGTTTTATTTAAATTCCAGTAAGTTAACATATGGTGTGATATTATTTTCAGGTATAGAATTTAGGAATTAAACATTTATGACACCTCATGCTCATCACAAGTGCCCTCCTTAATCCCCATTACCTATTTCCCCCACACACCTCCCCTCTAGTAACCACCAATTTGTTTTCTAGAGTTAAGAGTTTATTTCCTGGTTTTCCTCTCTTCCCCCCCTCCATATTCATCTGTTTTGTTTCTTAACTTCCACATATGAGTGAAATCATATGGTATTTGTCTTTCTCTGACTTACTTTGCTTAGCATAATACAGTCAGTCTAGCTCCATCCATGTCATTGCAAATGGTAAGACTTCCTTCTTTTTTATGGCTGAGTACTATTCCCTTTTGTAGATATAGATAGATAGATATGCATATATCTCTCACATCTTCTTTATCCATTCATCAGTCAATGGACAGAAATGAACTCAAAACTATACGGTCAATTAATCTTCGACAGAGCAGGAAAGACTATCCAATGGAACAAAGACAGTCTCTTCAACAAATGGTGTTGGGAAAACTGCACAGCAACATGCAGAAGAATGAAACTGGGCCATTTCCTTACCCCATAGAAAAATAGACTCAAAATGGATGAAAGACCTCAATGTGAGACAGGAGTCCATCAAAATCCTAGACAAGAACACAGGCAGCAACCTCTTCGACCTTGGCCACAGCAACATCTTGCTAGACATGTCTTCAAAGGCAAGGGAAACAAAAGCAAAAAATAAACTATTGGGATGTCATCAAAATATTTCTATTGATTCTTACAAAGATTTCTGAAGTTGTAGACCATGGTTAACCCATTTTATTGTAGATGTTTTAAGTTGTGTGCTTTCTAATGTAATAAGGAAAGCTGATGGAGATATGTACTAGTGGAACACAAGTCCCCATTATAGGGTATAGCTTGTGATTCCTCTCCTCAAGAAGTTCTTAAGGAAGGAAGAAGAGCTGATATTTGGTCTCTCTTTTCCAGTTCTAAATGGCTAAGTGGGGAAGAATCAGACTAGACCAAACTTTAAGTCCAGTCAGAGCTTTCAAGAAGTTCCTGGTTGTCTCCAAGCCCTGCTTTCACTAGACTGATCCACCAGGCTGCTGTGACTCAGAAGAGAAAGCCATCTGAAACAATGTGCTTTCCTAACCTCTCATACTCTGAGCACAATGAGACTGGAGAATGCCTGATAAGTAGGAGAATGCCTTCAAGAAACAATAAACCCTCTCTTTTATGAAAATGCTAGAATCTGGAGCAAATGTCAGATTTGACAATTTGTTCACAGCTATATATATACACAGACCATTATTTCCTATAGTGGGTTTTGAAGAAGACGTGTCTGTGGCTATGGTTCCACTCACATAATCCTTTAACATTTCTATATCTAGTCTATTTAGAATTCCGTAACATGTTAACTATCATGGAGCTTTAGGGACAATAAGTGTTTGCCTAGTTCTTGCATAAAAGATCACGCCCTAAGTCACTCCAGTTCGAAAGAATATTATGTGAAAATTAATCCAGGGAAACCTCAGTAAAGTAGACTCAGGAAACTAAAAAGGAAGGTAGTGTCACTCAATGTCACTTATAGGAAGGACCGTCAATTACAAATCCCAACAGAAGAATCATCAACAGGAAAGAGTGAGTCATCACAGGCTCCAACAGGACAGATGTAAGTTGAATCTTCTATAAGAAATCAACTACCCCTGCAATTCAGTCAGTGGGAAACCATCATCCCTCTTAACTTTTGCCTTTCTCCATGAACTTTCATTCAAACAACCCCTCCCAACTTCCTCCTTTTTCTCCATAAAATAACATTCCTCTCCATTTTCCACTGGACTTGTCTTAGTTTGCAAGTTCCAAATTACAATCCTCTCTTATTCCCAACAGGGGGAAGAACTTGCTGGTAAAATAAGTAACTTATATTTGAAGGTTAACAGTTTTATGTAGTTATAAACACAGTGAAAAGATCTGTAAGTTGTTGTTTAGAGTTTAAATTCTCTTCAAAGAAATGACTTGATTGCTTACAAAATCATTTTCATATTTGGCCAGTATCTACTTCTGTTGCTTTGGGAATTTAAGAAGTCAGGGAAAACACAACTGAAATTACTTTCTTTATTAAGTAACTCACTGAACTAGCCAAACATTGGTTGCTCTGTTCCCATCCAGGCTAAAACTAATATGAGCAAATTTGAAGGGAGGAAACCAAATATGTTATTGCAATAATTAAAAGTTAAGACATTCAAAAAAAATTTTTTTTCTATTTCTTTACAAAAATTCCATTGGAACTTTGATAAGGCTTGAATTAGTCTGTGGATTGCTTTAAGTAGTATGGATACTTTAACAATATTAAGTCTTCCAATCTGTAAGAACAGGATATCATATTTGTTTGTGTTTTCTTTAATTTTTGTTTTCAATTTTTTGTGGATTTCAGTGTACCATTATTTTGCCTCTGTATTTAGGTTTATTCCTAAATATTTTATTCTTTTTGGTGCTATTGTAAATGAGGATATTTACCTAATTTTATTTTCAGGTAATTCATTGTTAGTGTATAAAAAGGCAAATTTGTTTTTGTTTTTTGCTTGGGTTTTTTTTTTTTTTTTTTTTTTTTTTTTTTTTTTGTATTTTGGTTTGTATCCTGCATCACTATTGAATTCGTTTATTAGCTCCAACTCTGCCCCCCATGGAGTCTTTAGGGTTTTCTGTATATAAGACCATGTCATCTGCAAATAGGGACAGTGCTATTTCTTCTTTTCTGACTTGAAAGCTTTTTATTTGTTTTTCTTGCCTAATTGCTCTGGCTAGGACTTCCTATACTATGTTAGATAAAAGTGATGAGAACAGGCATTTCAGTTTTTCACTATTGAATATGATGTTAGCTGTGGCCTTTCATATGTGGCCTTTATTATGATGAGGTAATTTCCCTTTATTTCTAATTTTTGAAGTTTTATCATGAAAGGATATTGAATTTTGTCAATGCTCTTTCTGCACCTATTTAGATAACCATGTAGGTTTTATCCTTTTTTCTGTCAATGAGGTATATCACATGAATTGGTTTTTGTATGCTGAAACATCTTTGCATCCCGGGCATAAATTCTCCTTGGTCATGCTCTGTGGTGCTTTTATTGTGTTGTTGAATTCAGTTTGGTAGTATTTTGTTGAGGACTTTTTCATCCACATTTATTAGGATATTGGCCTGTAGTTTTCTTTTCTTGTGATATCTTTGTTTGGCTTTGGTGTCAGGGTAATGCTAGCCTCATAAAATGAGCTTGAAAGTGTTCCTTCCTCTTCGATTTTTCTGGGAGAATTTGAGAAAGATTGCTGTTAATTCTTTTTTAAATGTTCAATAGAATTTACCAGTAAAACCACCTAGTCCTGAGCTTTTATTTGTATAATTTTTTTAAAATACTGATTTCATCTCCTTACTAGCTATAGGTCTGTTTAAACTTTCTATTGTTTCAGGATTCAATCTTGGTAGGTTGCATGTTTCCCAAATTTTGTTTATTTATTTTAGGTTATCCAGTTTCTTGGTATATTATTGTGCATATTAGTTTGTTTTAATCCTTTTTATTTCTGCGACATCAGATTTAATGTCTAATCTTCATTTCTGATTGTATTTATTTTAGTCTTCTCTCTCATTTTTCTCCATTTAGCTAAAGGTTTGCTAATTTTGTTTATCTTTTCAAAAAGCCAGCTCAGTTTTATTGATTATTTTCTGTTCTCTATTTTGTTTGTTTCTTCTTTTCATTCTTTTATTTTTGCTCTTCCTTTTTTCTACATTTCCAAAATTCACGAGGAACCCAAGGGATCTTGAATAGCCAAATCAACTTGAGAAAGAACAAAACTGAAGGCATCATACTTTCTGATTTCATAATATATTACAAAGTTACAGTAATCAAAACAGTGTGGTACTGGCATAATGACAGACATATAAACCAACAAAACAGAATAGAGAGCACAGAAATAAGCATGCACATATATAGTCAACTGATTTTTGACAAGGATGCCAAGTCTATAGAATGGGAAAAAGATAGTCTCTTCAACAAATGATGCCAGGAAAACTGGATATGCACAAGAAAACAAAACAAAACAGAAAGCACCCCCCCCCCAAAGGAACAAAAGAAAGAAAGGGAGGGAGGGAGGGAAGAAGGAAGGAAGGGGAAAAGAAGAAAAGGAGGAAGGAAGGAAGGAAGGAAGGAAGGAAGGAAGGAAGGAAGGAAGGAACAAAAGGAGGAAAGAAAAAAAGAAATCCTTATTTCATACCACACAAGATCAACTCAAAATAAAGACCTAAATGTTAGACTCCTAGAAGAAACTGCAAAACTCCTATAGGAAAACATAGGACAAAATCTTTATGACATTAGCCTTAACAATGATTTCATGGATAAGACACCAAAAGCACAGCCAACAAAAGCAAAAATAGAAAAGTAGTACTGAATCAAGCAAAGGCTTATGCATAGCAAAGGAAACACTCAACAGAGTCAAAAGGCTTCCTGTAGAATGGAAGAAAATATTTTTAAACTGTATATCTGATAAAGAGTTACATTTCCAAAATTTATAAGGAATTCCTACATTTCAACAGCAAAAATCTAATAACCCAATTTTAAAAATGGGTTAAGACGTGAATGGACAGTTCCTCAAAGAAACACATAAAAATAGCCAACAGATATATGAAAAGATTCTCAATGTCTCTAATTATCAAATTCAAATAAAAACTGCAATGAGATATCATGTCATATCTGTTAAGAGGGCTATTGTCAAAAAAACCCCAAAGCAATAATTCTGATGAAGATGAAAGGAAACTGGAACATTTGTACACTGTTAATGAAACTATATAATGGTACAACCTCTGTGAAAACCTCTATGTATGGAGATTTCTCAAAAATCTAAAAATGGAGCTACCATAAGATTTAGCAATCCTACCTCTGGGTATTTATCCAGAAGAACTGAAATCACGATCTGGAAGAAATATTAGCACTCCATGCTCATTTCAGTGCTATTCACAATAGCTCAGATGCTGCAATAATCAAATATCCATTGACAGATGAATGATTAAGAACACACACACATACACACACAGAGGAATATTATTTAGCCTTTAAAATTAAAAGAAATTCCCAGTATGTAACAATATGGATGAATCTTGAGGACATTACACTAAATAAAATAAGCCAGTCACACAAAAACAAATAATGATTCTACTTCTATGAGGCATCTAAAACTCATAGACTCAGACAGTGGTTACTAAGGCCTGGGAAGAGGGAAAAAGTTGGGGGGGGGGGTTGCTAATCAATGGGCATGAGGTTTCAGTTATGCAAGATGAATAAGTTCTAGAGATCTGCTATAGAACATTGTGCCTATAATTAACAACACTCTCTCATGCACTTAAAATTTAATTAAGATGGCTGATCTCATTTTGAGTGTTATTACCATAATAACATAAAATAAAATTTAATATAAAATAAAATTTAAAATATTATCATGTTATGTATTCCCATACACTAATAGTGATGGCTATAGCTTTTCTAAGCCCAAACATAAAAAAGATGCTACTTCAGATTAACATTTGCCTTCTGTACTCAAAATCCCCTTTCTGACTAATCAGAAATATAGACAACATTGACACATTTACTACTACATATACTACTTATTCTTCTCATTGTGTCTGTATGCATCCCAGACACACATTTATTTTAGTTTACTAGAAAGGTTCAAATTTTCCCCAGCACATGGCACACAGACTCATAACTTTGGATTTTTGCTTTCTTCTGAAATTCCCTCCTTTGCCTCCACAACAGATGAACTTTTGTTAATTGGCTCTGGATTTAAAAAAAAAAAATCTGTCTTGGTGAGTTTCAGGAAAGCGGAGTCCATTTCTTCCCGCTCTAGCTTTTCCTGATACATTCGTCATTGGTATATATTTAGTGGTTATGATGTCTACCTTACCATCCACCTGTGGGAGCATTTTGGGAGCAGAGAACATGGATTATTTATCCTATAGCTAGTGCAACTCTCATGTTGACCTGGCACCTGGAGGGTGTTCAATATGTTTGTTGAATGTATGAACTCTAAATTGTTTGACTCCTCCTAACACAGACTAAAACCCTACTGCAAAAGGTCTAGAACTACATTACTTATCGAGTCCTCAGGGCTCTGATGACACATCAAGAACATCAAACATGTCTATGGAAATTACCCAAAAAGAAAATATGTGTCATTTTTTGATCAATGTCCCCAACGATCTGCTGTGAAGAATTAACCCACGTAAGCAGAAATGGGTATAATTTCAAGCCATGATTCAAAGTCTTGATAATAGAAGCAAATAGCCTGCATTCCTAAATCAGTCTAAGTAGGGAAATTTGATCTTTCATAAATTAAACCAAAGTTACCAAAGTCTTTAATTTCCTTCTTAGTTACAACACATTATTAAGTGATGCTATCATCTTCCCCTGTTTCACTCTAACACATTTGGTCTGGGCTGGCTTTATTTTCTGTTTAATAGCAGAGCAAATGCCATTACAGAGTTATGCAAATAGTTCAAAGATGGTGAGCTGAAATAATTAAAGTCCCCCTTATGAAAAGCTTGATCAAAATTAAATTGTATATATACTTTATTCATACACACCTTTTCCCCAAAATCTGATTGAATTCTATCCAATCCTATAAATCTAAAGTTGCACACTAGCAATTCATAGACTCATGCTGAATCAAGTTCTCATTTTCATCCAAAGAAAAATTGCTAGAAAACCAAGATGTGGGTTTTGAAACCCATTAATCAGATTTTCTGACAAATAAGAGGAAAAAGATGGTAATACCATTTTATATAGAATTCTAAGAATATAGTTAAGAACATTCCTGAGAAACCAACTAAAGTTTCTCCATTCTCAATACAGTTATGGACAAAATGCTTTCTTGAGTAGGATGACTCTTTTCTAAACCAGGAAATAACATCATACCAAGGAGAAAGAGTTGTACATTAAGAAGTGGAGGTAGTCAGTACATTCTGAGCAATGGAATTTCCTTGAGAAGTATTTGTCTAGTATATTCAGCACCAAACTTTTCAACTTCAGCATCTATAAACCTAATCTTCCCCAATCTCTAATCATTTTAACCAAAATCACTGAGCTACAATTTTTGCTTTTACTCTAAAGTCCTCTTTTTAAAAAAATAAAAAATCCTCTCTAAATAAATTGCTTTCCATCTGTCTTTTTCCCATTATAAATTTTTAAGACAGACTTTATTATGCCAACTCATTCTGGCTGTATTGAAAACAAATTATTTTCAAGGTTGAGGTATCATCATTTAGATTCTGAAACTTGCTATTAATTCTTCAGAAATAAGTCATTGTCCACCAGAAACAAATTGTCAGATACATGCCAAAAACAGAAAATTTGTGTTAGCCACATTCTACAGTCTTGTTTCCCCAGGGGAATATGATTATTGTTGAAAACTACGGTATTGCTACCCCTATGAAGCTTTGCTATGTGAAAGACATTGAAGAGTCCCAAAGAGGACTTGCTGGAAGTTAAATCAACATATTTAACAGCACCAAATTGTGACTAACAACAACCATTTCATGAGGACTTCCAGCACTAAGCACTGTATTTCATTTGTAAAGTGTCACAACCACCTTGTCATTTGGCACCATTCTGTTTTACAGTTAAAAAGAATTTAAATAATTTGTCCTCTATCATATGTCTAAAGTGAGATGAAAACTTAACATATGACTAACACTCTGGACACCAAATCCCAAATCCATAAGCTGATATTTCTTTGAGCAAGATGTTAGATGATGTGGGAAACAAAGGCAGAAGAAAAATTATTAAATTTCCTTACTACCTACAGCCCACTGACAAGTCCTTGAAACAGACAGAGTGACGTTCCTCTAGGGACTCAACTGCCTTGATGTGGACACCTTGCTAAGGGCAAAAGGCCCACTTAGCCAGACCCCCACCCCATCCTGTAAGTCTGCTTTAATATATAAAAATTCCTTCAGAAATAATCCTTTATCTCTAAACCCCCAAGATACGTGTTGACATTCACCCTCCAAGCATATGGTCCACCGATAAATATCTGAAGGGTCTCATAGTTAAGGTTTTATTAGACGGATAAATGACATTTTTCCAACAACATCTAGCCCCCTCAAGGCCCTGGAAACCTTGCTTCCAAATTCCTTAGAGGCTTATATTATCCCTAACCCCCTCCCAACTTAAAGTATATAATGGGCCACTCTGCACGACCCTGGTGAAGCTCTTTTTGCCCACAAGTCCTGTCCCCATGCTTTAATAAAACCACCTTTTTGCACCAAAGACATCTCAAGAATTCTTTCTTGGTCATCAGCTTCGAACCCTAATGTCTTTCCTACATCATCAGAGATATCTAAAGTGAAAACAAATGTTGAAAGGAGGAGTGTACATTATCTCCTTGTAACTACAAATGTATCTCTGAGAAATGACCTGACTGACATCTAGAGCCAAAGAACTACAAAATATGAAACCATGAGTCACTTCCTTCCTTTAAAAAAATAATTAAAAGTCCCTACAATACCTTTACTATCTCCCACAACAGATGCCAAACCCATAACAACCTTTCCATGAGCTGACTCTCAGTGAAATCACTTTTCCATTTGGAAGCTAGCTGCTGGTTGTTCCGGCTGTCTTCCTCCTAGCCATTCTGCTCCCTCCACTCGAGTTCCTTCAACACACCCTCCCCCTCCCATCTCCCTCAGCTCACCTGACAAGTTATTTTCCCTAGGAAACTCCCTGGCCTCAAGAGAGGTCAAGCCCCCTTCCAGGTGTGAGCTCCTGGTGTGTGGGATTTGTTCTCCTTCACAAGTAATGCAATTGTAATTAGCTGTCAGACAGGGACAGAATGCAGATCTCCCTTGACTTGTGGTGGGGTTCTGTCCCGACAAACCCGTGATAAGCTGAAAATATCATAAGTCAAAAATGCCTATAACACACCTAACGTATACCATAGCTTAGCCCAGCCTACCTTAAGCATGCTCAGAACACTTATATTTGCCTACAGTTGGGCCAAATCTTCTAACACAGAGGCTACTTTATAACAAAGTATAATATACAAAGTTGAATATCTCATGTAGTTTATTGAATACTATGCTGAAAGTGAAAAGCAGAATGGTTGTGTATGTACAGAATGTATCAGTTTTTTACCCTCATGATAGCTTTGCTGACAGGGCTCGGTGCTTCACTGTTGCTGCCTAGTGTCATGAGAGAGGATTGTTACCACATTATCACTAGCCCAGGAAAAGATCCAAATTCGAAATTTGAAGTACCATTTCTACTGAATATGTATCACTTTCAGACCAACATAAAGTCAAAAAAAATTATAAATTGAACGAACTTAAGGCAGGAACTGTCTGTGTATTAAACCATGAGTATTCATGAGCTTTCACTGCTATTCTATGCCTGCTACTTTCTGGACCTTTCCTTATGTTAATCCAGGTGTTGGATGAGTCAGAAAATTAGAGGAACTGTAGAAGTTTATGGCCATAGAAAGAAGGGGAAGAGAGGCAGAGAACATATATTATTAAGTAAGTGGGTAAAATTTTTAAAAATGCTTAAAGTAAAATGTATATAATAGGAGTCTTTTGCCATTATATAACTTTGAAAGTATGCCACAATAAATACCAACATGTAAGCATGCATGAACACATGCAGTCAATAAGCAACAGAAGGTTTTTTTTGGAAGACAATCAAAATTGCTCAATAGGGGCACCTGGGTGGCTCAGTCATTAAGTGTCTGCCTTCGGCTCAGGGAGTGATCCTGGCGTTATGGGACACCCATGAGCCCCGCATCAGGCTTCTCCGCTAGGAGCCTGCTTCTTCCTCTCCCACTCCCCCTGCTTGTGTTCCCTCTCTCGCTGGCTGTCTCTCTCTCTCTGTCAAATAAATAAATAAATAAATAAATAAATAAATAAATAAATATCTTTTTAAAAAAAATTGCTCAATAATCTCCAAAGATTAAAAGAATGAGAACGAATGCATTTTATATTTTTTTAAGGAAGTGAAATAATGTGAAGATCCAAACTCAGCACATTTAACAGAAATGTTTTTAACCCAATCTAATTAGCACCAATAAATCTACATATCCAGCCTAGATTTTCCAAGACTTCAGTGATTATTTTGTTAGTCAGCTTATCCCATGGTATCTGATATATCAAAGATAAAAAAGAAAAAAACTCTGAATGGATGAACTGTATCATGTCCTCCATTGTATAGTAGTTCTGTACCTTGTATTCTGCTCCGGTGTTGCACCTAGTAGACTCTACCAGGGGTCAGTAGAGTCATCTATTAAGTAATTTAGGATTTGCAGGTCATATAATTTCTGTGGAACTTCTCAACTCTGCAACCGTAATGCAAAGGCAACCATAGATAACATGTAAACAAGTTACCATGGTTGTATTAAAAAAAGAGAGAGAGAGAGGGAAGGAAGGAAGGAAGGAAGGAAGGAAGGAAGGAAGGAAGGAAGGAAGGAAGGAAGGAAAAAAATTATTTGTAGACACTGAAATTTATTTATAGACTGAAACTTCTTTGTAGACACTGAACTTTGCATTTCATGTAATTTGAAAGTGTCATGATACACTACTCTTTGATTCTTTTCAGCCATTAAAAAAATGTAAAAAAAAAACGTTCATAACTTGTGTACTATTCAAACACAAACAAAAGGCCGGGTCTATTTTATGGGCTAAGGTTCCCCAATTCCTTGTCTCTATCTTTTTTTTTTTTTTTTTGCTTGTATACTAACCATCTTTCTTAGATTGTATAAAGCTTTTGAGCGGTTACTATCTATATAACCCCATCATCTAATTATACATGGGTAGATTTATAATAGGATCCCAGATAGAGATGTTACGTGATTTGAATCAAGACACATTCCACTTAAATGAATTCACGTAACTGATTCTTACTGCAAACATCCCTATTTTAACAATTTTGGCTGGAAAATGTCTTAAGTAATATGTACATATTATTATGACCTTTAAAAGAGAGTTTCTTTTATGCTAAAACAAAAGAAAAATTGTATTTACCATATAGTGAGTTTCCCTGCAATTTGAAGGCACTCATTTTCATAACTATGCCACAATTTCCTTAAAACTGCAGATTGTCCCTAATTAGGCTAGTAAGTGAAGTTTCTCAAACAGGGCAAGAACAGAGGAGACACTTAGTAGATAGTGATTGACGTGACATATACAGAAAATAAAAATGGGCCTATGCAGAAAAAATATATAGTCAAAAAGTCTATTTCACTACACATATATGGAACATTGAAAATATTTTTTTCTAGATTGTGCCGCTTTGAGTGATTAAAAAACTCTAAGTTTTTCATTGAAAGAGAGAGGTGGCATATTTATTTTTAATAAAAATAATTAAGATAATGGATTTTATTCAATATGTCTGATCATAAACTTTTATTATTCTTGGTCATGCATGATTTCTTAATGGACATAATATCAGAGTTGTAAGGAAAAATTTAAAGTAAGTCATCAACAGATTTGGTTTTGTTGCATTACCCTCTTTAGCATCCTCTCTCCACCTTCCCCCAAATGAACAATAATTCAGCAACCTACAAAGTTTCCCACGCTGCTGCTTCAAATCTGCTCCAGGTTTTTTTCTTCCCACTAGTCAACACACCCCCTGCTGGCTCCAGGCTAACATTCATTCCACCTTATTAGAAATGCCAATAAAAAGCAAATTATAGATGTTTTCACTGTATTTTCTATGCTGATTCAAAAGCAAAAGGGACAAAAGGACATAAATGCTAGGGATTAGGTTACATAATGAAATAATCCTTTGAAATCAGCTCTTTCTCCTTCCAAATAATTTATTTCCTGAAAAATATACCTTTAGAAAATGTTAAAATTTTGTAGAAGTTTTCATAGTAGAGCTTACCACAGATCTTATGTTCAGATGTCAGCCTGACTTACCCAAAGATCAGGTGAGTAGTTGGAACTGAACAGATTACCACTGCTCTTCATTACTTTTCTTTAACCAAGTTAGTAATAGCAAGTTGGCTTTAGAGACAGAAGCAGGGCAGCAGTACCCCAAATAATTTTTTTATAGTAGAAATCAAAGTGTCAGTCATATTGGAGATCAAATGAGCAAGTTAAATACACATACACACACACACGATTAATAGATGTATTTCATTTCTAAGCACCTGTGGCACTAGCGATGGCATGATAAACCAAAACTCTGGAAACAGAACCTCTGCATTTCTTCTTAATAGCTTTGTGCTTTGGACAATGTTACTTAATTTTCATGAGCCTAAGTATCCTGATCTGCTAAATGTAGCTAATGATACTTCCCTCAGAATTTTGTCATGAATTCTAAAGAGAAAACAAAGTCACAATGCCTACTGCAGGTTGATACTTAATACATGTTCTGTTTTCCTTTAGAGAACCTAACTAGCAGTGCTTAAACAATACAGACATTTATTGTTCCAGAATAGAAGTAACTCAATATTGTCATTAATACCCATGACATGTCTCTGTTTTTGGCCATGTCATTGTCCTGGCCATTCCCTTATATTCCCAAGCTGGCTACTGGAGTTACAAACCTTATGCCTTCGTGAGGTATTGACCATGCTGTGGGGAAAGCTGCAGGGACAACAGGATTTTTATTCATGCTCCTCTCCCTTTTCTGAGAAGAAAACCTCTCCTTTCACTTAAATGTTATTGGTCAAAAACTGGGCCACAAGACAAGCATCAGATAATCACTCTCAAAGGGAAATGTACTTGTAAGGCTTAGTCAAATCAAGATTCCTTCGACAGCCTGTTTTACAAATAAGGAGGAAGTTGCAAATTGTTGTTGGTCAAGAAACCAATAATGTCTGTCACTTCAATGGACTTGAGAACCACAGAGTTAGTATTTTCTCTCCATAAGCATCCATTACTTACATTTCCATACATTATGGCCCTATCTAGAGATTGAGAGGAGTGTAAGAACCTTGAAGACAGGTCTAGGCCAACTCTTTCTATGGCACCTATTTAACCAAAAGGAAACAATACATGCCTAGGCACATTAGCGTTGCTCAATAAATTAATGTTAGTTAATTGAATTATTGTGATGCCTGTAAGTAATGAATTATGTATATTTCCCATAGAACAGGTAACGTTTTTAGATAGTTACATGTATTTTTACTCCAGGGATGAACTAGCAAATAAAATGCATAAGAAATCCAGTAGTTAGAGGCTGAATAAATTGTTTTCTTTGGACTAGGGCATGATATTTATAACTTGTGCCTATATAACAAAAATGCTTTTACATGTATGATTCTATTCACTATGCCAAAATACTTAAGCCAGAAATTATCACACTTTACAGATGTGGAAGCTGAATCTCAAAAGACCAAATTATTTACTCAAGGTCTTGTACCTGGTAAGCTGCAAAGTCAAGGCTAATGCTCAGGGTTTCTGATTCTAAGCTCAGAACACTTTCCATTAAACTCCAAACAGGTTTGTCCTGAAACATGATAGATATCACAAATGACTTCTCAGTGATCGTAAGGAGGACTCCCCTCAGAAAGAGCCAGAAATAAGTGAAGACGAGAGATCCTTTTCCTGACATATGTTTCTGGATGTGGCATGGTGGGGATTGCACAAATATAATTACATAAATACTTTAGAGGGTGAATTCCTCTCCCCAAAATAAATCCAAGTATTTGAGGAATATATGTCTAGGTGAACTATAAAGTTATTAACCTAAACTCCATACCTATTGATTTTCCATGTAATCGACACCTTGATTTACAAGGTAAATAAGAGTAACTGCCCTCAAAGGAGCCTCTGAATTCTGGTGCAATGGGTGAATAGGAGTGAGGGTAGGGGTTGGACATAGCCTTTTAAAAATTTGACAAGGCCTTTTTTAAATCTAACATTATTCATTCATCAAATATTTTTTGAAAGCCTACATGTATGCTGAAGACTCAGAATTGAATGTTCATTGATAAATTACTCCTGCGAAACTACTCAGAGTTAGGAAAACCTACGTGAACAGAAACATTGCACAGTAATCACCCAAGACTTCAAGAGAGACGTGGTACCTGAATTTGGAGTGGAATGGTCAATGAAAATTAGCCATTTGGGAAGAAGGAGTCCATAGAAGGAAGGAAGGAAGAGTAATATGTGTAAACAGCACGACATATACCAGCTGAGAAACATGCATTTCAGGTAAAGGTACGTAAAGGGTTCATCTATTTGTGGAAGACTGATGTTAGAAGTTGACTAGTTTTGATGTCAAGGGCGAGTATGGTGGTGACAAGACTGAGGTGGCACAAGGAGAGAAAAATAGTGGGGAGAGGCTCAAGTGAATTATAATCAACCTTTGGCTGAGGTTCATTTGCCTGAATAGAAAAGCCGGTCCTGTAAAAGTAGAATTTTGCCTGCAATTCTGCACCCTAAAATGTGACTTCCTGTGAGGCAAAGATACCTGACCTAACCTGACTTGAATAACAATCTTCATGGCCCAGGGTGACTCAAATCCCTTTACGCCCAAAGAGACAACTACTTCATTATGCCAACCACAAGTTTTCCTTCCCAGAGGAAACTATCTTGTCAACTTAAAAACTCCTATCGCACTTATTATCTGAGCCATTTGGCACTTAATCACATGCTAACTTGTATTGTTACCTTAACTTTTTAATGTGTTTATATCCTACTTTCCCAAATCATTTTTAGCTCCACGAGAGCAGGAACATTTTTCCTATTTCCTACACCCTACAGGTGTAGCATGTTACTGGCCCCAAGCTCTGAATAGGAAAAAAGAAAAAAAAAAAAAAAAAGAAAAGAAAAAAGAAAGAAAACATTTTTTTAAAAAAGAAATAAGGGGGGGCACGTGGGTGGCACAGCGGTTAAGCGTCTGCCTTCAGCTCAGGGCGTGATCCCGGCGTTATGGGATCGAGCCCCACATCAGGCTCCTCCGCTATGAGCCTGCTTCTTCCTCTCCCACTCCCACTGCTTGTGTTCCCTCTCTCGCTGGCTGTCTCTATCTCTGTCGAATAAATAAATAAAATCTTAAAAAAAAAAATAAAAAAGAAATAAAAAATAAAAAAGAAATAAGGGTGAAAGGAAAAATATTAAATTAACTTTTTGCCACATCATTACTTTTAAAAACTCTATTTTAAAGATATGAATGGCAGCAGAAATCATCCTTCCAACTTTACAACAAACCATAAATATGTGAACTTGAAATAATCCAAAAGTACTGATACAACATAGTAGCCTCTTGTAACCAATGCCGACTCTTCCCCTATATGTGACAGGTACCCATATGTCACAGTGAATTTGACCTATTAGCTCTCTAAAGATAAAGGAAAAGAGATGAGGGGTTTTCATTTTAAAGTGCGATATGGGCTGGGGCCATTAATTCTGTATGATACTTAACATGTCAATATCTGTCACCTCTTAGGATCCCATCCGTAAAATGCAGATGACCAAACATACCTGCTACATACCTCACAGAGGATTATGAAATCAATGAGGCAAACCACTTGTTGAATATTCCAAGGCTAAGGTGCCAGTTGATGAATGATTCTTTCCCTTCTGCTCTATTAAAGGGAAAGAAATAAAAGGGCCCGAGGGAAAATTAAAGGGACATGAACACCGAATCCTGTCCACTTCATTCCTTTTTTAGGATTTTGGACAGAAGTTTCTCTTGAGAAGATGTTCAGATTTATCATTCTAAAATGCAGGCATTTGAGGATTTCAATTATCTGTTTTCCCCCATTTCCTGTTAGCAATCAATCTGCTCTATCTATGCATAATTTTTAAGCTTCTTCAAAGCAAGGCACTCTGCAAGTATGAGTTCTTCTTCTATATAAAGCAACATGGGGGAAATGGGGAGAAAATTCAGCTTCTATTCCAGCATGTGAAAGGTGGATTTATCAGACTAAAAGGTTTACAGAAGAATTTCAAAAGGTAAATATCAATCTGGCTGAGAACAGTTTTAACAGTGATTAATATTCTACAGCTAATAAAAACTTGTTGGCAAAATGCCCCCAGAAGATGGCATTGTTTACACTATTGTCTAAGAGGAACAGCTGTTTACCCCTCGCACCATTCAGAGCTGCAGTATTCTTACTGAAATGTTAACAAATCTTAGACAAATGTCTGCTGTTTAAGGCTCAAAGTTGCTCTGAGAACAGGTGTATTTGAGAGAGAGAGAAAAAAGCTACAACTGTAAATAGGACTTTAAATTAGGTGCAATTTATGTAGTATACACTAGGTTTGCATATGGGCATCTAAATGCAGAGTTCTAGTACTTACTAATAACCAGAAGATTATTCACAGTTTGGGAGCTTCACATAACAATTTCGCTGGTTGTCTTTTAATATATATCTCAAGCACATTTTATTGACATAGATTCAATTTAAAGTCATTGTGATAGGAAATGAAGCCCACATCTTCCATAATTAAAAAAATATATTTTATTTATTTAAATATTCTTGGGTTGGTGCAGAAGATAGGTGATGTCGTGGAGCATTAAACTCAGTGGACAAAGATTTGTATTCCCTGGGTATCATTTTCCCATCTGTAAAAAGAGAGGTCTTAAAGTTTTGGCGAGGTTACGGAGCTAAGGGGACTCTCACACACTGCCAGTGGGGGAGGGGTGCAAACTGCTAACATCATTTTATAGAGCAACTGGAGAGACCTACTAAAGCTGAGGATAAGCATTTCTTATGACCCAGAAATTCTACTCCTAAGTACATATTTGAGAAATACTAAGGGACAGGTACAAGAGTGTACAGTTTATGTTGAGGGGGGAAAAAAGAAAACAACTCTGGAGGGGTGTCTGGGTGACTCTTGATTTGGGGTCAGGTGATGATCTCAGGGTTGTGAGCTCCAGCCCTGCATTGGGCTCCGTACGGGGCCTGAGGCCTGCTTAAGATTCTCTCTCTCCTTCTGCCTCCCCACACCCCCAAAAAAAGAAGAAAGGAAAAGAAAAAAAAAAAAACCAACAACCTGGAAACAGTCTGTAGATTCATAAGCAGTAGAATTAATGAATAAATTGTGGCATATTTATAAAATGAACTATAACACAGCAATTAAAATGAAAGAATTAGCGCTACATGTATCCAAATGCATAAATTCAAAAAGTATAATGTTGAGTAAACTCCAGGTGCAAAATGAAACAGTATGATACCATTTATATATTGATTAAAGACAACCAAAGTGATACCATATATTGTTTAGGGATGTAAATATGTGTGGTAAATGTATAAAAACATGATGTATAAGAATGAAAAAGAAAGTGTTTACTTCTAGGTATGGTAGGAGATAAATGGGATCAGGCAAGAATGCAAAAGCAACTTAAATTATATTTGTACTATTTTATTTCTTCTAAAACACATCTAAGTGTTAAAGAACATAGAAAGCTGGATAGTGGTGCATATTTTTTCTAGACTCTCTAGTGTCATTAAACTAACCTGATCAAACTAAACTGAAATGCTCAAAGGCCACAGATGGGTGGCAGCCGCCGGGGGCTCTCAGTAGAAGGAGAGGCAGGCCTGATCAGCTTGACTTTGAACACCAGGCCCCCTCCTTACTCAGACCCCTGCCAACCCCAGGGAGCTTTTTGGATCACCTCACCTTTCATGTGTTGTGATTCACCATCTCCTGGGGATGGCCTTCCTCCCACAGGAAAAGCCTATGCTGCAGAAGTCTTCTGGTTGCCCAAGAATCTAGTAGCTAACTAATTATTTTCAGTTAGAACCTTATAGACAAGGTGCGCTGGGGTGGCTTAGTTGGTTGTCTTTGGCTCAGGTCATGATCCCTGGGCCTTGGAATTGAGCCCCACCTCCCTGCTCACCAGGGAGTCTGCTTCTCTCACTTCCTCTTCCTCTCTGCCCCTCTCCCCCCTCTGCCCACCTCCACCCCCTGCCGGCGCTCTCTCAAATAAATAAATAAATAAATAAATAAAATCTAAAAAAAAAAAAGCTTACAGACAAGAGGGTCTATTGTAAGTTACAGGAGAAAAGCCCCTCAGAAATCTTTTTATCTCTAATAAAAGAATAGTGTCACAAATCCAATTGTCATTCAACTACCTTTCCGTATTTCGATGCAGTGAGTCCAGCTCTAACCAAAACCACGAAGTTAACCTCAGAATTCACGCAGAAGCGTCAAGAAACCCAACTCAATCTGCTATTGCCCGTTCATCTGATAGCTGAAGACCAAAGGTTGTTCAGGCATCTATAGTGTGAAATAAGTCCGCCTGGGCGCTGCTGCTGGGGTGGGTGGGTGGGGGGGTAGTGGGGAGGGAAGAGGAGACATCAACTTCCTCTGAAGTGACTCTACCCCTAACTTGATTGTTAGCTTCACATAGGAGAAATCATTACGGTCTCTCATTTTGTTACGGTTTGACAGCTCTCTGACAGCTTCCAATAAAAACAAAATAAATTGATTTATGGTAAAGCAGGAGAGTCCCCAGATGTAAACTAGAAGCCAAAGACAGAACCAGAGTTTCCAATAGGAAGCTTCTAGGAAGAAACCAGAACTACTCTTTACCCATTTTAAATTTAAATCCCTCCATGTAAGGGAGAGGGGGAGGGGGAGGGGGGGAGGCTGGCTCAGATCTCCAATGTTAGGAGCCAACCAGGACCCCTACCCTGACTCGCATCATTTGTCATTGAGAGACCTAATTTGTCTTTCCCTCTCTCGGGAACCTAAAGCCCTTAACACCTTGCAGTACTCGCCCCAATCTACGTGCCAACAGCGAGGAGGGAGGCGTGGATGTGGTCGCCCTGAAAGTGCGAGCGACTGGAGCCGGGCGCGGGTCGAAGAACAGGGACGCGGATGTAACGTTAAACATTTAAATCAGAAATCCCAATATCATTAATACCCGTCGGCTTTCCACAGCAGGAAACAAACACCGGGGGAAAAATCTCGCATCATTCAATAATTCAAGTCTTCCCTCTTCACTCAAAAAAAAAAAAAAAAAAAAGGCATTTCGTGAGCTCTTTGCCAAGCTTTCCAAGGGAAATTCGCTCTTGCTGATGCGTTCTGTCTTCCAACTCCTTTCAGCATCCCATGGGCAGCAATGTTCTTGGAAAACCTGGTTGAAATGTCAGTGTAAATTAGCGGCCCCCCGAGCGGGGGCGGGGCGGGAGGCAGAGGAGGGGTGGAGGGAGAGAGGCGCGCCCGCGGGAGAGGGACCCCGGCCCCCAAGCAGCCGGAGCGCACGGCAGCGGCGCGGGGCCTGGAGCGAGGGCTCCTAAGCGCGCAGAGGACCCGCCCAGGCCGGTCTTATAGGAGAGCGCGGGGCGGGCCTGGCCGGGGGCGGCGCCGCGCGCCCCGCTCGCCTATAAGGAGCGGCTGGCCCGGGTGCGGATTTCAGCGCCGGCGGCCGAGGTGCAGTGGCAGTCCGCCCGGCTCGGCGCCTGGTGTTGCAGCGGGGTTTGGATTTGCACCTTTAAGGAGGGGGGAGAGGAGGAAGAGGCGGGCGAGGAGGGCGAGTACAGCAAGCGGCAGTTGCGGGGACCGTAGCTTCAGCCGCAGCTCAGAGGCAGAACCCGCTACGCTTTCGGTGGAGCGTCTGGACACGGGATGGAGTGAAGCCGCGAGTGCCTCTCTTAGGGGGGGTGGGAGGGGGTCAGGCGGTGCCGAGGAGAGAGGGAGAGAGAGAGAGAACAGAAGAAGAAGCCGCGGCTGGCGCCTGCGAATTTGGGATTCGATTGGGAGGGACCGCTTACTCGGGGGAAATGGATTCTGTACCAAGGCTGACCAGCGTTTTCACTTTGCTGTTCTCCGGCTTGTGGCATTTAGGATTAACAGCGACAAATTGTGAGTACCAGGAGCTGGGGGCGGGTAGATGAGGTGGGAAACGCTAGCGTTGGGGAGAGACACTCAACTGTCCAAGCATGTTCAATTGTCTGCTCTGAGCAGAGGAGACGGGGGGAAATGCTGATTGGTGTGGTTCTATCACTCAAACCATCCCAAAAGTTAGCAGAGCTCGGATGAGCCAGCCCCACTGAATTTCCTGCCCTTCTCCCCGAATCGCAAAGTTCAGGGGAGAAAGGAAGGTTCTCCTCCCTGAGCCTCATGCCAGGTCCGCGTTCTATGCCCGCCTGGTCTCAGCCGGAGCGTTTCTGGAGAAGGGCCCCGGGTTCAGATTGTATGCACTGAGGGCTTCCAGAGAGAGATGCTACCAGCCACCGCACTCGGTGACAGTGGCTCATCTCTGAATGCAGCTGCCTGGGATTTGCAACATACCCAGTACCTCACTAGACATGGCTTTCAGCTCTCGCCTAGGCAGAAGGCTCCAGTTGGGGTATCTTGCAACCAATAGGCATTGCTTTAATAGGATTGGGAGTTTTGGCCTAAGAGTCATGGCCCAATGTAGTCAAACCACAAGATCAATGGCTGCCCCTGTTACAGAAGGAAGAGCTTTGATGCACACTCCACCCCCAAAATCTTTGTGCCAAAGAACACATAATGAGTATGCACTAAGTGTACGCTCTGTCGTCCAAGCTCTAACCTCAGCAAGTGCAGGGCATTTAATTTAATAGGCAGGAAGGCTGGACACCTGGGGATCCGCCACCTGCACTGTGTATTTAAAGAACCCCGTTCGTCAAAGTTGAATAAATCGCTAGAGCCATCAGAGGTTCAAGCTCAATTGCTCAGCTGCCTCTCTAGGCAGAGAGAGGGAAGTTTTTTCCAGCTTGGAAACTCCTAAATGAGAAGGAACGCAATTAAGCCATCTGTGTTGTTTCCAAAGATGGTTTATCAAGGTTCCTTGAGTTTCTGGGCTTGCTCCTCTGTCTGCTAACCCCGCCAGGAACCTCAGAAATGCCTAACTGTACTGGAACATAACACCGCTCTTAGAGAAAGATAGGAAGACTACTTAGTACTTGTGAGTTGCCCTACTTCACTCTCCACCCTCTTAGGTTCAAGAGAACCTTGAGTAAGAGATACTCAACCCAGAGTTGCACCTCAAAGGAAGACAATTAGACGAATGTTGTTTAGTGAAAATGGTCCAAAGCAGAGCCGGTGTTTCTGTGATTGGAAGTTTTGGAGGTTCAGAATCTATAGTTAGTGGTAATGCCTTATAAAAATTTTATTAAAGTTTCTACTCTGAAGGAGCGCTGGAGAGGTCAACCTCTCAAAAAGGGAGGAGCCACAGGGACTTAGTGTAGAAATCGTTTCAGAGAATAGGTAGGAAAAGGTTAGAATCTGATGTTTCTTGTCTCTTCCTCCTCCTCTTGTCTCCTCCCTCCTCCTCCTCCTCCTCCTCCCCTCCTCCTCCTCCTCTTCCTCCTCCTCCTCCTCCTCCTCCTCCTCCTCCTCCTCCTCTTCCTTCTTTTAAGTGAAATTGTTCCCATGGTGCTTTAGAAAAACATCTAAGTGGTTTAGTTAGAGAAGTTAGGCATGGTGCTAAGCTAGCCTCTCTATCTCCTAAAACACTAGAGGTCAGTGTTGTCCTAATGATGCAAAGGTGTAGCAGTGAAAGAGCTGTTTTTCCTTTAGCACAGTTACCTATCTGGAAATAGTGAATATTTTGAAGATCCACAAAGGTGGGGTGAGGAATAAGGGTAAAATAGATAGAACATACTCTATAGGAATATGGTTGGGGCTTCCTTATGTAGCATCTTTTCTTAAGAGCAAGGAAAAAAATAAATTGTAGAATGCCAATTTCTGTAAATTAATTGAATTATGGTTTATATCTTGTAATAATGCTCATAAAACCTAAATGGCATGGATTTAAGGCTCATGCTTATCATTACTGATGCAGCAATAAAGCTAATTCTCAACATTTAAAATGAAACTTTGTGATAATGAGCTTTAGTATTTCATCAGTGACAGTTTAATTTCCTTATTTCCAATCAACATTTCAACTGAATGCATGCTACTTGCTAAATATTTTGGGGTCAGTGTTCTTAAAGAATAATGGTAAATGTTTTTTATTATGCTGAACAAAATGTATTAATTCAATAGCATAGCAGCAGAAAATTACTTCTCGGCTCAGTTTATCTTGGTGGTCTTTCAGAACCTGTGATGCAGAACTCTTAGGGGAAAACATTAGCATTCCACAATTCTCCCCGACTTAAATTGTCCACATACTTTATCCATTAAATTTAGGGCTTTGATTTACTATTTATCTACAGTCCATTAATATTTATATGCATGTATTGAGGAAGCTCAGTCTCCTTTCAAAGAGTCAATTTGTATAAATATACAGATTATTTAGATAATTTTTTTCAAGGAGATTATTATTTTTTGAGATAACATTTTATGTAATTTGTGAAAGTATCCCTAAACATGGGTTATTTAGCCAAAATGTTCCATGGTATCAGTATGCCTGTGAACTGTATTCAAATAAAAATAACTCTTAATTGTTTGTATTATTCTAGTAATAATGTATTGTTATTACTGTTGTTGCATGTAGAATGTATATGTGTGTGTGTTTAATTTTCTTATAATCTGACCAAAACTTGGACATTTGTCTGCAAGAGAGAAATGAATGCTTACCCAATCATAGATTTATAAGTTCCTAATTAAACAAAATTAAAGTCAGGTTAGAAGGCCAGCTACAGAATAGATATTATGAATCTGCGCAGAGAACATAATTACCAACCAGTAATAAAAACTCTGGAAATTCCCCCATTCCAGATTTTCAGGGTATTAAGTAGCTACAACATCTCCTTTGGGTTTACGCTGAGGGAATTAGTTAATTTCGAATGTAGCTATGATAGGCCAGTGTTAAATGAAAAACCATTTTACATATAATATCAACTCCTTTGACACAAGAAGAAACAATGTGACTTGATAGTTGGTTCAAGTGAAACTAGGAGTTTGAAATGCTGCTGGTTTTTGCCCCGGTTATGCCACAGCTAACATGTCAAATGCCCGTCCAGTTATGCAACTTTGCCATGCTCACAGGCTTGGGTATAAAACAGCAATTGAGATATGTATCTTCTCCCAAACAGAACAGCAGCTCAGTATTCTACTGAGGAGATTCTTCAAATATTAGGCGCGTGGAAAGACTATGATAATGCAAGAAGTTGCATTCAGAAGATAAGAGCAATGCACGGCATACTTACAGGGTCACTCTTCACTTTATTTTTGCCAATAATCAGATCTTATGTGATTATGACTGCCTTAATTTTGACCCAGTAAGTCACTTTGATCTCCAGGCATCTTAACCGTTTGGTGCTACACACCAGGTTCAAAGAGATAACAGCCTTGAGAAAGAAATCAAAAACTCTTTATTCTGTGATGATGCCTTTCATCACAGACAGAACTTCATGTAAAATATACAAGGATGTCAATCATATTCATAAACATCTTTAAATAAAGAGATGCGATATACCTTGAGTTATCTGAAGTTTATGCACAAACCCAATCGATAGGTGATATTATAAATAAACAAATATCAGGCTGACTTTTTTCAGCAGGAAAGTGTTTGCGGTATACTTTTTTGGCAATTACACTCAGCAGAAGTGAAGGAAGCACAATAATGTTCATTTGGAAAGAGTCCTGAAGATTTTCCCATGGTTGAACAGGCTTATCGTTGACAAACCATGTGAATTCTCTTTCCCTTCAATCCCTCACAGCCCACATCTCCAGGCCAGATTCATATTTCCACTATTGGAACATGTAAGTGAAAAACTAGAAGAGCCATGTCCACAACTGGGTACAGAATTATGAGAAAATTAGTTTCCATTAGAATAACCTTACTCTAGCCCCTATTCTCATTCAAATGAATGACTGTCTTCTAAGTTAAAGGTTTCTTTTTTCCCCCCTCCTCTTCCCAATTACCTCTTTTTTCTTCAGTAGAACCCAGTTTTGCTTACCTACATCGCTTTACTTTTCAGTGCTCATTTGTTACAAAACAAAGTATTGTGCTATTGTTTGAAATGTTCCTAAAAGCTTTAGTTGGTGATCCAAAGCCCTTTAGTTTGTATGCCAGAGCTCTGCTGAAATATGTTTTGTATATACAAAGCTAATTATCCTCGCTAGTGAGGAAGGTGGGGCCAGGGTCTAGTTACCACAAAGATCATATAATACAGTCGTGATTCGCTCAGTGGAACTTTGTTTTGAAGAATCAGTGTACTCATTTGGAGCTCATAATGGCATTTTTCATACATAAGGGAAGCTGTCTTCATTCATCAAAACTCTGACACTTTCCAGAAAGTGTCCTTGTGGAGTTACCGACTTGTCCTAATGATCGTGGTGTATTAATTGAAGGAGTTGGATCAGATGCTTATTAAGGTCCTATCTAGTCCTAATGTATTTTTGTCTTTACTGATGTTACCTACTTACTGGTTATTCCATTTGGAACTTCTGGGATGGTCATACTCAAAATTGTTAAGCAGTTATATTTAGAATAACAACATAATTGGGTTTTAATTCCTACTAACCGGTGTGCTCTTTGTATCTCTCACTTCATATGCCATGTGCACATGATTTGGCAAGGCAGTACAGCTAGGTAGACTTTATTAAATTCAGTTTACAGATGAGTAAATTTAAGGTTAATAGAAGTTAATAATTTTCCCAGGATCATAAAGCTATGCAATGAAAAAAAAAAAAAAAAAGATCAGGATCTGGCCCTCCATCTATCTCCAAAGATCAGACTCTGCACGATGTGAAATTCATTCCCATGCATTCAGTTGGGGGCTGTGTGTGAGCTGGCAAGTTGCCTTGTGATCTCTATGGTTAGTCTCTATAGCTCTATCCATAGCAAAGGACAGGGAGGTAGCAGTTTCCACCAGAGCCAACTCCTGAGTTACACCTTACCAAAAAAAAATTGGAATGTAGATTTGATGCAAGATGCCTAATATCACAATGGTCAAAAATAAGAGGCCTCATATCTGGATATCTGGATGAGCACCAGATGCTTTAATTTTCTTTTACAAGTTTCAGTAAAGAATTGGGTAGGGCAAGGGCATAGCCTTGATAAAGACGTGTGACCACACACACACACACACACACACTACCATGAAAGCTACCTCTGTTGGCATCATGTCTTCTAAGTCTCTAGATGTCAGACCAAATGTATTAATTAAATAGTAGGAATGACCCCTTCTCCCTGCACAGGGCTGCTCCTAATCTGGCCCTGCCTACTGCTCTAAATTGCATGTCCACCGTTACTGCCCTGTCCCCTAATTTCCAGTTTAGAAAACTCCATATTCTACAGACAAGCCATGCTATCCTGCATCTTCCCTGCATTTGTTTGCATACACTATCTGCTTAATCTAGTTACCTTTTTCCAGTTTTTACACACCCTCACTTTCTCCCAGTTACACACAAACACACACACATACACACACAAACACACACCCAGGGTTTCCCCACACTGGGCCAAATGCCCCTATGTATGACTTAGTATATTTCCATAGCACTTTCTTATAATCTTTGTCTCCCCAAGTAGTTACAAAGCTCCCTGATTATCATATTTCATTCCAATGTCTATATTCAATACATAAAACATTGGGTAAATGAATGGATGAGAGAAACAGTGAATGGTTTCTAAGAATTTTCATTTCTAAACAACAACAAAAAAGTCTTTCTATGGCCCTGTTGCTAAAGTCTTTTAAAATTTACTTGGTTTATTTTGTTTTTAACTGACAAGTCTTATTTATTATTGCTTTGGAAATGCTAAGAAGATCTGACCTCAGTACCAAGTTTGAGCTAATTTTATTAACTTGCTTTTGCAATTTTAATGAACATTTCCTGTGTGGCTGAAAATACACAAATACATAGCTATAAAAATCTTTCTTCATAGCCCAGAATTCAGTATAAAAAGGAAAAGTTTGAATGCTGTTTAATAGGATATTAGTAGTAAATTAGTGGAAAGATTGTATTTTATTGCAGACCGACAACATGACCCCAATAACACTATCCTGAGCCTCTGATACCCTCTCTCTAAGCTGTGATTGGACGATTTAAGTGTTAATAGTTCACGTGTGTTACTCATTTGAAAAACTTATTGAAGAAATGTGTCTCAACCGAAGGCTCTCTTTCCTAAACTCAAGTTTTTCTAGAAACAGTAGAAATAAAGATAAATAAGGAGATACAGTCCATGATCTCAAGGAACTTTGAACATGGACAGCCAGAAAAAAAATCTTTAATCACGTCAATGTGATAAATGCCGTAACATAGTTAAGCACAAGGTGTAATATGAGGCACCAAATGAGCGCCTCAAACTGCTGGGGCATCAAGGCCGGCTCTTGGAGGGAAGTGAGGTGGAAGGTAAGACTTGAACAACATCAGACTTCACTCACTGGAGAAATGGGGGGAGCTTCTCACAGGCTTTTTGTGTGAAGGCTTAAGGGTGAGACCTGTTGTAGTGACTACTTGTGGGAGCGGCTTATAGGCAGAGGGTTAGAAAAAGAAATAAGGGAAATTGGGGGGGGGGTCTTATTTTTACTGTTCAAGCTATGAAGCTTCATTGAAGGATTTTGTATATGTAATTAGATAATACAGAATCAGATATTTGTTTAAAAAATCACTGTGTGAAGGATAGACTGACCCAGGCCAATAATAGCAGTGAGAAAACTAGTGAAGAGCTTATCCCAAGAACCCAGGTTGATAATAAAGAAGAGCCTGAAGAAGAAAGTTTCAGAATCTGCAAAGGTCACAAAGAACCAGAAAGAAAATAATGGCCAAGTACATTGAAAACATAGGGATATATAAACTGGGAAACTCACAGAAGGCACAGATTTGTGGTTAAAATGTATTCTATAGCTGCTCCCATTGTTTTTGACAAATGAGAGCTATAGATGCTAGAAAAGGTGCTCTGTTCTCTGAAATGAAGTTCTTCTCTGGGAATACCAAACGACCATATTCTCAGAGCAGTGTATTTCATATTTGCATGACACTGTATAGCATATGCTGTCTGTATCCGTCATTCTGATGCATCTTCTAGTCTGTAAATTACGCCGATTTTTGTCAGCAGAGTGAGAACTAGTCATTAAGAAATGTGTAATTAAACCTCAGTGTTTCTGTTCTTGATCCTCTTCTGGCAGGGGGTGAACCAGGGATCAGTCCTACTATCAGTGGTTGCTCTTTGGAAAGAGAAACAAGGGGAAGTTGGGTGTGCCACGTTGATTTGCTATCATTGGTAATTGATTTGCTGGCATAAATTCCATGTCTCTACATTTCTAATTGCTTTTGTGCATATTCTTGGGGGTTGATTAATGCCATCTGTTCACTGGATCAGCCGAATTGATTGAGTTTTAAAGGATGACAACAGTAACGTTGAAGATAGGGAAAAAAAACGAAAGGGAAATGCCAAAACACACTCATGATGTATATTATTTTTAACTATCCACCTTTGGAAGCAGAAATATCCCTTTGAAGACAGTCCAAGGCAAATAGCAGTTTAAAGAAATTCGCCTAACAGACAGATGCTTGTAGGTGTTAGTCTAGGCCACTGTTTGCTGAATACGCATGTTCAGTTCTCTCCCTCTTCTCCCCCTGCCCCATCCCTCTCTCCCTCCTCTTGCTATTCCTTCCTCCCTTTCCCACTCCTCTCTCTGTCATGTGGCCATGTATTTTTGGTATTACCATTGGCTCTTCCCTGAGCTCATGATTGTGTTCAGATGTGAGATGAGGGGAGAAAAAAAAGGTCTGTTGTATTCAAGTGCTTCCTTGTTATAAACGACGTGGGCACAGTCACCAAATGTGAAGCCTGACAGGGATCTGCTACCCACAGGACACTTGGGAAAGCCCACTTGATTCCAACACCCCCTACCCATCTGTCCCCAAACAGCTCTTCCGCCAACTCCATCAGTGCCCCAGATTTGTAAATATGGGGAAAAGACTTTCAATGCATGGAGGTAAGCCTTAAGACACAAAGCCCCACTGGAGAGAAAATATAGGGATGTATATCTCTGCTGAACTATTCTCCCCTGAGAGGAATAGACCTTTGCCAGAAAACAAAACAAAACAAAAAGTTAATGGAAGAGAAGATGCTGGGTATTGAAGGAGACGAATGTTCTGAGTGGGGGAAGGGCAAAGAATAGGGATGTTCAAGGTGTCTAAGACAAGTGTTGCCAACTTCCTGATTTTGTCCAGGACCCTCCATATTCCAAGCAGTTGGGCAATGGGGAGGTGGTGAAGGAGAGCGGAAGGGGTGTAGGTCATCAGTTATAATTAGGGCAAAGACGTTTCCATTCTTAAGCAAAGGTGGAAGGACTCACTCTCCCTTCATCTGGGTGAACAGACAGCTGAGTGCCCAGGCAAATAGAGACTTGTTCTCATTCTCTGATGTCAAGAGGTATGTGGGCAGAATCCATTTCCACCTGACAGATACATGACTGCTGAGATTCCTCGCTTGATTCCTGAGCTCTGTCAGAGGATGACCACTGCTTCTGGGCCATGGCCAGTAAAACTGCTACCTGAAAAGCTCACAAGGGGAGGCTCATAAGAGTGGAACAGGGGTGTTCATCTAGAAAAATAAGGAGAGCATTTCCTCCAGAAGTGTGAGCAGATCCTTGCAGATAATGTCAGCATTATGGGAGAAGTGTCCTTGATCAGACCTTGAGAAAAACCAGTGAACCTGGGCAGGAGTATGTGTGAAGTGTTCCCCGCGTCCGAAGCAGGAGGGTCAGGCAGGAGTTTGGGAGAACGTTCTTCTCATGCACTGCTGAATCCTGCCCTGGATGGAAAATAATAGACATGCTCTTGTTAATGTTGAGTTAAAAATCAGGTGCTGGTACAATGATTGGTGTATTATTAGTGCTGCTTCCATTTTCAAGTGAATCATTCATTCATTCATTGATTCAAAAAATGCTTCTGAAATGCCTGCTGTACGTTCATTTCTGTGTGCATTCCTAAAGCCTTTTGTTCATTGACTATCAGTTGATGGGGGATTAGGATTGCTGTCCACATAGCCCCAGAAACAACAACAAAAAATACCAGTAGCTCTTCAAAACAAGGTCGTGGCACTGTAGCCCCTCTGCTCAGTTCTTGATCAATTTCTTAAGCAGCCTTTCCTGTTCCCAGAGCTTTTCTCTCTGCTTCCTTATCTTCAGTGTTTCTTCCCAAATTTGCCCCAACTCGCCTGCCTCCTGATACTGTTTCCTTTTCTTTCCCCTTGTCCCATCCCTCCCTTCATCTACTCTTTTCCTCGTTCTTCCTCAGTTCCATCTCTCTCTCTCTCTTTTTTTTTAAGATTTTATTTATTTATTTGACAGAGAGATAGAGACAGCCAGCGAGAGAGGGAACACAAGCAGGGGGAGTGGGAGAGGAAGAAGCAGGCTCCTAGAGGAGGAGCCTGATGTGGGGCTCGATCCCATAACGCCAGGATCACGCCCTGAGCCGAAGGCAGACGCTTAACCGCTGTGCCACCCAGGCGCCCCCGCAGGCAGACTCTTAACAACTGCGCCACCTAGGTGCCCCCTCAGTTCCATCTCTATCTCTGTTTCTCTTCCTTCACTTGGCCTGTCTCAATCAACATTGACTAAATGACACCTTTTTATGTGTTATGGCCAACATTAACACTTTTCAAACTTTTCCATTGAAGTGCCGCTCACCAGAAAAATAAATAAATAAATAAAAAGAGGGCAGGAAAACCCAGAGGATTCTCAATTCCCCCTCAAGTAGCCACTGAAGCATGTAATTTCTTGAATTTTTGTCTTAAGCTCTCAGACACATTTGCATTCTGCTCTGCATTATACCCATGTTTATATTATGATAAAAAATAGCTTCCCAAGATCTCCAATTAAAAATTGATGGGCAAAGTTGATTCACTTAACCCATGGCAGAAGGCCACATGCACCCGGAGGCTTAGGTCTGAGCTTTTCAGCTCTTTCTCCTTGCATATGCCTTCCAGGGTTCCTGTGTGAAGGAGAACAACTCCCCTGTCTCTCCTCTCACCTTGGAACAATAGCAGCTTCATTTGCCATTAACGGTGACTGGTCTGTGAGCTGCACATTATGATTAATCAATAATGGGAGGTGAGAAGGGCTTATCAATTCACAGGAGGAAAGGAAACCCACAAGCCTACCAAGTGAATGGAAATGGAGCTGTTTGGAGGGGCTGTGGGCAAGCAGTCTGTGCAGCCCCCTCCAGGTCTGGGCTGCACCCCACTGCAGTCACTGGCAGTGTTCTGCCACATGCATGAGGTTTACCTCTGAGTGAATGAGCTCTGCCAGGTGACAGGATTGGGGTCAACAGGGGCAGATTCTTTCTGATTGGACACAGGCTGAGCTCACCAGGATATTAAAAGAGAGATTAATGCCTCTCATTCTACAACAATCAGGAACCTTTTGACACAATCAAAGGAATTGAATCCAGCAGATTGGAATGTTGGAACACTCCAGATTAGAGATAAAGTTAAGTAATGTGTTTCTTCATTGGCAGGGTTTCCAAACCTCCACCTGGTGCCAAGGTTAGGACCTCTGTTCCTAACCGCAGCCATTGTCTTCTCTATAATAGACTGAGGATGTGCTGGTGCGGATAGTCAGGTTATTTACCCAAGACCAAATAGCTAGGAGGTGGTCACACTGGGATTATAGTCCCTGTTTGCCTGACTGCAAAGTCTGTACTTGTTTTCATCGTGCTTGCTGTTTCCTCGAACCCAAAGCCAAGGCTGAGCCATCCTTGAACTCAGGTTGTTGTTCAGCCTTGCAAAGCGAGCCTTCTCTCTGATGCAGGGTGAGAACACCCTTGTGAAGCTAGACCTACAGATTCCTCCCGATTGGCAGGTCATCTTTTTCTAACTTTGTGGGCCATCCTTTCCTAGAAATCCCTGTGGCAAACAGCTCCTGTATCTCTAACCATTTGTAAAAGTTGATTGTACTACTCATTAAAGCTTGTGCCATCAACTCTCTGTGGCCAGGCTCCAGGCTTATCAGTAACGGCGTTATGTATTCCATGATCAGTGCCCACTCTTCGTGTGTCTCTTCCTGTTTCAAGCTCCTTTGGGATCTTCCTCTGTAAGTACAGTATTTTTTTTTCCATTTGCATCATACTGCACTGCTCTTAGAATTTGTTAGGTGGATGTTCTTTCTTTCGTTCTTTTTGTTTTTTAAGTTTGTGCTAATAAGAAAAACCCTATTTGCGATACTTAGGTCACAGGTTTGAATAAGGCAAGGATTGGATGGCCTTCAGATCTGTTCTGCGTCTTTGGGCTACAGAGTTCGCCCCACACACACAGCCCAAAACCTCCTTCCATCCCGTGGGTGTAGATGGGAGGGCGGGTTTAACAAGTGCGTACCCCGTACCTTTACTCTGCCACAGACTAGGTGCGATGATGAGCATGTGCCCTGCTGTGCTTGTAGTGTCTGCTTGATAGAAGAGGACCAGCCCATGTTTGAACTCCCTTTTATCACAAGCTGTGCGGAAAGCCAGGCCAGGCAATGGTTTGCTTTATTCTTCAGCTTTCCTGCACTTGTCCCTTCGATCTGGGCTATTGCTTGGCTCGGTTGTGAGGTGTGTCTTTGTGTGTCTCCTTTGTCCTCTTTGTAAGTGATTTGCTCTTTTCTTGTCTCAGTGGACCTTCTTGCTTGGGTTTAGAGAGGCAGTCTGTTGGCCAGCACCCTCCCAGTCTTGCCTCTCTTCCTCTATCAGTGGCTGTCAGGAAAGGAAACAGAGAATCCCAAAGTAACTTACGCAGAGGCAATTCATAGATGTTGTGTTCTAGCTCTCAGAATCAGTGTTTCAAAGAATAAGGCCTTAAATATTAAAACTTACTTCAAGAGCAGGAATTTTCGGCTTCCAAAATGAACTCTTACATAGACTTTCTGGGTGCAAAAAAAAAAAAAAAAAAAAAAGACAAATACTGCTGTTTGGGGGAAATGGGGAGAGGAGGCAGAGAATTCCACGGCTCAATCTACTCTTTCTGATTCTTCGTAGGAGTATCATGTGAATGAAGCCTCAGGCTTATTTGCAGGAATCTCTAAGTTTGTAATTGTATGCAGATGTGATTAGGCATAGGAAAATTTTGAGGAAGGGGGAGATGGTGCCCTCCACGGTGGCCAACATTTGGCTGGTGGGCCAGCAGCACACCTGCCCTGAGCACTCACCACTTGCATCTGCTTACAACAGTCAATGATCTGCTGTTGAGGTTATGAGGTTATGAAATATTTTGAATATTATCTCTGCCCAGGTGCCCATAATAACCCCTTGGAAATGTATTTTTGTCCTGATGCTATTTTATAGAACTCTTAGGACAAGAGAATCTTATTGGCATTTACAGATTGGAAAAGAGAGGAGTTTATCCAGGACATGTCTCTTCATGTTGATCTCCTCAGTGAAGAGTCAGTAGCACTTCTTATTCTAAAAAAATATTATTTCGTTAGGGCCCTTGAATTATCCACCTCCATCCCCGCTATTCCCTGGGGACCTTCTCAAAAGAAGAGATTTCATGTTAGCCACACAGCAAATAGCAAAATAACTACTTGCTAGACTGAATTAAAGCATAAACACTTTACGTGAAACCCGAGTGCACACAGCAAGCCTGGAAGAGGGACAGGAATAGAGGCAAACCCCTGAATGCTGGCCCTCAGTTCACCGTTCGTTGATGGAGGCATAATCTCATGCCTCTGCCTCTTAACTTTTGTGAGAAAAATAGACCTTCAGTCTCCACCAGTGAGGCCCTCTCAGTGTGCTCCCTAATGTTAATTAATTTGGCTAGAAGTGGTAAAGGTACACAAATTAAATGAAATTGTTGCACATCTGGATTCAGCCTTGGTTCCTGATTCTGTTTAGACTCTTAATTTTAATCACATGCTTGTGTGTTTACTTACAGTTCCGTGCATTAGAAAAATCACATTGCATATGGATCTCCCCTGTACTTATATAGGAAAATAAAACCCCTAGTGAACTCCAAATGCTCTTGTTCTGCATTCTTAATAGAATTTAATATAATAAATAATTTAAGATAATATATATGCATACACATATGTATTATATATTTGAGTTTTCCTTCATGGTTAATACACCAGGTAGAGTTTTACATGTGTATACAGTCTATGTGAACTGCTTATTCTGGCAAATGTCAAAATTTATTATCCCCCAAGGTCAATATTGACTTGGGTGTCACCTTTGTGAATATTTACTTCTGTAGATAATGAATTGAAACGGGCATTTGGATGGAAATTAATATCTATTTATTTTCTGAAATCGAATATGTTTTGCCAGGAAGGTGGATAAATGCTGGGGGTAGGCATGCAGACATGCTGCGCTGTGGCTGCGCTGTTTCAGGGCAGTGGTCAAGTAAGCATCCTTTGCATTCCAATTTACCGTGGTTATTTTTGTATAGTTCTTTCACATGGTTCTTTTACCTAACGGACAGAATGGAAATCTTCAAATATATTCAGCTTGACATTTCAGTAACATAATCGGGAGATAATGATACTTGAGCATCTGGATAAGTATATATGGGATTAGTGAGCGCCTTGACCTTGGAATTTATTTAGGCCAAGATACTATTACCTGAGAAGCACAAAGCTCCTTCAACAATGATCTGATTAAATGAAGAATACAGGAAGAGACATAAAATTATAAAGTGGTTCTTTTGGTTTTGAGGTATTGAGATTTGTCTTGAAATAACCCTATGGGTCGTCATGTTTTTGAAACCCGTGTGTGTGTGTGTGTGTGTGTGTGTGTGTGTGTGTGTGAAGTGCTTGCTTCTTTATTAACAAAAGTTAGTACCACATGTTGGGCACCTTTTAACTATATCAAACCAGGTTAATATTCTTTCTAAAATTGTGAGTCTACGGTAGACATCTTCCTGTTGTTCTTGTCATCACTGTTTTGTCAGTTTTGGGTACTGAGTTGCCAAATACACACACACACGCACACACTCACATACACACACATACTGAGTAATGTTCTGACTTTATAAGAACTGATAAGACACTTAAATGAACGTATAATTGTGGCAGGTCTGTGTGCTGTCATATATGCATGGAATGTAGAGATGCTTTTCTATGCAAATACTCACCCACATTGCATTCCTGATTTTGTCCTTTGTAAACAAGATGGAAAAGTTTAGCTGTCATGTCAGCAAATTTTTTCCTGCCATTAGTGGTCTGGTAAAAGATCTGGACTTAGGAAAGAATATCATAATTAAACACAGACTGTGGCTTAGTAGTCAAGGGAATAAACCACTGTGAAAATTCATTAGTAAAGTTAATCCAAGAAACATTGGAGCAAGTGAAACAAAATCAATTGAAGGGGAGAATGTATAACTCTATTGATGTTCTCAGCCTTGTTGATACATTGTTTGGGGTAAAGATTTCTATGTTTTCTGTATAAATATCAATTTTATTGGAAAATTCAATTTGACTTGTCAGGTTCTTATAGCTAAGTGTTTTGTGGCTTCATTGGGGGAAATGATGTCATTTTGTATGTTGAGAAATAAAAATACCTCACGTAGTGTCCAATGAAACTCTGATGTTACACACCTTCCTATTCTCATTCCAGATTAGAAACCAAAGCCAAGATGGCACCTCTGCTTCTTTTGTGGTAGGAAGATGTAATTCCTAGAAGAAGCCAAAGGCATCGGGTGTTCCTTTGTTGTTGCTTCATGTGCTTGTGCACACACCTATGTAAGACACATACGTGCTCAACGTCCATTAGTTTAGTTTGTGCTTCTCTTAAAAAAAAAAAAAAAATCAACCTGGTAGTGTGAGGTCAGTAGTTCTCAACTGGAAGTGATTTTGCCTCAGGAAACGTTTGTCAATGTCTGGAGATGTTCTCAGTTGCCACATCTGGAGTCTTGCTACTTCATCTAGAGGGGAGAGGAGCCAGGGATGTTAGTAAGCATGCAACAGTGCATGGAATGCGCCCCACATTAGACAAGCAGATAAGTATCTAGCATCGAAATGTCATGATAGCCGGAGTCTGAGAAACTGTTTCGATCCGTCAGTTATTTATGGAACACCATGTGTTAACTGAAAAGACAACACACACACACACACACACACACACACACACACCAAAGCTTTCTTCTAACATCTAGCTCTCAGAAAGATCCTTAGAGCAGAAGAAGAAATATCCTGGTCCTGATTTCGCCACTTACTGGCTGCATGACTTTGTGCTTATCCTTCCGCATTTTTCCCAAATAAGGGTCATGTTATCTGCCCTGACTATCTGCTATTGTAAATAACAAATGAGATAAGGAGTGTCTTTGGAGAAGCTGCACATGCATATGTTTGTTATATTGATATTTATTATAATTTTTTTTTTTAAATTATGTATGTATGTATTTATTTTTAGTTTTTGGAGAAATGATGGTCTGGCTATACTGTCCTGGTAGGCTTTAGACAAACAAAGGCTAACGGGGGAGATGTAGGCACAATGTGAATAAGGACAAAGGAGACGTATCCCTGACTGGGAATGGCAAGATAAATTTCACACCCTTTTTCTAGTTACCTTGTGGTTCAGTTTTAACTTTTATCTTGAAAGTCATCTGGTCATGCCACCTTAGAGTGTCATGGTGCTATCATGCAGTAGTGAAAATCTGTTTCATAGCAAAGCATTTTCTAATTTTTGTCTTTTTTTTCCCCCTTTTTATAGCACCCCCCTCTAGCATACATGTATATTTGGGAAGTTCTGGGAACAAACAAAAAGTGCTAAAGTGGTCTATGGAGGTGCTTCCTGACACTCAGGAAAGGCCATGAACCAATCTATTCAGATGACATTTTCTACTTCATCTAGTAACTCAGAGACCAGTTAGATTAGGACCCTGGCTTTGATTACTTATCTGTTCCAATCAGATCTTCAATTTTTAAAGCAATTAAAGCAGATATACAGCATTAAAGTCTTCTCAATGGAAATGGGATGATTGGCCTTGGCCTCTGCTGGAAGCCTGTTTTTGAAAAAGGCAGGTTATAAACGTCAGAAAATGCAGAATTGGTGGGGTGCCTGGGTGGCACAGCGGTTAAGCGTATGCCTTCGGCTCAGGGCGTGATCCCAGTGTTATGGGATCGAGCCCCACATCAGGCTCCTCCGCTATGAGCCTGCTTCTTCCTCTCCCACTCCCCCTGCTTGTGTTCCCTCTCTCGCTGGCTGTCTCTATCTCTGTCAAATAAATAAATAAAATCTTTAAAAGAAAAAATGCAGAATTGGCAAAGAGACCTTTGAAGTTATGTATCCAGCCATAACTTGTATAACCTACGTAGATCTCCACATTCCCTAAAAGCATTGCAGACAGCTGGTAACTCCATCGTACTTCTTTCATAGGACACCTCACGTTCCTCCCCCAAAATTATAATTAATAGGGCATTCTTTCTTCAAGCCGGCCTCCATGCACCACCAAACCACGGCCCTTAGCTCTGCTCACTGGGGCATCTCAAACCAAGTGCCCTCCCTCTTCATCATGATTTTTCTGCAAATCCATAAGGACAGCAACTCCATTTGTCTTGGTCTTCTAATCTCTTCTTTTCCTTTATTTTTTCCTTCTGCATGGTTACCCCTCCTTGCACTTCCCACCATCATGTTCCCTTATTTTGTACACATTCTACTTTGACAATGCTGTATTTAAAATATAATGTCCAGAAGAGAACACAGTCATTCCTCCAGACTTGTCTTACTTTGTGGGAGCTACAATGTGACGACCATTAGGAAACTTGGATTGCAGAGGAGATTCAGAAAGATTTGACAACGACATAAGGCTTTCAGTTGAAAATGAAGCAAGCTAGCAAGCACCAAATAGATGTGTTGTCTAAAGGCCATCGGTGTCTTTTCTTTCTCCCTATTACTGCTATCACTTAATTAGCCCACCACTGATAACAAATGGTTCTCTTCACTCTGTTCAAGGATATCTTGCAAAGGCTTTTCTTGCTGGTTTCTCCTGAATTCAGAAAAATAGAAACACTCATCTTAACCTCTATCTTCAGAGATCTCCATGGTCCAGTTCTCAGCCTCTCTTCTCTGGACTTCATTACTATTGCTTTCCTTTAAACCCTTAAAGCCTATACAATATATATTATGTCTTTATACCGTCTCTGTTTATAGTATTAGTAGCTACAGTGATTGATTGCTTACTGTGTGCCAGCCCTTGTCATTAACGTGCATTTGCCACTAATCAGCCCCACAACCTTATATGGTTAATGTTTGCTAAGAAACTTAAAGTTTAGAGAGGGCTGAATAATCTTCCCAAGTCCATACAAACATTAAGTAGTTGATGTGAAATCCTGCGCTGGTCTGTGATTCCAAAGCACTATATTCTTTCTAATGAGAAGAGAATTTTAGACCCTTGGTAGGAGCAGAGGTCCTAACAGGTTCTCAATATATTCTGACTGGAGGAAATCACATTCTGGTTGACTGGAGGAAATCACATTCATTTTCCCCAAGTTTCTGGAATACAGTTACAAACTAGGAACCGATTTTAGCTTTTTAGTGAAGAAACACATTCTACTTCTGAATATAAACTATGACTACTTTGGCAGTGAAAGACAGAGTGCCACCAGCCTGGGGTTCTGCTCTTCCAAGGCCATGTTTATGGAGACGGTGTCTGTATTGGCCCTTAGGCAGTAGCCCCCCTCTGTGATTTTACTCTTAAATTTTTCATAAAGCCCTATGGTTGTTCCTGTCTCCTCTACTGTCATGATGATGGATGCTGTGAAATGATCACAGCATGTTTGAGGACACATATCATTCAGGGTGACCTCATCTCTGAACCCAAGCTTTTCAACTGTAGCTTTAGCACTATTCACACCACAGAAGGAAGCAATGATAATGAAGAAATACACACACTCACACGCACACACACATCAGTTTAGTTCCCGGAGAACCAGTTCATACAAAGGTTAAGAAATGCACATTATTTTAATATTAAAGAAAATACAGATATGTTCTGAAGTAGGATATCATGAAATATATCATGAAATATAAATCAAATGGAACCTTAGATCTCAAACATGTCTCTGACTTCAAAATGTGTATCCAGTCAAGGTTTATCGGTTCACCCTTCTCTGACTTCTGGACTCAAGAAAAAACTTGATAGGGTTTCCCAGAGTCCATTTCTCTGGGCCAACATTAAGCATTTCAGTTTGGCCTCCAGTTGAAAACGTCTCTTGAAACACTTTCCCCCCCACTTTAAGACAGAGTTACTAGATTGTGTTTATGTCCTGTTACAAAAGAATGATATTATAGTTGTGTGTGTCTGATTTCTCCTCACCCTCTGATAAAAAGGTACTGTGTGGGTACCTTTTTATTCTAATACCAATTTTTATTTTTTTATTATTTTTTAATTTTTAAAAAATATTTGTTAGAGAGAGGGAGAGAGCATGGCAGGGGGGGAGGGGTGCAGAGGGAGAGGGAGGAGCAAAACCCACGCTGAGCAGGGACCCAACTGTGGCTCAATCCCAGGACCCTGGGATCATAACCTGAGCCAAAGGCAGAAGCTTAACCAACTCAGCCACCCAGGCGGCCGTCTAATACCAATTTTTAAACATAGCTCCACTACTGGCTTGATGTGCTGGGAAAGACAGTGGAATGAAGTGATATTGACAGAAAGCCCATATTTCTGCCCCAGCTCCCCACCCATCCCAACCTCCTCAGGAAGTCCAGCAGGGACCCTGCATTAGCACTCTTCAGGATTTCCACTTTGCGTTTAAGAGGTTCTGTGAATCTCCTGAAATTATGCAGGAATTGCTGTGTTTATATATGCATCTGTGCATTTTTCTTGGATAAAGGGCTTATGTTTCACCTGATTTCCAAAACACATCCATGACCCAGAAAAGATGAAGAGAGAAAGATTTTGAGAGCCTCATTACCCTGCATGTCCTCAGGGAGGGGAGGAGGGGAAGGTCTTATTCTAGATGCCAGTGATTGTGAAATTTTTCTAAGTGTGCATGAGTGGCATATTCTTTCCCAGCTTCTGACAGGATGGGTGTGAGCTCTGTGAGGACTGGCTGGGGGGTGGGGGTGGGGGGATCTGTGTGAGGAGAAGTCCCTCAAAGGGGAGAAGCCAGACAGAATCTGAAAGACAAAGACAAGAAAGGAAAACTTTGAGATTTCACAATTTTGCCAGTGGCCAAATATTCACATGGCAAACAAGCGGAATTTATACAGATGAACATTTTTATTACAAAGAAAAGAGATTTTAAAAAGAACTTATTCAGAGCCTGTGCCTTTGTCTTTTCCAACCCCTCCCCTGTTATCCCTTCATAAAAGAGAAAAAGACAAAGAACACTTAATGTCTGGCATTTGCAAGTCTGTGAATATCCACCTGAAAACAGCTACCCCCCATAGAGAAATCACTGAACCTTAATCATTTTCCATTGCTTGAAAAGAAAGATGGCTGAGGTATCCATTTTTTCCTTTAAATGTCAGGTGCCCACAGCAATTAACTAATCACACTCTTACCAGGTCAGGTTACAGGGTGAGGTACATTTCATACAAGAAAAGAAGACAGTTGGGTCGTTAATGCAAAGGGAACCTTCTATAGAGAGACAGAGAAATGAAGAAAGGTTTTCACAATAGCTGAAGGCTCCCTGGGAGTGGCTTGACAACCCCTGAGTAATCCTGTGCCTTGCGACTCAGAAGCCAGGAAATAAGGGTGAGGCTGGGCTGTAGCCTTGGGCACACATTTTTATTAGGTTAGTACTGGAATGGCCTTTAAAATCTCCAATGTAAGAGATTTCTTTGATACTGAAATCTCAAAAATCCCTAAGACTAAGCGTGGGAGATCAGCTTGTTCAAATCATCCTTCCGCAGTGTCTACCGTGGCCTAAAAATTGAGTGTTACCATGTGACAGCAGTAATAAGAACAAAGAGGGCAAGGAGGCCTAACATTTATGGGACATTACAGACCAAAACAGTCTTCTCATTCACATCTGTTAGCACACGATCTTCGTAATAACCCTGCGTGCTAAGGATATGTCTAACCTGAGTTTACAGATAAGGAAACAGAGGCACAGAGAAGTTAAATCACTTGTCTGAGGTCACACAGCTGGAAAGTAGAAATGTCAGCTCAGACAGTCTGGCTCCAGGACCAAAATCTTTGTGTCTGAGGTTGGTATTATGATACTCATTTAATGAAGGAGAAAATGAAGCTAATCATTAGTGACCATCATTAATGGTGAAGAAGCTTACCCAGGGTTTATCACTGGTTCACACAAAGCTTGGCTTTGACCTAGGTCTGTCTGACTGTCCATACCTTTTCCTGTGCAATATTCCTTCATAGAACCTGTGTTGCATATCATTATTTGGGAATTCAGTCCTGGAGGAGATACTGGTTCCTACTTCTGGTGCCCAAACACAGTGAAGCAGAAAGGCTGTAGCTCAACTGGACTCTATTAAGCTTGTCACCCTGGACCTCCAGTACCTCCAGTCAGTACCTCCACTATGAAAGGTGTAAGATAGAGGCTCCTTACTCAGAAATGTAGTGTCTTCCACAAGCCAGCTAGTGCAGTAGTGATAAACAGCCAGTCCTTGCCATGTGAAACTGTAAGGAAGAAAAATATTATTTCCTCTACTTGTCTAGGTTTTTGGCTAACCCCTACACCCCCATAAAAAAAGAAAGATTAACATGAGCAAAAGACCCCCAGAAGTTTAATAATGTAACGTCATATATACGTGGGAGATAGGGAAAACTTAGTAACTCCCCAGAATGACCCAAGACTTTACCATAAATACTTTCTTCAGCTAAAGACAAAAGAAAGGTGTTGGGGATGGGAGAGGCCAGTTATGGGGGGGGGGGTCACTGGGAAAAGTGCAGTAACAAGGGTACGGTGGCTGTGCAGATTTAAGTCTGCCATCTTCATCGGTGAGTGTTCCCAGAGTTTTAGTCCTCTTCCTCTTCCTGGAACAGAGAGGGAAACACCCTTACAAATGGAGATTTTTCCTTATAAATGTGACTGTTTCTTTCAAGACGGTAACCTCTACTGGGTTTTTAGAGTTTCTCCTGTGTCTGCTGTTTCTTAAAAATAACCAACTCAAGATAATCCTTATGCCAAATAGACATATTTTGGGATAGCACGTCCTGCTCCCCTTAAGCACATAGAGGTCAGGATCGGAGAGGCCTGTGGGGCTCTGTTTCTGGAGCTCTCATTGCTTTCCTACTGTTCCCTGGCCCTGCCTATAGTGAGTGCAGGCACACATATGCGCAGGATGTCTACAGAGACTCAGTCACAGCCGTTCCCAAGCCTATGCTGAGACCTTCATTTCTCTCTGTTCTCTGAGTCCCTTATGCATTTTTCTGCCTGTATTACTAGTTTTCCTGTCATGCGTGTGTCTAATCTTCCCACCCAATAGATCTAGAGCTACTTCTTACGTAGTGGTGGTCATCAGCTCCCATTAAACTGGCAGCATGAGGTAATGAAGGCATGCTTTAAAGTCATACAGACCTGGGGTCAATACCTAGCTCTACTCGAGGAACATCACCTTGGGGAAAAACCTCTAAACCACTCTTTTCCCATCAGTAAAATGAGAATTCCTCTCCCCTCCCCCTCATATTTATTGAACACATTCCTTCCAGATACAATGCTCATATGTCATTTAATGATGACTCTTTCCTTTTTCTCTACATCTAGTAAGTGCTCAATAAAGAGTTTTATTGGTTCTTCCTAAGGTACTGAGGATTAAAGTTGTAGTACTCTTGTTTGCCTAATTTCTTTTTAGGGGTCTGTTAGCTGGGTCAGGGCACAGGGGTCCATGGACATCTGGAAGGTAGAGGCAAACTTGCTTAAATTATATGTGAAGTTGATTGTGCGTGTACTGTTGCATTCATCTTTGGAGGCAAACAATGCCAACAATTCGAGAAGATACAGTGCTGTATTTGCATCTCATGAGACAAGCAGAGGTGGTGGTAGAGCCTGTGTAAATCTTAAGCTAATGTTCAAAGAATGACTCTGGTGTTTATTTGCAACTTGGTCAAAGGTTTGGTGTATAATTTTCACCCTTTGAGGCACAGACCTGTATTTTTCAAACCAGAATAAAATTGTCAGGCCTGCTGTATTTTCTGCATATATTTTATATTTTCTACATATATATACATATATGTACACACACACACACAAATATTAAATAAATAAATAAATAAATAAATAAATAAACACACACAATACTTAGGGATGAGTTGAATCTGAGTTTAAATGTAGGCTCTGTTATATTCTCTAGATTGGGAACTCCCTGAGCTTCATATGGAAGATAATGATAATATCCACCCCTTATGATTAAGGAGAGAGTTAAAGGAGCTACCTTTTACATTATACTTGAAGTATGGTGCTGAGCAGCCAATAGGTGCTCACCCAATAGGAGATATTCTTGGCTTAAAGTCTATGGGCTTAACCACTAGGCAGCACTGCCTTGCTTTGAGAGATATTATTAAAAGCAACTGTGATCATCAAGATTATGTTAGTAAGATCTTAGGAAGGTAGGTTGGGGGTCACAGTAATAAATATGCATGTAGGGTGTCTGGGCTTGTCCTAGCAAACCCCCTAGCGCATTTGGTCACCTCCCATCTGCCCCTGCCTCTGTGCGCTGCTCTTTCTCCTGCTGTGGGGCCTTTGACACGCTGGAGAGAATGTTGAACGGTTTTGGGCCCCAGGTTCCTCTCAGATTTCAAGGCATAGCTCTGGACTTTGATGAAGACTACTTTTGAGTGAATTTCAATTTCTCTAAAATATCAATCTCTCCAAATGTCTGCAGCTTTGGTTACACTTGGCACACTCTGCTCGGGCACTGGCACGTACTGAAATAAAATTTATAGGAGGAACCAGCTCAGAGACACCATCTCTCTTCAGAGTGTGTTATTTCTGAATGAAATAGGCACCAGGAGAAAATCAACAGTGCTTAATCTTAGGCGTGCAGAAAGTTCTCTGGGACTGTAGCATGTTAAATGTCCATGGTCAAAACTTGAAAGAGAAGTGTGCACAGTTTTTCAGTTAATCTAAATTACAGATAGCTGAGGTGGGATAGGAACAGATATAATGGCATGTGGCAAAGGGTTTCCTGGTGACATTACAGCCTATGTGTACATCTACAAGAGTGTGAAGCCTTAACAATGACAAAACCTAGTTTTCTTTCCATCTCTTCTCTCTTGTCAAAACGAACATGTGCACACACACCATCCTTGTAGATAAACACCAAATGTCCCCTTAGACACAAGACATATTTCGAAGTTTAATTGTTCCTGGATAAAGACCTGATGCAAAGACTTCCCCAGTAGAAGCTTTGGTGGCTTCTGAGAGGTCCTTCACTTTGCTCCTCCAGAGTGCTTGGTACCGCCTTTCTTTTAGCTCTAAAGCACTGTGTTAATAGCAAGGGCAACTCTAGGGTCGTACCAGTTATCCAGAATATATTGAAAATCATTGTTGCCTCTGGCGCTGTGCTGTGGATTGTGGACATTCTTTTTGGGTTCCTACACTCAATTCCAATATAGGGGTGGGGTCCTCTACACACAACACCAAGCAATCCTCAGACACCAACAGGGTGTCCAAAAATTCAACTCAAATCTGACACTCTCTACTGAAAATAGCATCAGACCCCACAGGTTAAGGGTTCAGTCCCAAAAGACTGCCTTCCCCTTCCTTCAGAGCTGGTTGCATGCCTCAGACTGTTACCTATGTTTCTACAGACTGGCAGTTCTGATAGTTTCCTCCTCAGGTTTGATTAATTTACTAGAGTGGCTCACTGAATTCAGAGAAACACATACTTAACACTTACCAGTTTATTAAAGGGCATGAATCCACAGCCAGATGAAGAGATGCATGGGGGGAGGTATGGAGAAAGGGCACAGAACTTCCATGCTTTCTCCAAGCACACCACTCTCTGTACTATCCATGTGTTCACCAAACTGAAAGCTCTCTGAGCTCAATCCTCTTGAGTTCTTATAGAGATGTCATTATATAGTCATGATTGAATGTCCCTGGCCATTGGCTGATTCAACTCCAAGCCCCTCTCCCTTTCCTGGAGGGGGGGATTAGGACCCAAAATTCCATCCCTCTAACCACATGGTTGATCCTCCTGGCAACCAGCCCCTGCCATTGGGTGGGGTCCAGAATTCAACTTCATTAAGAAAAGACTCACTTTTCACCTTCATGGCTCTAACATGTTTTCAAGAACTGTGGATGAACACCAAAAATATCAGAATGTGCAAATATATATTTCATATAAATCACTGTATGACAGACATTTAAAATAGTGTATTGTGTGGGCCCTGAACTTAACAACTTTTCCGTCTCTTGAAGAAGCTAAACCTAATTTTAGCAATAAATTCTATACTTTGTAACAGGGGAGAAGGGGGTACTAAAGAGTATTGATTTGGGGGTTACATAGATTTGAGGTTGAATTCCAACCCACATAATCGACATGAATGCTGGCAGCTCCGGTTGTTTCATTTGCAAAGCGGCTGCAATAATGTCCATCTCACAGAGCCTTGGGAAAGATCAAGTGAGACATCCAGTTTACCTGCCCGACATGGTCACTCAGAAATGTGAGGATTGTTTTGCTTTATTTTATATTCTTATGGCATTCATTTTACAACAGAAAGTAGAACAGGTTTCTCAGACTATCTGTGAGGAAGGACCAGTCCCTCCTACATCTCTCCCTCTGGCCCCATCCATCACAGACTAATACATTTGTTAAACACAACAAAATGAATTACTGAAAAAGTAGAATGAAGAAAATGCCAAAGATAAAAAAAAATACAAGCCAAATATTTACCATTAGATTCCACATGGAGAAAATTACACATCCAGGTTGCTATAGGTTTCTAAATGCTCACAGGGAAGTTCTGTACCTGTCCCATCCTGGAGTGGTAGCAGAGGGTTCCTGGGCCTGGCCTGGTCTGCAGTGCGGTCTGCAGATCACAATTTTGAGGAGCACAAACTGAAAGACAGAGACGGTGTCCTTAATGTGGTTGAAAGTGGAAGTCACTAAGTTACTCTATTTGAAGCCTAATATCTCCAGAGAGACCAATCTTCATTTGCAAGTGATGATAAAAAAAAAAAAAAAAAACTGACCCAAAGAAGTAAGCATGCACATACAGGTATCAAGGACAAGAGCAGGGAACTACTCAGAGGACAGTTCCCAGGCACAGCACAAGAGATGAAGGAATTAGAGGCAGCCTGGGCTTTCTACTTAGTCCCTTTCAACCGAGCAGCCTAGTCATAGCATAGAGAAAGTGGAAATTAATGCATATGTTTTGACGTGTAGAACTTTTTGTGTTTTATAGATTTTTCATTCCAAAGTTTCCATTCAGTAATTATTAATGATCCTTTAGCTTTCTGGCTAGGGTGGAGATCACTGGGCCTGTGCTGTGAGCTTCCATCTCCTGCCTCTTTGGGGCCTCTTCCACTTGAATTCAAATGATCTAAATGCACAGTGGTCTATGCCACGCCCCTTTGTGCTGCTTCAAGACCCCGAGGCCTGTTCCTGGCTGACCTCAGGGTTCCTCCCTAGCTCTGCCCTTGCCTGGCATTCAGTATTCTAATTGTTCTGAATCCTTAGCAGTTCCCTCCCTCCCTCCTTGTCCACACCTCACTCCTGCATTCCTGTGTGCCTTCTTTGGTTCATGCCTTTTTCTACTGTGTAGCCCGGCATCGACCCCTCCTTGTCTGGCTGACTTCTAGTTATCCTTCAAGAATAACTTCAGCTGTCCTCCAGAATGTCTGCCCTGACTCTCCCTCCCTCATTCTGAGCTAGATGTCCCTGCTCTGTGGGCCCCTACTTCCCTCCGCATACCTTGACCGCTGAACCGACCACATTATTCAGCAACCATCTGTTTGTCCTCATTTCCTATTCATCGACAAATGCCCAATAAATGTTTGAGAAGTGACCATAACTGAGGTAGCTGTCATGGCCATGTTGAGAGGCACTCAAGGATAGACCTGCATACTGATAAGCCAAAAACCGTAATTTATTGCACAAATTTGGCTGAGGCAAAGCAGAACCGAAGATCATCAGATTCACCTATCAGTTAAATATGTAATCAAGGCAGTCTCTGGATGCAGCTCTTCTATTTCTTTGCCCTGGCTGCCCTTTGATATAAACTAAGTACTTATACATACATTTTAAGCCCAAGTAATTGAGCACCATCAGCCATCAGCACAAAGGTCTCCACTTTGGGGTAGCAAAGAGCATGAGAGATATTAGGCTTGGTCTAGAATAATGGAGAGAGCCCCCCCGTTTGATTGGAATTTTGTCCTTGCTACTTTCAAGCTTAACAGATTGTTGACCTTTCTAAATCTCTGTTTCTTCAACCGAAAAAAAAAAAAAAGTAATAACCTATGTCATAGGATTATTTTGAGGGTTAAGTGGCATGATTTACATAAATACCTGGTACAGTCAGGCACAATAAATGGTAGCCATTGTGATTCTAGGCAACTCTTTATTTATATTCTATTTAAAAGCTTGCTTTATGTTACTCTGCTATGTAATTTCTTACAGTCTAATGTTGCATTCCAGAAACAAAGTTTAGGGGGAATAAACTCTAGAAGGCCTATCACAACATGACTTTACTCTTCTTAAAATCTTCCCTAGAAATTATAACAGACATTTAATCTTAAGAAGTATTTCTTAGCTTTCCCTATAATGAAGATGTTGGAGAATCTGAGTTTTACCAAATTATGGAAACCCTGCTGAGGAACAGGATGAAATGAAATGAAGGCAAGAAAAGATGCCAAATGACTTACTGGAAGAAAATGCCTTCATACTGGCATCAAAGAACAGTATAAATTAGACAGGGATCATGGCTACAAATACAGAGACAGATGCCTCACCTAGCTTAAAGGACCACTAAAGATGCAAGAGAGCCAGTAAAATTCCTACATTTGTGCATAAAAAAGAAACATGTACCCTTTGCCATCTCCCATGAAACTATATACTCTTAGCTTTTTGTCCAGATGCTTGGATTGGTTTTCTTTTTAAGCTATGTGTCTGGGTCGGGGCGCCTGAGTGCCTCAGTCAGTTAAGCGTCTGCCTTTGGCTTAGGTCATGATCTCAGGGTCCTGGGATTGAGCCCCGCATTGGGCTCCCTACTTGGCAGGGAGCCCAGTTCTCCCTCTCCCTCCTCTTGCTGCCACCCCTGCTTGTGCTTTCTCTCTGTCAAATAGATAAATAAAATCTTAAAAAAAAAAAAAAAAAAAAAAAACTGTATGTCTGGGGGAGAAGGGAAATAGGCATTTGGAAAGTGGGAAAATGCTTTTGGTTTTTTTCAGGAATGTGATGTAGAAATATTAAGCAGGGTTAAAAATATTAAAGAACATATTATCGCTGATGCAGTAGGGTCTTTGGGGTCCTGGGACCCTGTTCTCCAGACACCAAGAAAGTTGAACCTAGATCATGCTTCAAAAGGAGCAAGGATTGCAGTGACCTGTCCAGATAGAGCATCTGGCAGTGGCATCACTCCACCTCCAGTAGTCTGGCTGAAAGTTGCTGGAAGCAAGACTCATGAAAAAAGGAGCAAAGAATACAAAAACACTAATTTGAAAAGCTATATGCACCCCTGTGTTTATTGCAGCAGTATTTACAATAGCCAAATTATGGAAACAAACCAAGTGTCCATCTATACATAAATGGATAAAGAAGAGTGCTATATGTATATACAATGGAATATTACTCAGTCATAAAAAAGAATGAGATTTTTGTCATTTGCAACAACATGGATGAACCTAAAGAGTATAATGCTAAGTGAAATAAGTCAGAGAAAGACAAATACCATATGATCTCACTCATGTGTGGAATTTAAGAAACAAAACAAATGAAGAAAGAAAGAGATAAGCCAAAAAACAGACTCTTAAATAAAGAGAATCAACTGATGGTTGCCAGAGAGGAGGTGGGTAGAGGGAATGGGTGAAATGGGTGAAACAGGTGGGGCGAATGAGTGAAATAAGGGGATTAAGAGTACAGTTATCATGATGTATGGAATTGTTGAATCACTGTTCTGTACACCTGAAACTAATATAACACTGTATGTTAACTACAGTGGAATTTAAAAAAAGGGGGGGGATAGAAAACCCAAGGAGGGAAGGATACACAAAATAAGTTTAAATATCTTGGGGTTTTATTGCTGCCCGAATCCCAGATTTACTGCAGTAGATCCTGGCCCCAGGTGCCTTGGTAGTCTGCGACTATTCCTTATAGCTCTCAGGGCTATGAAGACTACAAAACACACTTCACCAAAGCCCTTTATTTCCTTTGCTTCATTGATACAATTACCTTCCCTCATCTAGGTGAAAGAAATACTTGACTTCTCTATTTTCCTCCCTACAACTGCCCCAGAATTCATGCCTTTATTTCCAGAAATCATTTCTGCCATTAGGACAAAGAGAGTAGATTTTCTTATATGCAAAAGGGCTCTCATTAGAAAGTGACTATTGACGCCTTCCCACTAATTATGTACCTAAGAAAGTTTATGGACTGGAACTATATGGGTGGTGGGAGTGTGGACTTGGAAGCCTCTGCTTCCTACCTGTGTGATCTTGGCCAAAATGAGCAGAATCGCTACCTACGTGAAGATTAGATAGAGTGTATGTAAACTCTTTTTCCAACTCAGACAAGGAGTCAACCATTTTTTTTCTCCTTTCCGCGACATCATGGGATAGACTTGAATATCAACATCTTTAAACCTAAAACAGGACACTTATTGAAGCCAATGGTGATTGTCTACTTTGGAAACACTTGATAAAGGATGAAGTACAACTTCTTCAGCTAGACTGGAGATCTTTTCAGAAACTAAGAATCATCTAATTCCATTCTCCAACATCCCCCAACAGTATCCCTCCCCTCCTCATATCTCTTTCAACACTTCTGTATTAATTTATAGCCTTTAGATAATGCCTTTTCACATTTCGTGGTTGCTCATTCCTCTTGCAATGTTTTTCTCCCTTTATTCCACCAGTCCACATTCTGTTGAACTTTTAAAGTTTCACCTCAAACCTCACCCTTTCATGAATCCTCCCCAGAGTGTCCTCATGCAGCTATTCCTAACTAGTGGTGTGTGATCCCCCTAGTGGATCACACAGCTTATCTAAAGTGGACATCAGGTTTTGCCATAAGTTGCTGAGAGTTACCTGACCATGGAAGGTGAGGGAATTCCAGGTCCTTTGGCCCCTTCCTGAGCTGGACCATTTAAATGCCTTGGCCCTATTTCTACATGCCCTTGCTAACCCACCACTCTATGTCCTCTAAGGGGTTATTCACATTTTCATTTCATTTTATTCCAGCTCCTATTTTTACCATCAGATCTCATTATTTTCAGCAAATGTCTCCTAAGTCAGTGAGAAAATGGAAAAATAAAGGCCATCTCTCTGGGGAGACCTTCCTGAACTCTTCCTCTCCCCATTTAAAAAGACACTTATTGTAGCCTTGATTCCTGCTCCTTCACCATTCAAATGTCTATGGTCATGGCTTTGAATTCCACTCCCTCTGTGACTGTACAAATAAACATGCATTTCTCCTATACCTTCATCTCCTCCCTCTCTATGGTCTCTTTCCCCTTTGAATGGAAACATACTTTCATTTTTCTTTCTCAATTTCACATCCCTTCATCTCATGTTTCTTTCCCTTTGTTTTCATACACAAAGTTTTAAAAAGAATCATTGATGTGCAATGCCTCTTGTCTATCACCTGTTATTCACCCTTCCACTTATTGGACATGAGTTTCCTGACATTTCCTTCACAGGTAGCATGTGATAGAGGATGGACTACAGGCTTCCAGACTGAGCAGAGGTGAGGCTAAAGTGAGCTTTCTCCTCTCACAGGCCATGTCTGTGGGCAATTTAATAAGTCTCTTTTGTGTCTCATCATCTTCCATAAATCTGGAGTTAGCATTCTGCCATGTAGTCAGGGTGAAATGCAAATGATAACATCATCAAGTAGAACATAAAGGCTCTGGGCACTTTGAGTCTTTATGAATCTGACATCCCATAAGAATTTTCACACTATAGAAAGTCTCTCTTGGAATTCACTTTACTTTTGTCTTCAGTGATACCTGCCTCCTAATTTTTCTCCTTTCTTTTTCTGGTTATTCTCTCAATTTTCTTTTTCCAAGTTACTATCTTCTATCAAACATTGCCTTCTCCAAAATTCTATGGATGTCTTTGTTTTTCTTGCTTTTTTGTGTTCTTAACTCATCCAGACTCTGACTTTAACAAATAATAACAGTTTGACAGTTATTAGATGCTCATGTCCAATGCTGATCTCCTGAGCTCTGTTACATGAACTGACATCACAATCTGGAAGAAGTACCGGCAAAGAATGCCCACTATGAGCTCATCTCTCCCTAATCAAGCTCCCACATTGTCCTCCTGTCTTCCCTCACTGCATGATAGATAGCACCACTTTTCAAGAGTCATTCTTGAAATCTTTCCTTTTCCTTGTCCCCTACATAAATGTTTTAACAAGTTCATCCTTACTGAGTGCATGTATCACTACTTACCTGGATTATAGCAATAACTTACTAAGGAGTAACTCTGCCTCCCATTTGCCTCATGTTTTTTTGTGTCCGAACCAATCTGCAATTTACTGTACCAGAATGAAACTTTAAGTGGGTAAATATGGCCAATTTGCCCATTTAAAAACTTTCCAGTAGTTCCTGCTCATGAGAGGATTGGGATGTTGGAAGTACCAGAAATACCAGAAGTAGTATAGCCTAGAGTGATTGTTTATAATGCTGATTTCTAGACTTAAACTCACAGTATTTCCTGGCTGGGTGATATTTACACACTAATATTTGGGAACAACTAACTCCAGAATAAAGATCAAATCTCATAGACTGTTACATAAGGCTTTGGATAATTTAGCCTCTGACTGCCTCTCCAACCTCACTGTCAACCTTCTGGCCATATCTCTTGCATGCTCATCACATAGTCTGATCTTTCATACCACTATAATTTTGCATAATGTCAGAGTCCTGCCACTCCTGGTTCATCTTCCACATTTGTTCGTCCTTCTAAGACTAGCTCACATCAATCATCTTCCCCTTAGCACAGCTTCCCAGGAACTCTTTACTCACCACCCATTCAATCTGAGATAAATGTCCATCTTCCATGCTTCCATAATCCAAGGCATCATCAGGTCACAATCCCTTTCCTTCTTGTGCTATCCCCAAAGTCAACAATATTTTTGTACATATATCACTGTCATTAATTGCTTATTTGTCTCTTTCTCTCACCAGCTTAGAAAATTCCTAGCACTTGGAAAAGATGCATGGCATGTATTAGATCCTAAAATATTATTTGTTAATTGAAGAATTTTATCTCTTTAAATCACTATGTCTACTGGTTGTCTCCTACCAGTCCTACAGGCTAAATCTTGTCTATCAGTGACCTTCTGAAATTCAAATGGTAACCTTGTGTGGAAAGTTTTCATCTTCCTGTCCAGTCCTGCTACTTCTAAGCAAGTGCTTTTGTAAGCCGCTTCCCGCTGATCCAATCTGCCAGGGATATTTAATTGGCCTTGTGCCTATTCCCCTGGTATTCTGAAAAGTAAATTATTGTCCCACCTGGTGATGGAATTATTTCTTATTTCATAGGCTTTTTTTTTTTAAGCTATAGAAGTAAAATTATTATCAGGGATATTACTGCCAACAATGTTATTGAAATTTTAGTTGCTAATGTATTTATTGTTCCTTGTTTATGTGATAAGTCATGAAAATAAAATGTATTTTCAATAACACTAGTGCATTTTTTATTTATTATATTTATTCTTTACTCTTACCTTAAGTAGTAAAATTTGCCCTTAGCAGTGTTACTAACATTTTCAAAAACTAATGGACTCATTAGATTTGTTTGTGTGTATTTTAAAGTCATGACTATAAAATGGATTCACTGGTTATTAAAATGATGTACATACATCACATTCCTTTGAGCAATAAATAAAATAATGGAAAAGCCTCTAATCCTATGAATGCCCTCAGAAAATTATGCTTTTGCTTTTTCTCCCCAAAGGGAAGCCATGATACACTTTACTGAGCAGAGCCTTTCAAATCAGACTAGGTTTGGGTCCTGGCTCTCTAAGCTATTAGCATAATCTTCAGATTTTCCTTCTATAAAATGGTGGTAATGATATGAACTTTGTAGGGATGTGGTAGTAGAGGTAAAAATAACTGGGAGTGCTTATTGCTTATTGCTTATTGTGATACCTGGCCCATATCAGGCACTCGATACATATATTTCCTGTCTTTTTATCTTTTTTCTATCATGGTGGGGGGCAGACTTGTTTTTTCATAGATCCGTTAAGGAGTTGAGAAACCACTATTCTCGTGGCTCTGGAGCAGCTTTGTCAGCCTTGATTATCTTCTGTCTGACATCACTGTAAAATTATTCAATATACCTGTGACTCTGGTCTCTCAACAAGATGCAAGTTTGTCAAGGACAAGAGCCCACAACACAGAGTGTGCTCAGTAATAAAAATATCAGATGAATGTAATAAAAAAATGCAGGAATAGCATTATGTAAGGGAAGCAACATTGTGCTTGAAAAATAATTCTCCTTCTCACAAACATAGTTTCCTTAAAATAATGACGTTACAAATGGAGATGCTTCAGATCTTTTCTGATTCTAATGGTCAATGACTTGTCATACTCTTTCTGTAGTTGACTGAGGTCCATAACCTTTAAGCCTCAGCATTTATGTGTAGCTGAAGGAGAGTTTTATTTTATTGTGTGGAGGGTGGCCCTTTTACCTTTCCTGAGCTTAAGCACAAAGTGGAATTAAAGGCTGAGAGAAGCCGGTATGAGAAATCCATCCACTATGAAGACATCTGTCATGATTAATCAGGCTAAGCAATTCTCAATAAGGAAAGCATGAGTGAGTTTGTTTTGCTACAAAGGCATGCCCTGATCACATTAATTTGGGAGGCAGCTGGAGGTGGCAGCTTACCAGGGGAAAACAGATTGGGGGACCTATGAAATTATTCAGATGCTTCTGGGAAACTCTTCCCGTAATCCACAGGCCAGTATTCTTATAGCTGAGAAGCAGAGTTACCTGAAAGTCCTGTCAGAAATTGTAACCCATGGTAGTCAAAAGTGTGAACTGCAAGGAGTCTATGTATGAGACACCTGTGTGAGTGCCTGCTTTATGTGCTTATGTGGATAGGGAAGGTCCTTCAGGCAACAGAAAAATAGATGATAGATAGATAGATAGATAGATAGATAGATAGATAGATAGATAGATAGATGATAGATAGATGATAGAATTTAGCACTGAGCAGATTTTATTTTGAGTCCTAGCTCTGCCACTGCCTGGCTATGTGAGCTTTTGCAAGTCATGTGAATTTGGTATTCACATCTGTAAAATAGAACAATAAGCCATACTGCACAGTTACAAGGATTTAGTGAGACCAGGTTCTTTCACATGTGGTTGATAACAAGAAAAGTCCTCACCCTACCAACTCCTATTTCTAGGTAGTTAGGAATAGGATTTAATAAACATTTGAAAGTTCTTTACAAAATTATCTCCCCCATCATCTTACAGAGTGCCAGAAATTTTCACCATGGTCATTTTGCTCTTATGGTTAAAATAAGGAAGCTGCTTTTTAAAATGCAACACTGCCCTTAGGGGAAAGATGATATATTATAACATAATAATCTTTAAATTCAGATAAACATTTTGGTGGCATCTGGACCTCCAGTGGGCTCTTGAAAGGCTTGGTGTCAGAGAAAGGAAAGTCTGGTGATGAGGAAGTAAGGGTGCATTAGTAACATAGGGGATTTTCTGGATGCTGCCCCAAAAGTCAAGGCCCCCAAATCCATAGAGATTTGTCATCTGGGGGGGGGGGGGTAATGAGATTTATCTTGCCTCACTAGAAGTCTTGCTGGTGTATATGCCATATGCTGCCCTTTACACCTCCAGATTATGCGTTCATCAAGAACATGAAAAATTTCCCTTTCATCTTTGTATTGCCAGTGTCTAGAAGAGAGCCTGATACAGAGTAAGTCCTCAATAAATATTTATCCAGTTAGGTCAAAGTGAGACTTCTATATAGAAGAAAAGACACCAGCAGAGATCCAAGGACCTTTATTTACTTCAGAAAATGAACATCACAACTGAACATAGTATTCCTCAGGGACTACAGCTATAGACTTTCATCTGGAATCTCATGGATGGGGTTTTTCCAGTTCTTTTATAGTCTGGTTTTCTCTGATATTATTGTCACAGATGTTTCTCAGTGCCAGGAGCTTCAGGTCCACATTTTTCCTCTTAGAACCCAGGACCTTTTAAATCTGACTCTCTCCTCAGCCAACTTTGTCTGCCAGACTTTGTTCCAGTCATTCTGGTGTCCTCATCTCCTGCTTGCTCTCATGATCCCATAGTTCAAGTCTGTTGTGTCTTTCTTTCTCCCAAAATTGTGTTCCTTCCCCTACCCCCAGTCCAGCCTATCCACATCATCACAGGGCATCCACCACAGCTGTCTTCTCTGTTTCCTCCTGCACTTAACCAACCCCATGGCATTTCACATTTCCTTAACTCATTGCTTCCCTAATTGATTTGTGTGCAGCCGCTGTACCTCTCCAAATAGACTACAGAGAAATAATGCCTACCTGCGGAACTGTGGTGAGGATTAAGTGAGGCAACAAATGAGACGAAGATTAGCTCAATAAATAGTTCTGATCTTCCTCCTTCCCTTCTTTTACTCTTCACATAGAATCTTAAAATCATCTGGACTTTGGACATTGTATATTTCAAAGTACATTAAGAAATATTCTACAGCAGTGCTTCACATCATAGAGCACAGAAAATCAAAATAGCAACATGGACCCCTAGGTAAAGGCAAAGGCAGCTTTTGGTCATAAACAACTGGCCAGAGACTTGTTTCATCAAGGCCCTGCCTTTCTACTCAAGAGCTGAATCAATTCTTTGGTCTCTCTGTGACCCAATGGTAGCATACTGAACACTATGGCTGAGAGACACACCTCCCTGAGAAAGAGCACTGCTATTGAGAATGCTGGCTTTTACCTCAGGTTGAACTAGAGTTTTTCTCTAAGATCAATGAATCCTTGTTTGGACTTTCTAAAACAATTACAGAAATTAAGTTTAAACCCCTCTTACAAAAAAAAATACGTTAAAAACAAAGAAGATTCTCTCAAGGTGCTCACTCCCCTTATCCTACAGTTTGGAAGCCTGCAATGACTCTGGAGTCCCGCAGCTGACTCTGAAATTCCATAGTTAGAACAGAATCCCACAGCCACTCCAAGAACACTACAATTACTCTAGAATCCCAGAGTTACTCCAGAATCCCACAGACACTCCACAGTCTCACAGCTATCCTGCCACACCTTATAAAATTACATTTTCAGATCTCTCACATCCCTGGCCCATTTTCCTCTGTGTTTACCGTGCCTACTGCTTTCTCATTGGATAGGAAACTTACTGATATAAGCAATTATTATATCGTCCAGGAGTGTATTTAGCACTGCAGTAACTTCTCTGTAATTTCCTAGAAGTGTGTATACAATGTAGGGAAATGACCAGTCTTATATGTGAGTCCCTATCCAAGCATCACCTCACTGAAAGCTGGGACCCCATTTCAATCAATTGTTTTCATTGGAGTACCTATTACAGTCTCTAGCACATAGTAGATGCTCAACAAATGCTTTCCAAACAAACTGAAAGACTTCTCATAGCATGTGAACATGGTTAGAGACAGGATGGGGGCTACAGATTTAAGGCTAGAGGTGCAGAAAGTTCTATGCTGTCCACGTAGGAAATCCTAATCCTGAATTGGAGCCAAGTTGAGTAGAATGCAAAAAAAAGATAGAGGCTTCTTTCCTCTGTGGAGGTTTTTGTTTTTGTTTTGAAGAAACACACAGAGGGTCCTTCTGGCATTTTTCCATGGGAGAGCCAGCATTCATATTTATCTCTCCACATTGGCAGAAAGGACTTTGGGAGGATGTATCACATTTACTCAATTGTGAATTCATCTAATTAATGACTAAAAAGAGTTCTAATTTTAGTGATAAGAGATGCAGGTTGTTACGGGGGTTTTGTTTGTTTGTTTTGTTTTGTTATGCTTTTGTTTCTTTTTCTGGGTTCTAATGATTTTCTCTTGATGGTTGTGTTGTAGCAAAAAGATCAAGAGAAACTTGGGGTCAGTCATATCTTTTTTTTTTTTAATTCCCCATAAAGTCTAAAAAATGATACAACCAAAGTATGAGCTCTGAACTACTAATTTATGAACCAGTAGAAATCACAACACATGGTAAAGGGTAATTTGTCAGTGCAGTTGGAGTTAGAAGATCAAATTATATTTCCAGTTTTGTCATATCAGTTATGTCCTCTTAGACTAGTTAGTGTACATCTCCAAGTGTAACTTTCCTCTTTTTTAAATAGGAATATTGATTTAGATAATTGCTAAGATTCCTTACAACTTTGGTATTCTGATTCTAAATTCTGTAATTCCAGTTTAAGTGATTTCAAATGTATTTACTGAAACCTTTATGTTTAGCAAAACCAGCCACAAAATAAGAAGTTCTGGTTCTTGTTCTTACTGAGTTATCATCTGGAAAGAGAAGTTTAAAGTACAAGAAACATTAAATGAGAATTATGAAAGCACTTACGCTCAGCTTGATTTACAGTACTCAACACGTATTTTTCACATCCAGCACACACTCTTCAAGTCCTTCTATATGCCAGGTACTACAATAAAGTGCCTGCCATACCAAGGGAAAAAAGGCAAAGTCTTTGCCTATAGTATAGAAACACAAACAGTTATTCAAATAATTTTTCATTTCAGTATAAGTGACTTAAAATATAGCATTCATAATAAGTATAAGATGTAACAGGATTATAAAGGAGTAGGCTGTCAAGTTTACCCCTGTTGTATCCTGTGAGACGGGATGGCTTCTTTTCAATAAGATGAAATAAAAATTGCAACAAAAAATATTCAATTTATGCTTCTTTTCCATTGGCTGCAACTTTGTCTCATGCTCACTTACAGCTGTAATATAGACTTTAGTTGTGTAAGCCATGTGCCCAGATGAAACTTAACAGAAATCTATTAGAGGATTGGCAAATCAATTATATCACTGCCATAACATGGTCTTAGCCTGGGGGAGGGAGGTCCCCATGATTAAAATATGGCAGCTATGCAGGATTCATTGGCTGAATAGAGTAGGGATAGAGGTGGGAGATGTGCAGTGGAGTGAGTTTGAGGACAGCATACCAGTTAGGGAGCTACCAAAATCATCTACCCAAGAGACAAGAGCCTTTGTTAATATGAAAGCCATTAGGATAGAGAGCAAGGTCAAGATGCAGCTTCTGATCCAAAGAAGAGTCAGACAGAAATGAACCCAAAGGGGTCTAGGTTGAGAAGAAGGTATGGGGAATCCTTCATTTCCAGGCTTGATAGAGCTCACATCTCAAGACACTAGTGAAGCTGTCAAAGTAGTAGGATAAATCTGAGCATAGGACATTCCACACTGGGTGGATAGTTGAAGGCAAGTATAGTATTTCCATACAAGTGCCAGAGATTTTGTTCAGGGATGGTTAGGACTATTGCTCATTTTGCCCAATGAGATGCAAAGCAGAATCTGCCATATTTTCTGCGAAAGAGAAGCCAGCCTCTTTCTCTTGCTGGAAATGACAAGAAAATATGTTCTTCCAGCTGCTGCAGGAAACTATCTTATAAACACTTACAAAACCAGACCTAGGATGAAGCTGATGCTTATAGAAGGGAAGTATGGAAAGAAATTACCTATCCAATGATATAATGGAGTGGCTAAGTCAATTAACCTTAAGACTGTTCTCCCTTTGGATTTCTGGATATCTAAGATGAAATCCTCCTGCATTGGTTAAGTGCATCAGAATTGGGGTTTCTAATACTTAAGTAGAAAGAATAAAACTGATACTGTGAACAGGCTTCACATTGGTATTAAAGGTCAAGAATTAAGAACACTGCCTGATAAATGTCAATAGTTGTAGGGTTAATCTAATTTGTTTTTCAGGTATAGTAGGAAGAATCCAGGCAAAGATCCATAGGCCTTCCTTTCTCTCATTCAACATGTCCAATCAATCACAAATCCTGTCAATTTTGTGACCCTTCTACGTCTTACTTTGCTCCATATCTAATGAGGTCATCCCAGTGCAGACTGCTGTCTTTGCACACCAGGATCACTGCTCTGCTGTAGGCATCCTACTGTCTCCTACATCCATCCACTTTTCACTCCTCTACTTTATTTATTTATTATACTACCATATAAATCTCACATCATCATTCCCTGGCTTAAAGAACATTTTCAGTGATAGTTCATTGCTCATTGATAAAGTCCAAACTCTTTAAAATAGCTTATGAAAATGTCAGTAATCAGGTTTCTGCCTACTAATCCTACATCATTATTTACCATTCCTCTGTCTTCCATGACTAGATTCTAGGTTTCAGCCTTTCTGAATCTCTTTGAAATCCTACTAATGCATGTGAGTCCTCACATGCCCTTAATCCTCAGACACGCTTTTCACAGGGAGCGTCAGGCATGTCATGCCCTCACAGCAGTCTGACTCCTGACTGTCTTCAGGTTTTGGCTACAATGTCAGTTTTTGTGAAAGTTCTCTTCTTCTTCTTCTTCTTTTTTTTTTTTTAAAGATTTTATTTATTTATTTGACAGAGAGAGAAACAGCCTGCGAGAGAGGGAACACAAGCAGGGGAGTGGGAGAAGGAGAAGCAGGCTCCCAGCAGGGAGCCAAATGTGGGGCTTGATCCCAGGGTCCCGGGATCACGCCCTGAGCTGAAGGCAGACGCCCAACGACTGAGCCATCCAGGCGCCCCATGTGAAAGTTCTCTTCTGACTCAGTTTAGATTGCTTCTTTCTGCGAGACATTCTCATAATACTGTATGTAATTTGTCCGATTCTAGTATAATTGGTTGTTTCTCTTCATTCCTGCAGGTTCTAGTCTGTCTTGTTCACAGTTGTAATCCCCAGTGCCCACCTAGAGTGAGTACTCCATACTTACTGAAGAGGTGAATCATGTGAGGCCCTGGGTAATCAGGCAGACAAGGCCTTAACAAGGCAGTCATATTGGGGCAGACACAGACAATGATGATAAGTAAAAGTGTAGTTTGGCAAAAGAATAACAATTAATTACTCAATATTCTGTCCTAAGAGTGAGCAAATGACAAGCATTAAAAAAAAAAAAAAAATACATGACACATTGGTAGATTCCCTGAAGCGGACCCTGAGCCATGTCATTATTCCTGGCCAGTTTCACTCCAATTGTCCAACCTGGTCCCTATGTGCTGCAGAGGTAATTATTCAAGCTAATTATGTAGGTACTAAGAACAGGAGAACTGCCCAGAGTCAAAGGTGAGCCCACAGTGTCAATATAGAAATGAATGAGTCACAAAGAGCTGAGGTCAGAAGCCAACATGACTAATTTCAAGCTCCGTTACTTTGGTCAAGTTTCTAAATCCCCCTAAGTGTCTGTTTCCACATCTTGAAAGTGAAAGAATATTAATTCTTTAAAGAGTTGTACAAATGCAGACTTTGTATGCATAACGGAAACTATAATGCACTGAAAAATGAAGCTTGTCATTATAATAACACAAAGGATCCAAATTTAGAACACTAGAAGAATGGCAGTAGCAACCAACAGAAATAGGAATTCAAGTGCTGAGCAATAGCCACTTCGTCTCATGGTTGGTGTTCTCAGTTTAACATGGTTGAGCTACAATCCACAAACTAGATGACTCATAATCAAAAGTAAAAAAATCCAATTTAGTTCACAGTGTTGATACTAATGTTAGTCTCCGTCTGGAGGTTTATCAGCTTAAAGTCCATCTGCTTTATAACGCTAAAAAAGCTTGATGTGTTCATAGTCTGATTTCAGTTTCAAACTGAGAAATACTTTCTGGAGCTATTAACAGTAAGTGGATATGCTCTCGAGGTAGAATTTCAAAGTCGCCACTGCAACAGTCAGAGGAATGCCTCAGTGCTTAGATTCCAAAAATCTAAACTCAGCTACCATGGGAACTGTTGCGAGTGCATCAGGGACTGGGGTGGCGGAGCCTGCTGACACGTGGGGTGCAGCATGACAGACAGCATTTCTTTTCTTCTTAGTTTTTGGAGAGGATTACGGACAATAGACACTCCCGCTAAACCTCTAGAATGCTTGTGTTTAATTCCAGTGATTTCACTTTAGCTTTGAGAGGAGGATAAAACCAGTTTACTTTTGGAAAATTATCACATTTCTTGAAATTTAAGATAGGCTTTGTTGTAATATTTCATTGTAGTATTTCATTGAGTTTAGGATATGCATATTTAATCTAGTAGTGAGTTTTTTTCTCTTTGAAGATTGTTATTAAATTAGTGACATTCCATTTAATCAATGGCATCTGAGCATTGAATGAAAATGGTATATACTCTTCTGGGTGGCCAGATCACCTGTCAGTAGGAGAAGATACAATCCTTTTATTGTTCTCAGGACCTTCGATGAGGAGACATGTCACCTGGTCAGTGTTCCTACATCTCTCCTCTGTCTTACTTTTTCATCCCGAAGGTACTTCTAACTGGCACTCAACCCAGACAGTTTTTAATAAAAACACCTTTATTGTTTTCTCATTATTAAAAAATCAGGACATTAGAAAGCATAAACAAAAAGAACATGAAAACAAACACTAGAAACCCACTACCCTGACAAAACTGAATCATGACTTCCTGGACCATATACTTATGAACATTTTTTATGCCCTGCCAAAATTATTTAATGGCACTGGGTTTTTAACATATCAATGCATGTGAAGACATTTCTAGGTGAATACATTGTTTGCAACCACATTTTAAATAGCCAGATAATATTCCACTATGCAAATATGCCACCATTTGTAACCAAGTGCCAGAATTTGAGTGATGACACTATCTTGTAACAGTTCCATTCACCTGTTTATGTAGGTTATGAGCATCTATATGACAGGAGACTTGTCTTATTCAGATTTGTATTCCAGCTGCCTTGTACTTGTAGGTACTTGATAAATGTTTTTGGATTTGAATTAGCTCCACGAACAAAGAGATAATGGGATAATATGCAAACTCCAGGAAGATAATGAATTAGTTTCCTATGGCTGCTGTAACAAATAACACAAACTTGATTTCTTAAATTTCAGAAATGTATTGTGTCTCACAGTGTAGAATCCGGAAGTCTGAAATTATATCACTTGGCCAAAAATGAGGTGTCGGCAGGACAAGCTCCCTGCCACCGTAGACTTTAGGGGATGATTTGTTTCTTGCTTCTTCCAGCTGCTGGAGCCTGCCAGCTTTCCTTGGCTGTGGCTGCACCTCTCCAGCCTCTGCCTTAGAAATCACATTGCCTCTGCCTCTTCTGTGTGTAAAATGCCCCTCTGCCTCCCTCTTATTAAGGATAAATGTGGTTGCATTTAGGTCCTATCTATGTACTGCAGGATAATCTCTCCATCTCAATATCCTTAACTTCATCACATCTGTGAAGACTCTTCTGTTTTTTGTCCTATAAGGAAAATTTACAAGTTCCAGAAATTAGGACATGGATATCTTACTCTTTTTTTCTTCTGGGGAGGAGGATGTTTTTTAGCTCACCTTTAATAGTACACAAATTCAGCTTTTAATCACAGATTATACTTCTGTAGGAAAAAAGATCATAATATCTGTTATGTGCTTGGTATTGTTAGTATTATTACAAATTGTCATTCGCTGTGGGCAAAGCACTTTGCATAGTTCATCTCATTTAGTCTTCAGGGCAATGCAGACATTTCTTCTTTTTCTGTGCAAGTTGAAACTGTGCAAAGCAGACTCAATGGCCAATGCGGAGAAGTATAATTATTCTGTGACTTCTCTTTTTTTGATTTTTTATAAAGATTCTATTTATTTATTTGAGGTGGAGAGAGAGTGAGCACCAAACTGGGGGTTGGCGCAGAAGAAGAGGGAGAAGCAGACTCTTCACTTAGCAGGGAGCCTGACTCTGGGAGCCAAACTCCGGGGCTCAATACCAGGACCCTGAGATCATGACCTGAACTGAGGGCAGCTGCTTAACCAACTGAACCATCCAGGTGCCCTTGTTCTGTGACTTTTAAAAATTACTCTCAAACATTAAAAGACATTCTCATAGTTAATTTTAAATATTTGGGAAAATAGTTAAATTAATAATTAGCTAGTATACTTTAATTTGAAATACTAGAAACACAGGGAATCAAAGTGTTTCTTATTTCTTTGCAAAAAAAAAAAAAACTTACCAAGAACAGTTGGAGCAGTGTTTGCCTTCATCTCATTTTACCACTTACAGTATGGAACAGGCATCTTTTCTGTGCCTTGGTGGATTGGCAAACTTCTTTCTCAGTTTGGATCAGCTTTTAACATTTTATTGTTTGTCCTTTCAGTGTTGAAAAATATCTCTGAGGGTCTCTTATTTATGTATATATTGAAGTATAGTTGACACATGATGTTACATTAGTTTCTGGTGTAGGACATAGTGAGTCAACAAGTCTGTGCCTTATGCTGTGCTCACCACAAGGGTAGCTACCATCTGTCACCATTCAAAGCTATTACGATATCATTGACTATATTCCCTATGCAGTATGTTTTATCCCTGTGACTTATTCATGCCGTAACTAAAAGCCTGTACCTCCCACTCCCCTTCACCCATTTTGCCCATGCCCCTACCCCCTTCCCTCTGGCAACCATCAATTTGTTCTCTGTATTTATGGGTCTGTTTCTGCTTTTTGTTTGTTTGGTTTTTTTTAGTTCCACATAGAAGTGAAACCATATGGTATTTGCCTTTCTCTGTCTGACTTACTTCACTTAGCATCAGACTCTGAGGTTCTCCTTGATGTGGCTTTTTCCGTCATTGTCACTTCCTCTGGAACATCTTCATCGCATTTATCATGACACCTTTTCTCATTTATGTTGATAAGTTTGCCTTCCCTAGAGTCTGGCTTCATATGAAGTCTCTTGAAGAGCAGCACGTCAGAATTCCCAAGGTCAGCTCTTGGCTTTATAGTTCCATTCATATTCAACTGGCATTTCATTTCCGGTGTCACCACTTTTCATTTCTTTACTGCACTTGCATTTTTGCCCAATTTCCTTTTTCAAATACCCACATTTGTAAGATGCCACCTTCCTTGTATCACTGGAACAAGGAAGCAACACAATCATACGCCTGTCTGTCCGCATGTGAACTAAATAACAGGCACAGTGCCTGTGAGAGACGTGACACGATTGGCCACTCACTGACCATGCCACCCATCTGTAATATGTGTGGTGATGTGAGGCCTCAGGAACTAGCAGCCAAGTCTTGACTTATGCAGCTACTCACACTTAATATACCATGGGAACTGAAATTTGAGCCATGTCATTGGAGGACTTTGTTATTTACCTAATGGTGGTAAGTCAAAAGTGTGCATGCCAGAAACATGCAAAGTGAGGATGCTTCTCTCCTGATCTGAAGTAGGGACTATTATTTTGCCCATTTTATGAAAGAGGAAATTGAGCCAGAACAGATTAAATGATTTACCCAAGGTATTAGGAGGTGAAGCCGGAATTAAAATCCAGGCAGCCTCACTCCTTACCACAGCTTCACCTTCACACTTTTAGGCTTCAGCCTGAGCCCCCTTCCACAGCCCTCTGATTGCTAATCCACAGATTCTGATTGCTAATCTCAGTCACTTCTGCCTCTTACGGACAGTAGTTCATTTTGCATCAGCTCTCTTTCAGCAGGGACCCTATCTTCTGCTGTTATTAGAGTCTCTAGCTTCCCCATTTTCCTGAGCAGCTATAGAGTATGTATGGCAATGTCCACATCTGATGTTTCTCCTTGTGTCCTCCACCCCCTGACTATGCCCACTTGTTTGAAAACTTCAAGCTTGTCCTTGAGTCTCCTCCTTCAGTTAACTGTATTGGACCCAATGTCAACTCCCCTTTGGCTCTTGTTTCTTTTCTACAAACACCTTCTTGGTGCCTTTGATGTTTTCCCTCACTAACTTTTGCCAGCAGAGGAGAAACATGTGCAACCCTCTTTTCTTCCCAAGTAGTTCCTTTGCATTTTTCCATTTTCAGGAGAGTGTGCCAACCCTCATTCTCTGACTAAGGGTTGGAATAAGCTTGAGTATTTGGTACTGGAAGGAACCAAAATAGTGCACAATTATTGAAAAGATTGAAAGACATAAAGCCATCTCTTCTGTTCAGATAGCTAGCATCTACTCTTTTCGTGATGCCAACATGACCAATGTCTTCTCTGCTTTTGTTACCACTTTCCAGAAAGAATAACAAACTAAAAAGATAGGGCTTAAAGAGGAGATTAGTGCTTGTTCCTAAGTGGTGATGCTAGAGTTGGAGCCAGCATAATATAGAAGAAACAGCCCCATGTATGAGATGCACAGGCTGGTCCCATCACCTACTATCTCTGGGGCTTAGGGAAAGGCTGAGCATTTTAAAACCTCCTCCATAAAGAAAGAAAAGCTCAAACTCCCATTAAGCAGTAAGAATTAAAAGATAGTTAATGTCAAGTGTCTTGTTATGAAGACTTAGAAAGTGGGACACAATGGCATGTATATTATGCACATTTTTTTCATTCATTCATTTATTCATTTAGAAATATTTTGTCATATGCCCCAAATCTGTGCTCCAGTAATTCTTGTGAGCAAGTTCATAGACCAACTTATTAAGTATATCCCGGGCAGCATGCTTCCAAATGACTCTGAATATAGCCCTTTTAATTTGACAGGTGTAGCCAGAGAACTTTAATTAGAATTATAAACTTTGTTTGAGAAGAGGTCCTTGGCAGTAGATTGTCCTCCTAAGTCAAGCTGTTTGACAAACCACAGGTAATCTCCCAAATTCACACTCCATATCTAGTTTCCTGACATTGATGTTGTCATGAATTATTGGATGACCTTGCTTGAGAATATCTTATGTAATACCCGTAACCAGATAGTAGTGTCTGATGAATATACACAGGTAAGGGTATGTTGGAATAGGTTCTGGCCCCTATAGAACCGTAGAGGTTCTGCTGGAATCCCCCACCTTTTGTCACCCAGGCCTTTGTCCATGTTCTTTCAGCTTTGTATCTGTTTTTAGTGCTCTCCCAAATGTAGTCATGACTTGGGTTTGGACTGGTCCTTCTGACCCTACTTAAACAGATGGATAAAATGAGATTTTAAAGCTCTGATACCAGCTTTAGGGAAAGTCAAGCCAGATTCTCTCTGGCTTGTAATACAACTTGACTTGAATCAGCCTTTCAGAGTTAGGGTTTTGACACTGCTCTAAAAGGATTCTGAGCTATACCATCAGGATATTTGGAAGATATTCGGACATGGTTCTCCATTTCCTTACAAAGCTCACTGCTAGATTGCATGAATGGGGGGGGGGGGGCGTTGAAGGAACAAGGACAGTGTAGTCAACCGTATTATTTGTTGAGTTAGCTCAAGAAATGTATGTTGACTGCAAAAATAAAATGTTACAAAATGTAGAGAAAAAAATGCTAAACAAAACCCAAAATTCTACCCAAAAAAGGGCAACTACTCTTTAAATTATAATATATAGCCATGAAATTTTATTTTTTTATAGTCATGTATACCTTACTCCTATAGATGATATGTTTACAAATAAGATCATGGTCTACATATTGAACTGTAGCCTGTTATTTTTATTCAACAATATGGTATGAACATCCTTCTACATCTATAAATATATTTCATATTTTTATGGGTTCATAACAGTTTATTGTATATAGGCACAATGATTTTGTTTGCATCCATCTTTAATAATACCCTTCAGAGAAACTGCTAGGAAAAAATTCTGGGTTAAATTCTATAATATTATTCTAAGCTGCAGAGGGCTAAGAACTGGCCTGGGTTTGAATTTCAATTTATTTACTAGTATTATGATTTTTGTTCTTAGTTTCAAACTATTTTTGGCTCTGTTTTTGGTTTTGCCCTCTAAACTGTGATAGAGTCTTCACCTAGGAACACTTTATATTATTTGATCAATTATTTGATATGTACTAGGTCTTCCACTAGAGATAGAATATAGTTCTGTCATTTAGTTCTCTTCTCTTAATTCATGTTACACTGATGGTAGAGACTGAGACAAGGATTTGGGTGCAGGTAATTTATTTGCAAGGTGGTCCCAGAAAGAATGAGTAAGGGAGTGGAAAGAATAATACAGAAAAGAAGGGGAAGCCAACATAAAGGACAGTGGCCTGGTAGCTTCTATATGCAATGGGAACTCACTTCTGTGGGATCTCTGTGAAAAGAATAGTTTCCAATTTGTCTGTTCTGAGGACAGGAAGTTGGGGATTTATTCACCAGTTGTAGATTGCCTCCTTGGGCATTAATTCCTCTGAACACGTAGGAGATCGAACAGCTCAAGAAAAGACACAAGGCTGGACTTAAAATGAGACTCCATCAGTGTAAGTCTGAGCTTAGATAAATCTGTCCACTGCGGTTGTGGTTGAACTCATAAGTAGGATGTGATTTCCAGTAGCAAAATCATCTGCTACATTATTCCAGAATAACAGACAAGATCTCAGAGAGATTAATTATTTTCCTGAGAATACTTGGATAGTAATTGGCAGATCCAATCTTCAATTCTGGTTTCCTGGCTCCTGGTTCGACCCATCATACCACATTGCCTCCAAAAATTGTAAGCACTTTATGCTTGTGTGGAAGCTCTAGGCATTTTGCTCTCTTCCATAGCTCCTTGGGTGTATCACAGTGGCTTGCCCTGAGCACCATTCATCAACCTCTAAATCTCCTGTAGCTTCAGTACTTAGACATAGGATCTTCATCCTTTTTCCTTTTGCAACTCCTAATTTCCTGCATAGCACAGATAGTGCACTGTGCATTTTATTTCAAGCAGTAGTTTGCAATATATTGATGGGTTGTGAAATTAGTTTAGTGGGCCTCATCTAGAATTTTAAAAATGAAATAGATGAGAAAAGTATTGCAAGTTCATGGGGTCTGTCATTTCAAAAATGTTTCTTTCCATTGTGTGTGTGTGTGTGTGTGCGCACGCACACGTGTTCACTTTAGGTATCTACAAGGAATTTGTTTCATATAACTTATCCTGGATAAGAAACTTTGAGGGGTGCCTGGGTGGCATAGTTGTTAAGCATCTGCCTTCGGCTCAGGGCGTGATCCCGGCGTTATGGGATCGAGCCCCACATCAGGCTCCTCTGCTATGAGCCTGCTTCTTCCTCTCCCACTCCCCCTGCTTGTGTTCCCTCTCTCGCTGGCTGTCTCTATCTCTGTCAAATAAATAAATAAATAAATCTTTAAAAATAAAAATGAAAAAAAATAAAAGAAACTTTGAAAGTCATTCCTTTGGTGCTTGATAATGTTCAAAACACCTGGGGTGAAATCCCGGTGCCGCTACACATTATCTAGATGTGTCTTATTCTTCCTATCTGTAAATATTACCAACCTGAAGGGCTGTTGAGGAGAATAAATGGATTACTATATATAAAGTGTTGGGAACAGTGTCTGGCACATTAAGATCAATAGGTAAATGTTACTGTTATTGCAAATGTTCAATCAATCCATGAAGTATAAGTTTTTGTGCAATCTTTGTTTAATATGGAGCAAGGGAGATGAAAATCACCAAAATTTTCAAGTGTTTGGACAGACTTATTATTGGGATGGAATTAAAATAAACATTTCCTGGGGCACCTGGGTGGCTCAGTTGGTTATTGGCTCAGGTCATGATCTCCATCCAGGTCCTGGGACCAAGCCCTGTGTCAGGCTCCCAGCTCAGTGGGGAGTCAGCTTCCCTCCCTTCCTCTGCCTTTAGTCCTGCTCATGCATGCTCTCTCTCTCAAATGAATAAATAAAATCTTTAAAAAAAACAACATAAAATAAAAATTTCCTGCAATTTTCTATGTATTGTCTCCCAACTGTTCCTCATTAGCAAATGTTATAGCTCTATATACACAGTGTTTATTAATGTATTAATTTAAATCGTGAATACCTTAAAAATTAATGTAAACATTTTACATTAGTAAGCTAAACTACATTCAAAAATATGCATTTTGTCCAGTGTCCTGGAGGATAAATGATATATGTAATATGACCTATGTCATAAATAGTCTTGCAGTCTAAACAAATAACTCTTAAATTGCCATAAACTAAAATAGAATTATACTTTCTAGCTAGAAAGAACTCTGTAAATTGGGCTTTTTGACTGTGACCTCAAAACCTTGAACGAGTATGGGTGTGTTCTGTTTTTATAATCTAGGGTAGTCATTCCTGAATAGTGTACATCAAATTCATCTGGGGGATTATTAAAAGCACTTTCCCAATTGCACTGGACCAATTGTGTAGGAAACCATGAGAGAGCGCTCAAGTCCGTCCTGTAAATAGTATTCCTGGGAGATGACACTGGATCCAAAAATAAACAGTTCTGAGAATTGAATTTGCAGATTGCTCTTTCTTAGGTTGAAATAATATCATTGCAATTATTTTTAGTACATCTGCAGCAATTATACAATAGTTGATTTTCACAGGTTCTCCAAAACCAACTTCAGAAAATCATAGATCCTAAGATCCTGAAATGTCAAGAAAGGATCTAAGAGATCACCTTTCCCAGAAGGTCAACTGTGATAAGAACCCTTCTTCCAACATCTTAGATGCATTTTGTTAGATCTGCCTGAAGACTTACAGTGATAAACAGGCATGTATCTCTAGTGAAAACCCACACTCACCTTCATGAACAGCCTTCAAAATTGTCATAGTCATGACCCATCTTATTTACTTATAGTTTTCTTTAAAAAAATGTCTTTTAAAAACTAGGTATATTTTTAATAGAGAATGTATATATCCTATTTTAAGTGAAAAATTTGTATTATTAGATGTACTATTTTCATTTTTCTAATACATATACAAATGAGAACATAACAATTAACATGAAATATGTTAGTTCTTACACCACCTAAAATCATCTGTATGAACCACCCTTTGGGAAACACTCTCTATAAGTAAGAGGAAATAAGCTCCCATTTGTCTTGCCTAACAGCCTTTCAAATACATGTACCTGCTAACATTTCTCCTCTCCAGGCTAAATTTCCATATCTTAACTACTTCTCATATGAAATGACTTCCTGACTACTCTCTATCCTATCAACCTTTTTTAGATGCTCTCCGGTTTGTCAAAATAAATTTTAAAATGTAGAAGCTTCTCTAAGGTGTTAATTTATGACTTGTCTCCGGAAAATGTAAGCATTCCACTATAGCTTCCTTTCCTGCACTGCAAACCTAAGGGACTCTCTTCCAGAAAGTGTAAAGGAATCAGTGGAATTTCTTACAGTGCAGTAAATTTTTTTTTCTGTTTCTCGTTAGGGGATCAGATAGTGAGAGTTTGCCTTTATATGAGGACATTGGGTGGAATATCAAATGTACTTTTTTCCAAGGATAAATAGCATAAGGCAAATATCCCACAACATTCTACATTTTAATTATTTTTTAAAATTTTGAGATTATTGTAGCTTCAGATGCAGTTGTAAGAAATAATACATAGAGATCTTATATACCTTTTACCGGTTTCTCCCAATGGTAACATCTTCCAAAAACTATACACCATCACAATCAGGATAATGACATTAATACAATCAAAATATAGAAAATTTCTATCACCACAGAGATCCTTCTTATCACCCTATTTTAGTAAATTTTCTCCCAAACTGAATTTCTCCTTACCTCCTGGCAAGGACTCAAACCTTTATTCCAGTAATTTGTGTCTTATCAACAGGAGTATATGAATGGAATCATACAGTATGCACATTTGAGGGTTGGCTTTTATCACTTAACATAATCCTCTTGAGATTTATATATCAATAATTCTTCCTTTTTCATTGTTGAGTAATTTTCCATGTTATGAATGCACCACTCTTTGTTTAACCATGTACTTATGAAAGGACAATTAGGTTATTTGCAATTGTTGGCTATTACAAATAAAGATGATATAAATTCATGTGCACGTTTTTGTGTGAACATATTTTATTTTTATTTCTTTGAGATAAATTCCCAGAAGTACGATTGGTGGGCCATATGGTAGTAACATATTTACTTTTTGAAAATACTGCCAAACGTATTCCAGATGTCTGTACCATTTTACCTTCCCATCAGCAATGTGTGAATGATCCAATTTCTCCGTATCCTTGACAGCATTTGGTGTTGTCACTATTTTTTATTTTAGACATTCTGATAGCTGGGTAGTGAGGTCTCACTGTGGTTTTAATCAGCACTCCCCTACTGCCTAATGATGTTGAACATCTTTCATGTGCTTATTTGCCATCTGACTATCTTGTTTGGTGAAATTTCTCTCTCTGTCTTTTGCCCAATTGTAATTTGTTTACCCACTATCGACTTTTGAAAGTTAGTTGTATGTTCTAGATACTATTCCTTTGTTGGACATGTGGTTTGAAGATATTTTCTGTCACTCAGTAACTTGTGTTTCAAAACCACATATGGGATATTTTGTGCAGCAGAAGTTATTAATCTGGATGACGTCAAATTTATCTTTCTGAGTTACCTTTTGATGTGAAGTCTAAGAACCCCTAATCTTAAATCCTGTTTTTCTAAAAGTTTTATAGTTTTCTGCTTTATTTAAATTTATTTTAAAAATAATAAATAAATAAATTTGTGATCATTTTGAGTTAATTTTTTTATATACAGTATGAGAATTTAGTCAAGTTTAGTTTGTTTCATTTTCCTTTGTTTTGTTTTGTCTATGGATGTTCAATTTCTCCAACACCATTTGCTTAAATAATGCTTTTTCTCCATTTAATTGCTTTTGAGCCTTTGTCAAAAATCAGTTGGGCATGTTTGTGTGGGTCTATTTCTGAGTTCTTTTTCTTATTCCATTGATCTATATGTTCATCCCTTCACTAATGTCACAGTCTTAATTGCTATAGGTATAACAAATCCTGAAATTGACTAGACTGATTCTTCCCACTTTGGTCTTTATTTTGTGTGTGTATCCAAAATTGTTTCTGCTGTTCTGATTCTGTGGCTGTTCTATATAAATTTTAGAATAATCTTGTCCATATATGCCCCTCCCCCCCAAAAAAAAACTTCCTAGGAATTTAATATAAATTGTGCTAAATCCGTATATCGATTTGGGGAGATTTGACATTTATGTTATGTTGAGTCTTTCAATCCATGTACACTGTATATGTATCTTTCCATTTTATATAGATTTTCTTTGATTTCTTTCATTGTTGTTTTGTATTTGTCAGCATATAACTCCTGCTCATGTTTTGTTAGATTTAAATGTAACTACTTATTTTTGAGTGAGTACTAGTGGTATGGTATGATATTTTTATTTTCATTTGAATTCATGTGTTCATTGCTAGTATATAGAAATACAATTGATATTTTATGTTTATTGTATAATCTCACCGAACTCACTTATAAAGCAGTCCTTTTTTGCAGATTCTTGGCTTTTTTCACTGGCTACTATTTCCAGCATTATGTTAAGCAAGAGTTGTAAGAGCAGGCATTTTGCTTTGTCTCGCATCATAGGGGGAGAACAGTTTTTCACCATTAAATATGTTAGCTGTAGGTTTTTGTTAATGCCATTTATGAAGCTGAGAAAGATCCTCCTGTTTTTATTTTCTGAGAGTTTTTATCATGAGTGAATGTTTCATTTTATGAAATGCTTTCACTTCATTGATTGATATTATGTGATTTTTCTTCTTTAGCCTATTTATATGTTATTTACCTTGTTTGATTTTCAAATATTTAACCAGCTTCACATCCCTGAGGGTGGAGGGGGGAAATTCCGGTCAGTAATCATGTACAATTATTTTTATATATTACTGACTTCTACTTGCAAATTTTTTTCTTAAAGATTTTTGCATTTGTACTCATGAGGAATATATATGTATATACACATATAACAACTGTTGTATAGGGACTTCATATAAAATTAATACAAAATAAATAGTGAAGAGCTTCCCTGTACTCTATTTCCCAGAAGAGATAATGTAGAACTGGTATTGATTCATCTTTAATCCTTTGGTAAAATTCCTCCCTGAAACTCTCTGGGTTTGGAGATTTCTTCTCTGAGAGTTTTAAAAATTAATTCAAGTTTCTTAACAGACATAGGAATATCCAAATAATATATATCATGTTTGTTGAGTTGTGGTAGTTTGTGTTTTTTCAGAAATTGACCATTTCATAAAAGTTTCAAATTTATGAGATAGAGGATTTAAAAAATATATCCCTTTATCCTTTGATGTCTGTAGTGATAGCTCCTGTTTCATTCCTGATAGTGCCTCTTCTCTCTTTCTTTTTTCAGTTTTGCTAAAGTTTTGCCATCCTTATTGATCGTTTCAAAGACTTAGCTCTTTGCTTCATCGGTTTTCTTTATTTTTTCTTCAATTTCTTTGATTCCTGCTCTTTATTGTTGGTGGTGGTATTTTTTTTTTCCTGTCATTTCTGTGCTTTCTTTACTCTCTTTAAGTTCTTGAGGTTAGAGCTTATATTATTGATTTGAGCTCTTTTTTGAAGCATGCTGTTAGTCCTCTAAATTTCCCTCTTAGTCATATGCCCCAAATTTTGACATGTTGTATTTTTGTTTTCACTCAGTTCAATATATTTTTGATTGTCTTCAAAACTTCCTTTTTGGACCTATGGATTATTTAGGATGATGTTGTATAGTTTCAAAGTATTTGGAGATTCTCCTGTTTCTTTCTGTTGCTAACTAGTTCTATTCCATTGTGGTCAGAAAACAGGCACTATTTGATTTTGGTTCTTTTAAATTTGTTGAGGTCTGCTTTATTGCCTAGTATATGGTCTATCTTGGAACTTGAAAAGAATGTATATTTTGCTGTTGTTGTTGGTTGATGGTGTTGTGGAGTTCTTCTATAACCTCACTGATATTCTGTCTTGTTCTATTAATTATTTAGAGAATGGTGTTAAAGTCCCCAACTATAACTGGATTTGTCTATATCTCCTTTTAGTTCTGATAGTATTTGCTTCACATATTTTGTAGTTCTGTTGTTTGCTACATACACTTTTATGATGCTATATCTTCTTGGTGCATTGACCCTTTTATCATCATATAATATCCCTCTCTGGTTATGACAATTTTCTTTGCTCTGAAGTATACTTTATTTGATATTAATATAGCCTGTCCTATTTTCCTTTGATTAAGATTTTCATAGTATATCTTTATAAGTCTACATATATATTTATATTTTTATATATATTATTTATATTATTTGTGTGTGTATATATGTATATATACATATATGTGTGTATATATGTATATATACATATATGTATGTATATATATATATTTTTTTCAACCTGCCTATACTGCTATAACTATAGTAAAGTTTTATAAACAGCATAGTTTGGCAATGGTATATAATCCACCTGATAATCTGTCTTTTAATTCATGTATTAAAACCATTTATATTGGATTTTAATATTGATAAATTAGGGCTTAACATTTGTTTTCTGTGTGTTGTCTCTGTTTTTCACTTCTCTGTTTACATTTTCTTGTCTTCATGTGGATTACTTGAACATTTTTTAGACTTCCATTGTGATTTTTCTATAGTGCTTTTGAGTATCTCTTTATATAGCTTTATTAGTGGTACTGTAGGTATTATATTATACATAAGTAATTTATCAGAGTCTGCTGGCGTCGGCATTTGACCAGAGTAAGTGAAGCATAGAAAGCTTACTTCTTTTTAAGTCCCTTTAGTCTCCTCCATTTATAATATAATTATTTACAATATTTCTTTCACATACAGTTAGAACCACATCAGACAGTGTTATGATTTTTGCTTCAGTTGTCAAAGATAATTTAAAAAAACTCAAGAGGAAGAGAGCCCATTGAATCGATCCACAGTTTTGCTTGCTGTGTTATTTTTTGATGTTCCAGGGTTTCTTCTTTTATCATTTTCTTTCTGTTTAGATAATACTGTCTAGCCATTCTTTTAGGGTAGGTCTTCTGGTGACAAAACATCTTAATTCCCCCCTTTTCTCTATTTCCTCTTGATTCTTTATTTCCTCCTCATTCTTGAAGAATATTTTTGCTGGGTTAAGGATTATGATTGACAGTTTTTTCTTGAATATGTAAAAAATGTTGTGCCACTTATTTTCTGGCCTCTGTGGTTTCTGATGAATAAAATGCTGTCACTCTAATTTTTTTTTTTTTCTTAATTGGTAAGGTGTCATTTTCCTCTGGATGCTTTCAATAATTTTTCATTGCTTTTAGTTTTGAAGTTTAATTACAAAGTGCCTTGATATGGATTTCTTTGGGTCCATCCTACCTGAGGTTTACTTAAATTTTTGAATCTGTAGATTTATGTCTTTTGTCAAATTGGGGAAAATTTCATCTATCATTTCTTTGAGTTCTTTTTCAGCCCCACCCGCTTTCTTCTCTTCTTCTGATACTGCGATGATACAGGTGTTAAATGTTATTTATAGACTCTCGGTCACTGAAGCTCTGTTTTTTCTTTTTTTCAATTTATTTTCTGTATTTCAGGTTGGGTAAATTTTACTGGTCTTTCTTCCGATTTTTGATTATTTTCTCGGTATCTTTTCTTTTTTAAAAATATTTTATTAATTAATTAATTAATTTATTTAAGAGAGAGAGCACACAATGGGAGGGGCAGAAGGAGAGAATCTCAAGCAGAGTCCATGCTGAGTGGGGAACCTGATGCCTAGACAGAACAGGCTTCTATTGGGGTGTTATTTTTTCTATCCCTATAGGTATTTCCAGATTGCCAGTTTCTTCACCTCCGTGTTTGAGGTATGTGGGGCAAAGAGAAATCTCAGGGCACTCACCACTGTGTCCTTCCTCAGGTTTCAAGTTCCCTAGCTGGTCTGTTTTTTTCTCTACTACTTGTTTTAGTTATAATGTCCAGAATTTTCCATTGTACTTAGTAGGAAGAATAGGAAAAAGTATGTCTACTCCATCTTCTTAGAAGCTGAAGACCCCCAGCTTGTACTTGTTTTTTAAGTACAAAAGGAGAAAACAAACATTTTGATGGATTACTGTATCTCAGGCATTTGACTTGCATCTCATTTCATATTTCCCTACTTTCCTTATGTTTTCCCAAGTGTACATATGAAGTATTCGAGCTCCAGAAAGTGTAACAAACTTGCTCTAGGTCACACAGATGGAACATGAAATAGCTGGAGTTCGGGGCCCTGATGTGACTAACTTACCAGCGTATGCTCTACTCACTATGCTTTGTGCCCTCCTTCAATGAGTTAATATTTTCAGGGTAGCAAAAGCTTTATAAAACAGTTTAACAGAAATCATTCTCAAGTGTTATAATAACTTTGTGAAGTTAGTTAGAGGAGGAATTATTAATCAAAATTATAGAACTTGAGAATAAAGAAACCTAAAAGGTAATTTAATTTTCTGAAAGGGGTAATTGTTTAGGTTCAAAATATGCTTCCTAATCCAGATCTCCTTGATCCATGGTGCATTTTCTGCTACAACAAAGGGACAGTGAATTAATCCATTAATCCAATTATGAATTGAACACAGCTTAGTTGAGCACAGCTCTACAGAGATAATAGAATGTTTACAAAGGCGTTGGCTTCCTGGAATGTTCTTGTCTCACCTAATCCCCACCTTTGAGTCCACTCATGGTCATCCTTCAAATCTCAACTTCCAACCTATGAAGCATTACCAGAGCTACCTTTGTACATATGCCATTATGATGGTCATCTCATAGTGCTATGGCTTCCCTGTGAATCTGCATTTCCCCCTGAGAGCACCGTTATTGAGAGAAAATTCGAACTTTCTCTTTACAATACTATCACCTGTCCTGGCCTACCATAACATGGTAGGGCCTCAAGAAACAATATTGATTGAATATACGGATAAGGTAAAGAAAGTATAATTGGCCCAAACAATCATATATTTGTGAAAGGTATTTTGTGATTGTTTTATGTAGTAAAAATATACTGCCTATATTGAAAAATAATTGGAGATGATTGTAAAACTACACAAATTATCAGTCCCATCATGCTCTAATTTTTATATAATCTTTCTCAAAAAAAGAAAAAGAACCAATTACTTTTGATGAGAATATTTGTTTTTTTCCAGTAAAAATACCAATAAGAAAACTTGCAAAGCACTGCCTAAGAGTAAATTTTCTCATGGGGTTATATTGATTACTTTATCTTGGGTTAAAGGTAAAGCCACTGATTTCCCCCATTATCTAAGAGACTCTACTTAATCAATATCAGATATTTTATTGATTGATTCCTGTATGTTCAAAAAATCCCAAAGGCTAGAGTGACAAAAAAAGAACCATATTGTATGGACTTTCCTTTCATGTTATTCACATTGTAATTTACATGGTTTCTATTGGAGAAAATACATGTTTTCTATTGGAGAAAAAAAAAATGAGAGGGAAAAAAATAAGACTGGAAATGGAGCACTGGGTCGTGTAGGGTATGTTACATAAACACAGTGTTAGCCTAAAAAGGAAAAGAAGGAAATCGGCATTAATTGCCTACCATGTAGTAGCCATGATTCACAACACTCTAAATGTTATCCCTCAGAAAAACCCTTCAAAATAGATATCAGTCTCCTTTTATACATACGAGAAATTTGAGACTTTGGGAAGCTGAATAACTTGCTTAATGCTACACATTAACTGAAAGAGCCAGGATCAAATGAGGTTTGAAATAAAATCTATTCTCTGTGGAACACATCAAGCCCATTGAACTGAATAAGCAGTGAGAATGTAATAAATAATATGCATTTTAGAAACTAAGAGAAGAATGAGCAGGAGAGGGAAGAAAAAAGTCTGTATAGAGGAAGCGTGGAGATTAAAATGTGTAGGGTTTGGATCATGGAGAAGAGAAGACGGAGGAGGAGCCTGGCCAGAGGCATGAAGAGACCCTTCAAACAGGGAAGAGCAGATATGGATAGAGATGCATGGGAAGTGAATGAGGCCTCTCCTGGGAGGGTCAGGTGATGAACAGAGGCCTATAAATTAGACTTGATGGGAAAAGAACTAGAAGGACATCAGAAACTTTTGGTCAGAGGAGTAGCATAATTTTGGTATGATTCAGAGGCTAACCTTGCAGTTGGGGCAAAATGGATCAGAAAAAGACATACTCCCAGGGAGGAAGAACAACTAGGGACAGGGGAAGTTTATCCAGGCCTGGATTCAGAGAGGGAGGAGGTATTGTTGGTAGGAAGGACTGCCCCCCCCCCCAGATCTGGGTAGGGGCTGAATGAGAGGGGATGACAGGAATGACTCACATAACTCACACCTGCCTGGTTGTTAGAGCAGGAGAAGCACATGGTGGGAAGATGGCTGTGGCTGTGACCTTTCCACATACTAGTTTGTGATCTGAGAATGTTATTTTACCACTCTGAACCTCTTTATGGGTTCTTCATCATTAAAGTGAGAATATAAGACCTACTCCACAGGGTTACTAGCAAAATTAAATGAAACAAATATGTTAAACACCTGGTCCATAGAGCCTCCCAACAACTGCAAGTTTATATCCTTGGATGGATGGTAGTGCCTTTACAGGGAGAAGAAACAGAAGAGTGGGCAGAAGATGAGTGTGACTTGGGAGCCCTGATGTGTGTTTGTGTAGAGAGCCCACACTCATTTGGAGGGAGACACTTGATGTGAACCCTAATGTAGACCAGGGCCCCTAATCACGAAGTTAGAAACAGCCTCTGTGCCCTAAGATTCTCAGGTAAAAACAGCACAGAGCTGTCTGTGCCTGTGATACTGCACATGGCTTCTGCTGAAAACCCAAAGTAGGTCTAACACATACGACCCCAAGTCCCAAGGGCTTTGCATATGGCATGTCCATGGCTTCTCTGCCATTTCTGTGTCAACCTGGGCCCTTTTGAACTTTAATGAATAATAGTTACCACATCACTTCTTTTTCTTTTTTATTAAGGATTTATTTATTTTAGAGAGAAAGCGAGAGAGAAAGAAGGGGGAAAAGAGAGAAAGCAGAGGGAGAGAAAGAATCTCAAGCAGATTCTGAGCTGATTGTGGAGCTCCATCTCATGACACTGAGATCACAACCTGACCCAAAACCAAGAGTTGGATGCTTAACTGACTGCACCACCCAGAAAGCCCAGGCTCTACATCACTTAAATGCCCTCTTACATTTTTTATCATATTATGCTTTCTGAAAACACTTCCTCCTCTTCCTTCTCCCTCTCCTCCTCCTCCTCCTCCTTCTCCTCCTCCTCCTCTTCCTGCTTCTGCTGCTTCTTCTTCTTCTTCTTCTTCTTCTTTTTTCCCCACAATCTCTGGGCTTTACAATTATCCTATTGCAATGCTAGGCTATATTATATAGGGAAGTAAACTAAGCTACAGGAAGGAGAAGGGATTTAGTTGGGTTATAGAATTGTGGAAGAAACTGAGGATTTGAAGAAATGAGAGCCATCAACTATCTCAGGGGTTGGCAAACATTCTAAAGGGCCAGCTAGTAAATATTCTAGGCTTTGTAGTCTATCTATCCTGTCTGTTACCTGTTATCCTCCCCCTCGTCCTCTTTCTTCTTCTTCCTTTTCTTTAATAATTCTTAAACTTAAGAAAAATAAACAAAAATACTTTAAAAACTTAAAAAAATCATTCTGGCCTGCAGGTTGTACAAACAGTGCATGAGCCAAATTTGGCCCAAAAGCTTTAGTTTGCCAACTCTGAGCTAGTTCAAACATTTCATTTTATAGGTGAGGTAACAAAGAGATGTTTAGTGAGGTGTCCATCTGAAGAGATGGAGATCAGCAGGCTAGAGAGTGACAGAGCTGGGCTAGACTGAATGTTTCCTTGTCACCATAAATCAGTATCTTGGATACTTTCCAGTTGTGGAAATAGTTACTTACCTGTTTAAAGTCCAAGTAGGACCACTTGAAGGGCCATTGGAGATTGCGACAATAGGCCTTGCTTCTCCCCTCTGTACCTGTCCTCATTAATCTTTTCTTTATACAGTTATTTATTGCCTTAGTCCACAGAGTATTTGAGATTGTGTACAAAAGCACAGATAACCTGTGATAATTAAAAAAAAAAAAAAGAAGCTATCACATGAGGCACAAAGTAAAATAAGAAAATAAGAATGCCGGGGGCGCCTGGGTGGCACAGCGGTTAAGCGTCTGCCTTCGGCTCAGGGCATGATCCCGGCGTTATGGGATCGAGCCCCACATCAGTCTCCTCCGCTATGAGCCTGCTTCTTCCTCTCCCACTCCCCTGCTTGTGTTCCCTCTCTCGCTGGCTGTCTCTCTGTCAAATAAATAAATAAAATCTTTAAAAAAAAAAAAAAGAAAATAAGAATGCCAAAAAGATTAGCAGTAGGGAATAAATTTTGCCTTGAACTTCTGAGTACTTATCGCAGAGCGAGATTCATGGTTAGTCACAAAAGCCATGTCCAAAAGATTACAAGGAATCAGTTATACACATTTTCGTAGTTTTGCGATTCCCCAGAAGCTCCACATGAAAAGTGCACTATGTGACAATGTGACCCACGCTGCACAACTAAGATGGATATAATTATAAGACCTGGCATGTTGCTCGGATTCTGGAGAACCCCATTTCTTTTATCTCCAAGATTTGGGAGTGGGGATTCTCATACTTTGGCTAGCATTTTAAGAAGCCTGATTTTCTAAGCTCTTAACAGATGTCAATGTTAGATCCAACTTCTAGGTCTGACAGCTGCAGGGAATAGACTTCCCTGCGCTCTGACCTTTAGCCTCACTGCAGCTGTAAGGCTTGAGATAACGAGGAGGAAGGTGGGGCAGTTGGTGGCAACAAGAGCATACTCTCACCCCTCTGGCCATGTGCCCTAAGCCTGTCCCACTCTCCTTCTGGTCTGAAGACTTTATGAGCCAGACCTTGTCAGAAAGACCAGCTCCGAAGTGGAGGAAGAAGGATAATAAAATCTGGGGAAGGAAGCCAAAGCCTTCCTCATCGAAACAATTCTTATCATACGCAGAGGCTTCATGGCCACGCATTGTTTTCATTCAAATTACCAAACACTCTGCACACAGTAGGTACATAATGCTACTGGATTTCTTGTCCACTCTGCCCTGATGTCCGCCCCTTCCCAATATGGCTGAGGGATTTCGATGTTTCAAGACAGCATTTACTGAATTTTTCACCTAGTCTGGTGACTGTCCTTCATCTTGCTGTCTGATGAGATGAAGGCCAGTCTCAAGTTGTTGAGGCCCAACATGCACCTGGAAGCATCTGAGCTGTTCTCTGAGCCTTTGCCCTCACATACACACAGTTTCCTCCTCTTTCCCTGGCCCGCTTCCTTCTTGGTGGACATTTGCTTATTCCTTCTTTGTTCAGCTTTCTCAGGCTAGGTGCATGCATAATCCCTCATCCTAAACCAAGGTACTAAGCATTTGGAGCCTGTCTGTCCTCTAAGCTCTCCCTTTCCAGGCATTGCTTTATCCCATCTGCTCCTTCTCAGAACCATGGTCCTTATTTTACCTTCTCCATCTGGATATCTTGCAGTTTCTCAAAGACCTACACCTCAAGTCATGCTGTGCAAACAGCCTGGGGATGGTAATTTGGGGGGAATAGTCATTCTTTCAGTGGATATTTAGTGAGCACATTTGGGGTTCTTGGAATATAGTGGCAAACAAAGCAAGGATTAGTGATCCGCTTATAATTATAGAGAGCACTATTCACTGAAGTATTTTCAGGCTTGTACATTTAGTTATCCCCCTTACTGAAGTAGTGAACTAATGGGGACTTGGCTTTCACTTACAATTTCAACAACATGAGCTCACTTCTTTGGGTAGTCAGTATCCTTCTGTTCCCATTAAACACCTGTCCTCCAACAGTCTTTCGTGACATTCCAGGATATTTACAGTGCAACTTTATTTCCACTCATAGAACTAAGGGCATCATCTCTTGCCGACATAATCCTTGTCAGCAAGTGGGAATAGGATTAGGGAAAGGAGGCCTTTCAGCACAGCACAAATCCAGATTATGCAAATGGCTAGATTTTACAGGATCTTCTTCATTTTGTTCATGGTTTTTATTTCATAATTATTATCACTTAAGAGGCTGAGTTTATTGGCCAGACCATGGCCTGTGGAATTAGGCAAGTCCGTTTTGAAATCTTATTCTGGTGTATTCTTGTTATGTGGTTTTGACAAGTACCTTGACCTTTCTCCTCTTCAGTGTCCTTATCTGTGACATGAGAAATAATAATAGCTACCCTAAGGCCTGTGGTAAGGAGAAGTAAATAGATGTAAGCCTCTAGTCAAGGCCAACATGTGATCAATGTTCAATAAATGGTACCTATTATGAATACTCACTGTAGAATTTTGGCTTACATTTTGAAGGAGTGATGATTATTTCAGCGTCAGCAGCTCAGTACTGATTTGGTATCAGATGAATGCTTGATGATTCTCTGTTAAAGCCTGAATATGAATGATTAGACAGTAGATGTTCAGGTTAGTGGAGGAGAGGATGGGATCTTTTCCTTTTCAGGAAAATGTGCACCCATAGTCACATTAAAAATTAAAGAACATTTGACATTGTAAAAGGCAAAGCACAACAAAGCCACAGTTGGTATTCATCTTGCTAAATGTCTAGTTGGAATTCTTATTTTCACACTGTCTCTAATCTCTGTATTCTGGTATAAGATAGGGGAAATAGCTCATGGGATATGGACCACAATAATAATCGCATTGCATTTACAATAATAATCGATGGGGGTGAAAATAAAGATGTTTATTTCAACTCAGCATTATTGTACATGATTTGTATTACTGATATCACAGCTCCAGTGTTCAAAACCAAGCTTGGAAATTTGCAGATGCTACTCAATTATGGGGAACAACAAATAATGAGGTACAGTGCATTCTGATGGAGAAGGAATTTGCTCGTTTGTGCACCTCAGGCAAGCAGAGAGCTAATGGATGGCAAATACAGTTTGGTATAGATAAATGTTGAATAATGAGTTTTGAAATACAGACTAAAGAGAAGGAATGCCTAATGAATTGGAAGTGCTTCTGTACAATGAATCAGAGAAGGTTGGTGAGTTATTAGAGGGGATGGTCTAAACTGAAAATTCAAAGTGTACCTCCTTTGCAGAGTCACTAGAAGGAAGGAATGCGTTGGGCAATTGGGATTTCAGAGAACAGAGAAAGCAGGGACTTTTGAGTCAGGCCTATGTGAATTTAAGGTCTGCTCTGTCATTTTCCAAGCTCATATGATTTGGGACAGTTCTATTCATCTAGCCAAAACTATTTCCCTCTGATAATAGGATTAGTAGTATCTACCAAGGCTGTTTGTATGGTGTTGTTAGTTGAGCACTGTGTAATATGCCTCAGCTGAGGGGGCATTCCCCACATTGGATGCAGGATAGGTTAGTACATTTGTTCTTGCAGATGGCTCCAGATCTTTATGGTTTTTTTTTTAAATCAATATATTATAAAGCATTTCAAATATATGGAGGCATAGTATGTTGAGAAGGGGTGCTTTTTTTTTAAATTGTCAAAGACACCATAGGAAATAATGGCAGCCCCAAAGATTACATGGCTCGAGGTGTGCATAATGCCTGGAACAAGGAGGTACAGAGTAAGGGGCCAGTTTGGGAGTGAAACGTGGACACAAGCTCTAATGGTTACTCCTTCAGGATTGACATTGCCCACCAATAAGATGGTGGCCTCACCAGGGATTGATGTGCGACTATGGAATATTACAGGGTAAATGAACCCATTGAGGGCCACAAGACCAATCAACCAGGTATATACTGACTGTCCTTCTCCACAATCCTACCTTTAAATGCTACAATGCAATTGTCAGTTTAGCTGCCTGGTCTTTCCCTGAAGTGTGAGCTTCTTGCAAGGATGAGGGAAAATCTGAATGTCCCTGTTTCCACAGGAAAATGCCTGAGCATATTAAATATGGGATTCATTGTTTCCAAATCAGTCATGAATGAATCTGTCTTCTGCTGCCTTCCATTGAGAATAAAATCATATTTCTAGGGTAATTTTTTTTTTAACTTGCCATTTTTTTTTCCATTTTCATGTGCACTTTTTTTTTCTCTTCTTTATTTTTGGTTTCGTCAGCTTTTATTGAATGCCCACAGCACGATAGTCATTGTGGTAAACACTTTTCAGTCCTTATTTTATTTTATTTAAACTTTAAAACAAACTTATAAGATAAAGACGTCAGCCCCATTCTCCAGATTTAAAAAATTGAGGCTTAGAGAGGAAAAGAGTAACTGCCCAAGGTTGCACAGTCAGCAGATATCAGAGCAGAGACTCAAAGCTGAATCCACCTGTCTCCAAACTACTCTCAAACCCTACTCCTTAGAATCCTTAACAGGGTTGCTCTGAGCCTTCTCCCCACCCTGCTCCCCAAAGTTACACCAATATTTTCCTGTTAACATTGACCTACAAGTGTTTAAGTATTTGTACCTCACTGCATTCTATTCTGTTAATCTCTCCCATACACACCAAGTGCCCTATGATTAATTCAGCTTTCACTAATTGTCTTTAGTTCCCATTTGTGTTTAGATGAATAACTTACCTAATCAGTCTTAATTTTGTCCAATTTTATATCTACCCATCAAAACACATTTATGTGGGCCATATGGGGACCCTGCTAAAAGAATTACAAGGAGTTCCCTTTGGGCAAGAGTTATGCATGAGAAAATTGAGTTTGGTTTCATCACTCTCGTGCAAAAGCTTCCATTGGGTCCTTTCTGCTGATTTCATCAGCTCCATTGCTTGCAAGTTGGGAGCCTTTCCTTTGGGGTCTAGACACCATTTCCAAACATACTTCTTTCGTATTCCCTGACATAAACCCTTGTGTGACCCCCTGATTAACCTATTCTTTTCAAGGAAAAGAAACATGTCCTATTCACTACAATGAGCTGTTTGGTGAAGTTTATTCACAAGTATGCATGAATTATTTTCCTCTCTGTAACCCAGACAAGCCAGATCTTCTCATCTCCACATTATTTCTCTGGCTGGCTTGTCATTACACTTCTTTGTCATCCAAACTTGACCCATTCTTACTAATAACTAGAATGTGGGTGTTCTTTTAGAGCAAATGAAGCATGTTCATATATATTATCTCACCCAATTCCCACATTATCCCTCTGAGAAAAATATATTAAACATTTTTATTTTTCAGGTGAGGTATGTAGAGGTTACTTGACTGGCCCAAGGGTTGCCAAACTAATGAAGACTCTTGTTGGTTTTCTGACAGAGCCATTCTGATTCTAAAGTTCACCTTTTAGAGTTCTGCCATGCTGCCTCCCCCTGGTTCCATCTGCATCATGATATCTTTGCTTCTGACCACTCCCTCCTCTTGACTTCTTCAACCTCTGATGACAAAGACAGGTGTCTTCTTCAGTCCACCAATGTCATGATTGTATGAGCAACAAAATAAGCACACAAAGTAAAAAAACAGCATGCATGTTTTGCAAACACAGATTAAAAACAAGTCCTTTCCTCTCCTATATTCTCCTACCCTCAACTTTTAATCAAGCTCCTCTTTAAAGACATTCTGGCAACAACAACAGCCTGGGTTGTCTTACTGTGCTGGTGGCACTTAACACATACCACCTTGCAGTGAACGATCAGGTCCTTCCCCTCCATTTTCTCTGTGCTTTACCTAAAGAACAGGGGAGATAACCTTAAAGCACATATCCCAAAATGGGGTAGAGGAGGAAGATCTGCATGATTTAAGCCATTAATAGCAATTAAATTTACTGACTACTTGCCATATTCTAGAGATGGTTCTAATGATATTTTGTGTATTCAGTCATGTAACCCTCACAACAATGCCAAGAGGTGATGTACTCTTTGTATCCCCATTTTACAGATGAAGAAACTAAAACACAAGTAAAAAAAGTACTTGTCCAGAGGCAAAGCTTGGAAGTGTAAGAGTTGGAATACATATTAAGACTATTCTACCCTAGAGGTCTGTGCTCTATGACTCTATCTGTGCCTAGGATAGGTTAGAATTAGAAAAACAAAAAACAAAACCCCAAAAAACCTAGCAAGATGTCAGCTTGAAGAATGACTTGGAGCTCTACACAAACTGATTTTACTCATTTGGGAAAAGTCAGGAAGGGGTATAAAATGTCTGCAGCCCTATGGCAGCGATTTCACATGTGAAAGGGCATCAAGCCTATGTCAGCAACATCAGTCTGGACACTCTGCACCAACTGCCCTGTTAGCAGAAGTAATAATAATACCATCTACTATTTATCAACTAATTCCTATGATTCTCCCTGTCTCCCTACTACCTATGAATAAAGTCCCAAATCCTTTGTGCAGCCCTCAAGAACCTCCACAATTCAGAGCCTGTTCACTTTTTCAGACTCACCTCCCACTTTGTCCCTCCTCATCCTGTAAGCTCTGATAAAAACATGGGGTTCACTGCTCCTACTGCACCCTAATGTTTGAGGGCATTACTTATGCTCTTTTTCGCCTGGAAGGACCTTCTGGTCTCTGGTCCAGGAAGTTTCCTCTGGGCACACAGTTCGGAGGTGAGATCTCTTTCCTCTGGCCTCTAGAGCACCAAGTCCTCACATAACATCTGAATATTTACTTATTATTAGGACCTTGTCAGTTTGTGTATCTGTCATTAACCATGTAGCAGGATCCTTGAGAACGAGTCTGCTGTAATCACTTTTGTGTCCTAGCATCTAACACAGCACCTAACACGTGCTAAGTATCCAAAAGGTACTGAATTATTTATCAGATCGAGTATGGTACCTTGAATCCAGCTCTAATCTCAACAGAGCCTCATGAATGTGACGTTACCAAGCCAACTTTACACATGAAGAAGCATAAGCTCAGAGAAATCAAAGAACATATTCAAAATTTCATCTAATAAGCAATACATATAATAAGGAAGTGATAGAAACAGGAAGGGCTCAAACCTAACACCATTCAGAGTCTGGCATTGGTTCCCAGGTTAGCACACTGCACCACACTGACTTTCTCCCCACAAGTGAGATTACAGTTTGGGAAACAGCAAAAGAATCATGAATCATGAGAAATGCTGACACACAGAATAGGAGGACAGCTTTTGAAAGACTTTAGGCAGTTCTTTCTTAACACCCATGGCTTAGCTAGAAAGGGCTGGGCCCGTAGAACTTGGCCAAGCCTAAATCACAGTAGTAGGGAGGTAAGAGAGCCCTGGGATGGGTCGCATTAATGATGTTCCTCGTGAAAATAAAATAGTCATAGCTAATATTTCCAATCATTTACGATGACGTTGATGGTTTTAACTGCTTTATGTGTATGATAGCTTTCCCTTATAAAACAGGTACCGTCTTGATTTATTAAATGAGAAAACCAAGAGAAATTAAGTGACTTAAAATTTACACATGCCAAGTGAAAGAACCAGATTCCAAAACTCAAACTCAGACTGTCTGACTCCAGATCTTAAACCCATGACGAGAATCCTACACTGTCTGACTGGGGTTGACCTCCAACGAGGTGCTGACTCTGAGCTATGTCAGGATCCCAGACAAGGCCAGACAAAGGATGATGTCACCAGACAGGGCAGGATGTATTTGAGGTGGATTTGGAATTTGCACCGGGAATCCCCAGCATGCATTGCAGCTTCCTTTTTGACACGGGACTTGACTTGAGGGTAGAAGTGCTAAAGAACAAAGCCAGATAAGGTATTACTCTGATTACAGAATATATCCCAAAGTTTAATTTGAAAGCTTGTTTAATTCAGTGATTTGCTCACTCCAGTCCTTATAAACCCATGGATGGGAATGCTTAGGGACTGTGCCAATACACCCCTGATACTTGAACCAAGTCAGAAGCAGCAAGTCAGTGTTACCATGGAGTACTTAAATGGCCACCCCACATTGATCACTTATTTGAGGCCTTTTTGCAAATAGAATTAGGTCAATTGTATTAGACATGTGCTTTATTTAACATGGATCAGTAGTTCTGTCTCAAACCAAGCATAGCTTCCTTATGCCTTCTCTCTCTCTCTCACCAGCTAATGGGGTCCCTGGCAGCATATCCCTGTCAGACTGCTGCCAGCTCCACAAACGCTTGCTTACGTCTTCTTGAACCCACTGCACATGTTAAAGACAACTATGACCTCCCTGTAAACTGAGCCCCTTATAAACACTGAGGCTTCCACATCTCCTCCACCACCACCCAAACTAGAATTCGATATGAGGGAAACAAGATACATTGTACTTTCTAGAACTGACCTCTGAGTTCTCTTTTGCAAATTTTTTTAAAAATGCCACAGGCACAGAAACTCATCCCAATCTCTTGGGTCACTTTTCAATGGAATAAAAAGTAAGTAAACCTCTACAGGAAACAAATGAAGAAAGTACAAAACTACTGGCAAAAATTGCTGAATAATAAAATAAAGAAATTTAAATCATCCTCAGGGGTTAATTATATCCTGGACTCTGGTTGACTTAGCAGATGAAAAGAGCGAGCACAAGGCAACAACCAAAGAGAGCACGGTTTTTATCCCGAGTCTGCCCATCCACTGGCTTCGTGGCTGCACCTCAGGCGAGCTAGCAGACTCTTTGGCGTTCAATTACTCTTCTGCTGCAGAGAAATGATAACACCAGCAGAAGTCACAGAAGCGGACCTGAAAGCATTAGAAAGCCAACCAGTCTGTCTCTGTCTCTCTATTCTCATTGTTAATTCAAATGGAGATCAAGAAACCATCGCCCAGTGCCAAGAATGGAGTCTTCTTCTGATGAAAGTTGATCTCAGTAAAACTGAAGAAAAACTTTAGTTAATCATAGTAGTAAATATAAAGGATATAGATCGTCACCTCTTTGGACCCTTATTCTCATCTAGTGACAAGCTAACTTATTTCTCCATTTTCTTGTATAGCCGGACTTCTTGACCAGGTCCTCAGTATTGACAATCTCACTTCTTTTTCTATTTTTTTAAGGCAAAATAAAAATATAATGAACCCCATGTAATTCTTACTCAGATTAATCAATTATCCACTCATGTTTCATCCAGTTGATCAATTTCCCATTTTGTGCATCATTTTGAAGCAAATTACTGACATCATATAATTTGTCCCTAAATGTCAGTAGGTGTCATTGAGAGGATTATTATTTCTGTTTTTTGAATTTCCAGTCACTCCTCTAGAAGGGTACACTTGTCCATTACAGACATAGATGTGATGACAGATTGGTAGATCTTTCTCGGTTCTCTGGGAACTAGTGCATGGCCTACGTTTCTCCAATGTGTGATTTAACCATTCTGTTCCAATTGCTATATATTTTTTTAAGTTTTTGGGGGGTTTTTTTGGTTGTTGTTTTTCTAAGCAAGGTAGATACAACTTCCACATTGTCCAGTCTAATGGGAACTATTCTGTCCTAGCTATATTTGATTTTCTGAGTCCTTTTAATACTTTACAGTGAGATAGGGCTAAACTAATACTAACATTTGAGGTAAGTTACCTTGCCTTGTTAACATTTATTTTTTTAAAGCTTTAAAATGGGGGAAAGTTATAAAGCATCATATAACATAATTCTTGGCATAAATACCTACTCTATGAGAAGTAACATGACTAACACTACTTAATTTTCCATTTGGTTTCCATGGTGCCTCACCCTCTTTGTTTACTTCCTATTCATCATACCTTCAAATCACTTCACAGCCATAGGTTTTGTCAAGGTTGTTGTATTGGCATTGGAACCCAGGCCTTATTTCTTGGCTTTCTACATAATTATCTTGGGGGAGCTCATAGTCATTGCTTTAGCTCCCAAGTCCATGTATATGGCCTGATTCTCTTTGGCCTGGTTCCCCTTCATCCACTGCCAATGGGTACTTCCACTTGGGTAATCTCACAGGCTCCCCAATTTTTTTTAAATATTATATTTAGGGGCACCTGGATGGCTCAGTTGGTTAAGCATCTGCCTTCAGCTCAGGTCATGATCTTAGGGTCCTGGGATGGAGTCCCACATTGGGCTCTCTGCTCAGTACAGAGCCTGTTTCTCTTTCTGCCTACTGCTTCCCCTGCTTGTATGCTCTCACATGCTTTTGCGTGGTCTCCCCCTCCTCCAATAAATAAATAATCTCGAAAAAGAAAGATTTTATTTATTCATTTGAGAGAGAGAGAGAGTGAGTGGGAGGGAGAAGGAGAGAGAATCTGAAACAAACTCTGCACTGAGCACAGAGCCTGACTTGGGGCTCCATCCACAACTGTGAGATCATGACCTGAGCTAAAACCAGAGTCAGATGCTTAAATGACTGAGTCACCCAGGTGTCCCCACAAACTCCCAAATTAAACATTCTCTAATAAAATCTGTCCCCTTTCATCCCGAACTATTTCTCTATGAATTATCTTAGTTATCCCAGTAACTTTACTGAATCACACAGGCATTATTTTTTTTTATAAAGATTTTATTTATTTATTTGACAGAGAGACAGCCAGCGAGAGAGGGAACACAGCAGGGGAGTGGGAGAGGAAGAAGCAGGCTCCCAGCGGAGGAGCCCGATGTGGGACTTGGTCCTGGAACACCGGGATCACGCCCTGAGCCAAAGGCAGATGCTTAACGACTGCGCTACCTAGGCGCCCCCACACACGCATTATTTTTTGCGCTATATTTGGGGAATCGGGATAAAAAAAATATTACTTTGATTTTCTTGCTAATGAATCTCTCTGACAGCACAAGGTATTTCTACGCCATGTTTTTAATCCTTCATCTACCACACTAGCATTGCCTAGCTCAGTTGTCACTGTGTATTTGCTTGTTCCCTCCCACAGATGCACAGATCCTTCTAGGGAATAAGTCTTTATTTTTTGTAATCCCAGTGTCTAGCTCAGTGCCTGGCACACAGTTTTAAATTAATGCCCGTATTAGATTATTTTTTATATTATTGTGTGAAGTTGAGACCTCATGTGGGGAGACAATGGCAAAGTCTGGTTTCTATTGCTTTTATAGCTGTGGAAAGCACTTGTGAATGCCTGGATTAATTGCACTTTTAAGGTAAATATAAAGAAAGAGATAAGGCTAGAGGTATTTCATTTGGTTAAAGAAGGAGTAGCTACAATTTTACCCTCATCGTCATCATCAACCTTCAATGAAGAGAAAAAATACACCCATACTCATTTTCTCCTTCATCCTCATAAAATTTATTATATTGTATAGATTCAAACTCATCAAAGTACATATCAGATATGTTCAGTTTTTGTATGTCAATTATAGCTTCAGAAGCTGTTAAAAATAAATGAAAGAATGGTGATAAAAACTCCACTTAGTATAAGAAAGCCTATTAATTGCCGTGACAAATGTTAACAAAATTTTCTCCTCCCCCCAGAAGAGATTTAAAAACTGGAAGGAGAAATGAGATATACGTATAAATGACTATATGTAAAAAGCACCCTGCATCGAAGAGGGGTGGCAGGAGTTTTCAGGGAGCAGGCAGGGTATCAGCTGTACAAATCAGGGGAGGCAGAGTGCCTGGCTGGCTTAGTTAGTTAAGCATCTACCTTCAGCTCAGGTCATGATCTCAGGGTCCTGGGATAGAGTCCCTCTTCCAGCTCCCTGCTCAGCAGGAAGTCTGCTTCTCCCTGTCCCTCTACCCCTCCCCCCTGCTTATGCTTTCTCTCTGTCTCTCAAATAAAATAAAATCTTAAAAAAAAAATCAGGGGAGGCTTGGAGAGTGAATATGAACTGGCTTTCAGCTTCAGCAGGAATGGCAACATGCAGAAATAGGAATGGTGGGAGTAAATGTGAGAATCCATGTGCGAGCAATAAAATGAGAAAGCAGTGGATTCAAGGATGCCTGTATGTTTGCCAACAAGTGGGTATTTTGGTATCTTTGGAGCAGAGGAGGATTCACATGGAATGAGGTGGGTGCTGAGTTTGGTTGCAGTGCTTGCCTGGGCTGTGGATGGTCTTGAGTACCACGTGAGGGATGTGGATCTTGGAGGACTATGGAATATACACATCATGTTTGGGGAGAAGAGTGACAGATGTGATATACGAATACTGTGTACTATTTGCGTGTATATAAATGCCCCAAATTAATGTTGGTTTATTACCATCTACTATATGGTATATAGTTATCTATGTCAATATGCAGTAATTTTCTGCAATTTTGTTTTATCCTCTGCGCCCCACCCCCAATATAGGCAGTGTGCAATCCCGTTGGGAGGGTCTGATACTTGGTATAAATAAGAAAGACTTCAGAAGTTATATTCAGTTTCCCAGACTTGATATGAATTCTAGTCTATGATTTTCTAAGTGGAAAAAAAAAAAAAAAAACAGAACAAAACAAAACACAGTTGCTTACCATACTGGTCACTTTATTTTGTTGGGCATAGGGTGGCTATTGTTAATTAATTAATTAATTATAACAATCACATTGTATACTGTTAGAAATGTATATGAAGATAGGCAGATAAAAGTCTCCTGACCTACCTCTCTCCTACAAAACCAGGTCCCCTCCCTGCAAACAACACATTTCCAGTCTACTGTGTACCGTTCAGGGATGTTCTACGAGTATTCAAACTTATGGAGATATTTTTAATACACACATATTGGTGTAAAGATGAGCTGTTTTGCATCTTGCTTTTTTCACTTAACAACGTATCTCTGTGATCCCTTCAGATCAGCACATATAGAACTTCTTCATTCTTTGTTAAGACGTAGAAAATTACCTTGTATAGGTGTAGTATCGTTTCTTTAACCTGTCGTTCACTAATAGCCCTTTAGATTGCGACTAATCACTGCCATTAAAAACAATGTTGCGGGAAATAACTCTTCCGCATTCCACAGTTTGCTAATGTTTGAGTACATGTATAAGAAATTTCTAGGAGTGAGGCTGCTGAGTCAAAACATGAACAATTGCTATTTTTAGAGATAGTGTCAAATTGTCCTCTAGAGAATTTGTACCAATATACACTCTCCAATCAGCAATTAAAAGACTGGGTTTTTCCAAACACTCTCATCAAAATAGTTTTATTAATCTTCCCGATCTGTTCACGTCTAATTAAAGAAAAAATGGTATCTTGGTCTAATTAATTGGCATCTTCTATCAGCTTTGCTTTATCTAGATTCATTAAATATTAATATGTTTGGTATCCATGATTGTCATTTTCTAAATATTCAGCATTTTTTAGTGTTTATCATTCACTCTTTAACATGGGAGTTGTTTTAGCACATCGTTGTCTTTTGCTGTTCGTTCTTGTTGTTATTCAGTTTCCCAGTGGAGGAGTTAATTGATTTCCTAGCTTTTATATTGATTCTAGTTTTGCCCCATTGTGATCAGAGAATACGGTCTGAATTATTTCTGTTTGAAAACATATTGAGAGTTTCCTAGTGGTCATTTATTTAGAATGTTCTGTGGATCATCTGAAAAAAATATTTACTCACAATTATCAGGTTACAGAGTTTAAAATACATCTATTACACCTGCTTCTTAAATTATATTATTTCAGTCATGTATATACCTCTTTTGGCTGACTTGATTTTTCATGAAATGAAAGAGGGGAATCACATTCTACTATCAATTTGTTTCTGTAAATTTTTCCACAGGCCTTCATTTCTTTTTCTTGATATCTTCTTGTTATAGGAATTAGGCCTACACAAATGTAAGAGAAGCTGAAGAAGTGAAGGGCAGCAGGTGGCAGTGGGAGGGTCAGAAGGTCAGAAGGTCCCCCCATGGACTAGCGCTCATGAAACACCAGTGCAGAAGACAGTGGAGACTTTTAGACACTTTGGAGGAGCCATTATGTTCAGTCGTTGAAGTGGGACTGAAATAGAGCTCAGGGAAAACAGAAGCGGGTGGCCTATTGTAGTGAGTGCCTCTGTGGGTCCATAGCCAGCCTCTGGTGACGTACAGGGGACCACTGATAGTCAATAGGACTAGCGGTGGGCGGGGGGAGAAGAGCTGGATCTGGAGTGGAGGACAGTGAGGAAAACTGGAGCCCATACCATCTGTCTGTCTTTTGAACTAACCATGAAGACCTTCCAGAGGACACCTTCCAGTCTACCTCCCAAATCCACCTGAAGTCACCCTTCTGACACAAAGAGCCATATAGGAAAGGGAAATCTGGAGAAATATTATTTCCTGGTTTAACAAGGTTGGCTCAGTACAATCCAGCTCTCTTTGCTCAGTATCTTACTTCTAAACTCTAAATTATTTATTACAAGTGTGTCTCTCATATACAGTATAAAATTGGGGTTTGCTTTTGTCCAATCTTGGAATGTCCTTTTCTCATTTAATAGGTAAGTTCAGCTATACAGAATTTATTTCATGGCAGAAATATTTTTTGTTAGTTCCTCAAATATTTTCCGTACAATTTTATTCCTTGTAGCTTTAGAAAAATACTTTTCCAAGTAGTCTATGAGTTCTTAGCTTTGTTTTGCTTGTTTGTTTGTTTACATATTTATTTATTTTAATATTTTGTTTATTTGAGAGAGAGAGAAAGAGAATGAGAAGCGTAGAGGTTGGGGGGGAGAAGCAGGCTCCCCGCTGAACAGGGAGCCAGACACAGGGCTTGATCCTAGGACCCCAGGAACACAACCTGAACTGGAGGTGGACACTTAACCCACTGAGGCACCCCTTGGTTTTGTTTTAGTGACATCTGTGTGTGTGTGTGTGTGTGTGTGTGTGTGTGTGCGCACACGCGCACGCTGGCACACAGGCTCAGGTGCAGAGTGGGTATCTATTTTGAGTAGTTTGGAAGGCTAATATCTTTGCTCTAGTAGTTAACTTTAGAGCAATGATTGTATATAATATCCTTCATCTTCTCTTTCGTTGAAGAAAAACATCTGGTTATGATCTAATTAAATGAATCTTTCCTCTAACTCGCACTTACCTGTCACCACCTGATCTTAGTATGTGCTCTTTCTCAGTATTTACATTTATAATATTAAATATACTTATTCCCCTATTATTTGAAATTTTGGTGTTCAGCAACAGTCTGTAAAGAATGACTTCCTCTCATCTTCTAATACTTTTGCCCTTCTAAACTTTCTCCTTTACATCTCTCTCTGTACCATGTTTGTAACATGTTTGCATTTCTTTTTTTTTTTTTTTAAGATTTCATTTATTTATTTAGAGAGAGAGTGTGTGAGTGCGGGGAGGGACAGAGGAAGAGGGAGAGATAATCCCAAGCAGACTCCGCGTGGAGCCCAGAACCCAATGTGGGGTTCCATCTCACAACCCCAAAGATCATGACCCGAGCTGAAATCAAGAGTCAAGTTAGCCCAACTAATAGAGCCACTCAGGTGTCCCCATAATTTGTTTCGTATACTGTTGCTTCTTAATGCTTTCATGTCATTTCTCAGAAGAGAAGAGGAAATGCCTACTTCACTCTGTCAGATGCACGTTAGAAGAACATGGGTAATTTTTAACAGTTCAAAATAAATGACTCCCAAATTCGATCCTTTAGATGATATTAAAACCAGTTCATCTGCCACAGAGCATGCTGCTTTTAGGCACACACAAGTTTGTGGAAGCCCCGTAGTGGTGAACCACCTTTTCAGTACAGATATAATAGCAATTTCCTTAATACATTTCAGAAACCAAAAGTAATCAGAAAATGTGTTTTCCAAGTTGGGGTCATAAAGCCTTGCAGGAGATTTCCTTAGTGTCTCGCTTCAGCCGGTGTCCTCTTTATGCACCCACAAGTCTAACAAACCAGATTATGACCAAGTTCCCAACACATTAAAAGCACAAAATCAGAATTTTCGAGAACTGTATTGAGTAAAGCTTACATCCTGGCAAAAAGCAAGGAGATGCCAGGAAATGTAACAATACAAGGTCATCAGGACAAGCTTCATTAGTATGCGTCAATGTGTTCACAGAGCCCCGTGCCCAGAAGTTTCTACTTGCGAACCCTCGAAATTATTAATAATTTTACCTTTGAATTTGTACTTTGTAAGAGATGTCCAGTGGGACAAAGAAGCATGTGTAGGGGGCTTAGAACTTCGGCTCACAGATGGATTTTGAGCTGCCAACTTCCCCACCCACTGATGCTCCAGGCTCCCACTCCTGGCACCCACATAGGGACAGCTGCCACCCTCCACTCATGGCAGGACCTGGTCGCACACATGGAGAGCGTTAGGAATAAACACACATTTCACGGCATCTCAAGGTGGATCATGACAGCTGTCCCTGTGCCAGGTGGGTAACACGAAGGCACATTAGGCAGGTGACTCAGTGGAGGCAAGCCTCTTTCTCACTCCTAATGCAGATGCCAAACATGTCCTGGAACAGACTTCCCAATCCCTTAGGGGCTGCCTACCTGCCATAAACTGGCATGCAGGCCCTTGGGAAGGGGACACCAACTTTCTCACTAAGCCCTGGCCATGGTACATCTGTTGGGCAGCTGGTAGGAGGGATAAACTGACCATTGGTGAGCCCATGAGCACCTGTGAGAGTCTGCACTCACCAAGCGAGTATCCCTTTGCCTGGCCGAGTGTGACGTTAAATTAAAAAAAAAACAAACAACAAAAAAAAAAAACCACTTTGTAACAGGTCAAAGACACTAGGAAGAAAGGAAAATATATGTATATATATTTTAATACTTTTAATGGCCCCTTTTTCTGTTTATTTTTTAAGAAAGGACCCAGGTTTTTATTTTGCAGTGGGGTTCTCAAAGCATGTACTCAGATCCGTAAGTAATTTAGGTACAAGACAAATTGCTTTACTAATGTTTCTAACTTTTATTGCATAATTCCATGAAATTATAATGAGTGCTCAAAAACACTATTACAGTTTATACTCTGGACACCAAGCACATGGAGAGATAGGAATCAGGGTTTGGTTGTTTGCTTGCTTCAGTAGGTCCAGTCATGTGCAGAACATCTCTCCAGGTTTTGATTGTCTTGCTGTCAGCTCAGTGGAAGCATCTGGATTCCAATTTGCGTCATCTTCCCATTAAATCATCTGAACATATGCACGGACTTCCTCCTTGGAACTAAGCCCAGGGCTTCCTATTTAGGAGTGGGTGGGATATGCAAGGGTAGGTGACATGCTGAATAGGGATTCCACTTGTCAAGCTCTCTGTGGGCTCCTACCGTCAGTGAATCCACACGCATGGAGTTGGCACTCTGTTTGGCTCTAGGAGGGGGGAGGTTAAGACAATAAAGAACTTTTTTGTCTTTGGGAGCTTGGAATCAAACTGGCAGCTAAGCACATAGGCACATTAAAGAAAAACAAACAAAAAGCATAATACATTCATGATGCTGCCAAATGAGCCATGCCATCAAAGAGCTATAAGGAAGGGAGAACTCTGCTTTTTGAATACTTGCCATAGACATGGCACCGTGCTAGCATTTCCCATAGGTGACTTCATTTTTTCCTTCCACCCATCCTGAGAGATGGCTATTGGTATTCTCATTGTAATTACAGACAATGCAACTGAGTGGCATATAGCTTAGGCTGCTCCCCAGGGTCACACAAGTGGTTGGCATTCAAAGGCAGGTCTATGTGACCTCAGAGCATTCTACTTTAAGAGCGTACCTCCCAAGGACAACTGTCTCTATTTATTCAGTACATTTACCATTCAAAGAACTCTTCATCTATTACCTCATTTGATCTTCACAAAGGCCCTTGATAGAGAGCTCACCACCAGAAAGGGGAGCCGGGGACACAGAGGGGGTGAAGGACCCAAGTTCATTATCCATTCACACGTGTGGTTGCTCTGATCTCCCATGATCTCTACTTGTCTGGTAAATGAATGGACTGAAAAATGACTGTATAATCAAAGTGCAATTTGTCCAGGGTGGTACTGTATGAATAATTTATGTAGCATAAATACTGCTGGATGGAGCACTTAACTAAACCCTTGATCAGATGCCTGTTATTATCTGGCTGGCAGACAATCAAAAAATGAAATGAAATTTGGGCAAATTCCATACACACTTGGGAAAGGCCACAGAGAGCAAAGGAAGAACAGAAAAAAAGAGGGGGAAGTATTGAGAGTTTAAAGTGAATGTAGATTTCTGGGACTGCTGGAAGCCCATTATGAAAACAGGCTAAAGCATCGCAGCATATCTTAGAGTTAAATTATGTGTAGTGACTGTGATTGCGGATAAACCAGAGCTTCCTTTCTGGCTATGGGATGGGGGTTGGGTGTCTCCTACATTTTCTGCCTGTAGCGACTGATTCTGACATTGTTCCCGGGATCCATATCACCTGTACGCTGATAAATAGGAGTCTGTTACAGTGTATATTTGACAATTCATGGAACATAAAATTAGTGATCTCTCCAAGACCCTCAAATCATTGTACCCTCACCTTGTGCTCCATGAGTGATGTGGATACCTGGAAACAGCCCTCATGAAGAAATTACAAGATGCCTGGAACAAAACCAGAAGGGCAGCCATGATAAGCAATATTGAGTGTTCAAAACTCTGAGGCCCTGGGCCAATGATACATTGGGAGTGCCATAAAAATTTCTGTTAACACCACATTGTCTTCTTTCTGGACTTTGTCCACATTAATCATAGAGTCGGTCTCCCTTCCAAGTAACAGCTTTCATATCTGACTTCACAATTTCTCCAAACCCAGAGCTCTGAATCACCAGCCTGTGCCTGTCCAGAGATTTTTCATCGCCATCTAGTTCAGCACACCCACTGCTATGGTGCTGCTCAGGCCCTTCCCACTTCTGTCCCATCCCGGGAGACATCCCTGATGGGTGACAACGTCTGCAGTGATTTATCCCTCACTGAACATCAGAGTCCCACCTGCTGGAGTTTGCTGGGCTCTTGTGCTGCTATAATATAATAGTAGTGTCTGATATGTCTTCCCAAGGAAATTTAAACGTCTTGAGGGCTAACAGAACACATGTCTTTTCCATTCAGGTATTTGTATGTAAACCTGGCTTGCCCAGTTGTCAAGCTAAAAGAACGAACCAATGCCTGTCACTGGCTGGCTTCTTTAATATTCACAATGATTACATTCCAGTTCACTCACTTTGGTTTTTCATTCCTTGATATCATTTTCCCTAGTTCTCAAAGACATTGAGTTCCCATTCGAGCTCCTAGTGCCGCCTTAGGTTTTCCTAGAGTTGACTGCGTACCTTGACCTGATGTTCAGATCAGATCCAGGGCTCTGTCTCAGACACGAAACATTGTTCTCCCTCCAATTAGAAGCCTCAAAATTCCATCTATGAGATGTTCTGACCACCTGTCTTGCTCAAGGGACCCATGTCAGCTGTGCCAGCTTGTCACACTCCTCTTAAAGAGGACAATTAAATTAGTTATCATCCTTCTTTACAAAATAAAAGTACTTAGCTTAACGATGCATTACAAAGTGATTACCTGTGCAGGTAAGATTCATATCAAGGAAAGAAATATCGCTGCCACCCAAAAGCCCCTGACTGAGCCCCCATACCACCTCCTCCCTCTTCATGAAAGACAGCCACCTCTCCTAGTGTTGTAGTAACCATTTTCATGTTTGTTTGTTTGTTTTTGTAGTTTTATCTCTGCGTAAATCATCCCTAAGCACCATACATTTTTAGCTCTATAAATAGAATCATTTTGTATTTGGCTTCTTTTGTTCCATATTATTTTCTTTTGAGATCCTTTCAAGTTGTTATTTGTAACTATAGTTCATGAATTTCCAATAGTAATTAGGGAAAAATTCACTAAAGAAGACTGCATATACAATTGACAGAAGGTCTAAAATTTTTAAAATCCTGACAATATAAACACCAATAATATCAGGTGTTATACTGCCGGTGGAAATGTAAATATATACAGACACTTTGGAAACCAGTTTGCTATTAGATACTGAAACTTGTGATGTGCATACCCAAGGCCTGTAATTTAGCAATCCTACTCCTAGATATCCATCCCCCAGAAAGGCATGTACTATTTATACCAGGAAACATACACAGGAATGACCATAGCATTATTCACAGTATCAAAAACTGGAAATACTCTAAACAAATCAAGACTAAGAGACAAATTATTACATTCATACAATGAATTATGATGCGTGAGAAATCTTAGAGTTTTAAAGTTTTTTTGTGTATGGAGCATCTGGGTGGCTCGGTTAAGCATCTGCCTTCAGTTCAGGTCATGATCTCAGGATCCTGGGATCAAGGCTGGTGCTGGGTTTCCTGCTCAGCGGGGAGTCTATTTCTCTCTCTCCCTCTCCTTCACCCCTCCCCCACATTCATGCTGGCGCTCTCTCTCTCTCAAATCAGTCATCAATCAATCAATACATTTAAAGTTTTTTGTGTACTTTTCTGTATAGGTGTTATATTTTTCACATATACAAAAAGGCTAAAAAAAAAAACCTTCATTTAACAAATTTGAATAGAAGTAGAACTCTACACCCCCATGCTGAGTAAATGAACTACTGGGTCTGTTCAGGCCTTCTGCCCATTTTTCTATTGGATTATATATATATATATATATACACACACACACACACATATATGTATGTATACATATATATATATTATTTATGGGAATTCTGTGTATATTGTAGATAGAAACCCTTGGTCTATCATGTGTCATAAACATGTCCCATCCTATTGTTTCTTTGTTCGCCCTTCTAATTAAGTTCAAACAGAAGTCCTTAATTTTAATGATTTAGTTCAGAAATGTTTCTCTTTATAGCATCTTGTATCTTATTTAAGAAATCATAAGATGTTCTATCATCTACAAGCTTTATATTTTACCTTTCACATTTGTATCTATCATTTTTCTAGACTGTATTTTTGTGGGTGATGTGGACTGAGGTCACATTTTCTTTTATTTTTTTCCAATTGTCCCAGAATCATTGAAAAGACCATCATGTTTCCAGAGCTTACTGTGTCGCTTTTGCTATAAATCAATTGTCTACATGTATGGGTCTATTTCTAGGTTTCTGATTCTGTTCCACTGGTCTATTTGTCTAACCTGGAGCCAATATCACATGGTCATAATTACTATAGTTATAATAATTCGTGATAGATGAGAGAACAAGCCCTCCCACCTATTCAAGAGCACCATTAGCTCTTCATGTCTTTTGTTTTAAATTTCCATACAAATTTTAAAATCCACTTGTCAAGTTCCAAAACAAAATGAGTTGCAATATTGGTCAGGATTACACTGAAACAATAGACCAGTTTGGGAATAACTGACATCTTTACAACATTAAGTCGTGAGCCAATGAATTTGGTTTGTCTATGTCTCTCTTTTCATTTATTCAAGTCTTATTTTATATTTCTCTCAATAATAGAGTTTTCTACATAGAAGACTGTACTTCTTTTGTTCAATTTATTCTTAGGTATTTTATATTTTTGAGGCTGTTATAAATTGTATCTAATTTTCAAATATCGTCTCCTAATTTTTTGTTGCCAGCACAGAGTAGTAAATGTATTTTAGTAAGTTGACCTTGAATCCATCAGCCTTGCTGACTTCGTCAATCCTAATAATTCATCTATGGATACATATTTTCTATGTATATAATTATAGCATACATGATTAATGCTAGTTATATATTTTCCTCTCTGATCTTAATGTTTAAATCATTCTTTTGCTGTACTGCACTGGATAGGTCCTTTAGTACAATGTTAAGTAAAAGTGAACAATGGACAATCTGTTACTTCCTCATCTCAGAATAATAGCTTTCAAAGTTTCATCAGTAAATATGTCTGTTCGCATTTGTTTATAGATTCCTTTTATCAGATGAAGAATTTCTCTTCATATATGCTATGTTCTATCTCTATATTAGTAATTGCCAAGTACTTTTTCTGCATCTAAGATGATTTTTTCATTTTGTTAATATAATTAATTCCACTAATTAATTTTCAAATGTTAAACCAACCTTGCATTCTAAAATACACCCAAACTGCTCATGAGAAATATTTATATATAAATATACATTTATATATATAAAATGGAATGTTATGATATTATGATAATAGTATCTGATATTATGGTGTTATCATATCATGACATATAAAAATCAAGATTTCTATATATCCTTTTTAGATGTTGCTAATTCAGTTTTTAACATATTTCTGCATCTGCTCTCAGTTAACACAAATCCATAACAATGAAGACAAACATTGACTTATTCGAAGGGCTGGTTTCTTTAGGTAAAAACAAAGAACTGACAGGAAGGAGAATGTGGGAGGAGTTCCTTCCAAAGGAAGGTTCAGACCAGACTGGATCTCAGATTGTGGGTCCCCCCTCTGCTTTTATAACAAGGATAAAGTGGGCAACAGGTGTTCAAACTAGAAAATGATGGACGGGGCACTGCCTGCGAGGGTGTGAGTCCTCCCACCTCAGCCCCCACAGCAGGAGCACATGACCTGTTACTTTCCTCAGGGTTACAGGAGGACAGAGGGTAACTTCTCTTCTGCCCGGTTATTGACACAAAGGAATCTGAGAGAAGGGAAGGGGTGACAAGAGCTGTGCTGGTAGCTAGCTGGGCATCCGCAGTTTTCGTAATTATACCCGTGTACTTGGTCTCCTGAGGTGAGCTTTGCTGTTGCTCTCCATTTTGGTGGCTCAACATGGGCTTCCTGGCTGTGCACGGAGCACAACAGATACCTGGAGTTCTCTTAAGGTGGCTGTGCTCCTCTTAGAAGATGAACTCTTCCTTTCTTACATGATTTTAAATGTGTAGCCCAGAACTCCTGGACATTTTGGGCTGTTTCTATTATGAATTTTGAATTTATCTATTAATAACTTTCAAGTATCTGAGTTTCTGTTAACACTGCCTTAAAGAAGGGCTATTCTTCAGGATCAATGTCCCCTGTGACCTTCTTCCTACATCATCCTACTTGGTTATGTATTTCAGGGTTGCATATATTTCCCCAACAAACTTGGTTCTAAATCCAATACAGTTCACTGCAACTGAACTAGAATCTCAGGTGAAAGAAGGCAGGCCAGGACTTTTAAGAAAATGAAACATGGTTACAATTTTAAGCACAAGTCTTTGGCATGTTTTGCCGGTGTTTCCATTTTACTGCCCTTAAAACTCTAAGGGATTTCTTGAATTACTTTCTCCCCTACCTGTTTCCCCAAAGAGTGCTACAGACTAACAGTATCAACATAATTCTCAAAGTGTTGCTTCAGCTTACCTTCTCCTTACTTCCTTTTGATTTTCTGGTTTGGCTTTCAGAGGATGCAAACCAAACGAACATTTTCAGTCATCCTAGGACAGAAATCTGAGGCCAACTCTGGCCCCTTTAGCTAAGCTTCACGTTTTCTCGAAACTACCTCATTCCACTTTCCCAGTTGATATTTCTCTATCACTATTTAGCATACTATGCATTTTATTTAATTAACTTGTCTCTTCTCCCCTCCCTTACCAGAATATAAACCCCACAGAGGCAGAGATTTGACTATAAGTATCCCTGATGCCTAGAACAGTGCGACATGGCATTTATAGCATATACTCAAAAAATATTTGTCAAGATAATTATCTCAATTTAAAACAAAATGCATTGAATTCTAAATTATCTAGGCTAGTTTGGGGTGAGGAGTTAGGTTGAAGGATGGGGGAAAGGAATATTCAAACGATCAAGCACAAATCTGACCACTGAGAGCAGTGGTCCTCAAATGCAAATTCTGAGTCCCTGCCCCAGGGTGACTAAACCAGAAACTCTGGGAGTGGGATTCTGAGCAACATGGGCTTTAGGCTCCCCAAAGCATTCTGATGAGTGCTCAAGTTTGAGAACCGTTGGTCTATGTCTTCTTTAAAAAGAGAGACCGCTGTTTTATCTTAAAATCATCCTGTTTCCGTTCTGAGAGAGGATTTAAAAAAAGAAGATCATGACTATGCAACATATTCATATGAATATGTAAATGTATACACACATTAAATACGTACACACACTCACACAGGCATTTAAGAGCCACACGTATATCCTCCACTGCTTTGATAATTGAAGAGCGTTAAAAGCCACAATACCTGCCTCAGATTGTCATTTGTGTATGCTACATGTCTTGCATTCATCTTAGAAGAGCTGACAAGTTCTTCTCAGACCTGTCCCTTCCAGAGGACACCCCCGTTAGGGGGTTGATTGAAGGGATAGGAAGGAGGGTGCAAAAATAATGAGGCTTATTTCCCGGTAAGGAAGTGACATGACAGTAAGCCAGTTTGCTTCTTAAATCATCATGACCAGGTCTGCTTGGGGGAATTCTGTGCTTTACAGAGAACATGGGAAGAGTGTTTTGGAGGGGGAGAAGGGTAGCGGAAGGTCAAGGAAAAATAGCTCTGTGATAGAGGTCATTCTTTTTCATCCAAGGTGCCTATTCTATGACTTATGAAAACCTGGTATTGATACCTTAGGGAGATGAGTGAGGTGAGGAGAATAGATATCTGCTAAATGCCCACTATGGACTGAGAGTATCTCAATCTTCATAATGACATACTGTCTAAAATTACATCTCCAATTTAGAGAAGGAAACTGCAGTTTACAGCGACCATACAGTTTGTCCAGGATCATAGATCTAGTCAGTGGGGTCATTCAATAGCAATTACTATATGTTTATTGTTGGACACTCTAAGGCAGTGATTCTCAAACTTGGGACCACCTCAGGGGTTTAGAACATACTCATAGCTAGGGTCCAACTTATAGTTCCTGATTTAATTATTCTGTAGAACAACCTGGACATGAGGATATTGAAAGGGTCCTCAGATCACTGGATGGCACAGCCAGTTTGAGGACATCTGCTCTGGGGATAGAGCACAAGCTTCAGTGGATGTCAGAGTCTGATAAAAGTGACAGACACAGCAGTTATGGTACAGAGCCCGAAGTGGTGTCTAATAATAACAGTGACCTGTGGGTGCCATGGGAGCACTGAGTAGTTGCTTCTTAACCAGTCTGCACGTCCCTGCCCAGAATGTAAGCAGGCTGACAAAGAACAGAGAGACAAAGAAGGAGAAGGGACATTTGTGGCAGAAACATAGTTTACATAAAATGGGGAGGAACAGAGATGAGCTAGAGAGAACGTGGAACCTGAGGAAATGATAGGTGAGGGGAAGGGAAAAAAGCCAGGTCTGGGCAAGTATCTCTGAAAGACTTGAGGCATAAGCAGAATATTAAAAGATGGATAGAATAGGAAGAGTCTTAGAGGAAATGAAGTTAGATTTAGGAGAAGCTAGAGTTATAGAGAGTTTAGAAATGATCTGATCTGATCAGCTCATTTTACACATGAGGAAACTGAGAAGGGGAAGGGTTAGTCAACCTGTCCCAAGCCAACAACCAAATCATGTCAGGGGCAGAGACCCCATATAATAGGCTTGGAGACTTCCAGGCAAGTTTCAACCACTGAAGTGCTGTCAGGAGAAGTTACATTAATGAAAGCACAATGATCTTTGTGTGTCTGAGTGAGAATACTGGTTTTACAGAGAAAAGTAGACACCAACTGAATGGAGACAAATATTGCTTTTATCTTGTTGTATGACCTCAGAAAAGTCCCCAGGCACGCATTCACCCATACTCTGGTCTTGTTTCCAAAGATGCTCTTTTTTTTTTTTTTTTTTTTTAGCACAGTTGTACATGGGAGGACTATATGTTCAATCTATTCTTTGTGTCTTCAGTGTGGTATAAGTGAATAGATTTTGGAAACACCATGGTGGATTTGGGATATTCAGACCGTCCAATGTGTCCCTAGTTTTGGCTACCACCATCGTACTGGCAGTGTTTCTTCACCTTAAAAGGATGGGAGCTTTTGGTATTACTGCTCTACCCACTCCACACACACACACACAGAGGTGTGCACACACATCCATGGCCTTTGCTTTGAATTAAAAGAGTTTCCATAAGTGTCCCGTGAGTTTCTTAACTCAGTCTGCTTTAGGTACAGACTGGCCATTTAAAGCACATTTCATCAATGCAAACCATTGATGAAAAAAATGCAACACTTCCTCCCCAGCTGGTTTTCTAGCACATTTTTACATTTTCCTTCCCTGCTTCCCATACTTATTTTCATCCCCGAAATATTTCAGAGGCTTTCTCCTTTATCTGTATTTTGGTTTCATTGAAGTCTGCACAGTCAACACAATTACTGCTTATGTCTGGCTTCCAGGACTTTTATCATTATTGAGGAGAAACGCAAAACCAAAAGCGCATGCCTTTGTGGTCAAATGCTGAATTGGGCTTTAAAAGAGTCTACATTCGGGAAATTTCTGGCATATTTTGTCATGAGATGTTATCAGAGGAAATGAGATAAGGAACTTATTGTCCCCATGCCCCAACCCAACCTGAATTACCCAATGCACCCAATTTTTGCAACCCCCATCAGGACCTGAAGCTTTCCCTACCACTGCAACCCACGTGTTGATCTTTCCCTTATATGAACATCAGCTGAGTTTTATATCATGTACCAAACAATTTAGCACTTAGCGCTAATTAAATGAGGTTAAATAAAATCACTTCTCTAGAAGTGCCTGCTGTGAACTGTAGTAGACAGATGCATGGGACTATTACCACCATTAATTAGATTAATTGCCTTTTGTATGTTCATTCTTTCTCCTCGACTCTTTTGTAAGCTCTCTACTGAAGGTTTATATCAGCTAATTCATGACAGAAAGAGAGGAGATGCTAAATAGCTGTGGATTAATGAAAGATGGAATTTTGTGGAGGGTCTGATCCATAGCTCCTTATAGAAGGTAGTCTCATTTCCTCCTGCCGCCATTTTCTCCTTGAAAATTCTCGCTCATCCCTGCAAAGGGAACAATGCCAGAACTCTAGCCAGCTATATTTAGACAGCCAGAAATGAAATAACTGTAACATGATTGATAACCTTAAGTCCAGGAAAATATTACTAATTAAATCGTGAAACATTAGGCAGACTGTCAAGCACAGATATATTTAAAGTCGTAACAGCTCTTGCTTATTTTTAAAGTGTTTGCATATTGAATGGTTCTGGTAAAATTGTTTCTATTTATCAGACCAAGTATAAAGTGCTCATTTCCATGGTATCTGCAAGCGTAACAGGCAATCTAAGAGAAATCCGGGTCCAAGAGAGCAATTCAGAGAATTGGTCAGGTTCTACGAATCTGAGCCTCGCTCAATTTTGGAATTAGAAAATCGAAAACTTTATAACTTCTAGAATCAAAGTGTGTGGGTGAGGTAAGACAGAAAGGAAAGATAGAAGTAACCAAGCTACAATTTACTGAATGCCTATTTTGTGTCAGGCTCATCCACAGATTACTAACCTTACTAGTCCCATTTCACAGATGAGAAAACCCAAACACAGAGATGGAAAAAGAAAGAAAAAGTGAACAAAGATCATTTACCCCATATGGTGCAACTAACAAGGGGCAGATCGTGCTTTGAGCTGAGGGCCCTCTAAAGCCAATGCCAGAGCTCCTTCTGCTAGTTGAATTCCACTTCCTCTGAGGGATCTTCCTTCCATGCTTACTACCTTTATATCTGGTAAAACCCTTAAATTTGGTGATAAGAAAGGCTAAGAAAAAATTATCTCACATGAAAGAGTAGGTGAGGGTATAATTCTTCTTCAGAAGTGATCACATTCGTGAGTTAAATCCTTTTAAGGGGTGAATCTCTAAAGCCAGGGAGGAGTGAAGAACCGTTGGTGGGCTTTAGGGTCAAGCAGATCTTTTGTCCCACTGGCAGTCAGACAGAGGATGGTGTGACCACTAACATACTACTCCTCAATTACAGGAGTCCTCGCCCCCTTCTGTAGAATGGGGTAATGATACCTACTTTGATTGTGTTTAAGAAGATTGACTGGAGATAATGGTAAGATATCTACAAGATGAGAAAGGAAAGGGGAAGACGGGGAGAGAGCAGGCCTTCCCAACATTTCCAAAATTGCATTTCTATGAATGTTTGCTTATTCTCTGTTTAAAGATGGCCTTTGATATTGCATATTGTACAAATTTTGGCAAACATAATAGGCACATCCTGCTCCAGCACAAGATATTAGATTGAGCATAATAAAATTCTGGTTTAAGATGAAAGACCTGAAAATCATGTTAAATAGGATAAGGAAGCCTTAATTGGAGCTTCAGCGTGATTGCTTTAAAATCTCTTTATCTCGGTTTGTTATTTTCCCATCTGATCGGGAGGGAAGGATGACCCCAGCTGACCTAGCTTACATTCATTCTAACAGGCTTTCTGTCACTGTTGCAAATGAGTAAACAGATACTGTCCCTAATCCTGAGTGCTGCAGAATCACAGTGAATTACATGCACGGAAGTAAAGAAAGGTCTTTTGGCATTAAATCCCAACCTGGGACCTCATCTTCATTCCCTATGGATTGTCAACTTGCCAAAATCAAGGCTACAAGCTATTGTTGTAATTAGACTTTGAAAATCTTCTTCTGATTTCTCTTTTTCTATAACAAGGATTTGCTAGTTAAAATTATAAATTGCAAATATATTGCCAGGGTCTGGATCTGATCATCTTTCATTTCCTCCCTGAGCTCCAAGAAATTGCTTTTGTTTTCAGTGTTGAATTTGGGTGGTTTAAAAGTGCTAATTCTGCTATGAGTGAGTGGAGGAGGGAACGAGAAGGAAGTGCAGACCCTTTCTTCCGTGGGCAGCAAGGGTCCTTCCCAAGGCCAATGCAGCATCTTTGGCCCCACCTGGTAAGAGTCATCCACAGCATTGCTCTGCAGACTTCCTCCCAGCTACCTGTCCCCTTCTTTCATGCACGCTGATCGTTTCACATGAAATGACTGCCTTTTGGCCTATCCATGCAGTGGTCATATATTTTTGAGGGTGAAAGGAACACAGTTAATTATTATGCCTGAAAAAGATTCATAAACTGAGACCCATCTAGGCCAGCCAGGATATTCTGGTCACCCCAGTTATGCTACCCTCCTCTCCAGTATTCTTTGACACCCTGCCAAACATTCATTGTGAGCCCCCAGGTTCTTCTTGATATTTAATCTTTTCTTTTTTGTTTTTCTGCATGATTTTTTAAAAAATACTTTGAATATGTACTTTATCTCACCAACTAGGTTTCTAACTTCAGCATAGAGACTCTCTTCCTTTAGTGCCTAATAAAGTGTTATGGGGTGGTCAGAGTAGACATTCAAACACTGAATGAATAAATACACATCAATTAAAACTATTTTGGATGGTTTCTTTCTTTCTTTTCTTTTTTTTTTTTTTTGTAAATGGGAAAGAAGAAAGGGGATGCTGGTATAACAGTAGCAATCCCAGAAGGATAAAAATGCCAAGAATAATATTCATAATATTCTGTAAACATTAGCAGCAGCAGCTGCTTTTGAAGTTTGATTTCTTTAGAAAAATCTAACAACCAGGGTACTAGTTGACCTGTTTTCCATTAATATGAGTGCTTGTGCTTTAAAAAAAGAAGCACTGGCCTAAGGACATCAGTTGACTCAGAGTATCTTCTTGACTCTGATTGAACAGCTGTGTGACCTTAAATGTGTTATTTCAAGTTGATGGGGCTCCACTTTTCTGATCTCTTTATTGGGTTAATAAAGCAGATCTTTTTTTCTCTAATTCACAGCCATTCTGTGACGATGCATTTGATACTATGACCATTAAGATCACATTCTAAATGGGAGATGCTTTATTGTTCCTCCTATTAGGAATGCAGTAGGGTGTTTCTGATACAGGATGATTAGTTATTCCTAACTTCACTTGCAGATAAGGAGGTGGAGATGAAGGGTTAAATAAGTTGACCAAGTTTGTAACTGCTGGAGCTGGGATTCAATCGGACTCTGTAATCAGGAATTGAATTGTGTCATTGCTTCAGCAAACCCAACAATTTCCTGATGGGTAGGTGATTGGGAGGTAATAGATTGGGAATTGATCTCAAGATTCATTTAGCTGCAGTGATTCCATGCAGATTCAATCCGAATGTGTTTTTGTAGGTACAGCTGCAAGACATTGCTTTTATTTCTCTATTGAGGAAAGTGGGTGGTTTCTATGCAGAAGCTAAATGAAAGCCTTTTAGAGGGGGGAAAAAAGTCCCACCGGTATGTTACAAGCATTCCTTTGTTTACATACGTTTCCTTCCCACTACACAAGTTTTAGAAAGTGATTCCATCTCTTATGAACCCCACTTTTTAGATCTGCAAGGACAAGGACAATGTTTCATTTAGCTCTCTGTTCTGACACTGCCTCAAGCATAGGCATGTGTAAAGATTGGATGAAAACCAAGGGCCTGGTCCTCTCCGGGTAAGACATCGAAGAGGCATGAGCAGAAGTAGATTCATAAGTATCTATTTAGTCTATTGAATGTGTTCACATTCTTTTCGGGGAAAAAAAAGGAATACATGGGGGTGTCCTGCTCTACCATGGCAGGATAAAGGAGAATATTTAAATGTGCTATACGGGCAGTCCAATTAGGTTTAAAAGGAGCCTGTTTTCAGAGCACACCTGAGCAGGAAAGATGTTGACACACCAAAAGGGCACTGAAACCTCTCCCATGGCCATAGTCTGAGGGGATGCTGCCATGGAGCGGGGGCGTCAGAGAACACAAAAGCAGGGACGTACAGCTAGAGAGACACAGAAGAGCAGAGCCTGGCTCAGAGTCAGCCAGAAAGGACTGGGGCTGTATCCGTGATCAACATCAGGGCCCCAAGAAAGAGGCAGGCATCCAAACTGTGAAGAGGCCAAGCACTGAACCTCAAGCGTGCACGTGTTGAGGCTACGTAACAATTATCTTGTTCCTGAGTGGAAAGGCCTGGATATTTGGTTCTTCTTTTTGCTTCTTCTTTACAGATTGCTGACTATAAGAGCCCACAGCCTTGCAGGTGGTGCTCACTATAAAAAATGGGCATGGTCACTCTCAACAAATCTTTCTGTTGGCTTCAGGCACTGAAGAGTTTATGATAGTTAGATATTTGAATATAGTGTGACATGCCCAGCTATTGGAGTTAAAATTTTCTTGCACAGATAGATATTCCCTATGGAATACGGTCTTCCTGTGACTTGCATTTATCTGGACTTATTACATAATATACTTCCAAATGGGTCATCCGACTTTTCCATTCAGATAATTCTGTGAGATAAACAGAATCAACCTTATTGACCCGATTTCATAGATCAGCTGTTTGGTTAATTATTATTTCTCCTGGCGATATCCAAATATTCAAACAGTATGAACATTTAGTAATTGTGATATAATAATAGTAATACTAAAATAACAATGTTAACTAATAACTAATATCTAATGAGCACTCACTATGTGTCAGGCACTCAGCTAACAATTATCTCCATTTCTCACCTGCAAATTGGAGATATAATTACTGTCTCGTCAATTTCACAGGGTTGTTGAAGAGTTAGATGCAGTAATGAATGGCCAAGTGCATAAATACCACTCAATAATAAGTGTTCACTTATCAGCCTGCCAACTGTATAAACACACTCCTCTCCCTCGCTCACTGAATCAATTGTCAGTTCTGCTTTTCTCAGGCACCTCTATACATTTCTCTCTTTAAGTCCTTAATAATGATAACGACAGAGCAATAATAATAAGGATAATAATACTACATTTCTTCCATTGTGGAAGCCTGTCTGGTTTGCAAAACACTTTACATATTTGATCTACAAACCATTCCTGTGAGGAGAATAGATCAGATACTATAATCCTCATTTTCCAGAAGAGGTGTCTGAAATTCAGGAAGACTGACTTCTCTAATTCATGTCAGTAGCAAGGTGGAACTCACACCCAGAGTTTTGTCATTCTCCTCCACAGCTGCCTCTGTCTTAAGTGCCTGTTCCTCTCCCTTCGAAGTCCTTTTGTCCAGAAAAAAAGTGCCTGGAAGAGTCCCTCCGCCTTCTTCAAAGCTTCTTACGTCAACAGCCACTGCAATGTTACTAGCCGCCCAGGTGACCTGAGCTCCCAGACAGTCTGGAGGAGGCTCTCCTACAATGATCATTTCTTGTGCTGCTTCTCTCTGGAGGACCTGGTCACACAGATGAGGGCCCAGGGGTCACACTGCTCTCTCTACAGGAAATGCTCTTACCCTGCTTATCTCCATGGAGTGTTAGAAGCTGCAGCTCAAGTGTCTCCTCAGCTGGGAAGCCTTTGCCAACACTCTTTCTTCATCAAGCGCTGCTCTCTGTGCGTCCCTTTTGAACCCAGCCCTGATTTTCAGTGAAGCTGGACCACGCTTTCCTTCCCCACATAGTCACAGATCTGTCCCATGGGGTACACTGTGGGACACTCGAGAGGTGGTGCCACTTGGCCTGTCTGTGTGTCCACACTCCAGTAGACACCAAACCCATAGTAAATTTTCGAAATGAATTAATAGGAAAATAAACCAATACATAAAACGTGTTGCTCCCCTAAAAGGACAGAGTGTCTTTTGCTGCAGTAAAGCGGCTGTGGTCTGACGGGAGCTAAAGTGGCCAAAGCAGCCCCCTCTTTTGTCGTGGGTCCTTAATTGCTGTTCCTCCCCACGACATTACCAGTGTAATGTGCTAATTCTTCCTACGCGTCACCTGAACACATTTTCAAGTGCATGTGGAGCCTAATTCTGGTTTCACTCATTTGTAAAGACTAAAGGTGAGATGTTGTGACAGTTTCCTTTCCGTGAATCGATGAGTTTCTTTGGGGTTCATTCCCCGGGGCCATTAGTTACCTCTTCTCACCCTCATTCTCTTCCTGTAGTGAAAAGGAAAAATTACAAGGGCAACGTGACTCTCTCCATTAAAGGGAAAGAGAGGTGAGACGATTAAAAGACGCTTCCCAGACTAATTAGCTCAAGGAAAGAGGGGAAAAGATGGGTAAGTTTTCTCTGACATTTACATTAATGAACTGGGGTTCCAGACAGTAACTGTGGGCCTATTAATAAAAATTAGTTTGGAAACAACATTGTAGTGGGTTCTTTTATATGGCAATCTCTTCTTCAGAAACCTTGCTATTAGTAAAATACCCCCAGCAAGGCGTCTGGCACAATGCTATTTCTATTTCGTAAAATCCATATTGTCTACTTCTAGTCAATAAAACACACTATCTAATAAAACTCAATTGTGCATGGTCCTGGGGCCCGGAAATCATGTGGATAATTGAAATGAAAGACACAGAAATACAAATAATTGGCTGTAGTCAATAGTTCTAACGATCTGCCCCACCTGGTGTTGGAGATAGACCTGCATTTCTCACCACTCTTTCCCGATCTTAGCAGCCAGTATTCCTCAACAGTCCCCTGACCTGACCCCACCCCAATGCTTCATCCTCGTGGAGAACATGTGACATTGTGGACAGAGCACTGAGCGTCACAGTCAGACCCACTAAGCTTCACATTCTGAGGTTTCCTCTTCCCCTGTGTGGTCTGGCATTTTATGCCAGCATTTCACTTTCTTCATTTGTATAATTGGGATAAAAGTATCTACCATAAGATTATTGGGAAAACTGAATTAAATTGAAAGGGACAGGGGCTGCCAGCAGGACTCACTCAGCTCCATCTTAATTCCCATTTCTTTCTCTTTGAAGCAGGAGGTCCTCAGTAGACAGGAAAGAGGGACAAGAAGTAAGAGCCTCAGAAACTCGAAAATTATATAATGCTTCTCTGCATAAGCGGACGGATGGCCAGGCTTTACACCTCTTCTGAAGCCTTATAATTACAATTTTCTGAGGATTCATACCTGCAGGAGAGCAGGGCATTTCCCAAGCCAGCTCTAGTGGAGGGCCAGATGTGTATCCAGAAAGCAAGATGAGTGCTGGCGGCTGATGATTCAGCTTCGCATCAAGGCTCAGCCGTGGGGAAGAGGAGGAACCTGGGCAGTCTTACACCTCTTCAGGTCTCAGTCTTTCCCTATATGAAGAGATGTGTGCTTGATGGTCTCCTTTGCTCTGTTTCTATTATGCACATCTACACTGGATTAGAAAGGATGGGCTTGAAGAGAGATAAGGAAAAAAAATGAATGGACAGCTCAAAGGGTCCTAAAAATAACTTAAGGCATATCTTGCAGATATCATGGGTTTGGCCTCAGAGCACTGCAATTAAGTAAATATTGATATAGGGCAAGTCAAATGAATTTTTTGGTTTCCCAGTGCAAAAGTTATATTTATGTTAGTCTATTAAGTGTCTAATAAGTTTGTTAATCTATTAATTATATGTAGAAAAACAATGTACACACCTTAATTAAAAAATGCTTTATTGCTGAAAATGCTAACCATCTTCTGAGCTCTCAGTGAGTTGTAATCATCGATTGCAGATCACAATAGCAAAGACAATAATAATGAAAAAGTTAGATATATGGCAAGAATTACCAAAATGTGACATAGAGACACCAAGCAAGCAAGTAGTGTGGGAAAAATGGCACTCATAGATTTGCTTAATGAAGGATTGCCACAATCCTTTAATTTATTAAAAAAAACCACACACTATCTCTGAAACACAGTTAAGTGAAGCGCACTAAACTGATGTGTGCCTCTGTATTTGTCAAAGGGATGTCTCTTTTTCCTGTGAAGCTGCAAATATGAGTCCCTCTACTGACTTTCCACTCCTCCTCCTTTCTCTACACCTACTATATGCACCAACATCTAGATCTGCACCTTTATCCGCATCCACATCCATGCATGAAGAAAAATCCTACAAAAAACGAGGTGTGGAGACCTAGGTTTTGTGTGTTTGTTTTGTTTTGTTTCTAAATTGTTTGCACAGACTGTGATTCATGCTGCTCTTTGCCCTACAAACTTCATTTATTCTTATTTCATCCTCTGAAGCTAGGACAAGCACAACCTCTTTCATAAAGATGTATTGATGGCCTTGATCTTTATTTATCATGCAATTCTCTGAACTCCTGCATAATGTATTATGGTGGCAGCCATGAAACCTAAATCTATATGAAATGACTAACATTAGATGAGAAGTGCTGAAATTGTGTCAGAATCTGGGGCATGTGGTCTTCATACTTAGATAATCCGATGTTCATTTCCAATTAAATACAGTTCCCCATTTTTAAGGGTATAGTCTTATCACGTATAACCTGAGGCTTTCAAGGATGGGCCATGGGTATTCCATCATGGTTAGCTCCACAGCTCTAGCTGAATCAGAGAAGCCTGAAAAATGGACACAGGCCTTCACATTTTAAGCTTTTCCATTCCTACAAGCTTAGGGTGACTAGAATGGGAAGAGGAACTAACAATTGGGGGAGAAAGTGAAGCAATGATTGCCACCCGTAGGGCAAAGATATGCACCTGCACAGGTGTGTGTGTATGTTTGTGCTAGAAACCTACAGAATCAAGTTGGAATGCTGAAACTGCTGGCTGGGAGCAGTGGACATCTTCTATACACACTGCTTTGATTAACTGTCAAGTCCTCTAGGAAGTGTCCCTTCATTGGGAAAACTCTGGCCATTGTAAACAACATGCTTTTCTTCCTACATGCTCTGTGCCCTTTGCCATTGTATATCCTGTAAGTGTGTCCTTTGGGGATGCCCTGTCCCAACTTCTTTAGGGACTTAGTCATAGCATCCTTTCCGAGGGGTGACTCTTTCTAATCTAGGTTGGTTAAGATGTCCTTCTCCTGGGTTATTCTGTCTCTTCTTCTTCTTTTTTTTTTTTTTTTCTTTAGCGTGACTCATATTGCATTCTACGTGCATGGCTGTCTTATTCACCAGGTCATGAATTCCTCAAGGGTCAGATGGCCCTTTTCATCTTCACATTCCGTTGCCTAGAATAGGTCCCCCCTCAACATTGACATGCCATCTGTGTTCTTTGAATGCGTGAATGAATGAACACATGAATAAATAAAGCCACCTATTACACTTTTATGTTATTTTTCCTCTGTTTTTTTTTTTTCAAATTTGTTCTTCATGTTAATTTTAGACAGATTTTATTTGTACATAAAAGAAAGGAAAGAAAGAAAAAGCTCAATTCTGACTGATCCACACATGGCTTGGTGTAGAGAAAACCCCACTGAAATCTATTGACCATGAATGGTAATCTAACATAAACTCTGAGCCTGTTCACTAATTATGTAACTTTAATAGCTCAGAACCAAATTACATGTGTGAAGTCCAATTCAAGAGAAATTTTTCTTCATCAGTACTCATGCTTTGAACACACACACACACACACACACAAGACATTGCTCTTTGGATGCTTTAAGAGAATAGAAGATGAAACTAAAACCAGTCTCTAAGTTTAAGAAGCTTATACTCTGTATAAGGTGTGTATATCAGTGCTATTGCCAGGTATAGAAACATTGTCCAAAGCTTTAGAGATTGACATGAATTTGAACTTGCCACTGAAGAGATGGCAGAACATGGGGAGAAGCTGGTGGCCATTCTGGGTTAAAAGAAATCACAGGATTAAGGCAACCAGAGAGTTCTGAGCCTGGAGCCCAATGTTGTTTTGCTGAAGTAAACAGCATGTAGAGAAGGGTATTGGGGTATAAACCAGAAGGTAAGCCAAGGGGATACCCTGTAAAGTCCTTCTCTGTCCCACTTGAGCCATATTTGGGGGGCAATTCAGTTTTGATTGATTTTGTGGAAAACTTCAGCAGTGAACACAGATTTCCTCAATGAAAAAAGGAGAATTGAAAAATGTTAGCTCCAAGGGAAATGTTAGAGATTATCCATTGCAGATGAGGAAGCTGGGAGAAGGAAGGCCATAGGCCCCATGCCCCTGTCAATGTCAGCTTCTCACAAAAGCTTGTGATCAGAGTTGGATAGAACCCAGGTACTGTCTGGAGACGAAATGTATCTGTGCTCCTTTTCCCTTTGCCTCTTCACATGTCCTTTCCTCCACAGCAGCAACCAAGCAAGAGAAGAGGGGAGAGCATATGCTAAGGTCTACTGGTTACTTAAAAACATTCGTGTCATGATTCCATATGCAGCAATTATCAATATTTGTTTTCATTCAGGGTTCTTAAAATTGTCCAACAGCACTGCTCTAGGGGATCTTGCATCCTTAGTGGGGCAGTATTGAAAGAAGTTTTGATATGAGAGTTAGTTCATTTCAAGGCCTATTTGACTGTGACTTTTAGGAATAGATAAGCATGCCTTTTCATAAAGGCCTTAAACTCTATTTTTTTCACTTAAGGGGTTAAGTTTTGCTATTTTATCCCTCAACTGCCATACATTGAAGCTTCAACTATTCTGGCATTGTTGGAACGTCTGGAGCTATAGAGGAAGCTGGGCTCTACTCTCAAAACCAAATTGAAGAATTAGTCCCTGCGGCTGAAAGAAAACCTATTTAATTTGATTATTGACAGAAGAATAAGTGGCTCTATTACTTCTGACTAATCTCTTTAATATGGCTTATACGAACCCACATGATTTGATTCTCTCCAGCTGCTTCCTTTCCTCCAGTCTCTCTCTTTCATCTCTCCCTGTCTCTCTGTCTCTTCGTCTCTCTCTCTCTCTCTCTCTCTCACACACACACACACACACACACACACACCGCTATGTGTCAGCTCCTGGAATTACTCATAATTCTACAAGAAGCTGTGTTCTGCCCACACAGCAAACGTTTCCTCTTCAGAACACTTTTTGCCTAACCCTATTAGCCCCATGGGATGGCATTAGGGTACCGTATACTGAGATGGGTTCCTTTCTACTTCACCCCTACAGCTCTTCAGACTTCCCTTCATCCTGGAAATGAACCTGTCATGGTAATTATTCATTTACTTGTTCTTTTTTCTTATGAGTCACTCCTAGGTAAAGGCCATGCTTTTTATCTTTAATCAAGAAATCCTAGCATATTTCTAACACAACAAATGGTGTAGAACAAAGTATTTAATATGAAAACTTTCTATTTCTGCACACCACAACACACATGCATACACACATATGCGTACACACACACACACACACACACACACACACACACGGAGTCCCAAGCGTTACAGAACTCCACGAAATGCCATCTGATCATCTTCATGCCATTGAGCAAAGACTCGTTGCCAGTTGAAACATACTAAAGATAAGAGAAGTTAAAAGAATCTCCTGAAGTACATCCAGCCCCTGAAAAGTAGTGGGATGGTTTGCTCTGTGACATTGCTTCTCTTGGTGTAGCCTTTCTCCAACTACCCTTCACCTCTTCAGAGGAAGAAAGATGAGGTCTCAGTGTTAACACTCAGAGACAGTATACTTGTCACGTGAGGAAGGCTTCAGTTTGCTCATGTTCAGTGTTCTCTTTAGAGTGGCAAAGGAGACTCTGGTCTATAATTATCTACTTCCTTCAGTTTCTCATTAGTACTTGCTGTTGCTGAATAGAGATAAGTCTATTTTTGAGAATTCTGTGCCCAATCATTGTTATTAATTATAGGGAGGATTTGATGTTTTTAAGTATTTTTAATGGGATTTTGAGCTTTGAATTTCATGGGAAGAATTGAAACTTGATACATGTTGCTACTGACTGTAAATAGTACACAGCTGACAAAAATTCCCATTGCTGGTGTGTTGAATAAATAACACCTTGCAGTTGTACAGCCATTTTTACTTTAAAAGGCCTTTCATGAGAACTGTTTTATCTTCAGAATAGCCCATTTAAAGCAGTAGGGCAGAGGTCACCATACCCATTAACACAGAGTAAGGGAGACCGAGGAGCAGAGAGAAACAGATGGGTACTCGAAGCCAGGAAGCTGGTGCTAGCTCTCCTGACACCTGGGCAGGCGTACTTTCCACTGGAAGCTGCCACTTTGGTTTGCTTCCTAGTTGCTAAATGCCCAGATCCTTAATGTGCCAGAATCACCCGTACTGCTAAGTTTTGTTCCAAAACATGTGTGTGCGTGTGCACGTACACACACACGCACACACACACGCACACACACACACACACACACACACACAAAACCCACCTCTCCTGATGCTTCCTAAAGGAGCGGTGGGACTCAAGAATATTAGAAATTTTTCAAGTCAGATTCAATTTCTTTCAATGCTAATGAGCTTAACAACCTGGCCCTTTCAGGTAGGAGTCCTCCTTCTAGAAATCTATCCTAAATAGATAGAGACATGTGAGCAGATTTTGATGTTCATCTCAGAATTATGAAAGCAAATATTTGAAAATGAACTCCAACATTAGAAGAATACTTAAATAATTTATATTGTATCCATATGCCAGAATTGCATAAAGCTGTTAAATTTCATACTTACCAAGCATACTTCACAAAGACGGGGAATGCTTTGTGACTGAACCTTAAATAAATCAAGAATAAATAAAAATAAAAAAGATACATCAAACTGGTATTAGTATCTTGTATCACAGACTCATGGATGATTTATTTTCTTCTTTCTTCGTTTTAGTTACAAATTTTTAAACTTATCATTTGACTAATAAGAATTTAACAAATATTTTAAGTTCCATTTGTCAAACAACAAACTAAACTAATGTATTCTTTCATTCATTGTGTTTTATGGAGCTCCTCTTATGGCCAGACACTCTTTTAAGGAGATGGTTACATCTTTCCCTGCCCTATGCAGCTCACATTTGGGTGATTGGGAGGTGGGAGTGCGCGATTCACATAATTAACAATAAACATACCAAATAAATGCCATGGCATTTCTTTATTTAACAAACATTTTATAATGCTTTCTCTGCGACAGGTGCTAGTAGTACTAAGTAATTAGGTGGTATGAGAAAAACAAGATACAGAGTTTTCAGGAGAAGGGAAAGCTGCAATTTAAAAAAGTGGTGATTGGAGTCAGCCTCCTCATCAAGAGGGTCATCAAGGAAATGAGAGCCTTAGCCAAAACACAACCCCGTTTTTGAAACCTTGGCAACATGTTTGTTTTCAGAATTTTTTAAAATTTAGAGAAAGAATTCAATGCATGTACTGTACGTTAACTAACACTCCAATGAGGTCTAAGGCAGTATCCTTAATCAAAAACAGTAATATTTCTATAGAAAAATGTGTGAATATTCATACAAAGTGGAATAAATAAAGAGTATATTAGTCTACATTAGCTCAGGGTAGGTTTCTTTCTTTTTTTTTTAATAATAATTTTTATTATGTTATGTTAGTTACCATACAGTATATCCTTAGTTTTTGATGTGGTGTTCCATGATTCATTATTTGCGTATAACACCCAATGCACCGTGCAATACGTGCCGTCCTTAATACCCATCAGGGTAGGTTTCTTCATCAAACAAGCTATGGGAAAAAATGGTTTAATTTCAGATCTTTTTGGATTTCAGAGTGCAGACAGGGGTTGTGAAATTATAATATACAGAGTTCGGTTGAAGCTCTGCAATCTGAAATAACCCTTTATAGTTATTGCCATAAAAGTGTACCATCTTGTTCCAGATGCCTTTCTGACAACGCTGCATCCCTGGGGTAGACTTGGCAATAGTTCAGATGTTAGTAGATGGAGTGAGCTTCTTACAGCCTGTGCTGCTGAGCTGTTTGTCCCCGGGAGTCCAAGTGGGCCAGGCTTTGTACCGGAGAGAATTCTTGCTTTGCAAAGAGGCTTGGGCCAGCTTACCTCCTTGATTGTTCTCTACTTTAAGAAGATTCCAGTCCATCAAGGCATAAACGTACTGCATAATCTCTTGATGCCTGCCTTCCACAGTGACTATTCCAAAGGGAGTACACTGATACAGATGCTGGAAAGATGTTGGGTAAAAACTACCATTTGCCTTTGTAAACGTGATCTTGATACATGTGAAGTATTCAATGAATATAAGTTGAAGGGATTTTTGAATTAATGAAGATGCCTGGCTGCATGCACTTCCACCCATGCTGCTCAAGTCTTGCCCCACCCCAGGTTCCCCCAGGCTGTCTCATGTCTTCAGGGGTTATGGGCTGCTTTAATATATTATCTATTGTTCAAATCACTCTAGTAAGTGTGTTTTCCAAAATTTCCAGGACATTGCCTGATTTAAATATTCTCACTTAGTTTTGGTTTACACATCCCAAGAGCTAATTCAGAAAATAATTTACTGTGGAAACGCCATGAGGCGGGGATTGTGTTTTTTTGTTCCCTGTTATATCCTCATCTTCTTAAACTATGCCTATAAAATAGTAGGCGTTATACACACACACACACACACACAGAACAAATGAATCTTATCAACAGTTTTCTTGAACATATCGAATTCTTATAAAATTGTGGGCAAATATACCATTTTTAACTTTTGTTAATCATATGTATTATTATCATGGAAACTTTCAAGGCTGTTAGTGTTCCATTAAATTCTCTTTTTCCAGCCAGACCATACAGCCCCCTTCAGTCTGTCTGCACATATCTCCTACTCTATTCCACCACTTTTCCAGTAATTACATTATTTTGAGTCCTTATATATTACATTTAATTTTGATAAATCTGTAAGGAGAGAAGGTGGCTGTTTAGACATCACATTTAAATGAGTGTCATTACAAAGAAGACTTAAATGCAGGAAGGAGAGGAAATAGGATTTTGCTACCATGTGATCCAAGGAAGAGGAAGCTAACCCAGGAAAAGACCAACTTTATTCTAATGGTAGTGAAAATGGAGCTTGATACCACAAACAACCAGTTTTATGGCTGCATTATCTGCATTCATTTTTTTAAAGATTTTATTTATTTATTTGACAGAGACAGAGACAGCCAGCAAGAGAGGGAACACATGCAGGGGGAATGGGAGAGGAAGAAGCAGGCTTCCAGTGGAGGAGCCTGATGTGGGGCTCGATCCCAGAACGCCAGGATCATGCCCTGAGCTGAAGGCAGATGCTTAACGACTGAGCCACCCAGGCACCCTGCATTATCTGCATTCAGAACTTTCTTTAAGATGTGTCACCAAGGCAAACAGCATGATTTTCTACATTACTTCTCCTTGGCTAAGAAATTTTCTTCAAATAGAAGGAAAAAATAAACAAACAAAAAACTGAACAATTTTTAAGGGCCATTATGAGTTCTGAGAGCTGCATGGGATGAGTAGTGAGAATCCAAGGGAGAAATCATGGCATCCAGGCAGCCTGCACTCCTTCTCCTTTTGTGACTGTGACTACAAAATAAAATCCTAGAGCTTTAACAGAACCAACAAACAATGGACAACTTACATCTGGCCAGGCCACCTGTGCATCTTTTGTTGCTGTCAAAACAATCCCCTTGTCATCCATGAGTAGCACAGAGGCAGCCTCTTGGCCCTCCCAGACCAGTCCTGCTGGTAATGTGAGGGTCCTGACTTTTGACTTTTGGGCAGGTGTTGCTGCTGTTCACTAACCTCTGTCTTGGCAGTTGAAAATCTAAGCTCTGTCTCTTGTGATTACCTCTGTATCATTCCAAAAACTCTTGGGAATGGTGGAGTGGGGAAGGGAGTCCTTAATTCTCCCTACTACTTAAAAAAGAAAAAATACTGTGGAAAGTAAAGGACTTAACTCCCAATCAAAATATCTATTTTTTTTCTACAAGTCCTGAAAAATTTATTTCTGATTAAAAAATACAACTAGAAAGTATATTTTTGCTATTATATCAAAACATTTAAAAATTTTGGCATCTATTATATTTGTCATTGTGTTGAGTAACTGACACTTGAAATGCAGTGACCCATAGTTTTAAATGTGCCCAATGTGTGATATCTCAGCTTCAACTTATTAATTTCATGCATTCATTTACGGCCTTCCCTAATGAAGGTTGTAGTTCCATGCTAGAGTTTCTGCCAGTAACTTATAAATTGGCTATAAATATGAATTATGGGAGCAAATAATCTTGATATCAGATAGTGGATACTGGATACTTGTTTCTTAGCACCTTCTCCCTCCTCCTGGAGAGCTCTCTGTCCTTCTTTTGACATATCCAGGTCTATTTCTTTTTTTTTTTTATGCCTATTTAACACCTACTGCTTGCCCAGGTGTTAAGCTCCTTGCTGGAGATCCACAAGTAACAGAGAATCAGGATGTGAGAAGTTCTGCAGGCAGAACACAGGGAGTTTCAAGTAGAGGACTTGATCTGCAAAGGGAGGTCCTAGGTAACACCCCAGAGTGGGACAGAGAATGGAAGTTTCCAAGAGGAAGAAGAATATATATCAAGAGCCATTGGAGAGAGAGACTTCCACTGAAAGAACTCCAGGGTAACAAATAGATCATTGAGTACAGCGGGGAGAAGCAGTCAGTGACTCAGGGTGAATTGGTCTGGAGCACACACAGGAAAGCCTTGTGGCTGATATCAGGAGCTTGGGCTACATTTTAAGAGCAATGCCAAGCCATGGAAGGTTTCGAAACAGAAGTGACAGAAACACATTCACTCTCCTGTGTCCTCCAGGCACATCCTGCTTTGCCTGCTCACATGGTCACTGTCCCTTCTCTGACACCCTCCTGAGCACCCAGGACTCGCTCAGTATTGCTAACCTTGCCAGGAGGACTTGGAAGTATGATGAACGAAATTTAAAAATCTGTTCCGCCACTTATTGGTTGTGTGATTTCGACATTGCATTGCTAAGATGTTCTTCCTTAATTGGACCTCCTAATGGGCTACTAATTAAGTCTATGTTTCAACACTTTAAAAATGTTCTCCTCTGTTGTCGTTGTCATATGAATTTCAATTAAATGTCTTAACTCACCGGCCTTAGGCCCTTGAGCGGATTGCCAAGATGAATTCATTTAAAACTATGTATATCTACATTTTGAGACTGCTGTGTTGGAAAGATAACCGAGGACCTAACTTTATGAAGTTGTCTCATATAGACGACGATGCACCCTTGTTTCCTCCGCCTAAATAATCTTGATTTATCCTTCTGCCTAGGTGGGCAAAGCTCTCAGACTCGGGGATCAAGAACACCTACTGTTAACCTTAGCACGCAGGTGCTCTGCATGTGCTTGCACCAAAGGTACTTGTGTCCTCAGTCATATACCGATGCATTAATTATCTGGTGAATGTCTGACACTTACTGTTATTAAGGAAATTACAACTTTGTAAAGGGTAGGTGAGAATAAGTGGGGCAAGGGAAATAAATGCGTGGGACATCCACTAAAAGCACGATGGCAAGGTGCTTCCCATGTGGTGATTCATTGAGTTAAACTTGACCAACATTATGTGAAGTAGGTGGTGGCAGATGCGTCTTTAGATAAGGATGTGGAGCCTGAGTTGCTGAATGCACTCTAGATTATACAGGCCAGTGCACGTGTGTAGGGCAGTCATGAAGCAGGGTTTGTCTGAGTGTCCCATCCGTGCTCCTGATGCGAGTGCTCCCCCATCAAGTGACCCAACAATGAAAGTGGATCCTGATTTAGGTATCGTTTACTGAATGTAGTCTGCATGTCTGTGCTAGGATATTCTGTGCACTATCCCACGGAATCAGTTCTGTTGTTATCCAAATTTTGCAGATGAAGAAACTTGAGACCCTGGCAGGTGAGGCCAAAAGCTCAAGGCCTCAGAGTTGTTAAGTAGCAGAGCTGGAATCACAGACCTGCCTTTTGCCAACTTCTTTGTTCTTAACTCTTCCACCTAAGCACAACAATTTAATTATTATATACATCGTATGGAATTAAAATTGATATATGCCTCAGAGCTGATCCCTGTTAATAAGGACAAGAGGAGATTTTGTTGAGAGAGGAGGCGGCAGGTATGGAACTAGTAGCTGGAGAAAATACAGAAAGGCAGAGAGGAAAATGGAGGGCATTCCAAGCAAGACAACATCACAAGGCAGGGTGTGGGAGAAGAACGTGACAGATTTGAGGGACCTTGAAGAAAACAGACAAGCCAAGATCTAAATTTCAGTTTTGAAGAAAATAGCTGGTAATCCTATCCTATAATAGCATATACCCCTCTGCTTGGTAATCATATTTCATATTTCTCCTCTAGTTTCCTATTAAAAGAAAGTTGTAACTCAGAGATAAGCAAATGAAAATCATCCTCATTTATCAACTTTGGTTGCTATGGAAACTATTGGTGAGGCTCTGTACAAAATCCTGGATTCAAGGTCATCTAGACCATCCCTGGGGTTAATTCCACTTAGAATATTCCAGGAGTGATTAGCCAACCTAAAACTACCCTTAGGCTAGGGCTGGAAGTTGAGGTCAAGATTTATAAAAATTTAACCCTTCATACCATAATGACATGATTTAAATAATTCATATCATCCATTGATTTTCTGAAGAAGGGAGAAAGGATAATGACATTGATCAAAAAGTAGAGAAAATAGAAAACTAGACAAAAATATAGAGACAAAATGTGGGGAGGGTGTGTACAATAAATGCTGCTTAATAAATATTTTAAATGATAGTCTCTATCATTTAGAGAGGACATAGAATGCTCGCTTAGAGTGTGACCCCTGGCATTAAACCATGCTGGACTCAGATCCCAATTTGGCTGCCTGAGAACTGAGTGCAATGCAGTAGCTAGGTAACCTCCAGAACCTTCCATTTTATCTGAATATTTCGGATATGGTCCCCCTTAGTTCCAAGATTTGTTCACTGGCTGGCTTTCCTCATTGTATGGGCTTCCCCAAGTCCAAATGGGCCTAGTTTGGATTCCTCCAGAGCAGACTCTGAGACAGTTATTCAGCTGCAAGGAGTTTGTTTGGGAGGTAAAGGGAACAGCTGTAGGGGACCCGGAAGTGAGATAGAGAAGAGAAAGAAGGTATCAGAAAATGGGTGTTAGGTAATGGAGGTGGGGGGAGGTGGTTGGAACTTAATTCCGCTGGAGAAACTGTGAGGCCCAGTTGTAGAACATACACCTCAGATTCACCGCTCTACGAGATGAGTGAATTCCCATCCGTCCTGGGTTGAGGAACGCTTCCAAGGAGCAACGATGCTCCGGCACTTCTGTCCTGCCATGTGATGTGTAAAGAGGCCTCTCATGGGAACACAAAATCTTCAGATGGTGAAAAACAGGGGCTGCAGTGAGAAGTCTGGTGTGTTGAAGTGTTAGGGGCGAGGGGTATGGGTGGGCACCACGAGCATCTGCTACTCTCCCTGCCTCAGTGCAGAGAATAGGGCCTCCGGTGTTTGCTCCATTAATATCTGTCAACAGAGTGATGACTAAAATGGACGCATTCTCTAGCTCTGTGGTTCTCTATCTGGTTGACACTGGAATCAGTTGGGGAGCTTTTAAGTATCCTAATGTCTAGGCTCCACTGTGGATCCATTAAACCAGAATCTGAGGATGAAACCCCAGTCTCGGAATTTTTAATAGCCGGGACTGAGAACCACTGCTGTTGTTTAAGTAATGTGTGACTTCTTTCTACGAAATCCTTGACAGGTAACCCATACAAGCTTCTTTTTGAAATACTTCATGAGGAAAGACTTTGCTATTCTCAGAAGCAAATCATTCCCGTTTTTGATAGAACTAATTGTTCCAATGTTTTTATACTTATGTTGGCCAAAACTTGCCTCTGTACCTTCCATCAGTCATCCTAGCTCTGCACTTTGGAACAATGAAATGAGTCTATTCCATTTTCTACATGACTGCCCTGTAGATATTCAAAGGCGGTGATAATGCCCCAACTTGACCTTCGTTTTTACACTCTGAACACTCTTAGCTCTTTCAACAACTGCTATTCAACCTCCCCTAATCATATTTGAGTTTGCCAAGTAGCATTTTTTTTCTTTGGTATTCTCAAATGAACCCATAGTCTATGTCTGCACATGGAAATATAAAGAGGTCCATGTGTTAAATGAAATATGTGTGTGTGTTTGCATGAGCACGTGTGTAAAATGTTATTAGTGATGGGTCCACTTAAAGTATATTCACTTTAATTGTCTTATTAGGAAACAGTAGGATTTTCACTCTCTTTTTCATCTCCCAGAAGCTCCCTTTTCTAACCATGTTTATTTTTCTCCCTTGGCTAATTTGTTTGGACACCTCAATCCTTGCATTGCTTTTCAGGGTGATGCAGATATATTTTTAACATGCATAACAGGGATAGAGGAGAGGGGGAGAGTTTACACTGAGGTCTGTCACCAGTTCTTTTGGATTCAAGAACTCAATAAATAAATTAATTAATTAATTATTCTTTGAGAGAAAGACATTAAATCACTGTGGTTCTCTAGGGTAAGCCGTTGTTAGTTCAGTGACTAATTTGGAGCAAGAGCAGTGGAGCCTCTTCTGGACAAGTGCAATGGAAAAAGTCTTTGCTGTTCTAGAGACAGTGTGCATGCCTGGCCACCCCCTCTGTGACACACAACAAGACTCCAGGTGGCTTTGGAAAGTGCTTCTAAAAGTTTGGGGAGAAGGTAGATTTGTGCCAGTTAATGTAACATGATCTCAGAAAACACAGACAAATAGAATTGATGGATGATTACAACCAGCAGTCTCAATCTGTAAATAGGATTAAGATTTGAAGACTCTCATGGTCAAGTCTGAAAAACATGAACAGGTAGTTTGGTATACTGGCAAGTCTGAGGGTAGATGGTAGGAGGACAGTAAAAATGCCTTGAGAGCAAGAGGAGAGACTGGAATCAGAGAGGAAGCACTGTGACCCCAGATCCGACACGGATCATCAGAATGACCTGAGGGTGATCTTGCTTTCCAAGCCTCGGTTTATACATCTGTGAAAGGAAGGAAAACAATCACCATTAGGCCAATGCCCAACTACAGCCCAACATTACTGTAGGAATGGCAGGATCTGATGTCTGCGTCAGGCCCAAAGTAGGACTCAGTGAATGTGAGCATTTTGCCTAATCCTTAAGAGTCCATAGACCTGGAAGCTCTGGCTGGGGCAAAAACTAGCTCCATTATGCACTCAGCAATGTGATTGATCCAGGGAAGTCCCTTATCTCTGTGCCTCAGCTACCACTTCTGTAAAATGAGATGACAACAAAATCTACCTTGCAGAGTTATTATGAGGACTGAATGATTTAATATATATGCAAAGCTTATGGAGCAGAGCCTGGTACATAATAAGCATGCAAAAGACTTTGCTGTTATTTAAGGATCTGTCCCCAAGTGTTCCCATTAGTTCAAAAACCTTTGAGGCTCAGTTTTTTTAAGTGTGAAACAGAGAAGGGGCATTAGAGTCATTTTTGGTGATTCTCTGTTTATTGCAGCATTTGATAAGTTGCCCTGGGAATCCAGTTGCATGTTGGGTCTTGCTCACAGCTGTCTTCTTCCTAAGAGCAGAGCCTGGGTCTTACCTTTCTACCCCAATAGGGTTGACATTTGGCATTTCTTGCAATTGATAAGGTGAATCTGAATTGCCCCTTTTAGGTGGGGGGCAGGTATTCTGGAAGTGTGTTGCATATGGCCAATAGACCGTTGATGACTGAGGTTGTGGGCTGCCTTCAGGGCCCGCAGGAATCTTCCAGTTAAAAGCCTCACACACACAAGTCTCCTTCAAGTAAGAACTCCTTAGTGGTCAGCACAGACCTGTGAGGAAGAAAGTGTATGTGAAGTGGTTCACAGACACGTATATTTTATGGGTTTTATTGTCTGCTCTCCACAGTCCTGTCCCCTAATGGGAACAGCTGCTTTTAACATTGACATCGCACTTGTGACACTGTATAACTCTTGGGATACAAAACTCAGGGTAAAAAATGTCGAACATTGTTGGTTGGTTGGCTTTTCCACTGTCAGATTAACAAAAAAAAATGGATGATAACTCACTGAATGAGTTGGAGTTTTGGAACTGTTCTTCTTGATCAGGGGTTCACAAACTTTTTCTTAAGTGCCCGATAGTAAATATTTTAGGCATTGCAAGCCATATGGTCTCTGTCACAACGATTCACTCTGCATTGTAGCAGGAAAACCATAGAGAATATGTAAACGAATGGCTATGTCATTGTTCCAATAAAATTCTATTTACAAAGATCGGCGGCAGGCCAGATTTGGCCTGTGGACCATAGTTTGCCAACCTCTGTACGTAGTCAGTGAAAAGATCAGTGTGAACATTTTGTCCCTGTTTTGTCACAAACCAACTGTGAGGCCATAGTGAAGTCATTTAACCTTTCTGGGTCCCAGTGTTCCTCACTAGGAAGTGAAGGCACCAGACAAGGTGACCCTCTGTTTCCTTCTACAGCTAATCTATGATGTCCTATGATTCCAGTTGTGACACTGCAAAGGCTTAGTTGAAAACCAAGCAGGCAAGGATAAAAAGGTTATGGTCCTCTTTTGAAAGCCAACTGTCATTTGAGCTCATTATCAAATATCAACAAACAACATGTCTGTCTGTATGAAAAAATCAAGGATTCTAGGGAATCCACAAGAAAAAAAAAAGAGTTCATCCAGGTTTTGAAGGACTTGAGGGATATTTATCTGGAGGGATGAACACATCTGAAGAATGAGGATAGGAAAGTCTATCAGAGTCTCTCAAACACTAAGCAGTATTCCCATTTTTCACAGACTGTTTGTCCTTACAAGTAGCCTATGGTGGAGATATCAGCACTTCTGTCTGAAGAAGCTGAGGTTATGCACAGTCAGGAACATAGACCGATCACTTTATACCAAGTAAATGACAGAGGTTTGAATCCACATCTACTAAATCCCATGTCTTTACCATGGCAGATTTTCCTAAGCTAATGAAGAAAAAGACAGTTATTGCCACCAAGGGAATGAAAAAAACAAAACAAGCAAAGCTACAGTGGGCAGGAGCAGTCCAACATTAGGGTCATCAAATTAACAGCCTGGGTCCCTCTCTTCCCGAACAATCAATTCTTCAGTGGCATGTATCACATGTTTTAGTACTCTTCTGTCCAATGGTTGCTGTCTTTATCATTTTTTTTTTTAAGCTTGAGAGCAATTGACCATGGTACATAAGCAACAAACTATAAAAACTGAGCATGCAGGTGAGGAGAATAGCAGCATAATCAAATAAAACTTACCACAGAGTTAATTTGACACACACCTAATGATATACATAATGCAATTTTGAGGCATGGTAATTAGGTATAAATGGTAAGCTGTTGACATAAATGACTGCGATTAGTATTGCTTCTGCACAGACAGGCCCTGTGTTGAATTTTACATTTCTCACTTTGTTGGTTCTTTGGGATTTATAAATTGTCATCGTTGTTGACAGAGTTTAAAACTGAAGAATGCGAGCCTTTGGGAATTTGTGGCCAAAGGCCATATTTATTTGTTTATTTTATATGTTTGCTTATATTTTTTGTTTATATTATACACTGCCAATTTCACAAAGGCTTTGTGGATTACCTACAATAGCCATATACAATGCAACAGGAAAATATACAAACTCAATGATAAACAAAAAAGCAGGATCAGAGGAAATATCAATGAGGAAAAGAAGTCTAGACCATGAAAGTGGCTGAAAGTTGACTGTGTTTCTTGGAGCAATGGAGAGATGATAATAACTTTTGTGAACTGAGTGCCTAGTACATCAACTTATTTCTAATTATCTTAACAACTCTGCAAAGTAGATATTCTAAACCCCATTTTACATATAGGTCAGAGAGACAAGCATATGTTTATTAAGTTCATTCAGCTAGTAAATTAATAGAGCTGAGATGAGAACTCGGTCTGCATGAGCTCAGACTCATAGTCCACTGTGCTGTGTAGGAGACCAGTGGAGGGGAGACAATGATGCGGGCGGTGATAGGACTGGGATTTGGAGGAAATAAACTGAATTCAGCATCTAGACTAGTGAGGAAGACAGAGAGCCCAGAAGGAAGCTGCCTTGTGAGGTCCACGCACAGATACACACTAATGGGCACCACAGGAAGAGCCCCCCTGGAGACCGCGAGGACTTAGCAAGTACTCAGCATTTATATAGTGATTTATCGATGGAGGTGAATGTCAATAAATTCAAAAATGTATTAAACATGTGAGTGTCAATTTACTACCATTATTACATGTTCATTTTGATTGGACCACTTCCTTACTTTAAAGAGACTGCCATACTTCAAAAAAAAAAAAATCTTGAAAGGAGATTTCTGTGCTTATTGGAAATGTGCAGGTAAAAAAGAAAAAAAAGCAAAGAACAAAAAAACAAAACAACAACTAAAATAAATGGTAACTGCCCTATACTGAAAAGAGCTAATAATGCCATGGCCTATGACCACCCTCTAATTAGAAAACAAACAAACAAACAACAATGACAACAACAACAAAAATGAAACATATCTTGATAATTAAATTAAATTAAATCTTTCCAAAATTCATCCATAGATGTAACAGATGATTGTGGGTGATTGGAAAATGTCTCATGGGGAGATGACATTTGAAACATATACTTACTTATGTCTTGAGATTTCAAGAGTTAAGAAAAAGTGAACAAAGGGAAACTATTTTTTTTTTTTAAAGTAGCAGATGCACACATCATGTGTAGTCTAGTCGCTGTGAGGGTACAACACACCTCTCTGGAGTCACACTGAAGTCCAGCACCATTGACTTGAATGACCTTGGACAGCTACTCACTCCTCTGTACACGTTTCAATCTGTAAAAATCCCTCCAAGTAAAGATTACATAACATAGTGAACCTAAAGTTCACAGCATGGAGTCGGCACATAATAAGTGCTCAATAAAAGCCAGCTCTTTTTATTCTAAATATTGAATGAAAGGTTGGATATGTCTATGTGGGTAGTCAGACACTGGAGTTGGGATATGTAAATACGCCATTAAGAGTACTTTTGAAGCCAAAATTTTAGTTGCTCTTGATCTCCCTCCTTATAAAAGTATTATTTTTTGTTTTTTGTTTGCTTGTTTAAAAGATTTATTTATCTATTTGAGAGAGAGCGAGAGAGCAGGGTGGGGGGGTTGGGTGGGCAGAGGGAAAGGGAGAAAATCTCAAGCAGACTTCCTGCTGAGGGCAAAGCCTGATGAGGGGCTCAATCCCAAGACCCTGAGATCATGACATGAGCCAAAATCAAGAGCTGGACGCTTAACTGACTGAGCCACCCAGGCACCCCAGAAGTATTATTTTGCAATGACAAAAAAAAAAAGATTAAACTCACATTAAGAGTAGTTAGTCCATATTGCATATGTAACTTGTATTTTATTGGCATTCCTCCATTTAACGTTTATAACAAAATTATGAGGTAGGTCCTCTTATCATTTGCATTTTACAAAGAGTAAATCAAGACACCAAGAGGCGAAATGACTCACCAGGCAGTGAAGGTAGCAGCGCTGGGCTTTACACCCAGGTGGTCCAATGTAGATGGTTTGACTACAGGTTAATTTTACTCAAGGTGTCCACACTAGGCAGATAAAACCCTCATCATTGACTTGTGGGTGTTGGTGGTGTTGTTAAAATTGAAGAAAAGTGATTCTCTGTGTTTATTTAAAATCTGTCTTACTCTCATCCATAGTTTGAAATGAAGGGAGGAAAGTAGAAATAAAAAAAAAAGTAAGATAATTAATGCTTGCCCTCCCAAGGATTTTATGTAAGATTAAGAAAATAGAAAAATGCTAATTGATCCTATTTTGAAAACAAAGCTAAGAATTATTTGGCTACTCTATGACTATATGGATTCGTAGCTGTAATAATCATAGTCATCACAGACGTGCCATAGAGTGTATTTCAGGAATGCATCCTATGCATGCCACTGTGGCTTCCCCTCCCTGCACCTCCTCACATTGTCAAGTACCACTAACCCCGTAGAAACCCCAAAGATAGGCAGGGCACTTTGAAACCAAGTGTCCTCTAAGCTAAATGTTCCCTTCAAAGTTGAAAGTAAAAAGAGGGAGCTTAAGTTGCTAATGCGAGTGGACTTCCAAAATACAATTTAAATGTTAGGTTCTTGAACTATTCCTATGACCATTATACATTTAGAATTACGGGATTTTAAATCTGGGGACAGACCACAGGGCATTTTTGATACCATCTATCCTCACATTTCACAAGTGGGGAAACAAAAGCCTAGAAATGGGAGCAAGGGGAACTAATGGCAGAGCCAGAACAGAATGATCGTGACGTGACTACCATGTTTTCTCTTTCAACCATACCACACTGGTCCCACCCTCTCTCCCCAGGCTGCAATGAGGACAGGACATGCAGTCCCCAGGCCTTGGAAGCAGAGCTGGAGAAGTAGTTACTCTTTTATATCAAGTCGTCATCACAGGCAAACGTCAGAAGGAAACTATCTTAACTGTCTACCCACAGAGTTTCCATTTACAGCAAATGTCAAGATGGGATCATGGCGCCTTGAAGAGTCAGGCATGGGGGTCTGCATCTTATTTACATGAAGACACTTCAGGACAGAAATGCTGGCTGTCAAGTCCCATCATTCTACATGAACCTAAATAAGCAGACTCTATTCACCTTCCTTTCTTAAATGTCAATAAAAGCAACATTGACTTTGCTTAAAGCTCCCATTTTGAAATCAGTGTGGTTTCTTCCCTTACATGTGTGCTACAGAAAAGCCACCACCTCCTATGAAGCCCTCAAAATTACACACCTCTCCCTATTCTCTTATCTCTGTCTCTCATCTCATTTTCCAACTTAAGGAAAGGAGAAAAGAAAATAACGTTTATTCTTCTCCCATAAAAAACAAATCTCTTTCTTTTAACTTCAAGTCATTTTCTCTGCATGAATCTTTGAAAGAATTGAAATCTCTCCTAACAACATTCACAGCTTAATTATTTTTATTCTCTGTTCTAAGGTCTATGACTCTATTCTTCACTTACTTAGTGGGAATCCACTGAACATTGCTTTTCTTACATCTGTGTTTATTCACAGCATTTGTTTTTGGTGGATTTCAAAACATGACTGTTCTTGTGTTTTGGCTCTGAAAACATCAACGTACATGCCAAATGTTAGAGAATGTACCTGGGTCCTTGAAATCAGTTGGCCATTCATGAAAAGAGATTTATGTAAGTCAGACTTACTCAGACTGTTCTAATGCTTGGACACAGCTGTGAATGCAGCAATAACCTTATCCTCATGGAACTTGCATTCCAGCGAGGGAGACAGGCAATAAGAAAATACAGAGATAATATAATTTTAGATAGCTCTATGTGATAAAAAGAGGAAACCTCAGTGCAAGGACTCTTATTTTATTTTATTTTATTTTATTTTATTTTATTGATATTTGTTAAAGATCTATTTATTTTAGAGAAAGAGTGCACGTGCTTGTGAGCAGGGAGCTCAACATGAGGCTCAATCCCAGGATCCTGAGATCGTGACCTGAGCCGAAATCAGGAGCCGGATGCTCCACTGACAGCCACACAGGCGCCCCAGGCACTCTATTTTAGATAATTATTTCTAATATCCCCTCTTTGAGGAAATGATATTTGATTATTAAAGTGAGGGAACAAAGTTTGGAAGAAGAAAATTCTCACTGGAAGGGGCAGTCCATGAGACTAAGACGCCCTTGGTTAATTGGAGGAACTTCACAAATGCCATGGTGACTGGAAAGGCAGAAAGAATAGGTAGAGAGGGAGCAGAGGGGTAGGCACGGATAGATTATATAGGGCCACATAAATCCCATGAAAGAATTTGGATTTTATTCTAGGTGGAAGGAGAAACCTTTGGAAGCATTGGAGCAGGGGTTCAAATGACACAGTTTAAACGTTCTCAAACACACCTAGGCAACACTGTAGAGGGAACTTACTGGGGAAGAGAGAGACTGCAGGTTTGTCCTACGCTCTCAGTAGGTGGGTGGAAGGTTGAGCAGTGAGTTTACTCAGGGGCGGGTACAGGTGGACTGAAGCATGGTGGAGCCAGACAGAATTAGGCTTACACCTCGGATCGCAACCTGTGCTTGGGCTGACTTAGCATCTATGCACACTTGGACAAGGAGCTTGACCTCAACTGTGATGTGTAGACACTGCTGCCTGCTCTGCAGGGATATTAGGAGCCATTATGATATAATACAAACAGAGTATGTGGAAGAGCAATTCTTTTTTTTTAAGATTTTACATATTTATCTGAGAAAGAGAGCTACCACTTGCACACATGAGTAGGGAGGGAGTGTTAGAGGGAGAGGGAGAAGCAGGCTCCCTGCTGATACTGGGCTTGATCTCAGGAGCCTGAAATCATGACCTGAGCCAAAGGCAAACAATCAACTGAGTCATGCAGGAGCCCCTTGAAGAGCAATTCTTGCTATTGATGTAAAAGGCATGTTCTTTTGAGTCAACAGACCAGGATTTTAATCTCAGTTTAACTAGTCACTCTTCCTCGGTGCATGGCTTTTAATTTTTTTTTTTTTTTTTTTTTGCATTAGCTAAGACTTGCCCCTCCCTTGAAATGTGTGTAAAATGATATCCATCTTGCATGGTTGTTTTGGGAATTAAAGCCACGTGTGGAAGCACCTGAAGTAAGGTAGATTCAATTCAGTAGCTGCATGATTTTGGATGGGATCCCTTAATTTCTCTTTCTTCCAGTTTCTTCTGCTAGAACATGGCAATGCCTGATACATTTGTGAAAATCAAATGAAAGAATACATCTGTAATGTTTACCAGAATACAGTTTGTGTTAAAAAATGCAAGATAATATAATACTTATCATCAGCACCTTCTTTTCACCGCCCCTGACCCATGCATATGAAACACATTTTCTTGCTAAAGATGTGGCGTATGAATGGCTTTCGATGCACAGCCTAATGGATATCTGCAACCCTCTTTCTCTGCCTTTACATCACTAAAACCTTGAGAAGTGGAATAGCATAGGCTCAAGGACACTTGACAGAACTTGAAATGATATTCATCTGCCCCTGTCACTACCTACCTTCCCATGGAAGAGTCCCTTTCCATCTTAGTACCATTACAACCGTTGGTGTCTTTCAGTCATTTATTCCACACACATTCAAGGGTCCATTCCATTTCAGGGCACTAGCCAATGAAAAAGATGCTAATAACAATAACAATAATAATAATAATAATAATAGGAAGGATGTGTGATATCAATCCTGGAAATATACACAGTTCAGAGGAGAAGTCCCAAACTAATGGCCCATGGGTGCCTCATGGATGGTCCATGCATAAAGATGTTCTATTATCATATTCCAGATTTAAAATCAGGGATTTTTTTTTTTTACATTAGGAGCCCCAGACTATTGACTTTTCCTTGTAAAAATATGAATATTTTGCAACAATTATATGCAGCAGTATAGCAGCTGGCTCTGTCCATGAGGCATGGGCCCTTCATTAAGACACAACCCCCAAAACCCCTATTTACTTTTACCCCCAGCTCCTTCATTCATCTATATTGCCCAATGGGTACACAGGATTGTGAGTGTGAAACCTTGGTTGACTACAAGAAAGAATGTGGTCTAGACACGGAGACTCTCCAAAAATCCGGGTCATAGAATTCATTTTTCTGGTTGAAACATGAATGCTAATATTTCAAACAAAAGTCTCCAAACAGCCAATTATTTGGGTTGTGATTTGCCTGCTTTGCTTCATCATCCATCGCTCCTATGGCTTAACATCTGTGAGTTTGTAAACAGGACATGGATTGAATTACACAGACTGTTGTTTTGTTTAAAACGGATGTGCTATAATCCTGATTAAAGCATCATGTGGGAGATTTTATAAAAATAAGTATACGCAGTTCTCATTAGAGCGAGTAAGAACCTAAATCACATTTAATGATCTAAAGCTTGGAACTAGTTACACTCACTTACCTCAGGGTTTAGGTACAGGGAACCCAAGGATGAGGAAATGGACACAGCTGCCCTGCATACTTGATCGGGTCTTAGACTAACAGGACAGCTCAGGCCAGTTGATATGAAAAGTCTTATCTCGTTTCATTACCTATCACTTACCTAGTTATTGACAGGTTTTCTTTTACCTTGCTCCCTTACTGGCTTCCATTTTTACTTATTCTAAATGGTGGTGGAAATTCTACTATTGTGCATGAAACCCAAGCTAATTAACAAAAGGCACCAAAAAAAAAGAAATACACCATTTCCAACCCCTGGGGGTTCTTTCCAGTGTGTTGGCCACCAGGAGGAATAAATGGGACACCCAGGATATACAACTAGAATATTTACATTGACAAAGATTACACCATTGGGAGCAATGAGGGGTCTACAGAATCCAAGGAATTCCCAAGCTTGAGACACAGGCCACTCTCTCTGTCTTTGGACAGAGCTTCCTTAGTTTCCTCTCCAAACCTTTTCCCAAGAGGGAGTGGGCAGATCAAGTACCCTTCAGTTCCTATTTCCTGTTCCTTTGCTTTTCTCATTTTAGTGTTACTTGCATATGGAAACAGTCTGTAACTAAGGAAGCAAGACCATGAACCCTGGGAAGTTCAATGCTAACACTTTGGCTCTACATAGTAGAATGCCAGTGGACTTTTTTTTATTCCTCTTGTCTCTTGTATTTATGAAGATAAAAACTCTTTATTATTCTCCTCATATTCTATTTTGTCCCATTATCTCCCTTAAAATCTTCAAATTAACACATTCTATTTTGTAAACTTTGTATCATATCTCTTTCTTTTAAAACTAAAGATTTCTAATTAATACACAGGAATGCCCTCTTAATTTCTCTTCCCACCGAAAGATTTACTTTTAAGTGAAATTCTATAGTTTATGGAAACCATATGCAATTCAGAAAAAAAAAAAAATCTTGCTTCTGCTCTTCAAAAACTGTTTGACAGGTGGTCCCTGCTTAATACATTTCTATATGTGCCTGCAGAGTGGCAATCATAAGAGATTAAAAAAACTTTCTCTTACACTCCAGGCCCATTGTTACTTGGCAGGTTCAACTCTACTTATCACTTAGAGTTACCAAGTTAAGAACACAACAGTTTTTAAAAGGTTCTCACTTTTCTCCACACTGGATAAAAATTCCTGAAAGAAGAAAACAAGCAATTTTCCCCACTTTTTTTTTAAAGCATAAGCACAAGGTAGCAAGTTGTATGTGGAGAAACGTATTTCATTATCATGTAGTCTTCATAGGATTCTGAGAACAATCACAAGGTGGTGGAGAACAGTTTGTGCCATTACATCTCCTGTTTGGTCAGTGGCAGAGAGCCTGTCCAGCCTGGACCTTCAAGGGCAGCTGAGCTGCTTCCTTGCAGGGTCAGAGCTCCTCTGCAGTGCAGGAGGACCAGCTCAGTCCTCAAGAGTCCAGAAAGGTCAGGTACACAGAGAACTACTTTCCTCTTCTGTGTGCAGATTGCTGACATCTGAAATTTGCTGAAGGAGGAGAAGGAAAATCCCAAGTGGTACAATGCCAAAGCAGGCAGTCAAAACACATCTGCGGCAAAAAGAAGGAAAGGAGGGAGCAATCAAAGAGGAAGGAAACGTAGGGAGGAAGAAAGGAAAGAGGACCAGCAAGGAGGAGAAGATCAAAAGCATTCTAATTCTCAGCCTTTCCTGGGTGTGTGATCCGGGCAAGGCAGTTCCTTGCTGCAAAAGAGGCAGAGGAGCCCTAAATTTATGAAAAGATCATTGGTTTCCTTCATCTCTCCCGAAAAGTGTTCTCATTGTAAATTATTAATCATATCAAAGAGCAGAAAGCTGGGTTTTTTTTTAATTATTAAATTATTATTGACTGTATTCCCCCATGCTGTACTTTTCATCCCCGTGACTTATTTATTTTATGCCTGGAAGTTTGTACCTCTTAATCCCCTTCACCCATTTCGCTGATCCCCTGCCCCCTTCCCTTTGGCAACCACCAGGCTGTTCTCTGTATTTATGAGTCAGTTTCTGTTTGTTTGTTTGCTTCTTTTGTTGGCTAGGGCTCTTGTGTTTACAGTGCACAGCACAGCATCGACGGGACTCTAATCATTTCCTAAAAGTTTATACAGAAACTAGGCAAAGACCGTACACAGCTCTCGGACTCTTGAGGGCAGAGGAAAACTCTTGACTGCTGAAACATTGTTCCCAGTTTTCAAGATTTTCTCAACGTAGGCTCTGTTTGTTTGGTACTAGTTATGTCACACGTAAGCCTAGTGTCCTTACACCCAAATAGCTCTGTTTATTAGGCAGAAAGTCCTTTTCCTACTAAACTTTCAGGTTAGGGTTGAGAGAGCCCTTATAGCAAATCTGTCCGGACGTGGTAGAAAGAAAGGGTAAGTTAGGAGCTGTTGTCTTGATTTTCTCAGTAGTCTGCCAAAATATCCCTTGTGGGGCAAGGCTTGACGAACCACATAGAGGTGGTGAAGGGGCAGTGCCCTGAATTGTTTAGCCTCCTCTGTATCGTGGGAACGTTAACACTCCTCACTGGCTGCCTCAAGTCCTCTGTACAAAGAGCTGGAGTATAAATAAATACAAATAGCAATTATTATTACCATTACGGTCGAGTGATACATAGCTCTCACCACAAACCAAGCTGAGCATTTATACATAGTAAAGACTGAATTGGGGATAAGGACTGTCTAGTGCTTTGGGTGGATGCAAACTCTAAAAGATCAGTCGGTGAGGCCTCCTTCCCTTTTCTTCCTGGTTTTCTGCACCGTTTTATTTACACGCGTGTCTTCTTGCCACCAGGCTGTAAGCCTCCTCGAGGGCAGAGCTGGACATTATTGATTGCACCCTTCACAGCCAGTTTCTTTTGCAAGTGACGCGGGAAGGTAGCCCGTAAAGCTTTGAGGAGGTAGTGGGTGGCTTTCTGTCTCTCCGTATTGGCTGTGCTGGTGGGTGTTTCAGTGGGGTGAGCTTTGGCCTGGCATGGGGATGGTGGAGATGCAGGTCAGAGCGCAGCACTAAGCAGGTGTCCACTCGCACAAAGGATCCGTGAACACAGCCAAGAAGACGAGTCCCATTCATCCATAAGGGAAAATTAATTGTGAGGATGAAGAAAAAGCACAATAAAGAAAAGGCCTCTCTTTGAAAGAAAACTTTAATATGGGCACAATTTCTATAAAAATCCTTGACTTATAAATAGAAACTGCAAAGACGACATTTGTTGTGAACTTTCATGGAACACTGGACAAAATATAGTTATTAATTTTTAGAAAAATGATAACTAGTAACACTGTGGTGCATTTCCAGCCAAACCCACTGGAAAGCTCCGTTTCTAAGATCCAAGAACCCCAGCCCATTAGCAAGCATTACAATGCCCCAACAATTTAAATATAGTACCCAAATATTCCTATTTTGTTTCTGTTTTTAGGGTGCAGACCAAGTTGATGGTGTATTTAGAGCCTTTACTCAGTCTTAGGCTCAGCATACCTCTACAGCTGATATGAAGGAGAGTCGTGAGAAGGCCATAGCCTCTGGTTCCAGACGTCAGGGTCACTTTGAGCTGAGGTCCAACACTCACCATATCGCATAGATCTGGCTTGCTCTTTTCTTCACGTGGGGAAAGATGGCAGGCAAAAGCCTGGTCAGGAGCAGCACCAATGGAAAAAATCTCTTTATAGCCAAGGGCAAACTGACAGGACAGGGCATTTAAGGGAGCTTTGGAGGGAGAGGAGGCAGGGCAGCTAACCAGGACAGGCACGCTAACAAGTAATACCAGGTCTGACGACTGGAACAGAGAGAATAAAGAGAGGTAGGTGGCATATGGAGACAGTTATGAGGGGATCTGCTTCAAGACTTCACATGCCTTCAATCTTTAATTTTTTTATTTTTCCAGAAAGGGTCGACTTCTGTTTCAGTCACTGACTTAACCTTTACTTTTCTTTCTGAGAGTTACCTTGGGAGAAGCCCAATAAGGATTTGACTTGTTCATTTGACATGATTTAGTACCTGAGTTAGCTTTTCAGAAATCTTGCCAATATTAGCATTGTGTGCAGACGCTTGTCAAATGAGTGGCGCCCTGGGACACTGGCGGAGATGGCCCTGTTAGATCACACAGCAGTGTCCTCTGCCACTCTGAAAGTCACACAGTGGGGCAGCGGCTGCCCGATGCCATCCTCTGGGTCAACCATGGGGGCTTGTCCCAGAGTGTCCCCGGTGCACTGCCATGGTGGTGAGGAGCTGTGGGCTGAGTGTGGGACAGAGACAGGTCAGGGGCAGCTAGGGTGGGCTATGGGCCACGGGGAGCTGTGTCAGTGACTCTCACAGCACGTGGGTACCCCCCTCCGTGGCAAAGAGTAACCAAGAGCTGAAGTAGACAAAGTATTGGTAAGGAACACGGGAGGACGTGCCCCCTGACAAAGAAAGTATAGAAGGGCACAGTGGGAAGACAGAGCTCACAGACCTTGTGGCCTGCCCCTTCCAGTTGAATGACCTTGAGTCAGTTACACTGACCTCCCTGAATTTCAGTCTCATCACTCTCAAACTCAGCAGGCTCCTGTGGCCATGTTCCAATCCGTTTGCATTTGAGAAGCCCCTTGCTTCCTTTCTGCCTCCTCTACCCCACCCAGGTGCACTTTTCCATCTCTAAGTTGCTGAGAACTATAGAAACAACCCCATATGGCTGTCACTCAGAAAGAAAGTTATTGCTTTTTCAAACCAGGATAGAATTACAGCAGGGATATAAAATGTTGGCTTCCATTGAGTAATTTCAGATGTCGTGTTGGCTTCTCTGCCTTCCACAAATGCTCTCTTTCCCTGCCCACTGTCCTGACGATACCTCTTCTCCTTGAGCAAGGTCAGATTAAGGAGCTGCATTTAATTCATGTTATTTATTGAACACACAAATTACAGTATTCCAATTTGCCAGCTGCAAAATGCCCTTGAAGTTTTTGATCACTGGGGGGCTGCATAACAAGATCCCCACTACCCCCCAGCACACAGCTAATGTGAGCTGTTCTTTAGATGTGAAAAAGGTGACGGACTTGTGACAACCCCTGGCTGGACACCAAGAGTCAATGAAAGGCAGAGGAACGGTGGCAAAGTCCGTCTTAAACAGGCCTCACCAGAAATCTTGGGATCACCCAGCTAGCTAGAACTGTCCTCGGAGGCCATATGATACATACAGTTTCTCCTTTTATCTCAGACTCTTGACCTTCTCCTAGTTCTGGTTTTGGAATTTATTGTTTCCCTGGAGTCAGGGCCTGTCTACTAGAGGTGAAGACAAGGTGTCCTCACCATGGTGGGTATTCAGTAGAGTAAAGGTCAAGCTGTTCTGGCACATGTGGAAAATGCCAAAACAGGCCTCTCTGAGGAAATGGTCTAGAAAGGTTTTCTGTCAGCCAAACGAGGTGGTGGTTCATGTTCTTTATCAGCAAAGAGCAGCACAATGACTTCCCCCACCTACGTGCTAGACACAGTCTCTGCTGGTCAATTCATCAGCCCAGTAGCTAGCTATGTTCATTTGTCGTTGTATACTCAAAGCCTGGTCACAGCATCTGTGTCACCATTAGTGACACCAAAATGTTTAATAACTGAGTAATTAAAGGTTAACCATCCTATTTATTTTTCTCTATCAGGATTTAATTAAATGTAGTTCATTTCTTTTTTCCCCCTAAGTACTCAAAGTTTCTATATGCCAGTTGCTCACGTTAAAAACAAATTATCTAAAGGAAGGCTGCACTTCCCTCTCAAGACAGCAGGGAAAATGGTACGAATTTTTAAGTGTAATGGGAAACACATACACCTTGAGATGGGCATTATTATTATTATTATTATCGGGTAAATTGTTAAATAATGTTTTTATATTTTACGGATTATAAAAGTAACACAAGCTCAATTTAGGAAGTTTATAAATTACCAAAAAAAATTTAGAAAACACGTAACACCTATAATGGACTTCCCGAGACCTAATGCCTTAACATTTTGATTCCACGGCATTTATATTGCTGTGTTTTTAAATGCTCTCTCTCTCTCTCTCTCTGAATTGCTAGCCTTAGAATGTATACTTGTGTATGTATCACAGAAATGGGAACTACACATACATACACATATACATACACACGTGTGTGTTCCTAGAAGCCTACATATTCACAATTCAGTATCTTGATTTTTTATACTTCATTTTATATTACGATCGTCTCCCCTGACATTAAATGGTCCTCAAAACTAAGCTTTTACAATGTTTTTAATTTATCAGAATGCAAACTCACACACTTGAATCCTTGAGGCTGAAAATTCTGTGTCCATAGGAGAGTTTGCTATGTCTTTCCCATTCCATTCCCAGAATCTCTCTCTCTTTTCTAATCTCTTCATTTCCCGCTCCCCCATCCCTGGTCTAAAAGAATGAGTGCACTTGCCAGCATGGGCTCCACTAGACTTCAGTCCCCTAAAACACAACAAACGGTCATTAACTGAGAGATAATATCCCTGGCTTCACACCTCATTATTGGGAGACATGAATTAATTTGTGTGGCTGAATTAAGGGGAAGGAAATGCCACTTACTGAGCTTAATGATGAAATAACTCAAAGTAGAAAGCTTGGAGCTCTGAAGAGGCCTTCCTCTCAGGGGTTTTGTGGTCGCCAAGCCAGGCAACTCTCATATCTAGGAGACAGACGACAACTATCTCATTTCTTCACAAAAGCGGCTGGCTTCTCTATCAGCGTCAGAAAAGAAAACGGCGACTGCAGAGTCAGATAGCTCTGGATTCAAATCCTGCCTCTTCCACTTGATACGTGCACATCTATACATGTTATTTCTTCCTATTTATGTGTCATTTTCCTCCTAGGTTAAAAAAAAAGTGGCAAAACCTTATTTTGGTGTTTTGGGGGAAGAGATATGTAGGGTGTGAACAGTGCCCGGCATGCGGGAGTTACGTAATCAGTGCTCATTCTGTGTGCGTGCACCTGCTCACAGGCACGCTGCCCTAAGAACCTGACAGCAAGGCGATATTCCGGCTAAGTGCTGGAATGACTGCAATGGTGGATTAAAAATCCTTCCAACTTACTATATCAACTATCAGATTTTTTTTTTTTTTTTTTTTTTTTTTGGTAATGATTTACTGTTGCCTTATTGTTCCGCTTCTTTGGCAGCCATTCTTGTCACATCTGGCTTATTGTGTACCCTGAACAAATGTCTTTTCTTAAATATCGCTTCCCTTTCAATTGAATCCATTATATGTATAGAAATTGACAACTTCACCCAACCCAGGCCTTTTATAAATCAGTTTTTAAAAATTCTTTCTTAGTGTCTAATTTCTTTCTTTTAAACACAACTGTTGCTTTCCGCTAGAACTTATCCACATTCTTGATATGATCATGCAGTTGCTGAGATTAGAAACTGGGGTATCACTCTAAAGGAGAGTCTGACCACAAAATTTAGGGTCTAATTGGTGTTTTCCCCCATACTGAAATATCCTGTAGTTACTCTTGTTACAGTTTACTATTCCTCATGCACCACCACATAGCTTGTGTTCCACTAAGACCATCGAGTACACTTCGGTCTCAGTCCCTTAGAGGCAGTACTTATTCTCCATCTTAGGTTTGAAATGCTTTTGTTTTTGTGATGCTGCTGGTGGTAGTTGTTTTCGTTTGTTTTAACTCCTGACATTAAGGCAAACTTAAAGTACCTGCATTTTTCATTTTAGATTCTTGGTAGTTTGCTCATTATCATAGGATTACTATAATTTAGAAATAGATCTCCAGAGCAGTAGTTTGAATAAGGAAAAAAATGTATAGAAAAGTTCTCAGAATTTTAGGACTTGCCCAAGAAAGACTGTGTCAAAATAAGTTTCTCACCCAGCCCAATCCCCTCTCACTGTTACTTGTGCCCCTGGCCTGACACACACATGCCTCTGTTCTCACTCTGTAGCTTTAATCAGATATTAGGATAGTATACACCACAAGATCAATTTTACACAAGGGAATGTGTGCATTCTTTTCTTCTTTTTCTTTAATCACAAAACCATGATGTTCAAGTGTTTCTTCGAGTGATTACATTATTGTCAGAGACAGCATTCTACAAAACCAGGAGTGATCAACATTCAAGATGAAGGTGCTTCCTTCAAGTATATGAAATGTCAGTCTGCAGGTCACATGGAGGGGAAGGGGAGATTTATTTCGGTTCACTCAAAGACAGATGCACTTCCAACTTCCAACTATTAAAATCCAAACTCTGTGGCTCTAGCAGAATTAATAGGATTTCAATGCATTCCTGATAGGTTTGACTTTTAGATTTCAGTGTTTGGCCCCATGCCCGTGCTTGACACTGCTCACCTGCTCATTCTGCTCCCTAGGACAAGGCTATTTCAGAGTACACGTTTTGTATTTCCATCAAAACCAGTGAGGGTGTCTCTGAAAAACAAACCTGTGGTATATTTTTTTTCCTACCAATATGATTTGGATGATTCCACAGTAAATAAAAGAGATGAAAAGACATGATTTGAGAAACACTAAGACTATAAATAAGGGGGGGAAATGTTTGGCTTCTGTTATCTTTTCCAACAATTAATTTCATGAAAGAGTATTCTGATAGTTTACAAACAATGCATGAAAATGCGCAATGGTCTTTGACAGGACTTCAAAAAGCCTGCAGAGCTGAGATGATTTCCATCACAGAAAATCAATTTCCTGTAAATGGTGAAGAAGCAAAGATTTTAGGCCAACATCAGATAGGATTCTCAAGAGTCTATTTTCTGCTTGCTTTCTGGAAGTGCTCAATGGAAATTTGAAATAGATACATTGTACCATCATTTAATTTCTCCTTTTTCTTTCCATCATATTCAGTGATATCAAAGTTCATATTTTATGCATATTTTTGGACCTAGTTTTCTTCCACAAAGAAAGTAGTAACATTAAATACATATTGGGTGTTCCCCGTTTTCAGTCTAAACATAAGTACTAGTGAGAGATGAAGGAAAGATAAATGTGTAGTAATAAGTCCCAATTACTGCTCCCCACCAATCTGCCTGTTATCAGGAATGCTAAGCCTAAATCTATACAAATTGAAAGTAAAATGGGAGATTTAGAAAACCTTACCTAAATAAGGTCAAAATCACATTTAGGGACTCCTGAGTGGCTCAGTTGGCTAAGTATCTGACTTAGGTTCAGTTCATGATCTCAGGGTCCTCGGATGGAGCCCCATTCAGTGGGGAGTCTACTTCTCCCTCTCCCCCTGTCCCTCCTCCTGCTTGTGCTGTCTTTCTCTCTCTTCCTAACTTACGGTTAGGAAATATTTTCATATTCTGGGCTCTGGATTTCAGGAAATGAAAATCGCCCCCCTGTTAATTCCAGTGCTGCTGAGTAAGTAACAGGAAATGCCCTGCTCTGCCAGCTCATTTCCTCTTATTGTTCATTTTCAATGGGCCCCTCGGCTACTTTTTTGTGCCACCGTCTCCCCTCAGATGTATTGAGCCTGGTAAAAGCCAGCAGCTTCCACTGGGAAAGATCTGGGTTGGAGATACCAAGAAAAGTATGAGTTCTCTTCTGTAAGAGAAAGTGAAGGAAAGTTATAAAGAAGCTAGAAATTTTCATCTACCAAAGTCTGGGCATTTAGATGGACATTTTAAAGGAAAACAAAAACAGATCTTTTAAAAACATTTCAATGTAATTTTATATTTACTTTCACTTAAATGTTAATTTTGTATTTTTATTATTTATATTTTTAACGTAATTCTGTATCTTTTATAAAACCCTTGATGTTTCCTTGAATAGTCGTAGCAATTAGAACAGTGCCTTGCTTTGGGAACTCAATGAAAAATTATTAAATGAATAAGGATAAAAAGTAAAAGAATTTCTGTGTTCCAAAGAGTGATTTTATTATATTTCTGAGTCAAAACTAAATAGTATATAGGAATTCCTTCCCTTGCACATCATCAAGCTGTGGCAGTTTGGGATAAAATTTAGCACATTGAGCATCATGAAGATATTCTAGGAATATGTGTTACCTGTACGCAGATAAACTTTTATCCAGGTGTTCCTTTTTCCTTCATTCTTTTGTTGGTGGTTTTAAGTTAGCTACCATCTATATCTCTCAACAGGTTCTCATTCTAGAAGCATTTGAACTCTCTGATCTAGCAAACAGATCAGTGGGGACAGTACCTTGGCAAGTTACTTTGTTTTATGTGTTCTATTCTTTTTTTATGTAATGAAAGTCATATATCTGCCTGCATCACAAGTTTGTGGTAAGGAGCAAGTAAGATTATCAATGCATTCTGAAATGTAGAAACTGCTTTATATTTATAAGGCAGTATTATTTACACAATGGTGATAATAGTATTAGGTAAGTGGTAGACCTATATTAACAAACAGATTAGGGTGCTGTTTTCCACACCTTCCATCTTGATCAAATCAGTAGCTGTTTTGGTTCTTAAGATATTTTGAGATTCAAAGTTGGCTATGGGACAGAAGGGTATGTCGTGAATCTAAAAAGAAAGCCATTCAAACAGCTAAGTAGTTTTTTTTGTTTTTGTTTTTGTTTTTTTATTATATTATGTTAGTCACCATACAGTACATCCCTGGTTTCTGATGTAAAGTTCGATGATTCATTAGTTGCGTATAACACCCAGTGCACCATGCAATACGTGCCCTCCTTACTACCCATCACCAGTCTATCCCATTCCCCCACCACCCTCCCCTCTGAAGCCCTCAGTTTGTTTCTCAGAGTCCATACAGCTAAGTAGTTTTGACTTGACTTTAGTTATATATAATCTAGGTAAAGTAGATTCAAGATTATACCTTTCTAAGTATGATTCCTTCCCAAAAGAATCATATTTAAGAACACACTTTTAGCCATTACATTTTCTCTCATTCTCCCAGTGTGATAGAAAAGTAGAAATGTTTGTTTGTTCCTTATCTGCCAACATAGTATTTATTTATAGGAACACATTTATCTGCACTGGAAATCACCCTCACGTTCTCCTCAAAGGAAATACAGAAAGGTAATTATCTCAAACACGGTTATGTATTCTTCATTAAATGTGATGGTTGGCAACATCATAGACATTATCTCACTCAGTTCTCAAAGTACTTCTCACAGGGAGATAAATTACCCCAATTTTACAGATGAAGAAACTGAGACCCAGGAAGATGAAGTCAGTCACTGAAACTCACACAGCTGTCAGGAAATTCCAGTTGGACCCCAGGTTTCTTTGAGTGCTGATCCTGTGCATGTTTGCTTCTCAGTTCTCTGGGGAGCTTAAACCTTGTATCACTCAGATCACGCGTGTTGATTTTGGCACAACAAAGTCCTGGAACTTACTTCATCATTGACAAATCCAGAAAATAATCCTTCTGTCTCATCTCTCTGGTTCTTTAACCATGTGTTTTCACCTAAGTATTTGCCAGTTGCTTAAAAGCGTGTCTACCAAAATTCTCTAATATGTTTATACTTACCAAAAATCTGCCATTGTAATGCTACCTTCACATTCTTGCCTTTAAGTCCTTCTTTGTCTCTAAGGTACTAACTTTTCTCTGACCTCATCTTCTGCCTGTGTCTTGAGTTCCAACAGTCTTGGCTGTGCTGTCTTCTCTCTTCCTGTCAGAAGCTTTCTGTCATTTTGTTCCCTACCAGCAAAATTATTTCACTTTTGCACTTCCAAATTTTCTACACTTAAATTTTGCTTTCCTTACCATGAAACCTTTGCATATTGGATGCAGAAATTTTGTTATTCATTCTCATAAGTAGCAAAGAATTATCAAATCAATCACTCAGTATGGAAGACATTCCAAATTTTCCTTATTCATTTTTGTGACTCGTCCTGGCCCTTCAATATTTGGCTTAGACTTCTCTTCTATCAAGAATTCTATATGATGGCTATGTCACTGATATCATCAGTATGATTTAGACTTTTCTTCAATACAGCCATTTATTTCTGTATCCCTACCACTGGACATAGTGATTGGCATTTTATAAACATTCATTAATGAAATAATAGTGAAGATTTGAATGAATGAATGAAATATATGTCCGTAAATGAGAGGTTGCTTTAAAATTCTCCATTTCTCTGATTCAATTTATAATGTCACCTCCTAAAAAGACACATTGTCTGATAATTATTTTATGGTAACCTTGAAACCCTTAAAAGATTTTACTTCTTAACTGTTTTCAATAAATAGTAAAAATGTCTATTTTCCTTTGAAATATGTTCAAGTCTTACGAAAAGTTGAAAATGAAATGTACATTCAATGTGTTGTAATCCAGTAGAATCAATCGATATTGAATTTATGTCACTGTGCTTCTTCTGAGTTGAATAGCTTCCTTTCAGAAACCATCATCCATTGCATTAATCAATCTAATCAAATAGTAAACCACAGTCAATCCTTTCTCTCCCGACAAATGTATAAAACATAGTTAATGTATTTTACTGCAACCCCCACATGGTCTATGTCTAATTTTTTTCTATGAAAGGTTATAATGAGCTTGACTTAATTTATTCATACATTTACTCAAGCTCCCCCCCCTTTTTTTGGTGTAAGGTACAAGGAACGTCTCAAAGGCTGAGGGTGAAGAGATGAAAGGTAACATCCACCCCCTCAGATGTTCACTATTAAGGTAGAGAGGTAGATAAGTAGGTAATTACAACAGATTATGTTGTTGGGTCTAAGATAGATTGATACCCAGGATTTTATGACAAAGAGTGAAGGAAAAGCCATGCAATTCAGGGGATTTGGAGGATTCCAGAGGAAGTTATATATTTGCTAAAGGTGAGATGCTGGTAGGTTATGGAGGTGGGGGAAGTTGAGGAAGCATTTGAGGGGGAGAGAGCAGTCTGTGAAAAGCCAAATAGATAAGAATAACAGAGATGTGTTTGGTACTGAAAATATATCGGTTGCATGAGAAGAACATTGGAATTGCATATGGAAGGACAACTTGGGGGATAAGTTACTAAAAATCTCAATCTACCCTTTGAGCCACAGTGTCGGGGGGAATGCCCTGTGCTAGATTTCAGAATGTGGGCCACTTTGTGATGGTTACTGAGACTCAAAGAGGTACAGCTTGAAGAGATAGTTGCCTTTAGATCTTTAGACCTTATTTGGAAGTCATTGGATTTTTGGAATGAGAAACTTTACTGGGTAGACACATGATCCACTAGGGACAGGGTGGCTTGTATGCATGTATGCCTTGAAGACTGAGGCAACATAGATGCTGTGGTAAGGAAACCAAGGGATACAAAGACCCAAAGTGCTCATCTTGGTCTTAAGGAGACATTCTCAAACTTGCTCCATATTGGTGTTTGTATGATGCTTTGAACTTTTCAAATTCCTCTCCTACTCACCATCTCACATCCATACCCAGTGGTCTCTCAGTCAGGGATCAGTTATTATTAACCCAAAGTGACAGATAAGGAAATGTACATATGTAGAAAGACTCTGCCTTAGCTCCCCATTTGCTGTTCAAATTCTAGTCGAAATGCCACATTTCCCATGAAAATTTTCGTTGTTTGCATCTACTCTCCCTGCCACTTACAATGTTAACATTATTTTTTAAAATAATTTATTATTTTTAATTAATCTCTACACTCAGCATAGGGTTGGAACTTACAACCCTGAGATCAAGAGTCACATGCTCTACTGACTGAGCCAGCCAGGCAGTTCAATGTCAATGGTATTAAGTCCAAAATAAGGCTGCTCTCTGTGACCTTATTTGATTTTATCTTATACATTCATGTTGCCAGCCACTAGACTATAAGCTTCCAAAAGCCAAGGGCAAATTCTCACATTCATCTGGAAACTTCTGTAGTAGCTTAGTGCATGTTGGGCATTTAAAAGTCTCCTAGTAAATGTTTCATTATTAGACTAACATTGGCACAGCCAGGAATAAAAGTCTCTTGACTTGCAGCCTTCTTTTCTGGGTTATCCTCATACCCCCTTTTTGTTCCATCATTTGTAGAACCAGGCAGAGATATGTTTATGAGCAGAGCAAATACAGAAACTGTAGGTCAAAGTACTATTCAGAAGATACCTCATTTGCCCCCCAGACTTAATTAATGCAGGACTGGGTCTCAACTGCCCTAAAGGGACAATGTCTGTGTAAACCGCACCAGGGTTCAGCCTAGCAGAGTGACAAAGTGAGAGGTCTACACCTGATGCACGCTTACCCTCCTAAGGTGGCTTGCTCCAGTTCTTGGCTCCTTTCCACCAGCATTAGAGGTATGACTTTAGTCCTCCTTGCAGATTCTAGAAGTTCTGAGCTAAGAGGGTGCTGGAATGGCTCAGTTGGTTAAGCGTCTGCCTTTGACTCAGGTCATGATCCTGGAGTCCTAGGATTGAGTCCCCTGTCAGGCTCCCTGCTCAGCGGGGAGTCTGCCTCTCCCTCTGCCCTTCACCCTGCTCATGCTCTCTCTTGCTCTCTCCCTCTGAAATAAATAAATAAAATCTAAAATAAATAAATAAATAAGTTCTGAGCTGGGAAGCAGTGTTACCAGGGTCCCTTTGTATGACAAAGGGATCTATGCACGGACTAGTTATCTGTCCCTAACTAAAGGGCAGTTGCTTTACATTTATGAATATATTCAAGTATTCATTTTATTTATTTGTTAACATAAGAGCATATGTGTATACACCTATATATAAAATATGTGCAAAGTACATTTCCTATGTATTATATAGAACAGTCCTTTTCATTCTAAAGTGTAAATCAGAATTCCCTAGAAGACTTGTTAAAACAAACTTTCTGGATCTCAGGTTTCTGATTCAGTTTGTCTGGGTGAGGTCTGAGAATTTGCAGGTATAACAAGTTCCCAGGTGATGCTGATTATACTAATCAGGGGCCACACTTTGAGATCAATGGGTATAGAATATATAGTCTTATATTATTTTGTGCATGTGTCTTGTATACATTAATTTACGTATGCATGCATCTCTTCCATAGCTGTGGGTTATGATTAGAGACAAATCAATATACATATGCTTATTTATGTATTTAAATACACACACTCATATAAATATATACAAATAATAAGCATATTCATAAAGTTGTTTATATGTGAATATAAATGTATATAAATGCATATGCAAATGTATAAGCCCAAATATATAATTTTATTTATTTAAATGCATGCACACACATTTTTATACATAAAAATATGATCATAAGTATGCTTGTAGGTGACGCTTGCACTGTGTGTGTGCATGTGTGTGTTATCAATGTGTCTTTCCCTTTTACAACAAAACCCTCAGTCAGTCGAACATGGAACTCCATATTTTATGTCAAACTCATCATAAGAAGCATTGGTTAAGTGTTTCCACCTGAAGCAGAAACATCTTCATGCTGGTCCTGTTAAGCTTTCTTAGTGGGATGATCTTTTCAACTTCTCTGGGGTCTCTTACACATTTGCCATATCTCACATCTGAAAGTGCCAAATTAAACAAGCTCCATGTTCTTTTAGAGCCACGATGGTCCTCCTGTGAAGTCAAATTGCAATCATTTCACTTTTTTTTTTTTTTTTTTTTTGCCTTCCTCTGAAGAGATAGTGCAGTCTTTCTGGCATTAACTGGCAAAATTAATGAAAATGTAGTACAAACTGAGTGTGCTGTGTGCTCCTGGGTCATATCTCCTCCCCTTGCTGACAATGTCTGTTTTTGTCAAAGGCAAACATTGTCTCTAGAGGAGGAGTAAACGAGAACCACGAGTTTGGGGTCTGATGCTTGGGAGGGCAGAGGTAGAAATGAAAGAAATGAAAACAACAGGCTTACCAGATTGCATGGGGCACTCAGTATAATAGCTTCTCTCTTCTCCACCCCATCCTCCCCACTCCAACGTTCTTCCAATACAATGGAGGAGAGGAAGGAATTACCTGGAAGAAGATAAGAAAATGCAGAGGGAAAAGATTTCTCTGTGTTTCATGAATGTGATCATGCTCTGCTTATATCTCATGACACCATATTGTAATAAATATTGTCCTTCATGTAAAACTATCTGAGCTGAGCTTCAGTCTTGCAGTGGCATGCTCAAGGACTCTCAACTAAAAAGTAGAAGAGCCGGAATTTGAATGCACATCTGTCTGATTTCAAAGCATATATCCAGAAATTTTGATTAGGGCCTTCCTAAAACAATATGCGAGAGAGGCCCAGATAATAATTCAACATCCCTGGGAATTTATCAAAGTGCATGGTTCCCCATGGGAATGAGAGGAGCTGTAGGAGACCTAGTGGAATTGTGCGTTTTGAACGAGGAAAATAAACTTGAGATGGGAAGGATGGGAGGGCAGGTGTATGTGGTGGGCTGTCAGCAACAGTGGCTGTTCAAATACAGTGTGGTGCATTGGCCAACGGGGATCTTCTTTGGAATGAAGTCTGAAGTTCAGGTACTTTTATGTGCATAGCTTTTATTGGGGTGTTCGGCTTGTGGTAAATTCACAACAAAAATCATTGAGTTAATTGCCAATTTGAGTTGGCCTAGCTTAAAGGTAGTCTTCCCTGACCTGTTCTCTTTTTTTAACAAGGGATAAGATTTTATTTCATAAAATGAGATAATTTAAATGTAAATAATGCAGAGAGAGAAAACATTGACTCAGCACCTGAAAGTATAAATAATCAATGGAGGACCATCTTCTGAGATTATGGTTTATTAGAGAGGTGGAGAAGGACACTGAATGTCCCATCAGAGAGTCAGGTGAGACACAAAAATGAAATAGTCTAGTGGTATCATGTAAAATGTTCTGATCTCACTAATGTTTTGGGAGGAATCTGATATTTTGAGGTGACTTTAGACAAAGGAAAGGTGAGGGGTAACTTTTAGAGCAGGGAGACCCTATGAATAGAGGCTTTCCCGGCAGTCTCTCTATCTGGGTACACTGCTTTTAGACTCTTCACTCAAGCAAAAGGGATAGCTATCATTGCAGACCCATGCAGAAACAAGAGATCCTGAAGGTAGAGAAAACACTGAATCGCTAAATCGGTGCTTCCAGTGATGCTGGGGGACGTTTGGGAATCAAACCCTCTAACAGAACCCAGAGTAAATCCTCAAAATTAAACAATTATTTGAAAGATCTATTCTCACACATACACACAAAAGGAAAGTAAGAAATAAAGAGGAGAGACGTAAAGAGAATTATTTCAATACCAGCCAGTATTAAAGAGTGGCATCTGCCATGCTTTGGACCTTCTGCTGTCATGAAGAATAAGATTAATTGTGGCCTGAGGGATTTTACATTCGGGTGTCTTACAGTCTGGTCTAGATGACTGAACTCAAGACCCTGTGTAATAGGATTTCAGTATTTTGGAGATTAAGCCTTTCATGAGTTCTTCATATGTTTTCTTCCATCAAGCATCAAACTGAAACAAACCAAAATGTCTAGGAAATGCATATTCTAATCATGCACATCCTTGGATGATTAGAAAGTGTCATTTTAAATTTTAATTCCTCTTATTCATACAAAAAATATTTGTTGAGCACCTGTGTCAGGTACTCTTTGAGATGCTGGGGATACAGGCGCCTGGATGGCTCAGTTGGTTAAGCGTCTGTCTTTGGCTCAGGTCATCATCCCAGGGTCCTGGGATTGAGTCTTACATTGGGCTCCTTGCACATGGAGAGCCTGCTTCTCCCTCTGCCTGCCACTCCCCCTGCTTGTGCACTCTCTCACTCTCTGACAAAAAAAAAAAAGATGCTGGAGATATAGCAGTAAACAATGCAGAAATCTTGGACCTTGTGGAATTTATATTCTAGTGGAAGAAAATAAAATAAATCTGTAAAATATGTACTTTTCTGGATACTTTACATCTACGAAAATCTTCATAAAGTCTCCTGGGCCTTGTTCATCAGGGTGTCTCCAGGAGACATTGTTAACCTTGAGAGGAGTGAAAGCCATGTTGTCTGGAGCAGTCCTCACACATCTGCTCTGTAATTTCCTCGTACCTGGAGTCTGGACAGGTCATTGATACACCCTCAGCCCCAATTACTGCAGCCCTAGTGTCATGGTTGTTATATGTACCTTGAAAATTATTGAGAGTTTTATGGGAGATAATATATGTGAAAAACTATGAATGTTAACTAGTGATGAAGAGAGCCCTGGGTAATTGTCATTAACACATTTTTATCCACATAATTAACTCAGAATAACTAAGGAGAAAACTTCCTTTTATCCATCTTGTTTTGTTTTGTCTTGTCTTGTTTGTTTGTGTTTAATGGACTGGAGAGGTCTATATCTTAAGAACTGGCAGGATACTTGTCATTAGATTGCTAATCAATTCCAAAGCCCCTTGTGAGGTCACAGGATTGCTATTCTAAATACATAAGCGATAATGAGCAGGCACCACTTCCATACCTGACTTTCCATCTGCCTTTCATGTTCCCTTTGACCATGTCTTTTAACCTCATCGAGATTCTTTTGCATCTAGAGAATTAGAAAAAATGCCAGCTTGCCTGTTTGTGGGAACTTAGAATTGAGGCTTCTCTCCAAAGGGGGGGGGGGGGAGATACAAAGGCTTCATGCTTGAATTAAAAAGTACAGCCTTCATTGGGCGCCTGGGTGGCTCAGTTGGTTAAGTGTCTGCCTTCAGCTCAGGTCATGGTGTGGCTGGCCTGCCTCTGCCTGCTGCTCCCCTCTGCCTCCATCTCCCTCTTGCTGCCACTCCCCCTGCTTGTGCTCTCTGTCAAATAAATAAATAAAATCTTTAAAAAAAAATTACTACCTTTATATGTTTTGCTAGAACACTTTTCCTAAGTGTCCTTAAGGGTAAGCTTTCTCTCTCTTTGTTCCATAATGAATATGTTATTTAAAGAATTTATTGCTTTGGTGTTCTGAATAGGGATGTGATATGAGCCACTATTAAGCTAACAAATGGTAACAATGATCTTTATGAGAAAACTTCAAGGGTAGTTGGAGAAGAAGTCTAACAGTACCTGTTTTATGAGTTAAACACAACAGTGATAGTAACCAACAAGAAAATCTCCATTAAGAAGGAGGAGGGATTAGCGTAGTTTCAAATAACACACTCTCCCCGTGTATGAGCAGAGAACTCAACTGATACCACACTGACCCCATGGGACACTTACAGGATCAAGTACCCCTAATCTTAAAGTCAGATATAGCCCATCCTTGCAAATAACCATTTATTAGTGTATCAATTAATCAAAAATGTGTGCAGCAAGAGAAAAAAATCTCAATTAAGGTACTTGCACTCCTTGACAACAATGCAATTCCTCACATGATATCCACTTCTTTGAAGCTGCCTCTTCTTAATTAAAACAGAAATGAAGGTGTAGCAAAAGATGCCATCTCTTTACTAAGATCATAAGATATCTAATAATGAATACCACTGTTAAAAACATTATATATAAATATCACATTATCTGTGGTATATATATATATATATCTTTATATTATATATATGTAAATTCCATGTCTATGAAGACTTTGTTCCAAGTACTTTCTCCATCTTTCCTCATTTGTAAAAAATATTGACTATTTTTTTCATAGCATCAATTATTAAGAGATTTATTTATTTATTGAGAGAGAGGGAGTGCGAGCACATGGGTGGGGACAGAGGGAGAGGGAGAGAGAATTCACAAGCCGATACCCCACTGAGCACAGAGCCTGAGGTCATGGGGTTTGATCTCAGGACCCTGAAACACAAAGTCTGATGCTCGCCAACTGAGCCACCCAGGCGCTCCCTCCCCCTTGGCATCAGTTTTATAACTCTTCTGCTCTGGGATGATACCACTCATCAAGATGTTTATTTTTCATCCTGCAAGGGTAGATGCCTCAAATATTGGATGAAAATGGTACAAGCTTGAGTTTTTGTGACATATTTTATTGGACCTCAAAAAGTTGAATACATACTTGACTTTTGTGGATTATGTTTTATTTTTGTTGGTGTCTTTGGAGAAATGTTGCTGTCTTTGGAGAGCAGACACTGAAATGCATCTGGGTTTTCTGACTAAAGGCTTGGAAAAGACTCTGAGTGATCACTTTATTCTATCCATTTCCTTAGGCCTAAGGAAAAGGAAAACAGATATGCATGACACAGACCTGGTGAGATATATATATATATAGACTTTTTTGGTGCGTGGGGAAAACCTCAAAGGACAGGGAATTTATGAACTGCCTTTGTTGTGCATTTCAGTTTGTGCTTGCCCCTTTGGGTTTCTGAACCTCCATGTTCCCACATATGCTTCTTTCACTGAAGAAGTTTTACTTGTGTTCTTTTTTTCTCTTTCAAACAAATTTATAAAAATGCTTCCAGTTCTTGAAAAAGAAAAAAAATTTTTTTAAGTAGGCTCCATGCCCAGCATGAACCCCAATGTGGGGCTTGAACTCACGACACTGAGGCAAGACCTGAGATGAGATCAAGAGTCAGACACTTAACAGCTGAGCCCCCCAGGTGACCCCAGTTCTTGAAATTCTTGAAAATGCTCTAGTTTACGATCAGTTATAAAACTGTGGCATTAGCCTTAACCCGTGCATTAAGAACGATTAAAATGTTTGTATCTCATGTCAGCAATCCCCAAATCTCTAGCTTCCATCATCCACTTTCACTCTCCTCATGTCTGCATGAGTTACACCCTTATGAAGATCCATAAGTGCAACTATTATGTGATTATTTTTCCATTTAGAATAATTGAACTCACATTAAATTGACCTTTTAAGTTTAGTTGCCTTTCCAGTTTGAAAACACAAGACTACAGATTCATAGCCCAAATGTTCTGTTTTCTAAGAGAAATACAGTAAAAAGGAGGGTAATGCGGCTGATATCACATGGTTTGTTACACACAAAAAGATGAATAAAATTCAGGTTTCCTCTTTCTGGCCTTAGTACCATTACACAATTTTTGGTCTTTAAGTTGTTTTTGTTTTTCAAATACATTACTAATAATTTGTTCTTGATTCCCCTTTCTTAAAAAGAGGCATAATCCTCCAAAAGAAAGTTGTATCAGTATACTGTTTAGAAAAGCCGTATTTTTTGGCAAATGTCGATGTTGACCGAAATGGAAGTCTCAGGGGAAATCTGGCTTAACAAGTTAGTAAAGGGTAAGTGTATTTATTAATATGAATGACAATTGTATTCAGACTGAGGAACAAATGTTCTCCTTTCACTGTGGAGTGCTTGATGTTATGAGAATCTAGAGGCTAGTCACTACTGAGAAACTAGAGTTTCTGTTTTTAAAACTGAATAATTTGAGTCAGTATTCTTAATATTAACCACTGCTCTGAAAATGGTTCTTTTTCCTAAGTTACTTTTTCAAGTTAGAAGTGGTAATGAATATAGACTATATGCTGATTTAAAGGCTATTAACCAGATTTCTGAAGACAAAAAAAAAAAAAAAAACCCTATTTTTTTCTTTTATTTCATCTTATAACTAACAGCTCTGACTTTTTTCCTGAAGCAAAATAAACTAGGAAGAAATTATTAATTAGTACTTATAAATCAATAGCTTTAGCTCACATCTTTTTTATTCAGAATAAAAAAATTTTGATGTGTCCAGATGTATCAATGGAAGGTCACATATACTGTTAAATCAATATATTTTTATAGAATCAAAAGGAGACCCAGTACTTGTTCTATTTCTTAATCCTCTAACATCTGAGTGTCCCCAAAGAATAATTTTAACTCTCTATAAATAAAATTATCCAAGGCACATCCCACTTTTGAACCATTGTTGAGATTTAAGAGACTTTATTTCTAGGTATGAATGCACGTATCAGAACAAGAGTGACTCTGGTTTACAATTGAAATTAATTATTTTTATTTTTTTATTTTTTTAAAAAGATTCTATTCATTTGAGAGACAGAGAGAGTACACAAGCAGAGGGAGAGGCAGAGGGAGAGGGAGAAGCAGACTCCCCACTGAACCAGCCAGGAGCCTGATGTGGGGCTTGATCCCAGGACCTGGAGTTCATGACCTGACGCTTAACCATCTGAGCCACCTAGGTGCCCGAAATTAATTATTTTTAAATAAGCAGAGGAGATGTGACATTTTATATTCAGACAGTGAAATCTCCCAGTTAGAGTTAACCCTCGTATTTATATGTGGAATAAAAGAAAAAAGAAAGAGAAAAAAAATACATTTTTTAAAGATTTTATTTATTTATTTGAGAGAGAGAAAGCACAGGGGCAGCGGCAGAAGGAGAGGGAGAAGCAGGCTCCCTGCTGAGCAGGGAGGCTCAAGTGGGGCTCAATCCCATCACCCTGGCATCATGACCTGAGCCTAAGGCAGATGTTTAACTGACTGAGCCACCCAGGCACCCTGAAAAAAAATCTTTTGCAAGCATTGCATAGTTTCCTTGGATGTCCAAATATTGAGGAAATATTATTTGAAGTCACTTCAGATGAAACTACTTGGAAGAGAGGTTTATATTGTCTTTGGGTCCTTCATGGGGTAGAACATACAAGATAACGGGATTATGCTCTTTAAAGGAAACCATGAGAACCAGAGGCAGAGCAGAAAGATGCAGACTCAACATTTACACATTCATTCAACAAAGAGGCATGGGTGCCCATGATACATGACATCTGTACTAGAGAACAAGATGAAGAAAATGTGGATTTCATCACAAGGAGGAAAGATATGGACAAACACATTTCTAAATATGGCAGTGTAATAGGTTAGATGCCACAGGCGATCACAGGGAAGAACCCCTAGAAGAACCCCTAAAACAGATTGGCCTGGCACTGGAGGGTTTAAATGCTTTTGGGTAGAGTGGTGGAAGGAAGGGGGCCCCTTCAACAAGCCCACAGAGGGTGGTTTGGACAGGGTCCACCCCTCCGCCGCTCTCCAGGTAACCTGCTCTGATACGCCCTCCCTGCTTCTGCCTTCTCTCCTGGGAGCATGGTGGCAATGACAGACTGAGCAAACAGTAGATACTGAGGAGATATTCAGGTGGAGAGGGTGACTAGGATTTCCAGGAAGAACAAGAGCGTTCCAAGGCCAGGGAGGCAGGAAAGAGCCAGCCCATTTAGATAATTGAAAGTTATTTGATGTGCCTGGTGAAAGAAAAGGGCGAAAATGGAGAGATCAGGCATAAGAGCTCAGGCAGGGCCATAATTGATGCCATAGTTGATATACTAAGGATTTGACCTGTTTTTAAAAGCTGTGAGGAGACATTGATGAATTTTAATGTGAGTTACATGAAAAGACACAAAAAATAAACTGCTAATTTGTCACACAGGGAGATTACAAAACCCCCTTCCTTGGGAGGCTTTAATGAGCTGCAGTCACTCGGGTTTTGGACTTCGTGTACTTGGGTAGGTGACCTGTGATGGGGAATCTGTGAAGCTCTTTCGCTGCTGCGAAAAATAGCTTAAGTGTTGAATGGAATGCTTTCTGCTGGCTCTGCATATCCACTCTTCACCCTTCCCTGGCTCTGGCCCCAGGGGCCTAACTTCATCAGTTGTTCTTCTTTCTCTCTGGCTTCTGCTGGGATCTGTTGCAGGAGACACAAGGGCTGAGGGAGAATGGGATCAGAGTGTTTATTGTGCAGTCCATTCCTATTCCCTGCTACCCCAGCTGGCTGCCTGTTTTTAGAGGAGGCCTTCGCCACTGTCCTCGTTTTCACTTCCCACTGTCCTTTGCAGCCCTGTTCCTGGACTATCCATGCACACCTTCCAAGCTGACTTCTGCCACTATGGATGACTCATAGTACTCTGTCATTATGTGTGGGTTTCTCTTCACCGTCCCCACACTACAAAGACAGTCCTTTTATTATATTTTCCTCCATGCATTTCCAAGTGCCATCTGCTTCTTGCCAGCACCCAGACTACATAGTGACGTCTAATAACATTTCAGATGTCTAAAATGTCAAAACAAAACTCCACAACACTCTACCTGTAAGCATCTGCATCATCTCAGTTATGTCAATGCCATCCTACCAGCTGTCAAACTGAAAACCTCAGAGCCCCCCCACCCTGCAACTACCCTCTTTCTCCTGTGAGCCACATACAATCTGTTAGGAAATCACACTGGTTCTATCTTCAAAATGCAAGCCTGCCTCTTCTCACCAGCCTCTTGGATGCCATTCAGGTTGGAGTCATCATGGAACCTTGCCTCGATTAGTGCCATAGTGCCTTACATGGTCCCCTTGCAGCTACACTGGCCCCTGATACTTTATGCCCAGTATAGTAATTGTACAACTGCATTACAGTATAATATAGAACATGTCACTCCATAAACCTCCAACCACTGGCTCCCCTCCCACTCAAAGTGGCCAACAAGGCCCTCATGATCTGGCCTGTGACCGCACAGACCCCTTGTTCCACTCCCTTCTCCCTCAATGTTAGCCACACCACCTACAATTTGCTGGACTTTAGTCCATCAATTTCATACCTACTTATCCTTCCCTTAGATATCCTCTGGGCCACCATGCTCAATTCTTGGTAGATGGTATGGTCACAAGAAGCCCTACCTTGACCACACTATTTGGTACTGTACCTCATTTCTTCCTTCCTTAACACCCTTTCTCCTCTTTGTCTTGTTCTATTTTTTCTTTGTTTTACAGCATTTATCATTTTCAAGCATCCATGTGGTATTAGTTCCCTAGGGCTGCTATAACACATTACCAAAAACTGGGTAGCCAAAAACAACACCAATTTTATTGGTTCACAGTTCTGGAGGCTAGAAGTTCTAAATCCAGGTGTCAGCAATGCCATGCTTCCTCTGAAGTCTCCAAGGAGAGGCTCTTTCCTTCTCTCAGTTTCTGGCAGCCTCAGGCCTTCCCTGGCTTGTGGAAGCATAATTCCAATCTCTGCCTCTGTCTTCATGTGGCCATCTTCTCTCTGTGTCTTTGTGTCTTTATGCCATCATATGCAATTTTACTGCCTGTGTGTCTAAATGTCCCTCTTTTTAGAAGGTTGGCAGTCATATTGGATTAAGGCCCATCCTCCCTAATTACCTCATCTTCACTTGATTAAATTAAATCTGCAAAGGCCCAATTTTGAGTAAGGTTGCCGTCACAGCTACTGTGGATTAGATCTTCACCAAATCTTTTTCTTTCTCTTTCTTTCTTTCTTTCTTTCTTTCTTTCTTTCTTTCTTTCTTTCTTTCTTTCTTTCTTTCTTTTTGTGGGCGGGGAGAAGGGGACACAATTCAACCTATAACACATAGTTTTCTTATTTACTGTGTGAATTATTGTCTATCTTCATGGGCCCAGAGTTAGGATTTCCCAGAGTAGGGATCTTTGTCTTCTTTATTTACTAATTCTAAGTACTGAGTCCACTGATCAAGTATCTAAGGTTGTGTGGGCACATAGTGAGTAACAGGCTGTTTTACAGAAGAATGTGAATGGAATTTTATGCTACATGGGAAAAGAAAAGTTTCTGAAGCTCTGGTTTGGCAACCTTAAGTTTTGAAAACCAAAACACTTTACTTAAGATTTAAAAAGACACCAAACCATGAACCTCTTTCACTTGGAAAGCAATACCTCACTGGACATGGTGGATCCCCATTTTACTCTCACGATTTATTTTCCGTATTTTACAACCTGTTCATGCAATTGGAACACTTATTTTTAAGCCAATCTATGTTACTCACACCTTCTGAATTTCATACCTGGGATTTGACTCTTCAGCAGATGTTGATATGTACCTTGGGGAAGAAGGCAAAGTAGGAGGGTGGTGGTGGAGACAGGAGGTACAAACCTCTGCTGTGAGCAAGCTTCAGCAATAAACGGAAGTGAGATGTGGCAGGACCCTATGTGGCACTAGCTTTATTGCTTTCCTCCAGCTCTGGGTCATGAGTGGCCTAATCAAGCTTAGCCAGGCATCTCTTTGCCTATTGCTCTGTGTCTGTTTGCTGCACATGGACCCACCTCTCACTCCTCCTGGGCCTATGGGTGCATCCAGATCCCTTCATAGCTTCCAGAACACAGCTGTTGGAGCATCCCTTCATTTCTAATTGCTGCTCAGCCTCTCCCCCTTTTGTTCTCCTGGGGGCTACTGAGGCTTTCCAACACTTAATGTATCAGCACACTCTTCACATTGTCCCTAGGTGATTCAGTCAGCTATGGAGGAGCAGAAGCAGGAGCAAACAGCTGTCATATATATTAACGAAACCCAAACTGCACATATTACAGATATAAACCAGGTCCCTCATAAATGGGTGCATCATGTCTTTACATAACCCAATAGGGTCTGGATTCTCCAGTCCTGAACCTGTGGTCATTAGACAAAGATGTATCCACTGGGCCTCCATATGCTTCCTATAGTAAGTAATTTCAAATATTTGAAAGTAGTTCATATCAATTATTGAACCGGAGGAAAAAAATCTATATTATTTGCAAGTAAAAGCATACCCATGATAAAACTTAGAATACTTGTTATAAATTTATAACAATGATATGATAATAATATATAATATATGAATATATACTATGCAACATATATAACATTATATATAACAGTATACACAATGTAATGATATATATGTGACATAAAAGATTTTCACGTTATAAAGCTCCATTAATTCATCATTAATCCTCCAAGAAAGGATTTCTTTCAACATTAGACACAATAAGAAAATTTAATAGGGGCTCCTGCGTGGCTCAGTCATTTAAGTGTCTGTCTTCAGCTCAGGTCATGATCCCAGAGTCCTGGGATCTAGCCCCACATCGGGGCTCCTTGCTCAGTGGGGAGCCTGCTTCTCCCTCTCCCTCTGATGCTCCTCTGCTTGTGCTCTCTCTCTCTCTCTGTCAAATAAATAAATAGAATCTTAAAAAAAAAAAAAAGAAAAATTAATAGATGAATGACAGGTGGCAGAAGTTATTTGAAGTGTCCCAATTCAGTAAGGGATTGTTGTCAAAATACATAAGGGTTCCTGCATACCAAAAATAATGCCTGAAAGGACAACCATTCCAATAGAAATAGGCCAAATATAGATCATAGCCACTTTTAGAAGAAATAACTCAAAAAGCATAAAAAGCATCTGAAGAGGAGTTCAATCTCTTTTTAAAGCTCAGTAATGTAAATTTAACCAACAACAAGACGTTATTTAATGTCAATAAACCCGGAAAGAAGCAGACACCTGAGTAAGGTCAAGCGTTGGGTAGACAAGGTGGCGACGGCAGTGTGGGCTGGTGTTACTATGCTGGGGAGCCAGTTGTGGGGGTGCTCACTCCACTGTGATCCCACATTCCTGTCCTGGGCATGTGTCCTAGAGAAAGTCTCACTCAGGTCCATGGAGGCATGCTCCTGACAGTATTTGTTTTTAGTACTTTTTAGGATGTTAGGGAGCACGTGGGAGGCTCGGCACCCCTTGCTGCAAAAGTGGATGGGTAGAGTATGGTCAATGAACACCCTAGAGCAGAGGTAAGCACACTTGTTCCATAAAAGGTCTGGAAGTAAATATATTTGGCTTTGTGAGCAAAAGGGTCTCTCTTGCCATCGCTCAACACTGACACTATAACATGAAAACAGTCCCGTCGACATGACCCAAAGGAGTGGACATGGATGTGATCTATGAAATAGCATTTATAAAAATAGGCAGTGGGTTGGATTTGGCCTGCACTATAGTTTACCCATTCTTACATGACTACTTCTATTTGTAAAGGTAGTGTTAAATATATACGCATGGTTAAAAAAAAAACAATTAACAAAACAATATAATAAAAGATTCACATTAATCACATATGAGTGAGTGCTTGTGGGGAATGGAGAGGGAATAAGGATGAATATAGCAAAGAGTAAGAGGTGGGGCTGTGATGAAAATGAACGTAGAAATAAGGAATATCATTAAGTCAAGATTTTGTACCTAATGCGAAGGCTTAGTTTCTTTTTTTCTAAACAAGGTCAAACAAGCTACAGATTTGAATAAGGAGCTTTAATTTGCTCACAACTTCCAGAACTGAAGTACTCTGTAAGCTCAGCCGAGTGCCCGCTGTGGGTTAACAAGACATGTGGGCCTCGGGTTTGATGTTGTATGCAACTGTGGCAGGGAATCACGGTACTTTGTGCAAAGTCATTTTTAGTGCCCTTCTTTTGAAAAATAAATAGCACTAGGTAAAAATAGCAGCTTCTTTTTTTTCTTGATCAGGAAAAAATAATTTGAAAAATGCCCTAGGGGAGAAGAAAATTGTCAAGCTGCCTGTACAATGGCTTAAATTGTTCAAAATATTACCTCTGAGAAAGAAGACATGGAGCTCTGTCTTACAAGAAATCCCTGTCCGTGTGGGAGATGTAGCAGGGAGAAGTGTGCAACAATGGTTAAAAGCAAGGGATGGGAGTCAATTTGGGATTCATATCCTAGATCGTCCACTTTCTAGCTAAATTACTTAACTTTAGCCAGTCCCTATTTCTTCATGTTAAGATAAAGACACCTTGGGGGATTGTTTTGAGGGTGAGAAGCTCAATTTAAAAAATAGGTTGGGCACACAGGAATAACAGGGTAGTACTCTTATCATGGAAGATGCATTAACGGTTTGTATGAGTAGCAATGCCTCATTTCTGTCTTTCTGCAGGTTTCCATGCAGTGACTGTATACTCATTAACAGGGCGATGGTTGTTGCCACAAAAGAATAGTGTATTTAATGGAAAAACTACCAACTTACTGTCTTGAACCCCAAAGCATCTAGAAAACATCCCAGTTCCCATTGTAAAATACTCACGAAATATTTTTATTTTTATTTTTTAAAGATTTTATTTATTTATTGAGAGAGAGAGGGAGAGCACAGAAGAAGAGTGAGAGAGAGAAGCAGGCTCCCCAGTGAGCAGAGAGCCCGATGTGGGACTCAATCCTGGGACCCTGAGATCATGACCTGAGTGGAAGGCAGATGCTTAACCAGCTGAGCCACCCACGTGCCCCACTCATGAAATATTTTTAAAGAGATTAACTCAAAGAAAAGGCCATGTTAATAAAGTAATTAATTAATTAGAAAATTCATAAAATGCAAAGGAGCACACCATGATGAGCGAAGGTCACCCAGGGTCATCCATGACGCCTCTGACTCAAAAACCGAGTAACAAGCTGCAGACTGTCATCTGCTTTAGTCCTTTCCAAGGACTAAAGTTGCAAGACTTGGAGACGATGTTGGCTTTTTTTAAATATTCAGCCCCAGCCCGATTCCCACCATCTTTTGGCAGTAACACAGGTAGTGAGCCCACTCCCACCACCAAGCCTCCAGGTGAACGATGGGTGGTCTGGAAAAACGGAATTGATGCAGTCTCATGTTTCCAAATCAGTTCTAAATAATGTGTATACTCTGTTCTCACATTAAATAGTTATTTCACCTCTAAAATTCGTTTTTTTATTAAATTGAGAGTTTATTTAAAAACTTTTAAATTATGTGAAAGATAGGAATAATAAACAGTGCATACGTATCTATATGCTCATCATCTCAGTTCAGGGAAAATGACACGGTCATCATGTGAGAATTGGCCTGAGCGCCTCCTCTCCAGTCTTTCTCTCTTTCTTCCACCTGTGCAAGTATTCCATGTCCAGAGAAGTTTTGTGCTTATTGTTCCCTTGTTTTCCTTTAAGAAGATTTTACCACCTACAGTTCTACTTTTAGTTTTTGTGGTTTGAAACTTCATATGAATAGATTAAATTGTTGTATCTTCTTCTATGGCTTGACCCTTCACTCAGTGTTATTTTTTTTTAGTTCCATAGATGTTTTTTGCAGGTAGCTTTAGTTTGCTTCCCATGTGGAATGACTTTCCTTTGTAACAATATACAACGGTCTATTTATCCCTTCCGCTGTTAGTTGATGTCTGTGTTGCTCTGGGTTTTCTGCTATGCCGTGATGAGTAACTTTGCACACATCCTCATGCACTTGGGAAGACATTTGTTGAGAGTGTGCACTGAGCAAGGGGATTTTGTGCTCATCAATTGCGCATGTCTTTAACCTTGTTAACAATATCAAGTCATTGTCCAAAAAGTTTGTACCAACTCACAAGAAATTTGTAGGCCTTCCAGTTGACGTTTATCCTCATAAGAACTTATTGTCAAAAATTTTGTTTTGTCTTAAAATGGAGAGTGTGAAATAGTATTTCATTTCCATTTTCATTTCCCTAAATACTAATGAGATTTTTTTTTGTTGTTAAATCTATGAGCCATTTGAGCCTTTTTTTTTTTTTAAAGATGCTCTTCATATATTTTTCCTTGGACCATATGCCTTTTTAAAGTTTATTTGTAGGCATTATTTATATATTCTGAATTCTATTATTTTGTCAGTTAGATGGTTGTCAAAATTACCTCCCAATCTGGGGCTTGTATTTTTATTCTGCTTTTATGGAATTTTTTTTAATGAACAGAAGTTATTAATTTTTATATGGGGGATTTCATCTTTCATTTTTTGATAATTTGAATTTTCTGTGTTTTGTTAAGAAATAGTTTTCTACCTCAAAGTCATAAAAATGTTCTCTTATACTGTTTCCTAAAATATATATTTTTTAGCTTTGTCTTTTACATTTAAATCTTTAATCTACCTGGAATGTATTTTTTATATATGGAATGAGAAGAGGTTTATCCAATTTCATATATTTCCACATGAATATTTTTTCAGCACCATGAATTGTAAAGTTTATTCCTTCCCTACTGACTCATATGACCAATTCTATAATAAATCAAGTCTCCATATGTTTCAGGGGCTGTGTCAGTTTGAGTGATTGATTCTTGATTTATTTATTTGTTTTTGGATTGGTATATTCTGTCTCATACCAATACTCGTACTGCCTTAGTTACTACAGATTTTTAAATAATTCCTTATATATACCAAAGCATTTTCACTCCTTATTTTATTTTTCTATTTGGGAATATCTCGACTCTTGCGCTCTAACTAAATGTTAGTATCAGCTTGTCAGAGTCATAAAAGGAAGGAAGGAAGAGAGACAGGAGGGGAAGAAATTCAGATATGGCATTTAGGATTGATGTTTCAATAAATTTATAGATCTCTTTAGGGAGTAGTACAATTGCCAGTTTTATAATACCGAGTCTTCCTAATTTCTCTCTATTTACCTGGGTCTTTTAAAATGTCTTTCAGACATGTTTTATAATTTTCTTACTGTTTTTTTAGATTTATTCCAAGCTGCTTGAGACTCTCATAAACTTTGTTTTTAAAATCATATTTTCAATTATTTGCAGCTGGTGTGTATAAACACAATTGATTTTTGTACATTGATTTTATGTCTAGCAACTTGAATGCTCTTATTAATGCTAATAATTTCTATGCAGATTGTTGACAGTTTTCTTCTAACAATTTCTAGATGGACTGTTTATGGTTTTCTAAGTATACATTCATCTCACAGATGATGAGGGCTGTGCTCCCTCTTTTCTAATGATCAAAAATTATTTTCCTCTTTCTTGCCACACTATGCTGGTTAGGCTCTGCATAGAGTAAGAATTGTTCATGATGGGTATGTTGGTCTTTTTTGTGATCCTGGAGAAATGCTTTCAATAGTTGATCACAGAGGATCACGTTTGCTCTAGGCTCAGCATCCATACCCTTCTACTCTAATTGCTACAAGTTTTTGTCAGGAATAAATGTTGAGATATTTTTACTGGGTAATGAATTCTGATATTTCCTATCTATGAACCAATCACATTATTTTTCTCCTTTTATACTTTAATTTAGTAAATCCATATTAAACAACTTTCTAACATGAACAGTCTTTATTGTTTTTTAAGAGTTTATTTATTTATTTTAGAAAGAAAGAAAGTACAAGCAAGGGGAGGGTGAGAAGGAGAGGGAGAAACAGAATTCCCACCAAGCAGGGAGCCCAACACGGGGCTTGATCTCAGGACCCTGGATCATGATCTAAGCTGAAGGCAGACGCTTAAGCAACTGAGCCACCCAGGCTCCCCTAACATGAACAGTCTTGTCATGTTGACTACTGCTGAACCCTCCGTATCTTTTCCTCTACTTGATCAGGTACTGGGCTCTCCTGGGATTTACCTGATGTGGCCATGCTGGTGATCTTTAATACATTGCTGGATCTGTTCTGGATTCTTGCCTCAGTGGTGATGAGAGTGGCCTCAAACTTTATTTCACTGTCTTTGTTGAGTTTCAGTAGTTTCTGTTAGTGTCAGAGAATTAGTTGTAGGGTTACTTCCTCATTTATGTTCTGGACAGATTTATGGAAAACTGGAATGATTGGGTTTTTTTGATAATTTGGTAGAAATCCTGTTAAACTCTTTGGTATACACACACACACACACACGTTTCTTTTTGAGAGACCTCTGATTACATAACATTTTCCCAAGATATTTCCCTTTAACTAGGTTTTCAAATTTACTGGCATAATGTTCAGAATACCCTCCTAATAATTTGAAAATCCCTTCTATACCTTCAGTCACACCCTAATTTTAATCCCTAGCTTTATTCAGGGGCTGCAGGCACTTCTGTCTATCTTGAATTTCTTACCCTTCTACCTGGGTCCTGAACTTCTTGTCCAGAAATTGTCCGCACTCTGGCTGCTTCCAATCTGCTTGTCTAACACCTAACTGCTGTCTGAAACCCGGATTCCCCACAGCTTGGCCATGCTCTCTTAACGAGTCCCTCCAACCATCCTCTGGAGCAGGGCCTTCTTCAGGCTGAAATTTCTCTGAGGCCAAAAGCCCTCTGGATTCAGTCCATGCAGTATCAATACTTTTCTCAGCATCTATTTTGTCCAAAGGCATAGGTGGTGACCTGCTATGCTTCATTTTCTCCCTTTCCTGGACTTCTCCTTCATGAGTTCTGAGAGTAGACAGCATGGCTTAGAAATAAAACTCAATCCAGATACTATTCATTTTCTGTGATTCACTTGAATGGTTATTAGTGCCAGTATGGAACCCTGAGGCTTATAGCACTGCCTTCCCACAGGTCACTCATCCCCTGATTCCTACCTTTGTCTGGACCACTCTGCTTTCTCCTAGTGCTCGGAGTGTTGTCGTGTCTGAATACTGTGGACCAGTACCCAACCTTCCCTACCCATCCAGGCCCATAAATCTTGAGTAGCCAAGCAACACCTGGAGATGCCTTGTGGCTCCTCATTCCAGGGAGTGAGCTTCCTTCCACAGATTTCAGAGCAGTAGCATGAAATTTCAAGGATGGAGCTGCCTAAGCCCTGTCCTTTCTATTTTCTGCTCCATTGTCTAGTTCACAGTCACCAGGGAAGTAAGATATCTTTGAAGGCCATCTTTCTGCCCATTCATTTTAATGTTTCCATTTTCCCTCAGGATGATCTGTTTTCCACTGAATGACCGAAATCACTCCACTTCCCAGGACCCCAAGCTTTCAATGGAGCCCTCCTTCTCTGTCCAGGATCCATATAAGTGTACTAAGGCTCTGTCCTGTCTGGACCTTCCATCCTCATCACACTGTCTTCTTGGAGTCCTTAATCAGAGTCCAGTCTTCCAAGTCCCAAGATATCCCAAGTCCCTATGAACACTCTGTGGTCACTTTTCACTTCCCCAAATGTTTATGTTGCCATTGCTCAGGTGTACACTTACTCAGGGCACCTTAACGGAGTACCTACAATGTGCCCAACCCTGTGGTAAGCACTGGAGATACATGGATGAAAAAGAGAGTTGAATCCTTCGGTAGACTAAGTATGTGGTTGTGCAGACAGACTAGTGCACAGTCCCCTTTCATCCTGGGAGTAGCGGTGTGTGAGGACAGTGGAGAAGAGCAGCTTTGCAGGGACAAGGTAATTCACAGGGAGGGTTTCTGCATCATATGAGGTCAGGGTGAGGCCCAAAAATGGGAAGAGCTGAATTGAGGAAGAAGATGATAGACAGAAGGAAAATCAAGTTTACTGATTTACTGACAGCATTACTGTCATGTTTATGGTGAAAAACTCAGGTTAGAACCAGAATTAGCCTGAAACTTGAGGGGAATTTTAGGCTAATGAAATGTTAGTTTAAAACAAGTAAAGACTGGGAAAAGATGCTTTAACTATGTAATGTGCAAATTAGTATCCAGAATATATGATGAACTCCTAAGAGTCCATCAATAAGAAAGCAAGCAACACAATTAAAAAACAATAACAACAACAACTCAGCAAGGAGTATAAACAGTCACTTCATTCAAGAGAAAATGTAAATGGTTAATAGAATATTAAGAAGACAGCCCCTCCCCATGATCTGGAAAATATCCTTTACCTGACATATTACCCAAAACAAAATATCTACGATATCAAAGGTTGAGAGATATAAAGAATAAACTTAAGTTATCTTGTATTGTTGGGGGTGGGTACAAATTGATACAACCACTTTGAAGAATAATATGAAAATTTCTTCTAAAAATGAAAATGCATGCATATTATAGCCCAGAAACTTTACCTCTGGATACATTCACACATGTACACAATGATGTTTATTGAAATGTTATTTGAATTAGCAAATAATTAAATAAATAAAAGCAATCTAAATTCAATAGGAAAGTGAGTAACTAAAATGAAGAATATTCGCATGATCAAAAACAAATCTTGGGGCGCCTGGGTGGCACAGTCATTGGGCATCTGCCTTTGGCTCAGGGCATGATCCCGGCGATCTGGGATGAAGCCCCACATCAGGCTTCTCCGCTAGGAGCCTGCTTCTTCCTCTCCCACTCCCCCTGCTTGTGTTCCTTCTCTCGCTGGCTGGCTGTCTCTCTCTGTCAAATAAATTTTAAAAAAAATCTTTATTTATTTTTTAAGATTTTATTTATTTATTTGAGGGAGAGCATGATAGAGAGAGCACGAGTGGGGTGGAGGACCAGAGAGAGAGAGAAGCAGATTCCCTGATGAGCAGGGAGCCAAAATTGGGGCTTGGTCCCAGGACCCCAGGATCATGACCTGAGCCAAAGACAGACGCTTAGCCACCCAGGTGCCCCAAAAACAAATCTTTAAAAGAATGGGTAGATTTCAAAGTATGGGTGGGGAGAGAGCTAAAAATCAGTTTTGACTGGAAAAAGAAGTTGCAGAATGATTTAACACTCACTTCCAGTTTTACAGAGTTATGTTTCATTCTGTTTTAGGAAATTCCAAATGATTCTGGAATTGAGAAGTTTCTAAGAAAATTTATGTCTGGAAAATTAGTGTTTCTTTTATTCTTTCCTCCCTTCTCTCCCTCCCTTCTTCTCTCCTTCTCTCCCTCCTTCTTTTCCTTCTTTCTACCCATCCTCTTTCTTTTCTTTTCTTTCTTTTCTTTTCTTTTCTTTTCTTTTCTTTTTTCTTTTTTGTGGGAGGGGCTGTGGTTGGATACAGAATTGGAGGCTGGTAAGTGGTTTGCTGAGGGGGATGATCAGCAGAGATTTGAGTTAAATATAGATTCACTTACATTTTGGAATGCTTGGCTCTTTATAGCAATCATTTCAAATTGAGTCAAAAAAGTCATTTGTATTACTTCTTTTTATCTTCTTTTAAAAGCCAGTGTATGAGCATAAAACTGTTTAACGTTAGTTGCAGTGCCAAGCAAATCAAGAAATAGTTTTATCTTAAGTCTATGAGAATTGAAGAAAGAAAAGGAGTGGGATAAAAATTTGGATAAAATTTTGATAAATTTTGACAAAAACCCAGAGATATCTTCCCAATTCTATGTGAAACAATTTATCTTGAACAATTTTTAATTCTCCTCCTCTTCCAATGAATATGTAGGTCCATATTTTCTTGAAACATCTTTCAGCTCATTCTCCCTCTAGAGGGGGCCATATTGGATCCTTTTCATTAGTTACGGAGGAAAGAGTATAGGCATATGTCTTCCACGGGTCGACAGCCTACAGAAATGAAGACGTGCATCTCATCCTTCTATATGACATCAAAGTGCAAAACAGTGTCTGGCACTGGTATAATAGTCTTTAAAGATAACTAAATTGGGATGACAGATAAAAATCTTCAGGGAGAGCCTTCCAAAGCCCTCCCTTAAGTATGTGCACTGCTTATGAACCTAGTCAAGAAAAATACAAACATGATTAATGTTTCCCAATTTATAATTATGAAAATGATATTAATCAATCAAGTAATCAGGATATTTGACCATAATTGCCTTTGGAAAAAGAACAAGAATGAGCAATTACTAAATCCTTACAATAAATGAAGTCCTTTATATGTTACCACATTTAATTTTCCTCAAAACAATCACACTAAAAAAGGGTAATTATCTCATTTTATGTCAAAGAAAACAAAGTTCGTAAAGGTTAAATAAGTTATTCAAGGGCATGCATCTGACACCCTGTTCCTTTTTCACGATTACCAGTCCCCCATGGGGCTCACCATTAGGCTGGAGTACAGAGGCATGCATAGGTCTCTTCCTGAGGCTCAACATCTAATTGGGGTGACAGTAACTATCATGTGTAGCAGTAAGTGACAGGAGCCACCCCTAGCCTGGTTCCAAAGCAGGGAACAAGAATTCGATCCTTGTGTTCAGGGATGGTGTTTGAAATTGATCCAGAAGATTAGGCATACTTGGATTGGTTCTCAAAAGTCTACTATATAGGTTTACAGAAGCACTATTTCAGGGCACATTCCATATTCCATAGTATTGTTTCATCTGAGGAATCAAAATTGGCCAAGAACTGTAGACTCTGCCCATTAGTCTCATCATGAATATTGTTTTTCCTTTTCCTTTCCCTTTGCTCCCTTAAACAGTGTTTGCATAATTGAGGTCTTATCCATTTATGAAAAGAAACTTCTTGAAGCATGTTTTAAAGATCTATGTTGTAACATAAAACAGTCTGATTCTAATTCAGATATTAATATAATTATGTGTATGCTCTAAATTTCCAGAGATAGCTAATATGAAAAATATGAATATAATCATTCAAAACCTTTTTCAAATCAAGGAAGAATGTATTCTATCATTTAATTAATGTCCCTATAATTCTGGACTGAGGTTTCTCCCAGTTTCCAATTCTCAGTAGAACTGTTACAGTGATAATTCAAATTCCATTACAGCTATACTGGAAATGGATTGTGGTTGTCACTGAGGCCTCACAAAAGTGACTCAGTGGCCATCCCAAGAGCTTTCAGAAGAAGGGCTTGATTCTTACATGCTGGTTTCATGTCAGTATCTCTTCAGTAGTATATAGCTAAAGAACAGAAACTGTCATGCAGGTCTGTGAGTGGGAACCTGCTGGTCAGCTGAGGCTGGACTCTAGAGGAAAGAGAAGAGCCAGCTCAGGAGTGGAGTTTGCATGTCATCTTCCTGGTTAAGCCAGAAGACAGAATCTGAGGGTCCACAGCCAAGTTGTATAGGAAGATCCTCAAAAGCCAAGGTAAACTCCTGTGGAGGTGAGAAAGTTCAGGACAGCAGGAGGACTTAGATCTGAGGTGTCACAGAAGACAAAAATTCTCAATTTCAAGAGGGTGAAACCAATTAGTTGCTGTGCCAGGGGCAGAGGAAGTAGAGTGGACCTTACTCTAAGTCAGTAATCACTCTCCTTTTACTTCCTCTGTGTATCTGGTTGGCTCTGTAGACCCTGGAAATGTAGTCATGGGTGTGTCCAGGATAACTCTACATTCCAGGTAATAGAATCTCTGCAAGGGACTTGGATGAGGTCTTCCTGAGGAAGTTTTAGTAGTGGACCTTTACCCATGCCTACTGATTTAGCTAATTTTTGGTTTGGATATACTCTCCTAAGTGTTGTGATAGCACTTGGCAGAGTGTATGTAAAGATCATTTATATTTTTTCTAAAGGTTACAAGATTCCAAGATTGTTCAAGATATTGAGAAAAAATGAGCAGAATGAAGTGAAGGGTCCTGGGTTAATTCTGTAGGGTAGTAATAAGATAGTTATTGCTAGCAGTCATTGAACAGATTTAGGGCCCATCCAAGCTCTGTAACCTTGGACAAGTTACTTAAATACTCTGAAATTGCTTCCTTATTAAACCAGGAAAATAATACCTAATTCATAATTAGTATTAGGAGGAAGCAATGAGGTAATTTATGTAAATCCCCTGTCACAGTGTGCTGTTGTCTGAATTCCATAAGTGGTGTGTTCTGTTGTAACGCTGGTAGTTATAGCAACTGGAACAGTATACAGATGGCTTATGTTGCAAGACACTCTTGCAAAGGGAAACTTTACCCATATAACTTTTCCATGCTGATAATCTTCCCTTCTTTTCATCTATCATTCTTTTTTCTTCCACCATGGGGTGAGACAGCTTTTCCAAGCTCTCTCTGTGTGTTAGATAGATTCTAGAGGTCCAAATCAGCCAGTGGGGACGGTTACATGAAATAGCAAAATGAGATCAAGCTACAAGATAGAGGCCACAAGTGTCCTAGGGCTTTTTTGACCCACGTGTGGCATCAGAGATCTGGGAGCTTGATCTTGAATCAGGATCTATTCCAGGGAGTGGTACCTCAGGAAATCAAAAGCAGACACCTGGACTGTACTAGGCCACAGATACCATGAGGATGCTGGAATGGGGTTAAGTACTACAGGTAGATGACCAAAGTAGAATTCCATCAGGGTCCAACTGTTTTGAAGGCACAGGAACAGCAGGAACAAAAACAAAAACAAAACAAAACAAAAAAACCCAAAAAACAAAAACTATCTAGTCCAAACATCAGTACATATTAAACATGAACAAATGACTAAATTCTTTCAACTTGTCAGTAGTATTCATAAAAGATTCAGTCCAAGTCTGTGTGGCAAATATAGTATTTAGTATCAAATGGCATGCATTCACATTTTCCTAGTACACTAAATTTACTCCCCGATTAAAATTCCATTTAAACAAACCAGAATGCCTTCCTCGCACATTATACTGACTCTAAGGAACTAGACTTTGTGACCCAGTTCATCAAAATGCACTTGAAAAATTCTGTCTGAAACGCTCAGACCAATGCTATGCATTAAAGGTTTTATTTTTTTCATTCTGTCTTTTCTCTTCCAAGGCTTGACTCATAACCACTTGAGATAGAGCTAAAGCTGACAGAGAAAGTGAAAATCCTCTGCCTTCTTGCCCGCAGGAAATGCTTGGCAGGAGATTTCCAGGCTGTGCTGTCATCAAAGCTAAACTTAACCTTGTTCAGGACTTTCAAACCAACTCCTTGTCAGACCCATTCAACTTGCAGAGTACAATGTGGGGGGAGGGGAGGAAGGAAAAATAGCAATGAATGCATTTCAGTATGAGGTTATTGAGTCTTGAAATGATGACTTCTCATGTTTTGCAATGACATTAAAGTTAAATGTCTTGGTTCACGGCCACTTACCATTCCCTTCATCTCCATTAATCTTTGCTCACAGTTTTGAAATATACCACTTTCTGTCTTGAGCAATGAAATGAAATTTTCCCAGGGTTATAATTGCTTTCCAGTGTGTCTTTTCTCATGTTATTTGATTGCTAAAGATTTCCTCCAAAATGGGAGATATTTAGTGAACACAATACAATGTATTTTCCTGCTATTTTTAATCTGTTCATGCATAATTTGAAGGGTTGGGTATGGGAAAAATGGAAATTGAACTCATCTGACCATGACAGATTTGCAAACTCTGAATACAACTCAAACTTTATTGATGCTTTTAAATTACAGCACCAAATACCTGGACATGTCCATATAACATTTATAGCATTTTATGTCTTCATAGCTACACCCAACATTTGCTTAAGAGTCACAATTGTAATTCAGGATGAGCAAGAAGAGCATTTTATAAGGAAAAGTAGAACATGCTGAAGCATTTTGCCTGGAACAAGCTTTTATTTTTAGCCTGTCCCCAAAAAAATCATTATCTAGAGGCCTGAAATGTCTCAAAAAATCATTATATTTGAGTGCCTGGTAGGTCATTTCATAGAGTCCTGCAGGATCAGATCATATTTGGTATCAGATGGGTAAGCTCTCCGGACCACAAAAACAATTGGTAGAATGGATTGTCTGCTGGAACCTACCCCTTCTTCTGTCTTCTGATGAGCAAACATCTCCAGAGAATGTTTTAACAAATGGCGCACCACACTTTGATCCAGCAAATTATATCCAGGATTTTTATTGAGTTATATAAAAGATAGCATTTCCAAAATTGAAATATGGTAATCTGAGGGGCTTAGAATAATTAATATCTGTCTTCATTTGTATAATAAATGAAGATCTTCTCTCTACTGCTGTAGCTTGGATATATTTTGTACGAGTGATAGAGTACAGAGGGTGGCAAAGACAGAGGGCCAGATCTGAGACTTCGCTCTGCACTCTGCCGTACTGGATAAGTATAATGTGATAGTTACCATTAATTGAGCACTTTTATCTGCCGAGCATTATTTTCTGTGTTGCTTGTTCATAATAATCCTAATTTGTCACAATCTCTCTGTGGAGAACAGGCATCTGCATCACCAGTTTCCAGGGAGGGAAACTGCAGCACAGAGAAAAGAATGGATTTGTCTAAATGTACCAAGTCAGTAGAACAACCAAATGCACAGGCAGGGTGATCCAACCCACAGCGTTAATGTTTTTATTCTACTCTATACTTGCACACTCATTGGATTTGTACAGTCAGGCTTCCCTCTGTATTTACGGGTCTCCAAACCCTGCTTTCTTTACCAGCAGAATTGGGGTGGGGGAGATGTTTGAGGCTAGAACAAGTACTTTGGAGAGAAGATGTCTTTGTCTTCCCAGCTAATAACTGTGCTTCTCACCTGTTAGATGGCCACCATTATGGCTGCCCTACTCGCCTGAGACATTTTTTTTTTTCCTAGAGATCAACTAAAGAAGGTATTTGGAAATCACACACATATAAAAATAGTACTGATGATCTCATCAAAATTCTCTTCAAGCACTCGGTTTTGATTTCACTCCCGTATGTGACTTGGGCAAAGTATTGTTGCAGTCAAATATTCTTCCACTGAGCTATACCCCCAAAAGTCTTTACTTGTTCCCAGACATTTCCCATTTTAGAAAGCTGCCCAGTTCCCACTTAGATTTTTAATCTGGATTTAAGACTCTCCTTCATTTATCTAAGACTCTACTCAACAAATAATTACTGAACAACTGATCTGTGATCATGACTGTGAAAGGCAATGAGGATAGGAAGTAAGACATGGTCCCAGCTCTCAAAGAGCTTGATGGCACAGGTGCAAAAATATCATCAAAATAAAAAGTTATCACTGTGCTAGGGCTTCCTACTGAGGTGGAGTAAAAGACACCCAAAGGAAGAAGCACTTCTCTCTGCCTGAGATGAAGGCATGCTCTGGGAGCATTTGCATCCTGTGCAGGAAACAGGAAATGATGGGTGGGCAAGAGGAAGGTGATGTGGAAGGCATTCATGATGGAGTCACACAGAGAGAGGCACAGAAGGATGGCACAGCATGTCCAGAAAGCTGTCAAGAAGTTGGCAGTGGTTCATATATACAATGGAATATTACTCAGCCATCAAAAAGAACGATTTCTCGACATTTGCCCCAACATGGACGGGACTGGAGGAGATTATGCTAAGTGAAATAAGTCAAGCAGAGAAAGACAATTATCATATGGTTTCTCTCATCTATGGAACATAAGAAATAGGAAGATTGGTAGGAGAAGAAAGGGAAGAAGAAAGGGGAGGTAAACAGAAGTGGGAATGAACCATGAGAGTCAATGGACTCTGGGAAACAAACTGAGGGCTTCAGAGGGGAGGGGGTGGGGGTTGGGATAGGCTGGTGATGGGTATTAAGGAGGGCACGTATTGCATGGTGCACTGGGTGTTATACACAAGTAATGAATCATGGAACTTTACATCAAAAACTAGGGATATACTGTATGGTGACTAACATAATATAATAAAAAATTATTATAAAAAAAGAAGTTGGCAATTTTGAGCACAGACTGAGAAATAAGGAGTGCTAGGAAATAAAATAACCAGCAGTCTGATTATGAATGGCTATAGAGAGGCAAGGAGCTAGAATTATATTCTGAACGATGGGAGAACTACCTACTTCAGGTCAATGTGATGTTTCTCTTTTTCTGAATATAGTACTCACTGCTCACTTCTCTCTTTGGACAATTAAGGATGTGTCACTTTATAACATTATATGACTTGCTATGTGATGTGTGTGTGTGTGTGTGTGTTATTCCCATGACAGTATTTATTATATTTTTCTAAGAAGAAGATGAGGAGTGTTAACTAGACGTTGGAAATCATTTTAATGTGTGGTCATTCATCTCTGTTTTGCTTGATTTAAATTTGTTAATTTTAGAAACTTGTAAGCTTCTAGGTCTCTAGAATGACAAAATAGGTAGTCACTAATACCAGAAACCTTGAAGTTATCCTTTATTCTTCCCTCCCTTTCAATGCACCAAGCAACGAAGATTCTTATATGATATACCTCAATTTCCTTACTTTTTCTCCATTCCAGTTGTCATTGTTTTAGTTCAGGCCCTTATTATCTCTTCTTTACCATTTCTATAGCCTTGATTGGTTCTCCCTGTCTTTTACCCTCACTACTCTGCACCCATCCTTACCCCGGACATCCGTGCACAAACATGCTCCATTCTCTATGCTGAAACCAGAACAAACTTTCCAAAATACAAATTGATGAGACTCTCTTTCCCAGAGCAGTGTTTCTCAGCTTTTTCAGCTTCTGATCTAAAAACACAAACATGGCAAGACCGTTTTTTTTTAATATGTCTAATTAAAAAAAATAAATATAAGGACTAGAAAGAAATCCAAACATTTTCCACAGCCTCATACTTTGTAATGTCACCTAAGCGCTGTGCTTCATGTTCCTCCTAAGACTCACCAGTATATAGGCACCGGGGTGGCTTAGTCAGTTAAGTGTCTGCCATCTGCCATCAGTTCAAGTCGTGATCCTGGGGTGCTGAGATTGAGCCCAGCATCAGACTCCCTGCTCAGCAGGGAGCCTGCTTCTCCCTCTGTCCCTCCCCTTGCTCTTGCTTTCTCTGTCTCTGTTCCTGTCTCTGTTTCCCTCTCTCAAACAAATAAATAAAATCTTTAAAAAAAGATTCACCAGTATAATGGACCAGACAGCATGATGCCTGGCACATTGTACTTAAGAGCTATTGTTGAGGGGCGCCTGGCTCAGTCATTAAGCATCTGCCTTCGGCTCAGGGCGTGATCCCAGCGTTCTGGGATTGAGCCCCACATCAGGCTCCTCTGCTGAGAGCCTGCTGCTTCCTCTCCCACTCCCCCTGCTTGTGTTCCCTCTCTCGCTGGCTGTCTCTCTGTCAAAAAAATAAATAAAATCTTTTTTTTTTTTTTAAAAAAGAGCTATTGTTGAATGCAAGAAAAAAAAGTGATAAAACTTAGAAAGTGTACTGGGTTTGGTCTTGGAGCATAAGTAATGCATAAGCAGAATAGCTCTTGGTACAGAATTATCTTAAGATCCCTGAAATGCTGATAAAGAAACAGTGTTAAAACCATCTGGATGGGAAAAGTCTAAAATATATAATAAGGTATACAAAAAAAATGCCATTTTTTCTAATGCAATGACTGCAACTGGAGAGGGTGAGCTCGAATCTAAGGTAGAAAGAGTGACAGCAAGCGAAGGAATGAACACATATCCAGACAGTGCCAACCACTGGGTTAAATATTTTACATGAATTGTCTCTTTTTGTTCTCATAACAAGCCTGTGTGCACTTATTATCCCCATTATACATAGAGAAGACTGAGATTAAATAACATCCCAAAGGACATATAATTAGTAAGCTGCGGAGTCAGGATCTGAATTCAGACTGGGCTGGAATCCAATGTCTGGGCTCTTTCCAAATATACTACAGTCTCCAAATGGTCCAGAAAGAACACACACACACACACACACACACACACACACACACACACAGTCAGATTATGATCTTGAAAGACTACTGCTTCTGTCTCTGGGCTGTCATTATTTTTTTATCTAAAAGACCAATAAAGATCAATATTTGTTCACATTATTAGTACATGTTTATCCCACCCACTCATAAATGGTTGGCATTGACCTCACTGGGTTGTGCTGTCAGCCAGCTGGCCAGTTTCCAACCCAAGCCTATCTTTTTAATCAGGCTTTTTCCCTCAATTCCAGTGAGCAGATTGATGACACACTGGGATGTTAGTGTTTCCTTTAGAAACTCTGTGCCTATACCCATTAAAGATGAAGAGGTTTTACAAATGTCTAAGGACTGATTGATCTGCACTTTAAAATCAAGGTTTCTGGAGTAACCAGAATTTTCATTGTAATTTAGAACTACTTGATGCAGGATCATGAGTAGCTACTGGAAGTTTAGCTTCATTGTATTCAAAGAAAGAATAGATATCTACTGAAAAAGACACAGCTCCAGAAAAGAAAGTCTCAGCTCTGGTGAGCACTGAATTGCCAGAAACACTATCTTTATAATTCTTCAGTTGTCTCCGTTCCTTCGTATTAATATTCCATGCATAAACCTTTAAATAATGCACTTTTAAAAGTAAAAGGACGTAGTCTGTACTTTTAATTTTTTTAAACCTGTGATCTTATTTTTCCATTTTCATAATCTTCTTCATTCTATATACCCCATTCATTCATTTTTTAGCTTTGCTTAAAAACCCAATACCTTCTGAACCTGATTGACCCTGTACTTTGCAGTGATGTGTGTGTGTGTGTGTGTGTGTGCATGTGCACGTTGTGAGTTGTGTGTAATGTTGATAGGTGTGCTCTGTGCGGGGTGTTGATAGTTGGGGATGGAAGAAAAGAACAGGGGTGTATAGAAAAAAGTTGGATTTAGAATTTTTTTATAATAGGTAACATTTAATTATTTCAAAGATTGCCTTTTCTTTATCATTTGCTTTTAAAAATAATCTAGTCACCAATCTCAGCTTCTCATATTCCAGAAATTCCTAACCCTTTTTGTTTATGAATCTTGCCTTTTCTACCCATCAAAGATTGCATGTCTTCTAACTAATCCAGCTCCTCTATGTAGAAGCATTCATAATCCTGAGTTTAATAACTTTAGCATATTTGAATTTAGGAGCCACGAGTGATGCTTTTGGGGGTCATGGTTCTTGGTCTCCGATTGAAGCTGATCTCAGCAACAAGCTCCTTACTTCTGACTCTGCTGATTGGACCTTGGTTTCTGATTCTTTGACCAGCCTGTGACCCCATCAATGACGCTCTGGGCTTATGGTCAGCTGGGACCTCTTATGTGCTCACAGCTCTCTCTTTGTTCCTTCATCTTTGTGATGCCACCTCTGGGACCCAAATTTCAGGCTGACATACTAGTAGGTCTCGGTGAGAGAAACATGTTGAAAACAGGGGTTTAGAACTTATGATTGAATGAGGATAGACAAACGTGGTAAACTGAGATGGCGGTTGCAAAAATTGTCACATGCTGTTCAAAAAACCTGATATGAGGGACGCCTGGGTGGCTCAGTTGTTAAGCATCTGCCTTCGGCTCGGGGCATGATCCCGGCGTTATGGGATCAAGCCCCACATTAGGCTCCTCCGCTGGGAACCTGCTTCTTCCTCTCCCACTCCCCCTGCTTGTGTTCCCTCTCTCGCTGGCTGTCTCTCTCTGTCAAATAACAAATAAATAAATCTTAAAACAACAACAACAACAAAAACCTGATATCAAGTAGTGGACAAGTGAGAGGGAAAAAAATAAATAAAAGTGTGTGCAAATCTGAGAAATCCTTCTTTCAACTGTTTATTCAATAAATATTTATTAAACATTTATGTAGTACTGGACATTGAGTGCTGGAGTAAAATATCCTCACTCTACCAGATGCTTTGTATGCTTTACATCACCCCACGCTTAGTGTGTATATCATATGCTTCACACGTGAGGGGCTTAGGAAACATTTCTTCAGTTAGATTAAGTCATTGACAATTTATATTTAAGGTTAGAATAGAAAAATAAAACAGTCAATTGTGAACCCAATGGTCTCAACCTGAGAATCAAAAAAAAAAAATCCATCAGTGGCAGTCTGGAGGTGAAATGGAGTAATATGCGAGGAAAGCAACTTAGAAAAGCATATTTTGAGGCATATTTTGAGTTTGGGCTAATTACAGAACATTCATGTGGGGACGTTCTTGAAAATCCAAGAAGGGCTAAACTCACACAAGACAGTCAAATAGAAGACTCGCCCGTGAGCCAATTTTCAAACAGACGATATGCAAAGAATCACACTGCCCTTGGTTCAAAGCCCAGCATAGACATTGACTAGAATGTGAAATGGACTAAAACCCCTGTAGCTGCCTCATCCACACAGTGCGAATGATGGCTTCCCTCTTGTTGACACCCTAGACAGACAGCTGTGCCAGAGGCTGCCACTGCTGCCTTGCTGTTATACTTAACTGGGTTTGATTATGACGCAGTCCTAGCAAGCCACTTACAATTGAAGGGCAGTACCTCCATAACAAATCTAACATAAAATTGTGAGTAGAATTGTTTTTAAAGCTGGGAAGATATCCCAGAGCTCTCTTGTCAACCCCTAGACAGGACTAGCCTCTCTTCTAGAAGCTCATGCAGCCTGCTGGGCCCCATCCATCACCAATCACCAACGCAGAATAGCAAGAGGAGTGCCCATCTCCTCCATGTTTGAGGAGTTTGCTACAATTCCCTTTACTACCTTTGAGGCCTGACAGACACTTAGACGTCTAGAATGTGCTCAGTTAAGGTTTGTTGATTGAAGAAATGAGCAATAACCCCTGCAATTTACAGTTGAGGAATCTGAAATACAGAATGGCAAAATGAGAGCATGTTCACAGTGAAGGTAAAGGAGTACCCAGGATTCCTGGATCCCAAGCCAAAGGTCTTTTGCATGGAATTGTTCATAAACATAAGGAGCTTCTTTAAAAAATATATGTATTATCTTTCAACCCAAAGTAGATGCTTGGTTTCTTGAGCTCAGTGTCTGTGCCTTTGACTTTAATTTTGTCTTCCTACAACAAAGAGCACAATTATGTGTACTCAGGAGGTAGTCAAAAGGCAGGGACTGCATTAAGTTGGAGATGGATGTCAGGACAGAGAAGGTGTAGCCTTCTTTTCATGACTCATTTTAGAGAGCCATGTTTCTTGTTCTGTTCATTATGAAAGAATCTATCTTTTAGGATTTCATGGTGGAAAATGGGAGTGGGGGTCTCAGATTCAAGGGTAATATTAGAGGTAATATTAGAGTATCTATTTTTGTTGTTTACTAAGTGAAATTATAAGTAACAAGGGGAAAAATAAATGAAGCTAGAAGCATGAGTTGTCACTTCTAAGCACCGTTGTAGGCACTACACAAAATGCGTGCTTTCTGTCTTTTAAACAAAGTAGGCCATTAAGTGTGCAATGCTAAGAGGAATTTTATCTCACCTATAAATACAAGTGAATCTTTTAAGCTCCAAATCCCCATATACAGACAATTTACTGTGGTAATCAAGACGATACTCGCAATTTAACTTCGGGGCCATCTGTTACTCTATTGGTATTTTAATAATAATGAATAAAAATATATGTTGGCAACAAAAAAATGTTACTTAAAGTAGAATCATCTTAAAGAGTCAATGATAATTTCTTCTAAGCCGTGTAAATATCATATCTACTCAGAATTCTCTTTTGTGCCTTTACCTTTTAATTAATATGATAGAAGACCTTTAGTATGTAACTGTACATATATATTGAGGAAAAAATAATCCCCACTTCTTCAGACTGAAAATATCAAATAAAATGCTTGACTTGAGGAGCCACACAAATATTCATAAGGAAACAAGTCACTTTTCTCTCTTCTTTTTTTTTAAACCTTCCTTTATTGTTTTCTTTTCTTTTTGATGTTGAAGAAAGAACTAAGAAGGCAAGAAAAAATAGAGAAGACGTTCAAATTCTTTTGAAAATCCTAGGCTATTCTTTATTGTTTTTTCTGTTATCCAGGAGATGCAACTCTGCCCTTCCTTTTGCACAAAGAAAGTTATTCGTTAAAACGAAAGTTATGAAAAATAATATAATAATGATTAACAGACTTATGCAGATGTTGCAGGTAATCTGAGCTTGTGGTCACCATCTAGGGGTAAGGAAATCTGAGCATTGGTCCAGGCTAGTCCATCAGTGAACTGAATAATCCTGAGCAGACTCGTCATCTCCCTAAACCCTGACGTCCTCATTTGTAAAGTGAAGGGCTTGAATTTCACCACTTCAGAGGTTCCTTGGGTTTTGGTATCCTCTTAGTCTATGAATGTAGGGCTAAGTCATTTGCAAATAAGAATGGGGTTGTTCAGCAATTACTGATTGGAAAGAGCTGAGTTACTTTCCATCATACCCATAGGCATGGATTTTTATCTGCCTGGGCATGGGATAGAGTAGGAAGTGACCTTTATGTTATAAAGGAAAAAGGTAAGGATGGCAATGAAGTTATCTGCTGAGAAAATTGGAGAATTAATAAATCACACATGAGTAAGGGTTTGCATTTTTAATAATAGCCTTTTAACTTTGTCTCCTTTTTGCAAATTTTTTAAAAGTTTTTTAAAGATTTATTTATTTATTTGAGAGAGAGCATGGGAGCAAGAGTGGAAGGGGTAGAGGGAGAGGGAGAGAGAAACTCAAGCAGACTCATTGCTGAGTGTGGACTCCGACATGGGTCTCGATCCCAGGACCCTGAGATTACGACCTGAGCCAAAACCAAGAGTCTGACACTCAACCAACTGAGCCACCCAGGCACCCCTGTAAAAAGTCTTTTAAAGACAAGCCCCATCCATGGGATTTTTAAGTGTGTTTTGAAAATATTCTACTATGCCAATGCATGCATCAAGTGTGGAAAATGATATTCTAGTGAAATTATGAAGGTCTATCTCAGGTTGTGTGTCCTCTTGAAAGCTTGACTTTACTCCCTTGGTATGTTTTCCCTAAACTTCAAACATCTCTCTGCCCACCTGAGTTTCTTCACCCTCTCCTCTCTCCTCATGTAAATACAGATAAACATCCGCCGCACTTTTGGAGGAACTGACTGATGGATTTAGCATTGTGCAGACACACTGTCAGAAGGCAGAGATGTGAGTGGTGCCTAACATGTAATGACAACACGGGTTTGCTTATTTAAAGACTGCAGGAATGGTGAAGCAGATGGTGCTTTGTTTCTTTCCTTCCCAGCCATGTGTTTGGTGTGATGTTGGCCCAGTCTCTGCAAGGCTGCTGATCCACAGAGGGGGAGGACTGTCCCGTGCAATATTGTTCTCACTCTCCAGTGATTCTTCAACCCACTCGTTTCCCCTCCATTTCATATTCTCCTTCTCATCTGGCCCTTTAGTGCAAAAAAGCTATCGGTGACATCAATTATTGAGCAGGTATCATGACATATGGACAAGATCTCACAAATAAAATTGTTGAAATTGTTTTTCTTGATTACCACAAATATTACAGACAATAGTGCTTCCTGGTTTCATTCTGCACTTTATCCTTTAAAGGGGGCTTTCTCCCATATTTTCCCATGTCTTCTCGTTCTTTTGTAAGATGATTCTGTGGCTGGATATGTCAGAGATGACTCTCTTCATTTTGCAGACAAAGGTGATGCTGCTTAGTACATTTGAATGTATTAACTGGAGTTGCCAAGGCAAGAGAAGAAACCAATCTAGAAGGACAAGCTCTCAGCTCTAGCCTTCCTGGTAATTTCTACTGTCCCCGGCTGTCCCGAATCATGATTAAAACATGTATGAACTGTCCTCATTTATGCTAGATCATTTCTCTTCTGCTTTCAGAATAAGACACATGTCTAAAAATAATACACTTTTAGACTTAGAATGGTTATATGGGCAAATTCTTAATTCCCAATGACCGGGGTTAATTTGATTAGAGGCCTGATCTATTCTCAATTTAGGTGACATAAAGAAGGCAAAGGGACCTATGTACTGGCTGGGGAGGAGAGGTCTTTCTTCCTTTCCAATTTGAAATTTCCCCATTATTTTCACTTTTAGGAATACAACAAAAGTTCAGCCATGTTCTCTAAAAGCCACTCTTGCAATGCACAGGGTCTGTGATGAGAAGAGTCCTGAACAATTGCCTCTGGACCTTCCCTTTAGCACAGATTGTTTACGATGGGTTTGCCAATTTTCAAAGTGGAAACACTGACCCCACAAACTGTGATACAAGGAGGGTACTATTTAGAAGAGGAAATGGCCAGTGGGGAAAATGGCAGTTGGGGTCAAGAGGCCAAGAGGCTTTGGAAACAAACCTTTCCCTGAGGCCAGCAACTTGCGAAAGGGGAGACTGCATAGGGCTGGAGGAGATGGAGCAGATTACTTGTCTGGATGTCTATATAGTTGGGTCCCCATTTTATTGGCTTGGGTGTAACCTTGGTGAAATTCTCCTAAACTTTCTCATCATAATAAATAAATAAATAAATAAATAAATAAATAAATAAATATTTATTCATTCATTCATTCTATTTCTCAATTCAATTTTACTCAACTCTATCCCCAGTGCTTATCCAAGGTCAAGCATAAAGTATGTCCTTGTAAATATTTTTTGGACTGAATTAAATTGAAACAATTAAGTTACTTCTATTCCTGCTTTAGGGGAAACATAGGGTTAGGGGCACAAAGCTCAAATATGTCATTGGCAACATATTAAAAAAGTCCTAAGGACCTAATAAAAATAGTAACATGGCATTATACATGCTGTATGTTTAAGGAATATGTAAGTAAATGTCTAAATGTATAAACACGGCATTTTTAAAAATGTTCAATTTGCTTGTGGAAGTGGGTGTCAGAAGGGTTGTGAGTGCAAGGAATGCTACCTGGAATTGAAGGATGGTTTAACTACAGATGCAGACAGGTGTGGCTCATAGCATAGCTGCGAAGTATGATGTCGTGTGGTGTTTGATGTGGGCACTTGTACGGGTATATTGTATTTCTGCGGGGCTCAGGTCCATTGAATTCAGTTTCCTGTATTTACCTAATGTTTCCTGATGATGAGATAGGTATAAGCAAATGTAAGATTTGCATCACATCCAAATTGTTTGCTAATATATAAATAGTGTAACCAATGTATGTTTCCAAATAAATGCACTGTATGTGTGTATGCCCCTCCCCTCCCCCACATCGTATGCCTGGAATAAAGCGGCCTGAGCTCTGCTTTCTATTCGCAGAATGACCATAACTGCAGAAGCGTCCTTGCTGTGATTTTTATGTCATTCCTCCTTAGTGAGGATCTGGCTCTGTTTTGTGTTTGTCAAATACCTCAAAATATTTTTCAAACATTTGTGTTTGGGGAAAAACTCAAAATACACTTTGCCAGTTGATTTTTTTAACACATTTAACAAACAAAAATTTAATCCTTATGTTTCTCATTAATTTTCCTGGAGTTAGATGAAATAGTCCTCTCTAAGAATTTTCTAGATAAACAAACAGCCTCCTATCCAATGTACATTTAAAAAAAAATCAGACTCTCCTTTCCTGAGAGCCTTTAATACATGAAGTTTACCTTCGAACTGAATGACATAAAAATCATGTTTGAATGAGGTATGTCTAGATTTAATGACATCATTTTGCCATGTCCTGAAAAGTCAATTGTGTACAGAATGGAAAAATAGGAAAAACATGTTTGTACTGTCGTGTGAACTAACTCCTTCCTTTCTCCCTTCCTTCTTTTCTTCCATCACCATCCATTTCTTTCAATAAACCTTTATTGAAGTCTTATTACAAATCAGCTTATTTGCTAAAGTCCCACAAAGAGTGTGTCATTTAGTGTAAGATGCAAACAAATAGATGAATGATTACAGAACATTTAGATGACCAGTTTGCTCTGTGAAGAGCGGGATCCTCTGCATGAGATTGCATGATCAATCTGGAGAAACAGGTTTATGTTTCCAAGACCACATCTCTCCCCCTGACCCCACACTGTTCCACATTTGGACAGCATCAAAGAAACCTTAGAAAGCCTACCTGTTACATTAGGGAAGGCTGGAAGGGCTGCTCCTGAAGTAAAGATCAGATTCAAGATGTACAAAATCCTTTACTTTGTGGAATAGAAATTAAGAATTAGAATTAGTCTTTCGTACTCCAAAGATTTTCACACAACTAGAAGTGAGACATTCTAAATCATTCTCTCCATCTAGATACACCTATGGCAGGAGTCCTCAGGTACTGAAGATGGGAGAGCAGGTAAACAATTGTATCCTCCCTTCCACAGTGTCCTTCCTTCTAGAATAAGCTCAGTAGCCATAACTTGAGGCTTTGTTCAAGTGATCGATTAAAGGAGCAGATGATCATTAGACAAATCAGTGAGATTTCTGGCCACACCATTTTCTAGTGTTGTGACCTTGGACAAACATCTCTAAAAGTCAGTGTCTCCAACTGTGAAAGAAATTTATACCTGTCTTTCAGGGCTGTGGAGTAAATGAAAGAGCACATGGAAACAAGTGGTACTGGCCTTGTTCAGAGCAGTGGTTGGTAAATGATGTTGGCTAATGCCATGATTCCTCTCTTTACAGGCCATCTCTTGCTAATAGAATTTGCTTTCTTTCTCTCTTATCGTTATAGACAACTGTGATGACCCGTTAGCATCCCTGCTCTCTCCAATGGCTTTTTCCAGTTCCTCAGACCTCACGGGTACTCACAGCCCAGCTCAGCTCAACCGAAGAGTTGGTGAGTAAGGTGACTGAAACTCTAGAGGCAAGTGCTGAATAAGCACAGTGTGGGGACATGGAAGAAAGAGAGCACTTCCATTCCCTGGGATCATGTCCAAGAGCACTGTTCAGAAAAAGAATGGGAAGAGAAGGTTAAAATGGAATTAAACCATGTTTCCCTGTGCATAATGGATATCAAAGTATGCTGGTTCTTATCTCCCCAACCCACACTATTCTTCTCTGATTATTATGAGAGGCCTTTGTGAAATTTAGTTTTTTTTAATTGCTTTCTTTTTATATTTCATGTACCTAACATAAATAGTTACCAAAATATTATTACTGTAGCATGTTTATAGTGAACATGAATTAAATCTACCAATATGTTCCCTTCAATAACTTCAAGTTTTACAATAAAATAAATGTTCCTAATTTAAAAAATATATAGTACTACTAAGTAAAAGTAAGAAAATGCAAATAATGTGTAATCCTACCAGCTAGAGACAGCTGTGACTAGATGTTGGGTGTGTATCTTTAGAACATATGATGGAAGTAAGAGCAGACAACTCTTAACTAATCTCTTATGTGAAATGTCTTTAACAAATATAATGTTGTGTATCTAGGTAGATATATTTTTAGTCAGATTTGATTGACTTTTATGATATACATATGTATGTATACATATATATAGTGGTGTAATTGAATTTTTTAATTTTTGAAGGTTTTTAAAATTTATTGTTTTACTTTTTAAAGATTATTAATATATGATTATATTTGTATATTTTTATATCTAATGAACATTATAAACTCTTCTTCAAGTTGAGGAAAAAATGTGTATGCAACTTTAAGATCTGTTAGAGTTCATATTAATTATTCCTGACTATATCTCCTCATTGATAATATGAGGCCCATCATATTACTGTTTTCCAATATTGGCCCATCTTTGCATTCTGGAATAAGTTATAACTGGTTGTTGTGTTATGGATATAAAGTGCAGGATGACTTAACTTGTTGGCATTTTATTAACTTTTTGACATTTTAATTTATAATTTTGAATTTTCATTAATCATGATAATGATTTGTAATTTTTGTTTGTATATTTGATATTTGTTTTACACTACATTTCACAGGTATTCTGTTATAATGGGATCAGTAATTTAAGTTAGCAAGTTGTATGGTTTTGTTAAGAAAGGAGTTTAAGAATGCTATAAGAGACTCATAACTAAGGAAACAAACTGAGGGTTTCTGGAAGGGAGGTGGGTGGGGGATGGGGTAACTGGTTGAAGGGCATTAAGGAGGGCACATGATGTAATGAGCACTGGGTGTTATATGCAACTGATGAATCACCAAATTCTACCCCTGAAACTAATCATATACCATATGTTAATTAAATTGAATTGAAATAAAAAAATAAAATAAATAAATTTTTAAAAAGAATGCTATCCTAAAGGAAGAAGAGTAACCAATCAAAAATCCGGCAGGAAAATATTAATAACAGTTGTGTACTAACACTACCTTTTTGCTGAATACCCTATGCCAAGAATTTTATAAAGCATTTCACCTTTATTAAGGTGTTTTTTCTTCAGAAAAATGCTATGAGTGGTATTACCTTTTAATTTCAGATACGGTTCCTAAGGCTCAGAAAAGTAGTGTAACATGCTTAAAATCACAGGTAGGAAGGGGAGATGCTTTGATTCAAATCCAAGTCATTAAAAACCCAAGTTTTGCTCCTAACCACCCCATGAACAAATTGGTTCATCAACATAGGTTAAAAAGGGCTATATTAGAAAGAGAATTGGAAACAAATTGGCCTGAGTTCGAATGCTGCCTCTGGCATTTACTTGCAAGCTCTGTGATCGTCTACAAGTCACCTATCTACTCCTGACCTCAGTTCTTTATCTGTAAAGTGGAGCAGTAATGTCTGCCTTGACATATTATGTGCAGACTGAGGAAGACTTTCACATTCGAAAGGTACTTCTCACTGCAGGGTAGAGCGCTGGACCAGAGCAGGGAGGTCCATTTGTCATTTCAGGAAGAAACCCGGTCTGGAAGATTTTAATATGGGCCCCCAATGGGGCATCCAGGCCAGAGTTTGTCCCAATCCCATCCAACTAGGCAGAAAGTCAATACTGCCTAGTAGCACCTGGTCAGTTTCTGGGGCATCTGTGAGTCTGATCATATGCCAGCTCGTCCCCTAGTGGACAGATATTGACAGAGCACAGATGTCTCTGCTCCAATTTATTATAATTATCCTGCTCACTAGCGAGTCTGTGTGCCTGAGCCCAAGGAAAGCATGAATGTGTGCAGAGAGGATATTGAGCTCTCTTCCTTCTCCCAACCAGAGTCCCAAGAAGGAAGGCCATGCAAAAGATGCAGTCTCAGAAAGCTGAGATACATTGGTCTAGAACTCATCTCTAGCACTATTGCCAGGGCTGGCAGCCTCCCCTTCACCCCCTGGGTCCAACCATTGCTCTCAGGGGGAATTTAACACAGCCTCAAGGAGAGGTTCGATCACTGGTTCTCATCCAAGAGCTGTACATTTGAATCACCTGGATAGTTTTATAAGTAACACTGCCTGAGCTCGTACCTCAGATATTCTGAATTAATTGTCTGAAATGGGGCCCAAGGGTGGTATTGATGAAGTAAACAAATACAAGCTTTCCAGGTGATTCTAAAATGCAACAAGAGTTCCAAACTGCTAGGTTGAATGAATTCATAAATAACAAATTCTTCTATTAATATTTATTAATATTAATAGAAGTGCCTACCGTGTGCTAGGCACTCTGTTAGAATTCTAGCACATAATTGGTAAAAATAGGCACAAATCCTATTCATAAAGAGTTTACATGGATAATGTAAATTAGCATATAAGCTAACATTTGTTGTTAGTGATAATATTGATACTATCATCTTTATATATGCAATATAAATAATATATATGTGTGGATAGAGAGAAAACCAATATATATGCATATAGTTTTATATATATATATATACACACAGAGTCATATAGAGAGAAAGAGGTGGATATATACAGGGTATATATATAGAAAGAGAGAGGGAGAGAGAGGTATACACACACACCCATATATTAGGATATATATATATATACATATACACATATACATACATATAGTCATATATATGTACATATGCACCTACATATAATACTTACACAGAATATATAAATATATAGCATATGTTATAATAAAACATAAGTTATGTTCATGTTATTAAGAATAGATTTTTGTCATACAATTTTTCTAAATATAGAAATTTAAAAGTTGAGAAAACTATAATTTTTGTTTAGATTGGAAATGTCAGTATAGTAATGACTTTTTTCTCCTGTTAAAAATAGACTTATATGCTGTCTGCCCACTGAAACAGCCTAGAAGTATTATATATCTCTGTCTAATGAACACTCCTTTCTACATGTCTTTCTCTAAAACTTCCCTTTTATTTTAAAAGAGGAAAAACATCAAATATACCCAGAAATGCAAACTGTTCTGCATGGCTTGAAACTTAGGATACTTTCAGATACACATGGAGATTTCAAAGAACATCTTGGTTTTAATTTGAATTCTCCATATAGTGTTTTGTTAATTAATTACTTTTTTATTCATTCATTCATTTTTTAAAGATTTCATTTATTTATTTGAGAAAGAGAGAGCATAAGTGTGGGGGTGGGCAAAGGGAGAGGAAGAAGCAGGCTCCCCATTGAGCAGAGAGCCAGACACAGGGTTTGATCCCAGGACCCCAAGATCATGACCTGAGTTGAAGGCAGATGCTTAACGACTGAGCCACCCAGGCACCCCAGTTTCTGGATATTTTTTTTTTCTTAACATACTCCATTCATTCATTTGCTCATTCATTCATTCATCATTCACTTATCACAGTATTTTGTGAATTCCTTCTACTCTACCCCATTCAGACTTCTATACGTTTATAAAGAATCTCCCCGGCATGCCACCCAAGATGCAATCCAAGTGGTAAAAATCTTGACTCCCATGAAACTATGTCTCCCTCGTATGGAGTGTGCTCAATAGCATCCTTGTAGCTAGTCACTGTTGAGCTATTTCCCAAAGAGGAACCATTTAACACTGCTGACTCCTGGCAACCATATCCACCTTTTGCATACATTGAACATGGTAATGAAGGACCACTTTCCCTCTCGAGTGTGCTCAGAACTCAAGCATGCACATCTCTGACCTATACACAGGAGGAAGGGCTGCCTTGCTGCTGAGCTGGTCATGTCAGAAGCAGGGATCCGTTCAAAAGCCGAAGAGAAGAAAGGTGTGTTGATGAACATCCTCAGACCCCGAGTGAAGCAAAGGTCTGGAGTTCTGTCAGTGACAAAGTAATCTTTCTGAGAAAAAAGAACTCGTCCTTGGAAATAGCCTTTGCCCTGAGGTACTGCTGTAGGAGCCAAAGTCTGGGCAACACACCAAACCGGGAGGGAGATTAGGTGGTTCGTGCCCACTGCAATAGTGTTCACACCGCTATCTCATCTAGGGAAGGGATTTGCCAAATAGAACTTTTGTTCTCTCCGTCCACACATCCTTCAGCCCTTTCTCATCCACATACAAAGAAATAAAAAGTAAAAAAGAGAACTATTTACTTAAAAACACACAGACACACACAACAAAATGCATTAAAGTGGGGGTCAGATCTCTATTAACGTAGGTTACCAAGTCAATCTATATAATTGTGGCTTAGGAGGGATCTTTGTCAAATGTGATTTGTTTTCTGGCAAGAAAGCTTTTGATCTGGGCTTTACAGTCAGCTGGGCTCCGACAAGTACTTACTGTCAGCAGGACGTGCAGAGTTGGTGGCACAGCGTGATGCCACGGAACTGTGGGTTAGACCTGACCCAAAGTGAGGGGAAGGTTTTAAGTTACTTTATATGATTAAAAGGCAAATAAGAACAGACCTCTCTGGCCCCATGAGAGGAGAGGTTTGTATTTTTCTTCCCCACCCCTCTTTTCCCCCAGACACAGTTTTGCAGACAATTACCTTTACCGTTTGTTCCTTGAAATTTTAATCTCTCTTCCTCACTTGGTGTATATTTGAGATGCTTGCCTGTGTAAGTTGAGATTGTATGTTTCTGGCATGACAATTTTGTTGCCATGGAGAATCTGATTTTTTATGTCAGGGCCTTTTTATCTTCCTGGGCTCGTGGACCAGTGAAGAGGCTCAAAACCCTTGCCCCCATCTGGCACAGATTCCATGCACGCTTTTTATTTTCTCCTTGGACAGCACTGGTTGCAAAAAGCTAAGGACCCCTGAAGGTTTTTGGAAGTTGGTTTTCAGTTTGGTGTCACCGGTCCTTCTGTAAGGAGAAGTGGATTCAGAGCAATTCAGGCGTCAGGGTTCTTGCAATTACGGTGATATTGGCTATCTGGGGACTTGTTCCAGATAGCGAGGTGACAATCCTGAGGATCCAATTTCACAGGCAGCACCATGATGCCCGCTTGCAAATGACAGCTCCAGTCTCCCATCTGAATTGATCGAGCCAGACATGATATGGATATCATCTAATCTGTTTAAAAAGACAGTGAGACGTGCAGACAGAAAGACAGTGAGACGTGCAGAATTCTGTCACCGCATTTCCTCTTCTCCATTTGAAGGGTTCTTTCCTTCTTTTCAGCTCTTTTCCTTTCTTTTATCCTGCCCTCACTGCCCCCCACCCCCTAGCATGACCAGTGTCAAGTTCTGAGCTTTCCTTTGTGACTTTACTCTCTCCTCAATACTCGAAGTGTGGACTCTGTGTGGAGCTTCAAGCATCACCTGGGAGCTGGTTAGAAATGCAGAATCTCAGCCTCTGCCCCCCAAACTTCTGATCAGAACCAGTGCGTTAGCCACAGTGGCATTTACACAGTCCAATTTTCTGCTCCTTCAATTCTTAACTTCTGTGCCTTTTTCAGCTCTGGATCTCAGAGGTGGGTGCCAGGGGGATGGGAGGAAATCAAAGTTATCTAAGTTATTATGAATAAGAAACCATGCTCGAAACCAAGAAGTAGAAACGTAAGCTCTATTTGTGTCGTTACATCGGTACTCTGAGTTGGTATCATTCAATTTTTAAGGATGAGGAAATAAACTCAGAGAGGTCAAGTCACTGACCTAAGGACACAGCCAATTATTTGGAATTGAATCTAAATCTGTCTACCCCAAGTTAACTAATATCTTTATTCATGATGATCTGAGATCTTAATCGGAGTAAAGGTGAGGTTGCCATAATAGTCACTGCTTTCAGGTCATTTTGGCATTTCAAATGGTATCGCCATGTATTTTAACCACAAAGCCTGGATTTTCAGGCATCAAGGGAGAAAGAGAGGTATGGACCCCTGTGCCTCCTTCATGCCCCTGAAATCATACTACAGCCTAATAGGCCTGTGGGCAAAACTAACCTTGACCTAGATATTTAAACAATGCCCTAAGCCTCTTCTCTGACTAGGACGGCAATAGATCATTGAGACACAGAATAGAAATCTTCTGCTATTTAATAGGAGCCTTGGGACCCAGTCTCAATGTAGACAAATCCAACGTGATGACCCTCTCTCTATTCAGCCAGGATAACTGCAAAACCCAGTGATGTTAAGGGGGGAAGGAGGAATCATGATAATATATTTTGCTCATAATAATATAATTCTCCAGAGCTTCTAAACATCAACATTTGACAAAATGAGAGTGATAGATAAACCCATGTAATTGACTCTACTTTTTCTTCTGATAACCGGTCACTTCCTTTAAAATGCCAAGCTGAGATTATTTCTAAGTAGCACTCTGTAAAATGCTAGCTCAAGCAATCACCTATCTGATACCACTAATACTTCGCAAAGAGACAAGATCTTCCGTTTGCCAGTTCACCGCATTTAACTTAAAGCATTGTAACCTAAAAGTATAGTAATGCAACTAAGGGCAGGGTAATTAATGACATATATTTGTCTAGTGATGGACAGTTTACCACTGTATTTGCAATGAAGGTCACACCCAGGTGGAAATAAGTTGTATTTGAATAGCATATTGTATGGTGGATACTTTCACTTTGTCTAACCTGAAGTAGTTAAGTAGGGTCTACTCAATTCTTTGTTTAAAATCTATCTAAAAACCTTTCACTTTAGACATTGTGGAAATGGGAGGCCTGGGTGGCTCAGTTGGTTAAGTGTCTGCCTTCAGCTCAGGTCATGATCCCAGGGTCCTGGGATGGAGTCCCACATCGGGCTCCTTGCTTAGTGGGGAGCCTGCTTCTCCCTCTGCCCCTCCTCCTGCATGTGCTCTCTCTCTCTCTCCCTCTCTTTGACAAATAAATAAAATCTCCAAAGAAAAAGTCTTTGTGGAAATGCCATCAAAAAATGAGCTAAGGATTATTGAATCCACCATATGGAGTGAAAATGGTAACATATAACTGACTTCAAGCAACCAGAAAACAGGAGTTAATATAAACAAGCAGTTCATCTTTCTCCAGGATTCCAGTTTGGGTGCTCCATATCTGGTGGTGGTCTCTTCCCTGGGGGCCCCTTTCGAGTGTCTCAAACTACACTTCTCTTAGACTTGTCTATGCAATCCCTTACTTGTGTTTGGACTTCATTTTGCTAATCAATGTACATGTTTAATAAAAATCCAGATTTTATACGAGATTCTATGTCATTTGTTTTGCTAAGGACTTGCTTCTAATCAATCCCTTCCACAAAAATATTCAGAACAATCAGTATTATCCCTGAGATAGTTCTGTTAGGATAAATTTGTGTGCAAGTAACAGAAATCTCACTAGCTTGAAAAAAAAAAAAAAAGAACTCAGTAGCTTGAAAAAATATTAAATGATTGAAGCTAGGTGCATGGAGATTGAGAGGTATCCATACTTCTGTTTCTTGAACAGCATGGCAGTTGCAAGGGGGTTCACCCTGGAATAGCTTATTAAGCTAAGTATTGGGTTTGTGATGTTTTCTGTATCTGTGTTTTATTCTACTTTTTTTTTAAAGGAATAAAAATAAAATATATTACCCTACCCCACCCTCAGTGAGCACAGGCTCCAGAGCTGGTAGATTCATTTCAACAATGCCATCTTCAGAGTCCACATCCTCCTCCAGCTAATATGCCCACCCTACATCTCAGGCCAGACTCAGCAGCATTCTGGGAAACAGAAAGCCTGGACTCCTAGTGTTTGCTTGTAAGCCATCAAATTCAATTCTTCAGAACAGCAGCATGCTGAATATCACCTCAAAACTTGTTAACAAAAATGTAGATTGTCTGGACTTATCCCAGACCTGGTGGACCAGGAATTCTGGCAGTGGGACCTAAGAACCTCGTTTTTCCATGCCCCTCGACTGATTCTGATGTGCTCAGGTTTGAGAACCATGGCATAGAGCTGTGAGATACTTCCAGGACCCAAGCCTACCCAACCACGCAGCTTTCCATCACCAGCAGTTTTTCTCTGTTCATTTAGCCATAATTTGGGCATATGTCCACTTCTGGACCCAATCACAGTCAAAGGTGGTGGAATTACCTTGGCTGGCTTTAGACTAATTATCTGGTATGGAGTAAGAGAATTAACTATGTTTCTCCTCTTTCTCTCTCCCTCTCTCTCTCTCTCTCTCTCTCTCTCTCTCTCTCTCCGTATCTCCTACCGTTTTGATGGGTTATACTGCACATTTTCCAGTCAAAGGAGTAACTTCCTAATGGGTTGATCTGATGCCAGAGTTAATTTTTAGAACCTAAAATGAGGCTTTTGAAGTAACAATTAAACATACTTGTATTTAACCATTTTGGGGCCATAGTCATAAAACCTATGAGTAGACAAATATCTTGATCCTTGATTCTTGTTAGAGTGGACACTTAACTATATTATTTTTATTGAAGTAGAGAAATTATTTGCCCAAAGTCATGGAGTCGAAAGTGACTCAACTCAAGCAGCAGACTTAGACTAGGCACTGTCTTTCAAACAAAACTGCCCCAGGAAACTAAGGTAAATGTAGTGTGTGAGCTGTGCAAAACGTATGCTGCTCATGAGAGAAAAGTTTTAAGTGGTCATGCCAACAATATGAGATTTGCAGGTTTAAATGACTTTCAATTCCGCTGTTCCATTTTCCCTTCAAAAATCTTGGGAGAGTCATATTTTTCTCTATATGCCTAAAAATAGGGAGAGTGGTTTATCTTGTTCCTCAATCTTTTATACTGCTTTACCCATGGATGGAACTCAATAATTATATCTCCATTAAATGAGGAATAAATAATCCACTAAAAGCACCCCCCATTACCTGAGCAGCCGATAAAAAGAGTTAAGTTATATTGATCCAACAAATTAAATAGAACTCAGCCTCTACCATTTTATAAGAGAAATTCTACAGCAGCGCTAGCCAATAGAAATTTCTGCAAGGATGGAGTATTCTTTATTTGTGCTATCAAATAAGGCAGCCACTAGCTACATATGGCTATTGAAATGTGGCTAAGGCTACTTAAGAACTGAAAGTTTAATTTCAGTCAAGCTAATTTAAATTTAAAGAGCTATATGTGGTTAATAGTTACCACATTGAACAGTATAGTTCTACAGCCTTTTCAAGTTTTATATACATGTTCTTCTCACCTGGGTGTTTTTATGTGTATGTGAATCAATCCTTGGCCTGCAAGGGGCATAAATGAGATACCCTCTTTGGGACTGACCTCCAAATTTTCCAAGCCCCAAATGCCCTCCTGCTGATTTCCCTCACTTCCTGTATAACTTCTGAACTGTGAAATGTGCAGCTTGATATACTTTTCTGATCAATGAGGTTCTTAATGGCTCCACTCTTCACAAAGGAAGTACTCACTGTAGGACATCACAGCTGAACTATCTGAGTAATAAGCATTAGAACCCTTCAGAGTAATAACACAGCTCTCTCTGATAAACACAGGCCCACAGGTGTGTGAACAAGTAAAAATGCTATAGCAAGGGCTGTTGGAACCCATATCTCCTGGACCTCACTGCTTTCAGTACAAGGACAACATCTTAGAAGCTGGGCTGACATGGGACTTCTGATTCAATTTATTTGTGGGGAGTGATTTCTGGAGACAGGTTGTGAGGGAAGGCAGAAGGGAAAGCTAGCAAGAAATGTGATCTCAGCTGAGGCCTAGCTGATGCCAAGAGGAGGTTCTGGACCACGGGTTGCACCAAAAATATCAGCCATGTCTTAAGACAATGGGATTGACTTTTGGAACTTTGTAGCAGTCTGCCACTGGGTGAGATGAGAACCAGGAAGTGGCAGCTTCCTAGGCAAGCACGCTTCTGTTTGGCCAAGGGTAAATCTCTAGAGAAGGGGACAGACAGCTAGTTCTCAGCCTGCACCCACAGTTGGGGGATGAATCCATCAGCTAAGGAAGACCAGAGGGGAACCATTACAATACCTTAGGATATCCCCTAACATAACCAGTTTCAACCCCAACAACTACACCTTCCCTACTCTGCCTGAGGGCTCTCTGTCTGCCTGCCATGATTTTCAAGCAATACTTGACTGAGTTGTTATATATACTATATATATTATATATACCATTTATATATATATATATACCATTCATGTGTGTGTGTGTGTATACATATATATATGTATACACACACACATGAATGGTATATATATATATATATATATATATATATATATATATATATATGAGATAACATTTATGATAACGCTCTGGTAATAGAACGCTAAGCTGCATCCTGCACTGATGGGATTAAGCTTATCCACAGGAGGGCTGGCTTGCTGATGGGCCAAGGATTGGCTCTCCTTCCTTCCCTGTGTCAGCTCCATCTGCCCAACCCAACTTCCTGGGGTCAATTCCCAAATAAATTACTAACACTCAAATCCAGGCCTCATAATTGACTTCTGGGGAACGCAAGCCAAGTCACACAGAGAGCCACTGCCGCCCCGACATTACTGTTGAGGCAGCCTCCATTAGGACCGGATCTGAATCGGACCCAGATTCTCCCCTACCTTTCATGACTCTCCTCTTATAATCCCCTTTGGTCTTCTCTACAAATTGGCCTCAGTGGGGCCACTTCAGTTTTTCCTACAGGTTTGTACCTGTTTTGAAACCCACAGGGTGTTTGATCAGGTTCCCACTTTCTTATTCCCCAAGAGGCTCCTCGGTGCCTGAATAAATGCGCATGTAGAAGTATGGGAGCCCAGGCCAGGGCTGGCCTGGAACACGCAGGTCCTACCACACCTGCCCAGCAGCAGAAGGATGATGCCTAGGCTTCCAGCCAACATCTCCACCAGCCTCAGAAATCCCTGCCCAGCCACAGGTCCTGTTATAAATGGATGATAACAACTCTGTGCGTGGAGGGGCAGGAAGCCCTCCTGAGTGCTGTGTGCAAGTTTGTGAAGTTGTTATCACTCTTACCCATACTGTATAATGTTAAATATTTATGGGACAGTGTCTCTGCCTTTCTCATTACCATCTCTAGGTAGTTTTGTCCCTGAAAAATCTTGAACCTTTGCTTACACAGGCACCAAATATTTAATAATTAATGATGCAGCTAGTAATTCAAGCTAACCTCCCAGTCATTTGTGACAATGTACTTGCAGCTTTTTAGGGCCTTGAGTAAATCTAGGGGAAGGCACGTGCCTAAGAAACTTATTCCCTATAGGGTTTATTTTAGGGTTTTTAAAAATGGCTGTGTGCTTCAAACAGATTAGGTGTGAAAATGCTCTGTGTGTGTGTGTGTGTGTGTGTGTGTGGACTGTTCTAGTTCCTGTCGGTCTTGTACTAAATCGACTCTTTTTTTGAATGATAGCTGTAAAATGTTGCTGAGAGGAGGGCTATATATAATCCATTTTGTGCCCATTTCCAGTGTGTGACATCAATCAACTCTCATTTCCTTTTCTGAGTTAGAAGTGGAAATAAGTGTAGAAACTGAGGGATTTCTCTATTTTCTACCAGTTATTCTCTTTCATGCGTAGAGCCTCCCCCATCATGTGAAGTGAGGAATAAGCATCATGGTGTAAAAGGCTGAGGAGGGAGCTGCTGGGAGTCAGAAGATCTGTTTCTCTTGTCTTAGCTTAAACCTTGTTTAGAATTCTCCATAAGGGTCATTTCTAAGGCTGAAGACACTGGTCCCCATTGGGATCTCAGGCAGGGACGAGACATCAGAAAGACTGGGTCAGAGAACAATCTCTCAACACCATAAGCTGGTTGACCCTTTGAGCCTGCTTTATTCTCTCATAAATGGAAATTAAAAATACATTGCTGATTGTTATGGGAATCAGATGAGATATTCAAAGCAAAATATAAAATATGAATTATGTTTCTCATGAGAATCACCATTTTAGAAAAGAAAAATGAGCAGGAGGAGGGTTTTATGTCCATCCTATTCAGAGGCGGTGTTGCTGAGCGGTTAAGAGTTTGGGCTCTGGGCCCTGCTTTGTGGGTTCGAATCCCCCGTTCTGCCACTTACTAGTTGTGTGATCTTGGAAAAGCTGTCCAACTTTTCTAGCCTCAGTTTCACCACCTGTAAAATGGGCATAATAATAATATCTATCCTATAGAGCTACTGTGGTGGTGAATGAGTCCATGTGTGCCAAGTATGTAGGGTGGTGTTGAGCACTTAGCAAGGACCATTTGTCAACTAATAGTGTATATGAATGAACACTCCAAGGGCGTGCAGGATGGGGGTGATGAGAAGGACCAAAGGGTTAACTGGGAGTATAAATAACTATTCAAGCAAGAGCCGAGGTGGATATTTCTCAATTCACAATTTTTCAGATTTCCTTGGCAATTGTTAAGTTCTGAATTTGCAAACATCTGTGTTTGGTGTGGGGAATTAGGGGACAAATGAAACAAGGCTGTCCACCTTTAGATCCAGAGGCAATTTCAGGTTGTTATTTTTTGTTACTGTTGTTTCTGATAATCAAAAATAGCATGTTGGATTTAAGCTATTTTGGACTACTACATAGGTAAATAAAGCAACTCTTAACGGTAAAATATTAGAACTGAAATTGTAGAAGCTGTCTCATCCAGTTTTTCCCAAACTACTCAGCAAATCAGGAACAACCTTCTAATATGATTATTAAAAAATCAGATTCCCAGGTTAGGCCCTTGAATAAGTCATCAAGGAGAAGGCCCAACAGCATGTACTGTCATCTTCACAAGCCCTCAAGGTGTGTCTGATGATTGAGCCGCTTTGAGAATTCCTCATCCAGTCTAACCTCAGGAGCAGAACTGTGTCTTGAACCAGGTCTCTTTTTGCTTTCAGTCCACAACCTTCTTTTCCCATCCTCTACCCAAAAGTAACATAAGGCAAATGTAGTGTTCGGGGCTTGGGCTGTGCTGAGATAGACCATGGAAATCATTCAGGATCCCACATCTGAAAACTATTGAAAAATTCTAGATGACATTAAAATCTAAAGTGAAGTTAGTTTTCCTTTGAAATTAAAATCTGCCCTTAACTTTTTATTAAATTCTCTTAAATTTAAACCGCAAGGATTATGGGAATTGTAGTTCATAATCATTGCTACCCCAGCCACAAGTATAGACAGCCTTGCCTTAGTTCATAGCTTTGACTTGCCAAACACAGGTATCTATGTGTATGTTACATCCCCAATTTAGAGAATAATTCAGAAACAGAAAGCTATTGTGGGTACAGTGTGTGTTTAGAGTAGCTGCAAATAGTATCTTTAGGCTTTGCTCATCATTTTGAAAACACATTTATTGTTTGGTGCAAGGAACAAAATGTTTGCCATAGCAACCATGGCAACCCTGGATGCCTGGCCTATTAGCTGTAATGCAGGGAACATCTTCAACAGCAGGGAAAGAGTTCTTGGCAATTATCACCCAGACAGTGTCCCTACGTTTTAAGAGCTTAGGTTGAAGCGTCTGGCTTTGGAACATTTTTAACTCAATGTGTTAATGAAGGTGAACAACAACAATTCCATTTTGGTTAATTTCAGGGTGATTAATAAGCTAAGGATTTTACTGTGGGCAAAAGGGAGATGTGATTTTCTTTAGACAAATTCGAAGACATCTTCCAGTATTAACTCTCCCTCTTTTGTTTTGTCTTGGCTTGGTTTGGTTTGGTTTGGTTTTTGGTTAGTCTTCTGTGATTTTATGTTTTGCTAGGTGACAGGGAGAGTTCCTTGCCATTTTGTTTTCTCTCTTCCATTCTTAACATAAATTCTTATCATATATGAGTATGATAATAATTAGAATAAATGAAGAAAAAATCCTAAAGCATGACTAGGAAGTCTGGCTGTGGATTATTGAGGATAAAAGAGAAATAGTTAAGGTTTGAGGATTTTGATGTCAAAAATAGTGATGATCACATAAAAAGTCACAAGTTGTCACCAGCTGTCCAATTGCTGTACATTTTCTTTAGGCAATAAACCACGTAAATGTGAATAATGTGAGTCTCCATTTATATAAGAAAGACATGCTGATAATAGAAAATATGTTACAGGCAAAAAGCATAAAAGGATGAAATCACTCATATTTTCATCACTCAGAAGAAATTGACATCCGAATTTCTCTTCTATCATGTTTTAATACTGTTGAGATCATGTAGTTTATACAACCTTGCTTTTTTTCACTTAAGAAGAAAGAGGCCTCATGAAATGGGCAGGAGGAGAAATTGAATGGAAATAAAGAGTAGGCTCAGAATCTTTTTGGACTTTTTTGATGTAAAAACTCTTCTTAAACCTCCCTGTCAGTTGTGAGAAGTTGTGAGAAGGTAGTCCGGACTGGGAGTTGTGGATATGTTAGTGAAGACAGAGCTGGTTGATAAAAATGTACTTCTGGATCTGCCATGTCAGAATCTCTGCTCAAATGCCTCCTCCCAGTGCCTTTTCTCTTTATTGATTTTCTGGGTTTTTTAGAAACCTTTTATTTTCTGCTACATAATAGTCTCAAAGAGCTATGCTTGAATCCCTACTGTCAGGTGTTCTAAACTTGCTGGATCTCAGTCTCCTGAACTATATAATGGCAGTTGTGCTATTTATTTCACAGGCTATTACGCATGTTTTAAAGTAGGCTGAACTGCAATATCAAAATAGTTCTAATGTGCAATGCCTTCAACAACACAGAGGTTTAGTTCTTGTTCATATTATTATTTGGGGCAGGCATTCAAGTAGACAGATGCTTTTCTTCATGTGATGATACAGGAATCCAGGATCTTTCCATGTTGTTGTTTTGCCATCAAGTAGGGCCTTGGTGCCAACTGCATCCATCAGTCGTAGAAGGGGAAACAAGTGGGAAGAGATCAGTTGGCTTGGAAATGGCACGTCTTCTTCCTAGTCACATTTTGATTGGAGAGAATTTATCTCTGTGGCTATAAGTATAATAGGATAGAGAACTGAAAATGAAATTAAGCTTCACATCCACACAGAAGAAGAGAAATGGATATTAGGGAAATCAGCCATATCTGCCACTGTATCTATGTCTTGTGAAACACTTAATAAAATACATTCCATAATAGATGCTTAGCATGTTTCTTCTCTTCCTTTCCCTGCATTTCATTCTTCTCAGAAAAGTGAAAAAAAAAAATCAAACAAAAGCTTAACAGCAGTAGCTATTAGGAGAGAATCAACACACAACTTGTAGGATGTGCCTATGACTGAAGTAGGGTCCACCTCACATCCTCCATCTCCTGTGTCTATATGTCCACTTCCATCGATGGCAGCCTGTCTGCACTGGGGAGCCAGGGCTCAGAAAAGCTCTTGATTACCAAGGAGAAGTCCCATTGAATCCTTCTGAGATAGTGAGAAAGTAGACTGGGACATTACTAAAAAAGATTTTCAATGACATAGGTTGAAATCAGAAGGGATTTATTGATTAAGTCCTCTAAAGTGAAAATTAATTAATTAATTTAATTAGTTCCCCAACTTGATACCCTTGAGTAAGGTGCTTCACAGAAGTGTTGTTTCCCTCTCATCCCCACCCATGGCATGCACATTCTGCCTTTCCAGGGTTCCACTCCGGATTTGGAAGATTTGTGAACTCTTGGGTCAGTAAGATGATTATTGACTTCAATATTCCTATGTGAAACAAATACAGAAGACAGGCCACAAGTCCTCCAACTGAGCAAGAGCTAATGTTGATCTTCTGTAAAGTTCCAGTGTACCAAATAATAAACTTGTAGGGCCCAAAGGCTTTTGTCCCATGTAAGAATGTTCCTGTGTGTCAAGTATACTGAATCCCACATGGATCCAGAAACGTGGCACATTGTTTCATGTCCCTCTGAGATTTTGGGCATGCTGTTCCCTTGGCCTTGTCAGATCTCTACAACGTTTTCTCTCTTCAACCTTGTTTGCCTGCAACACGGTCATACTTGCTTCAGGCTTCAGCTCTACTCTCTCATCGTCACTATCTCAAAGCCTTTCCGATCACCTACTGAGACATTATGTCCTCTGTGCTCCTATTATACCTTCTGTTTGCCTCTCATAAGGCTTCCCATCACATCACATTGCACATTTTTGCTTGCCTATCTTTCTTCAGTACCCAGAATGCTCAGGTGCTTAGAGAATCTCAGTCGAATGGATGAGACAGAGTCATAGATATAGTCAATGATCTTTCATCTTTGTATCCACAGCAAAAATATCTAGGCCATGGTAGAGGGAGGGATGAAAGAGTGGAGAAAAGAAGGAAGGAAGGAAGGAGATTTCAGTCAGGCAGAGGATAGAAAGCACGTTACAAGATTAAGGTTGTAAGAAAATAAAAATAAATAAATAGTACCGATTGTAGTAGGATTCCAGAAAATGGAAACTAATGCCCGAGGAAAGACAGGAAGAGTTATGGAAGGAACAGCATGAGTTCGAGATGAATCTTGAACCATGAAAGGGAATAGGATGGGAGAGGAGAATGGAAATCAGGCCACGCAAGGATGAACAGGGCACCTTGGGGGGTAAAGACATCTTAGCAGCACACCATTTTGTTTCTCTTTGAGAGCTGAAAGTTGCAGCCATGTGGGATGTTACAACAACTTTCTCTCTGATCTTCTTCCAGGAACTGGTGGTTGGTCCCCAGCAGATTCCAATGCTCAACAGTGGCTCCAGATGGACCTGGGAAACAGAGTGGAGATTACAGCAGTGGCCACGCAGGGAAGATACGGAAGCTCTGACTGGGTGACGAGTTATAGCCTGATGTTCAGTGACACAGGACGCAACTGGAAACAGTACAAGCAAGAAGACAGCATCTGGGTAGGACATCTTTTCTCTTCCAATGAATGAATCTGAGATGTAATAATGGTAACCAGTGAGCATTTCTATCATTTTCCTCTACCCTGATTGTTGGTAGCCTAATAACTGTGGAGTGCCCATTCAGAAATAATTAGATGGTATATGAGTCCTATCTCCAGCATGGCTCCCGTTCCAAGGAAAATTAGGATGCCTGTTGCAAAAAAGTTCTGCGTTTTCCTCCTCTTCTGGTAACTCGAGTAATTCACTGACTGGGTCTCAGTTCTTCATCTATAAAAACAGAAGGATACTCCAAGAGTCTGATTGTTAATGAGAATGTGTTGATTTATTGTGTGTGTGTGCATTTATTCACCTGTTCATTAAGTACCAGGCACTTTGCATACCTTCTAGTGACCCACCCATCTCAGTTATGTAATCTGACCAACGTTGAACAATTTGTAAAAATCTCAGCATGAGAATCTGTCTGGTCTTACTTTAAAGCCACTGTGCTTAACAGCCTATTTTGGAGATTTGAAAACAAAAAGTTTAATAAGACGTATCTTCTGCCCATTTTATGATTTATTTGTTTCTTGTGTATTGAGTTTGAGAAGTTTTTTGTAGATCTTGGATACCAGTCTTTTATCTATAGTATCATTTGCAAATATCTTCTCCCATTCCGTGGGCTGCCTCTTAGTTTTTTTTACTGTTTCCTTGACTGTGCAGAAGCTTTTAATCTTGATGAAGTCCCACAAGTTCATTATATCTTTTGTTTCTCTTGCCTTTGGAGATGTGTCATGAAAAAGGTTGCTGTGGCCAATGTCATAGAGGTTGCTGCCTATGCTCTCCTCTAAGATATGAACAGACACTTTTCCAATGAAGACATACAAATGGCTAACAGACACACGAAAAAATGTTCAAAATCATTAGCCATCAGGGAAATTCAAATCAAAACCACACTAAGATACCACCTTACGCCAGTTAGAATGGCAAAAATTGACAAGGCAAGAAACAATTGTTGGAGAGGATGTGGAGAAAGGGGATCCCTCCTACATTGTTGGTGGGAATGCAAGTTGGTATAGCCACTCTGGAAAACAGTGTGGAGGTCCCTTAAAAAGTTAAAAACGGAGCTACCCTATGATCCAGCCATTGCACTACTGGCTATTTACCCCAAAGATACAGATGTAGTGGAGAGAAGGGCCATATGCACCCCAATGTTCATAGCAGCATTGTCCACAATAGCTAAATCGTGGAAGGAGCCGAGATGCCCTTCAACAGATGACTGGATTAAGAAGTTGTGGTCCATATATACAATGGAATATTACTCAGCCATCAAAAAGAACGATTTCTCAACATTTGCTGCAACATGGATGGCACTGGAGGAGATAATGCTAAGTGAAATAAGTCAAGCAGAGAAAGACAATTATCATATGGTTTCTCTCATCTATGGAACATAAGAACTAGGAAGATCATAGGAGAAGAAAGGGATAAAGAAAGGGGGGGTAATCAGAAGGGGGAATGAAGCATGAGAGACTATGGACTCTGAGAAACAAACTGAGGGCTTCGGAGGGGAGGGGAGTGGGGGAATGGGATAGGCTGATGATGGGTAGTAATGAGGGCACATATTGCATGGTGCACTGGGTGTTATACACAACTAATGAATCATCGAACTTTACATCAAAAACCAGGGATGTACTGTATGGTGACTAACATAATATAATAAAAAAATATTATTATAATTAAAAAAAAGTTTAAAAAGACAAGACAAATACAAAATGTGGAATCATTCTGTCATTATAAACAAACTTCACCTAGGAAGTGAAGGACAGTGTGCTCCAAGTTGTGAAAAAGAACTTTCCTCCCCCACCACAAGGCCCAAGCTTTTGACCTTCTGGTGCAGTGAAAGGCTGTCCCCAGTCTGAGGTTAGAGAGGGAGACAGAGGCACAGAGCAAGAGGCACCTGGAGGGGGCTTCAGAAACTCGTGCACTAAATAAAATAATGTGTTACTTTACATTGCTTATAATTTAAGGAAAAACATCTCCAAATATTTATTTTTCTCTAAATGTACATAAAATGTGGAGATTTGGCAATTGATAAGAGTAATCTGTCCTTCTCATATTCTCCCTTCTTTCTTTCCCCATTAAATTAATGCCAAATATGGTTTCAAATCGCTGTTGTCTATATTTTTCTGTGTTGGCCCCACTTGGTTGGAAACAAATTTCTATTTTATGTTCTTTGTTGTTTGATAATAGCCTACTCATCAGTATTGCTAATTGAAAATAATAGTAAATTGAGGATTGAGATTAGTTATGGCAGATTTAATCTTGAGAATACTATTATTATCATCTTTATTCTGGGTTGCCTGTAATATTAGGTCATAATATTTGCCAGAGCATGGGTTTTCTTCACTTTAAAAATTGGATTTTAAGGGGCGCCTGGGTGGCACAGTTGTTAAGCGTCTGCCTTTGGCTCAGGGCATGATCCCGGGGTCCTGGGATCGAGCCCCACATCAGGCTCCTCCGCTGGGAGCCTGTTTCTTCCTCTCCCACTCCCCCTGCTTGTGTTCCCTCTCTCCCTGGCTGTCTCTCTCTCTGTCAAATAAATAAATAAATAAAATCTTAAAAATAAATAAATAAATAAATAAATAAATAAATAAATAAATAAATAAATAAAAATTGGATTTTAAGGGGCGCCTGGCTGACTCAATCAGAGCAGCATGAAATCTTTGATCTCGGGATTGTGAGTTTGAGCCCCACATTGGGGGTAGAAATTACTCAAATAAATAAAACCAAAAAAAAATTTTTTTTAAATAGGGCTTTGGGGGACTGTTCTATTTTTTCACTCAATTTTGAAGCCTCCATAAATTTTTACAGGTTTTTGCTTTCTTTCGTTTTGCTTTATTTTGAAATGAAAAATAAGAACATCTTCCATTTCAAGGAATTATTTTAAGGTTTTATGTTGACTTGAGAGGAACAAATAGATGTGGGATTATTTCTTTTCTTTGGCATTTTCAGTCAGAACTTGTTTTTCAGAATGAATTGCAGTTTTGAATTTTTTGTCAAATATTTTATTGAGGTATACCTGATATGCAATATTATATTCATTTCAGGTATACAGCATGTGATTCAACATTTGTCTACATTGCAAAATGGTTAACACAATAAGTCTAGTTACCATCTGTCACCATACAATACTGTTGTCCACATAATATTATTGTCTGTATTCTCCATGCTGTACATTATATCCCCAGGACTTCTTTATTTTATAATTGGAAGATTGTACTTCTTGATCTCCTTCACCCATTATGTCCATACACCAAATCCCACTCTTCTGGCAACACCAATCTGTTCTCAGTGTCTAAGAGTCTAGATTTTGTTTTGTTTGTTTGCTTTGTTTTTTAAATTCCACATGGTAAGTGAAATCATGTGGTATTTGTCTTCCTCTTATTGACTTATACTACTTAGCATAATACCCTCCTGGGCCATCCATGTTATTGCAGATGGCAAGAGTTCATTCTTTTTTATGGCTGAGTATTATTTGTGTGTGTGTGTGTGTGTGTGTGTGTGTGTGTGTGTGTGTGTCTTCTTCATCCATTCACCCATTGACGGACATTTAGATTGTTAGCATACCTTGGCTATTATAAATAATGCTGTAATGAACATAGGTGCATATCTTTCTGAATTAGCATTTTCATTTTTTTAGATAGATACCCAGTAGTGGAATTACGGGATCATCTGGTCATTCTATTTTTAATTTTTTTGAGGCATCTCCACGCTGTTTTCTATAGCGGCTGCACCAGTTTGCATTCTCAGCAACAGTGCATGAGGGTTTTTGTTCTGTAAGGCCTTGCCGACACTTGTTATTTCTTCTCTTTTTGCTAAAAACCACTCTGACAAGTGTAAGTGATAGCTTATTGTGGTTTTGATTTGCATTTCCTTGATGATTAGTGATGTTGAGCAACTTTTCATGTACCTGTTGACCGTCTGTATGTCTTCTTTGGAAAATGTTCATTCAGAGTTCCTGCCCACGTTTTAATCAAAATTTTTTTTATTGTTCTCATTGAGTTGTATGAGTCCTCTATATATTTTTTATATTAGCCCATTTTCACATATATGATTTCCAAATATTTTTATGGACTCAGGTCTCACACTGAAACCCTTAATCTATTTAAGTTAATTTGTGTGTGTTATATTATAAGATAGTGGTCCACTTTCATTCTTTTGCATGTAGCTCTCCAGTTCTCCCAGCACCACTTGTTGAAGACGCAGTCTTTTCCCCACTGTAAATTTTGCCTCCTTTGTCATAAATTAGTTATGTGTGGGTTTATCTCTGGGCTCTCTATTTTGTCCCATTGATCTATGTGTCTGTTTTTATGCCAATGCTATACCGTATCTTGATTACTATAGCTTTGTAGTATGGTTTGAAATCAGGAAGCATGATGCCTCCAGTTTTGCTATTTCTCAAGATCGTTTTGGCTATTTGGGGTCTTTTGTGGTTCCATGTAAATTTTAGAATTATTTTTTCTACTTCTATGAAAAATGCCATTGGAATTTTGATAGGGATTTCACTGAATCTACAGACTGCTTTGGGTAGTCTGGACATTTTAACAATAGTAATTCTTCGAATCCATAAGCATGAACTTTCTTTCCACTTCTTTCTGTCTTCAACATCAGGTTCTTACAGTTTTAAGTGTACAAGTATTTCACTTCTTACATTAAATTGATTACTAGGTATTTTGTTCCTTCTTATGCAATTGTAAATGGGATATTTTTCTTTTTCTTTCCGATACTTTGTTATCAGTGTGTAGAAGCACAACAAATTTTTGCGCATAAGTGTTATGCCTACAATTTGCAATAGTATGTTGAATGAAAATGGGGAGAGTGGACATCCTTAGGAGGAAAAGCTTTCAGCTTTACACTGTTGAAAATGATATTAGCTGTGGGTTTGTCACATATGACCTTTATTATGTTGAAGTCCCTTCCCACTACACTTCTTTGTTGAGAGTTTTTATCACAAATGGTTGTTGAATTTCACTAAATGCTTTTTCTGCATCTATTGAGGTGATCGTATGATTTCTAGCTTTCACTTTTGTTAATTTGATTCTTGCATCCCTGTGATAAATCCTACTTGATAATGGTGTATGACCCTTTTAATGTATTGCTACATTCAGTTTGCTAATATTTTGTTGAGGATTTTTGCATCTATGTTCATTGGGATATGGTCTGTAATTTTCTTTTTTGCATTGTCCTTGTCCAGTTTTGGTATCATGGTAATGCTGGCCTCATAAAATGAGTTTGGAAGCACTTGCCCCTCTTTACATTCTTGTAAATTTGAGAATAGGTATTAAATCTTTTAATGTTTGGTAGAATTAACCATTGAAGCTATCTAGTCCTGGGCTTTTGTTTGTTGGAAAATTTTTTATTGCTGATTCAATCTCTTTACTAGTAATTGATCTGTTCAGATTTTCTATTACTTCAGGATTCAGTCTTGGATGAAACTAAATTTTTAGGAATTTAAGCATTTCTGGTAGGTTGTCCAATTTGTTGGCAAGTAATTGTTCATAGTAGTTCTTTTACAATCCCTTTTATTTCTGTGGTATGAGTTATAACTTTTTCATTTCTAATTTCATTTGAGCCCTCTCTTCTTTTTGTGGTGAGTCTAGCTAAAGGTTGGCCAGTTTTGTTTGTCTTTTTAAAGAACCAGTTCCTAGTTTCACTGATGTTTTCTATGTTTTGGGGGTTTTGTTTGTTTGTTTCTTTTGTTTTATTTCACTGATTTCCACTCTGATATTTATTATTTCGCTCTCTCTACTAATTTTGAACTTTGTTTATTCTATTTTTCTTTTTTTAGTTCCTTAAGGTGTCAAGTTAAACTCTTTATTTGAGATTTCTTTGTTTCTTGAGGTAAGCGTGATTGCTATGAACCTCCCTCTTAGAATCACTGTTGCTGCATGCCATAGATTTTGGTATGTCATATTTCATTAGTCTCTAGAATTTTTTTCTCCTTTGATCTCCTCTATGATCCAGTTCACTAACATGCTGTTTAATCTCCATGCATTTGTAGTTTTTCTAGTTTTCTTCTTGTAATTGATTTTTTAAAAGATTTTATGTATTTATTTGTTTGTTTATTTATTTATTTATTTATTTAGGAGAGAGATTGCAAATGGGGGTGAGGGAGAGGAACAGAGGGAGAGGGACAACAAGCAGACTCCATGCTGAGCACAGAGCCTGACTCAGGGCTCAATCCCATGACCCTGAGATTATGACCTGAGCTGAAATCAAGAGTTGGACACTTAACCAACTGGTGCCCCTTGAAATTGATTTCTAGTTTCATACCATTGTTGTCAGAAAAGATGTTTGATATGATTTCAATTTTCTTGAATTTACTGAGATTTGTTTTGAGGCTTAACATGTGATATACCCTAGAGAATAGTCCATGTTCATTTGAGAGGAGTGTGTATCCTGCTGCATTTGAATGGAATGGTCTATCTATACCTGTTAAGTCCTTCTGGTCTAATGTGCCATTTAATGCTGATGTTTCCTTATTGATTTTCTGTCTGGATAGTCTATCCATTGATGTAAGTGGAGGGTTAAAATCCCCTAACATTATTATATTGCTGTCAATTTCTACCTTTAAGTCTATGAATATTTGCTTTGTATATTTGGTGCCCCTATGCATGCTGCACAAGGTATTTGTTACATCTTCTTCTTTTGATTCTTTTACCATTAGGTACTGCCCTCTTTTTCTTTTGTTACAGTCTTTGTTCTAAAGTCTATTTTGTCTGATTGAGTATAGCTACACCAGCTTTCTTTTGCTCTCCATTTCCGTGGAATGTCACTTTCATCCCTTAACTTTCAGTCACTATTGCTTTATCTCCGAAGTGTCTTGTAGACAGCATATAGAGGTATGAGGCTCACAGAAACTGACCCAAGCTCATACTGGTGGTGCCAGAACACAAAACTAAGATTTATTTCTGAATATACGTGATTGCAAAACTGTACTCGCTATTTCGCCTTTATCGCACTTGATTATTTTTTTTTTAAGATTTTACTTATTTATTTGTTTTGTTAATGTTTTTTTATTATGTTAGTCACCATACTAGTTAAAATCAACAAAATTGATTTACTTTCCTCACTTTAAATGTAGACCTTATTGGACCCACTCTGTTAAGCCCTATTGTTTTATTCACACATTGCTAAAGTGTGAGTGAGAACACAGCGATAATATCGAACTGCATTTCTATAGCGTATGGATGGGGCTCAAACTCAGAAACTGCATGCCCGTCAAACAGTGGCTCGGTACTTTACCAAATACTTCGTGGACATATATAAAATCTGACTTGTGGTTAATATTCATTATTATTTCCACAAGATTATGCTGCTGGATCAAGAGATTACCTTGAGAAGTTTTATTTATTCATTTTACTTTTTATTTTAAATTTAAAATTAGAAGGAAGATTATAGATTTACCAGAATTAAGCCTGATAAGCAAGATGAGAGCAATGGCCAAACAAGAGATTTTTATAAAACTCTCTAAATTGTTCTATTTAACTTTTCATAAAAAGTCAATACCTAAAAACATCAGTATCAAGTACTGAATTAATTAAGGATGATATATCGTGGAAGTAGAGAATCTCTCGAATGAGACTTTTATGTGGTCTTTTGCAGATCTTTAATTTTCGGATGATACGGAGTTTGTAATGCTTTTTAAAAATGAGTTAGCAAACAATACAACTTAGGACATGCCGTGGATGGGATATCAATTTACCAGCACTCAAGAGATTTATTTTATTTTACAAAGTTCATGCAGAAGGAGAATCCTGAAAATATATCTATCTATACAATGTACAATATCAAATATTCATGCCCTAAAAATTCAATTTGAAGAATTTCTGATCAGGCACTGAATGGAATGTTCATGAATGAGGCCGCCAAGCAGCAGCTTAGAGATGAATCATGATTTATGAACAAGCCAGAGTTCCCCACTTCACTAAATAATCAGGTGTGAAGGTCTCAGGGACAAACTTAGTGACAATTTTAGAATCTTAGCAGATTTAAAATCTCTTTCTGGTTGGCTTGTAGACATGCCAAAAAAAAAAAAATACAAATGTTAAGATTCTAACTCTGAGTGGCAACATTTGCCTATGTTTGGTAAAGTGGATAAATATATTTGGAACAAAGGAACCTCTAATTAAATCCACACAGAGCAGAGTCCCATTACAGGTCATTTGGAAAGATAGGTCCATAGAAACACTTACCATCCCAAATATGTGCATAAATTACTGCTTCAGTTCTGAGGTCTTCCTGGGTGTGTTGTAACCCTTAACGTACCCACCTCTGTTTCTCACATACATCATGTAAGTGTTCTAAAAATGCATTGCCCTCTATGTGCATTGCCACTTTCTTTTATTTTCTGATATTTATCACTCTGAAATTTCGAAGACAGCCACTTCTGCTTGTGTTTTAATACATGGTATCCTATTTTTAAGTCACTTTATCCACATTGCTCATGTTTGTGTACAAGTCAGTTAGGATCCTTTCCTCTTCTCACCTAAGATAGAATGTCTCCATCTTTTGATCTATTATAAAATTTCAGGGAAATCTTCACGTGTCTTTTTCTTGAGGTCTTTTGCTCCCTCCCCCCATGTTTCTGGGTAAATCAACTGTGCTAAGTGCATTAGCTATGGATGCAAAAGTCTTATATGATGATTCAATAATATTATATGTTTCATTTTCAATATCCTTTCTGATGGCAAGTTCCATACCCATTCTGGCTACAGCAGGGTATCAGGGTAATGTTTCCAGTCAATGGACTCACAAGTATTTAAGAAGTTCTTATTAGAACAGGGCAAGAAACAAGTGCAAGCTGGAGGAGATAATGCTTAGTGAAATAAGTCAAGCAGAGAAAGACAACTATCATATGATTTCTCTCATCTATGGAACATAAGAACTAGAATGATCAGTAGGGGAAGAAAGGGATAAAGAAAGGGGGGGTAATCAGAAGGGGGAATGAAACATGAGAGACTATGGACTATGAGAAACAAACTGAGGGCTACAGAGGGGAGGGGGTGGGGGAATGGGATAGACCGGTGATGGGTAGTAAGGAGGGCACATATTGCATGGTGCACTGGGTGTTATACACAACTAATGAATCATCGAGCCTTACATCGAAAACCGGGGATGTACTGTATGGTGACTAAGATAATATAATAAAAAATCATTATTAATAAAAAAAAAAAAAAAAAAAAAAAAAAAAAAGAAACAAGTGCAAGGATCTTTAACCCATAAGGTAGGCCTTGCCAGTACATGCTAAAAGTGTATTTCACTCACCTCAGAGTTAATTTCCACTGTCATAGCTCCCAGATTCCACCACCTTTCACCACATTTCTTGGATGTAAAAGATGATTTGTATCAAAATTCTATTACCTTTTTGTATCCAAGAACTTCACCCCCAGAAACCCACAGTGTACAAAAGGCAAAGCCCAAGTCCCCAAAGCCATCTTATACCTGATCTCCAGGCCCCCATCTCAACTATGTTTCGTTTATAAATAAAATCCTTTTTATTGAGGCATATTGGATAAAATATTTGCCTTTTCTGACCACTTTTACACATCTATGAAAGTGTTCATACAAACTCTTTCTGTAATTCAACTCTAAGTCCCTCCTACTTAGAGACTTTAATGTCACCTAAAAACTTCAGAAAGTTTTACACTGTCCTACTGCATTTTATTATCCTTCACTGAGGCAATTTCCATGCCAGTAGGCTTGCTCACCGATGGCCAATAATACATGGCAGATTCCAGCCCCCTCACTAACCCATCACTCCCCTCTGAATATACTGTATATTATTGATAAGCAGCTTACAGTTTTCTTTTCTGAAAATCATGTTGGCTCTTCCCAAATACATCAGGAATCTAATCCTTTATTTTAGAATCCTTTGGCTTGTATGATAAGGTAGCTTTATGGAATCTGTCTAATATAAAGGGCTTGCATATGTTACCCCACACTTTTCTCACACAGAGGTCAATTGAAACAATGGATTATACACTTAGCTCATTAGTCCCCTGATTTCATCCTCGAGTGACTTCTGAACTCTGGGAGATGTTCTCTGATCTTTATGATTCATACACATTTATTTTGCCAGTTTAGTCTAGAATATTTTGAGTACTGATCACTGTTTGATATAGTATTTTAAGCCTACCAATTTCAGAAAACAATTTGAGAGTGAGAGTCTCATGACCATCAACATATATATTTTAAACTGTCATTATATGCCAGACAGTGTGCTAGTTGTTGGGCATAAAAAGGGGCTTTCAGGTGTGGTTAATCCCTTCCATGGATGTGCAAAGCCATCAAGGAGAAGGTAAATGATACTGAGACAGAGCATGTGTACAAGCAGCACTGATGGCTGTCCAAGAGCATGAAGCTTTGAGAAGGTGTGCTAGTGAGTCAAGAGTGCAAAGGACCAAGATGAGTCCAAAGGGCAGGGACCGTGTTCAAGTTACTTTGGCTTCCCAGCAACTACAGAAGGCTGTGTGCCTAATACAAACCCAACACATGTAGGAAGGGAGGAAGAGAAAGTGGTAGGAAGAGAAGAATAGTCACAGCAGGATAAGTGCTGTAAGCCAAATCTGAAAGGAAGATGTATAACATGTAACTGAGATGCACAGAATTAATAAATTTAGATACAAGATTTCCCTGCTCGATTCTATGAGATAAATCTGGAGAGCAAAGCTGGCTAGACATTGTGGGCTCCTAGCATGCACATATCGTCTTTAGCTGTAGACCAAGAAAGTAAGTCATTATGTGTTCATTACTTTGTTTTGATGAGGTATTTGGGTTTTTTGTTTTTGTTTTTTTTTTTGGTTATTGTTAAATAACAAAGACCACATATAAGAAAATGCTATCAAATATATTTTTTCAAGATTGTGTTAATAGTTCTCTCCTTGGCTCTCTGTCATATACATATAAGCTTTTAATATAGATATTTATTTCATAGTTGGTCATAACTAAAAGCTCCTTTAAGAAGTTAGCCTCTGGTTAGAATTTTGTCTCTGACTTAATGGAGACCAACAGTGCAAACGTGAGATAGCACTACGCACCAGACCAACAGAACAAGGAGTGAAGGGAAATGCGGAGGCTCTTGATTAGAGTCAGATTCCATTGGTCGCTTGTACGATCTTGAAAATATCACTTAATCTTATTATATTGATTCTCCCCATCCATGGCAGGCCTTTATCTAGAAACTTCCAGGCCCTTTGCATCTATTCCTCTATACTTCCCCTGCTTAGACTCCTTGGTTTATGGGCTGCCATGTGGATTGTAATAAGAAATACCTGGCAATAAAGCCTGAGCTTCACTAGGGATCCAGCTTAAAACAGACAAGGTCCCCTCAAAGCTTGATATTTCCTGTGAATCATCCCTATAGTTTTGTCCTGAGCACTTTTTGTTGACCTTAGATTCTCTTATCTCTGGGTGAGGCTCTGCTGAAAAAGGAAGAAGGAACAACTGGCCAATCAGCATTGTGCAAGCAACAGCTGGCTTTACCCCAGAATCAGTAGGCTTCCCTCCAGCCCTCTGGCTCCACATGAGCCCATGAAAGTTCCACAATGATGCCCGTCTGTTTTCCCTTCTTAATGTTATAATTTGCCGAGATGTTTCAGAGAACTTCCCAACATGGGGTCTAGCCTCTTTAAGGAGTGAATACTTTCACACATTTACACATGTGGCATTTAAACACATCACATGGACAGGGAGTCAACATGTAGTCTTCAGGATTAATATTCATGCGGACACTTTCTAGGGGAGAGCAGATGTTTGCGGTCTCCTACAAACTGGTTGCATTTGTAATGGGATAAGGTCCAAAAGCTGATCATCAAAGGAAGGAGGATAATCTGGTTAAAATTAATTCTTCTAAATCCACTGTTATTAAATTAATCTTATCGTTTAAAGTCCTCAGCAGTTCACAGGAAACTTGACTCATAAGTGTATTTCTGGTATATATAAACCAGTTAGGTTTTGGAGACACCCACTTAGATTTGGAGAAATTGGAACAAATATCTCAACTTGAACATGCAGCAGAGCACTAGATTTTTTATGTGAATATACTGAATTATTTTAGCAAGGTATAATGACTGAGGGGAAGAAATCTAATTAACTTTTATTCATTTAGTCTTTAACTATCATGATTTTTTTTTCCTTTTTCCTTTTTTCCCTTAGATTATATCAGTGTTTGAAGTTTGGCAGCTAGAAATTCCATGACTTTGATAAATGATTTAATCCATAGAAGGCTCAGTTTCCTCCTCTGCAAAGTGGGTATATGAATATTGTTACTTACTGTTGTCTGTGAAGGAGAGATTCTCAAAAATAAATGTGCCTCAAAATGTCCCACAGAGCTTAAGGCATAGATTGCTGGGCCCCATCTGCAGATCTTCTAATCCAATAAATTTGGGATGGGGCTGAGAATTTACATTTGTAACAAAATCCCAAATAATACTGGTGCTGCTGGTCAGGGACCTTACTTTGAGGACCACTGTGTAAACCTTAAATGGGTTAACGTGTGTAAACATACTCAGTGCTAAATAAATAAAGGATAGCTATCACCATCACTATTGAAGGTAGGTGTATGTGATGCATCTGGTAAAGATACCCAAAAGAAACTGTCTCTCACTTTTCTTTCTTTTGAGCTTTGTACACAAAATGGAAAGCAATCTTAATAAGTCAGCTTTTTTTTTTTTTTCCAATAAACTAAATACTCCGTGGAGAAGGTAAGATCTCCTTGTGGTTACAGGCAAAGATAGTTACCCACCTAGGCTCATTAAAAACAATTAGCTGAGAGTCCTGGTAGCAGACAGAAGAGCTAGAGAAAGAGCCTGGGGGAGTTACTGACGCCTAAAGTAAAAGGCTCTGGGCCAAAGTCTGAAGCCCCGGGTGCCTACTTGGCTCTAGTCAAATGGAAGGATTCCAGGGCTGGCAGGGACCTCAAGGAGGCGAAGAGTCTCTCAAGTGTTCTTTAAAAAGTCCAAAAGAAAGCAAGGTTCATTAAGTTTATGATTACAATGATAGCAGTTGATAGTAAAGACAAAAGCATAATCTTGTCAGCACGGGTTTCGATTCCTGTTAAGTCTCATTTCCAGTTTTGTTTGCCTTCACTTTAATAAGAAAAAAAGGAGAGAGAACCGGCAAAATATGAGTGTGAGCAGGAATCGATCTTGTGTTTCAGATCCCTGGCCAATCGTGACTGATCATGCGGGGGAGTATCCCTCCCCCTGCCATGTCACCCAGGACACTGCTCCTGCTGGAGCAGCTGTCTGAACTAGAGAAGGAACTGCATGATATCACGAAATTTGTCTAGACTCTAGCCTTACAAATAATTCCCCAGTTTCACGACTCAAGAGTTATTTGGAAATTAATTCACAAGTCTATACAAAAAAGATCAGGGGTTTTTTGTTGTTGTTGTTGTTTTGGGGTGGGTTTTTGTTTTTGTTTTGTTTTGTTTTGTTTTTTGTCTTATTTAGTTTTTAAGTATTGGAGGAAGAAAGAGGGAGTCATAAAAATCAGGCTGGAATTATTTTGACCTGAACATCACAGGTGCTTCGTTGCGTCGGAAAGATGTACTTGCAGAAAAAAATCTGTAGCAGAGAATCATGGGCCTCTAACATCCTGTCTTATCTGATTGTAATTTAGGATATCAAGCATCTGTTAGGCACATTCTGCATGCAATAAGTTAAGGGGACTTCAAGAGTAAAATGTAGAAATCCCTAGTCAAAGGTAAGATAAATGCCTGGAAAGGTACACAATGCAAGGATATGCACAGATGGGCATATAGATGAGAGCATGAAGTTTCTGAGTTGTCACTAGAGGAAGTGCTATGAGTTTTTCCCCCCAGCAGTTATTTTGATTTTGCAATGGCTCTTCCACAGTTGTGTCCTATCTGTCCTCATTTATGACACCCTGCCATAATCAGCAACCAAAGTCCCATGAGTAGACTTTGAAACAAAGTGGAAGGAACCAATGAGATAAGGACTGAGTCGATAAGCATGAACACGTTAGTGCTATGTTCCGTACACACTGGCTGCCTGTGTGTGGTAGCTTCTGTGAGCGGGAAGGAGTCTGAGCCAGGCAGGAGAAAGGGGAGTGCTGTGTAGGCAGAGACGTCCCTGACACAAGGCTGCATTTACTCTGAGGGGCGGGTGCTTCCTGTCTTAAGTTTCTGTGGCCAGGCTGACCCTCCCCTTTCCACGCTTAGTGCATATTTCTGTGTGGTGTCACGTTATGTTTCAGACATCGTGTTTACATGAGTGGTCTAAGCATGTGAGCATGTCTGGGGGTATGTGTGTATACAGAGGCAGCACTGAGCCATTGCTTGGGAGGGGCATCCTAAGCCACCTGGATCAACAGATAATTTTAGGAAATATCCTGTGCTTGCCAGCCAAGCTGGGCTTGGAGGCCTGTCACTCAATCCCCACTCCATCAAGCAGGCTGCCCTATGACAGTCCTATCCAGAAATGCATACAGAGCTGGCACTGCTGGTGTGGGCGGTGTCTGCAAGGGCACCGCAAGTGGTTCACCGGTGATGACCAACTGTGCTGCCAGCTGAGCCCAGAGCTTCTCTCTGAGACAGCTTGGGGAGAGGCAGCTGCTGTGCACGCCCTTGAGTCCTGTTTTTCGTTCCTTGGTGGGAATTCTAATCTGTTGCTTCTGATTCCTCCAAACACCCTTCTTTCATTCCATATGTGTTCGACTTCACTTTTGACATGGATTTGTCACTTAATGAATCATCCCTGAAACAATTAAATGACAACTCAATAAGTGGCTTTGTCAGTGTCATGCAATGAAAAGCCAAATTATCATGCAAGAAAATGCAACATCTTTCTTCTTGTAACATTGTAAAGAGGTTTTAAAAATAACTACACAGTCACAAAAAATTTTTCAGGTATTTAAATTTGCAAAATCAGTAGGAATACTCTGTACATTTTTTTTTCTGGAAACTTGGAACCTTACATATGACCTGACATACGTAAATATATGAATGAAACTGCTGTGTTAGGAGTGTGATCCTATTATTTAAACTAGAGTTGATAAATTACATTGATATATATGTGTATGTACATATGCATACATGTTAGTATTTAAAGATATATTGTATATATAAATTTATAGATTTAAATTATATGAATATCCTTCTAGATTTAAATATATGTTTGTACATTTATCTTTAAGTAAATTTAAATATATGAGTTGTATATATGTGGGTATACATATATATCATATATCTTTAAATCTTGGCATGTTTTATCTTGATTTCTCCATAACTATAAATTCTGATCCTTCAAATATTTTACCTGAATGCCAGGTATTAGAGGTTTTAGAAGATTTTTGCTCCATTTACTTTGTGTTAAAATGTTGATGTTGGAAATAGATGTCACAGCAGTAGTAATATATAAATTATGCCAAATTAGTGTAAAGTGTTGTTGTCAAAGTCTTATTGAAATGAGCATAGTACTGTAATAACATTATGGCCAAGCTGGACTCTCTACCTTTTGTAATAGATGTTACTTTTAAATGAGAGGCACTATTAGATGGGATTGCAGGTATAGATACAGATACAGACACAGTGATATATATATATATTTTGCCTGAAATCATCTTTCAAGCATATTAGAAACAGTGACACTAGCAACACGTATTGAATGTCTACAATGAACCACATTTGTGCTAATAGCTTTTTATAAATATTGCAAAGGAGTCATCATCCCTACTTAGAGAAGAGAACAGAGGGCTCACGAAGTTAATCATCAACCCAGCCCGATGTGAGTCTCACGACTAAGACCTGAAAAGGGGCCATCTGAACCCAAGGCTCTTGTCCTTCCCATTGCACAACTCATTCACATTCAACAAAAGCACTACCTTCTTGCTAACACAGATGTGGCAGCTACCTTACTTTAAAATGTAGTCATCACAAGAATTCTTTGAAATAATCATAATTCTTGAGGCGCCCGGGTGGCTCGGTTGGTTTAGCACCTGCTTTCGGCTCCAGTTGTGAGCTCAGGGTCCTGGGATAGAGCTCTACATCAGTCTCTCTTTCAGTGGCAAGTCTGCTTCTCCCTCTCTCTCTCCCTCTGTGATCTCTCTTGCTTCCACTCTCTCTCAAATAAATAAATAAAATCTTAAAAAAAAAAAAAAAGAATCGTTATTCTCTGTTTTCTCTAATCAAGATGACCCCTGATGAAGGGACATATTATGAATTTGTTGAGTGTGTTGCTCTGTTGTTCAATGACTTATGTGATTTCCTTATTTAAACATGAAAAAGAAGCCAAAGAAATAAATTAATGTGCTTTGGACGTAATTGGGCACTACTTACCAGAGTTCTTGAAGACTGGATACTAATAAAGAGAGTGGACTCTGAATTAGTTGTCTTCCACTTAGAAATACCTTTTCTTATCCAACACTAGATATAGTGCTGCCAGTAATTGAGACTGTGCTCCACGGATTCACATAAGAGAGTGATGGGGGAAGGCAGATTTTTATTTTATTTTATTTAGTTTTGAAGCTTAAGTACAGTTAACATGCAATGTTACATTAGTCTTAGGTGTACAACAGAGTGATTCAAAATCTCTGTATGTTATGCTATGCTCACTGCAAGTGTGGCTACCATCCATCAGGGAAGGTGGATTTTTGATTCAAACTGGATCTGGATTACTGTTTCATTTGAGTCTCTTTTAATTTAAGTGTGCTTTAAAAAATTCTGCTTTAGGGACAGATTTGGAACATGAATTTTGGATTGAGGCAAATCTGAGTGTGAATCCCTGCTGCTTACTAACATTGACAATCCTGAGCAGCATTTTATGTCTCTGAGCCTTAAAGTTCACTTCTCTAGAAGTTTATAAAACCTACCTCTGAGTGATACAAGAATTCATTGAAGTATCAATCTACATAGAACCCCAGTGCTCCTGAAATATAAGAAGCATTCAAATTAGATCTCTAAGTCCTTACTGGAAGCAACTTGGATTGTTGACCAAGACTGTGTTAGACTTCCAAAAGGCACCTTTTCCCCTCTTCAAACATAAGGTGATAAGTGCAGTCAACACAGCCCTGCTTGTGTTCCCAGTATAGTTTCTAGGCCAGGGGCATTTGCCAATTCTTGAGGCCATGACATACTAGGTGCCTGCTGGTGAGAGACGAGTGGTGCCTTTGAGGCTCTGAACAGTCGAGAGTTTCCCCGTCGGACACTGTACTGCTGCTCAACTTGGTCCCAGGATGAATGAAGCGTCTACCATTCTTGTGCATATATACAGGTTACTAAGTAATGACAGAAAGTGTAAGTGGGCCTGTTAAAAAAAGTAAACCACCTGGAGGGCCAGGGATTTAACACTGAGCAGATTTTTAGTCACTGATATTTTGTTCAAATCAGTTCCCAGGAAAATCATGTCAGCATAGTTTCAAAATAAAAGCTGGGGCCTTGGTTTAGGACGGCATCTTGTGGCAGACATCTTGCTAAAGGCCCATAATCCCCAGAACCATTCATCAACATCCATTCTTGCGATGCTGGGTAACAGCAGAGCATTGTTGTTCATTTCAGAATGGGTTGGCCAGCCAGTCAAAACGAGTCAGTTAGAATTCTGACTTCGGCCTGATTTCCAGAAGCACAAGCTTGTTTTGCAATTTGTTTTACTACTGACATAGATTCTTTAACCTCCTTCCAATAAATAAAGATATTGTCACAACAAGGATTTCCAAGTGCACAAACATGTTGTTACCCAAAGTCTCAAGTAGCAGCAGGTTTTGGGCAAAGATATAGGTGATAAGACGTAAAGAAAGGAGGTAGGGAGGGCGCCTGGGTGGCACAGCTGTTAAGCGTCTGCCTTCGGCTCAGGGCGTGATCCCGGCGTTCCGGGATCGAGTCCCACATCAGGCTCTTCCGCTATGAGCCTGCTTCTTCCTCTCCCACTCCCCCTGCTTGTGTTCCCTCTCTCGCTGGCTGTCTCTCTCTGTCGAATAAATAAATAAAATCTTTAAAAAAAAAAAAAAAAAAAGAAAGGAGGTAGGGAGATATTGGGGAAGTAGTAGATTCTGCACAGGGTACAAGAATAGGGACTCAAGAAAGATCTGGTGGTGTTTAAGAAACAGATTCAAAACCATCTCTATCTAGTGAGACTTAAAGAACTTTTTAAAAGAGGTACCAGGTAGAATGAACACAGGATTTGGAATTAAGGAATCTGTGTTCCCATCCTCACCCTTCCCTAATTGTTGGTATGCATTTTCAGGGCCACTTAAGCTCTCTGAGCCCCCAAGGGTGTGTCTTATTCCAAAGCAAGTACCTTGTCCAGGCACACAGTAGGTATTTAATAAATGCTGTCTGTAATTGCTATATCATTTTCAACAAGTATTAATTGAGTATGTATTGTGACACGTCACAGGATTGAATTTTGGAAAAAAAAAAAAACATATAATATCCTTTATCTGCCCAGAAAATAAAGAAATGCCATCTGTTTGGCTAAAATGCAGGACTTGTGTTGGGCACAAAGGAGATAAGCCTGGATGGGTATATTGGCTGATGCACCTTCTGAATTTGTTCGGGTAAATTTCTTGTTTACACTGGCTTACACCTGCAAGTTTTAATTGTGTCACCTTTCGCTCTCAAATATGTTTTGGTTTGGATGATAAATTATATGGTCAATGTGCTTCTACTGTCCATTAATTTAGCATAAGCAAATTATAATTAACTCAGGAAAAAAGAAGACTAAGGAAATGTAATACCTTTTGAGTGTGTGTGATCAGGGAATGCGTAGTGATATTAATTGATGTTGGATGATCCTTACCCTCGTGTTAATTCAGGAGATGGCCAGCATTTTTTTTAAGAGTTTAAACATAAAGCATGATGAAAGAATGATCATAGATAAAATTTTGGTTTTAAGCCCCCAGTGGTCTTAAAGTTCAAGGTCTTCAGGAATCTATATGACATTAGTGTGAGCAATAATTCAGCATGTAGAGAAACCCTAATTTCTAAGGAGTTCCTTTGGGACACTTGTTAAGATAATTAAAGAGGGAGCTTACCTGCCTCAATTAATTTTTACTAAAGACAAAATGAGTTTATTTGGGAGAAAGATGTCTATTAGAATTCATATCAGTCTGTAACAGACAGATACACTTGGTTTTAAAGCTTCAGAGGAGGGGTGCATGGGTAGCTCAGTCAGTTAAGCCTCTGAGTCTTGATTTCTGCTCAAGTCATGATCTAAGAGTCCTGAGATTGAGCCCCTGTGTGGAGCCCAGCATCAGGCTCTGAGCTCAGAGCAGAGTCTGCTTGAGATTCTCTCTCCCTCTCCCTTTGCCTCCCCCCCAACTCATGAGCTCTCTCTCTCTCTAAATGCATAAATAAATAACATCTTTAAAATAAATACATAAATAAAAATGAAGCTTCAGAGGAGTGGAGCCACTCTTCCATTCAGTGGAAGTCTATGTAGGGAGCACAAGATTAAAGTATCTTCTTTTGGTCACTTTTTAACTTGAGCACAGACTTGTAATGGGCTGAATAGTACCCCCCCAACCCCCGCAAATCCAGGTCCACCAGAAACCTCAGAATGTGGTCTTCTTTGTAAATAAGGTCTTTGTGGATGTAAGTACTTCAGGATCTTGAGGTGAGATCATCCTGGAATTAGAGAGAGCTGTAAATCCAGTGACTGCTGTCCTGATACTAATTGGGGAGGACACCAAGAAACACAAGGAAGGTCATACAAACATGAGGACAGAGACTAGAGTGATGCAACCATGAGCCAAGGAACACCAAGGGTTTCCAGGAGCCACCAGTATCGAGGAAGAGGCAAGGAAGGAATAAATCTTCACTAGAGCTTTCAGGGGGAGCCCTGCCCTGCCAACACTTTGATGTTGGACTTCTGGCTTCCAGGGCTATGAGAGAATAATTTTATTTATATCTCAGTTTGTGGGAATTTGTGTGGCAGCCCTTGGAAATTATTACATTTCATGTACGAGTTTATGAATTGTAGGATTCCACACATATAACCCTGAGCTTAGCTACTGAAGCGTGGTCACTGTTGCATAGCAGTCCTTGTATAACAACCTCCCCGACTGGGGCCCCTGGGTGGCTCAGTCAGTTAAGTGTCTGCCTTCAGCTCAGGTCATGCTCCTGGGGTCCTGGGATCAAGCCCCACACCAGGCTCCTGGCTCAGCAGGGAGTCTGCTTCTCCCTCACCCTCTGTCACTTCCCTCCCTCTCTCTCCCTCAAATGAATAGATAAAATTTTAAAAAGTTAAATGAACAAACAACCTCCCCAACTCACCCACTGGCTCCACAGAGCCACACTGGCTGTGCATTTTAATCCTTTTCTATTTTTAAGCTTTTACTCATAGTAACACCATCATCTGCAATTATTCTTCAATCCCCCCAACCTGCCCTGTGTCCCTTCCACCTCCAGAAGTTATCTCTCTTCTTTTGAGATCCAGGGCAAATATAATCCCAGACCCATAGTGACACTTATCCTGATTCAGTCACTTCAGGTAGAAGTGATCTCTTTCACATCTGTGTTCCCTTTCTACGTTGTTGGTTCATCTCTTAGGATTTATAGCAATTCTTCTTTATATTTTGTTATAATCCCTTCAAATGTTGCTCCATGTGAGCAAGTCTTGTCCAAGAAACTAAACAAGGTACATTTGGAAGGCAGAGCCCAGTCTGATTTCTATCTCTGTCTTTGTACTTTGCTTTGCACAAAGTAAATGATTAACAGTAATATGCTGACTGTTTGCCCCGACTGCTTCATTCCACAGTGATAAAACTGAAATGTTCTCTAAAATTACTTTTCCATCATTATAAATTTGACTTGAAAGCCATGCAATTGATGCATTTGCAAGAGATTATCTTTTGCCCATAGCTCATTAAGGCTGTCCTCATAAAGCACACACATGCATAGAAACAGCCATACGTAAGACCCCAAGTGAAAAAGTGACCCATGCAAATGGCCTGGCATAAGGAAAATACCTACAACAATGTAGCTCATGCAATGACTCTGCTGTGTGGCTACAGATCTGGGATGTGGGCGATGGATGAGCTAACTTGGAGAAGGCAGCCAGAGTTGTCAGGGGAAAGAAGAGGGTGCAATGCCTCATTAATTTGTTCCCAGCAAACAATTTTCAAGGATTAGCCACATACTGATGCTCCTAGAATATGCTCTTTGTAAATGAACAAAGATGATATGACAGGCATTTCAAAACAGTAATCGTTGGATTAATGACACTGCTGAGGAACGAGGGCTCATTATCCCTAATTTAGAAGATTGTGACTATGTTGCGTAGATGAGTTACAAGGTGGAATTTGGCCAAATGGCTGGACAAACGCAAGATGACATTATAGTGCCCCTTTGGATATTTAGATATACAGCACCTTCTCTCATCCTTCATTGTTTGAAGACTATAGAATAATATTGCATATTGAAGTGTACCAGTTCAAACTGAGTCCAGCTGTATGCTGTGATGCAGAAAAGAAATTGGCCACTTGGTTGATAAGCAACGTTCTAGGAAAATGTGAAATTGTAACAATGCTATCCCAGTGCTACACTTAAAAGGACTCCACCAGACTAAAAGTAACACTGTGTCAAAGAGAATTTCATGGCAGCTGCCTTCTGAGACTTACATGTCTTCCTACAACAATGCAAAGTATTCATCAGTGGTCCTTTGACATTAAACAATGTAAAGGATTTTATTTTTCTAAGTTTTTTTTTTTTAAAGATTTTATTTATTTATTTGACAGAGAGAGAGACAGCCAGCGAGAGAGGGAACACAAACAGGGGGAGTGGGAGAGGAAGAAGCAGGCTCATAGTGGAGGAGCCTGACGTGGGGCTCGATCCCGTAACACCAGGATCATGCCCTGAGCCGAAGGCAGACGCTTAACCGCTGTGCCACCCAGGCGCCCCTATTTTTCTAAGTTTTTATTTACATTCCAGTTAGTTAACATACAGTGTAATATAAATTTCAGATGAACAAGTTAGTGATTCAACACTTCCATACAGCACCTGATGCTCATTACAGCAAATGCCCTCCTTAATCGCCATCACCTATTTCACCCATCCCCCCACCCACGTCCTCTCTGGTAACCAGCAGTTCGTCCTTCAACTGATTCTTGGCCTCTCTCTCTCTTTTCCCCCCTCTGCTTGTTTTGTTTCTTAAATTCCACATGTAAGTGAAATCATATGGTATTTGTCTTAACTCTGACTGATTTATTTCGCTTAGCCTAATATTCTGTAGCTCCATTCATGTCCTTATAAATGGCAAAATTTCATTCTTTTTTATGGCTGAGTAATATTCCATTTTATGTATATGCCACCTCTTTTTTATCCATTTCTCAGTCAGTGGATGCTTGGCCTGTTGCCATTGTTAGGCTACTGTAGATAATGTTACTACAAACACTGGGGTACATGTATCTCTTTGAATTAGTATTTTTGTATTCTTTGGGTAAATATCCAGTAGTGCAATTGCTAGATGACACAGCAGTTGTATTTTTAACTTTTTGAGGAACCTCCGTACTGTTTTCCAGAGTGGCTATAATGTGAAGTGATTCTAAATGCATATATCCATAACCAGTAATACATCCAGGAGCATAGGGTAATATGCTCCATAATACAAAACACTTTGGATGACACAGGTAGAGTCTTAGAGTCTAAAAGGAAGTGTTCATTCATCCATGAATAGAGAAAGAGCTACGTGCTGAACTTAATACACCGCCCAATGAAACAGAATCCCTTGCCTGCCAATCTGACACCAGGTAAATATAATAGATAATCATACCTGCACACACACACACACACACACACACACACACAGAAAAAAATGAGTACAATCTTCACATCTTAAGTAATTTTGACGAATTACTAGGTTTACTAAGAATTATCCCCTTCCATAATGTCATTCTAAAATAGCTTAAGAAACATAGCCTTATTTTTTATTTACTTTTTCTGTGGGAACGCATCCCTAATTTTATTCTTCATTTAATTTTGTATAATTTACATAAAAATATATTTTAAAATGAAACTAGAGAGGGCAAGGGGTTCAATGCATCAGAAATTCCATGGCGGTAACAGAAAACCTGAAATGCCATCCTGAAGAGTGATGCACATGGTTACAGAGATTCACGGCAGCCATCTTTATTGGATAATTCAGTTAATCTAGTAACTGGAGAAGCTGTGAGCTTCCTGTGTTGGGACTTCTTTAAATATAGACATCTCTAAAATAGATATCCCCCCCCAGCAGAATTAATCACCTCCATGTTTCCCTGCTACTGCCTCTTAAAGAAGACATGTCACACATTATTCTAATAACTTTTTAGTTTGTCTCTCTCCCCAAAAGAGAGTGAGCTTTGAGAGGTGGCAGGAACTGAGATTTAGGGAGGAAGAGCAGTAAAGATAATAATAATGGCAACACGTCACAGTAGCAGGTGCCAAAGAATTTCCCCTCCCCTGCCCCATGCACACATCTGTGCTTTTGCTTCCTGAGCTCCCAGTGTCCAGATCTGTGGCAAAGGGAGCTCTCCTCTGGGGACACAGTCCACCTGCCTGCTGCCTGTCACAATGTTTGCCTTGTAACCAGGCCACTCTGTACTTGGGAGCTGTAGGCACAATGCTATTTCTGCAGTGACATTTCCTTCTTTCTTGGCTGTCAAAGCAGAGGCTGTTCAGGTACCAATCCTCAGACTCTTGAATAAGAGAAAAATTGCTATATCGGGAGTTGGAGGGGTGCAGGTGGGACCCAAGCAGGGTTTTCCAACTCAAGGGTCAGAGAAGCATGAGAAGAAGATTGGGCAAGTACAGCTCTCAGTTTCATTGTGACTGCAATAGCTGCTTATTAGATATTTACAACCCACCCATTCTAAGCAGAAGAGGGAAGATGGCTTATGAAAATGTATGTAATAGGCAAGTCTGAAATGAAGCAGTGAGGGAATCACAGGAAGAATTAATTCTACAAAAACAAAATTAATCCGTTGTAAGTTTAATACAACAGATTGAATACATAGCAGGTTTCCCTATGACGAGTATCGTCTTTGCTAACACTGCTATTGCATGTGAAATGCAAACATCATTCTGCAAATTTAAGAAGTTAGGATGGAAATATTAGCCATCTGCCCCCTGATCACCTTTTACTTCTATCAAACCAGATAGATACTATGTAGGTCAGTGAAAAGAGAGGTGTTTTGTTGTTGTTGTCTGTTTTCTTTCATTTTGTTTTGTGGAACATAGCATGGAATTTACCCAAAAACCTTCTGGGAAGCAGCAACAAGTGGAGAGGCTTCACCTGTCAGCCCAGAATGCCCACGCCAGCACTGAACAGGAGGTGGAGGAGGCAGGTGGACAGCAGTAGGACATTTGAGATAATGTCTTCCTCTGAGAAATTCCACCTGGATCAATGCCCTTGTTCTTAAAATATACAGAACATGAACCATATGCATTTATCTCATTCACCACTAGTGGATATATGCTCCAGGGTCTCCATGATAAAATTCAAGGAACATCTCTGCCCCCAGCCAAAAATTTAATTGACTTCCTGACCAACCTATCTTAGCGATCCTGACCAATTTTTCAAAGGTCATACATGATTTGGAGGCCCCTTGCTCTCCACCGACACTCTTTTGTATATGACAAGTGCTCCCAAAATCCTACTGAAGGAGGCAAGAGGATGAGGCCAGAAAGAGCACAGGGTATATGTCCACAAAGCCTTTGCTTTGATTCTCAGCTCCCCCGCCACCAACTGCCCTGTGTCCTTAGACCAGTTATTTACACTGCCGCCCTACCCAGTTCCCTTTTCTATGAAATGAAAATCGCAGTGTCTTCTATGTCAGATTATTGGGGAATTAGAGGTAATATATATGAGATATCTGTCACGAAATAGGTGGTCAACAGGTGGTTGACATTATTAGCCACTTTTGCTTTATGTTAACCCATTTTGCCATAGAAGGAAGAGAATATTTTCCATCTCTAAATGCCAGAGCAGAAGAAACCAGCCTGCCCTTGGGACCTATCTGGATACTCAAACAATGGGCATTGATAAGTCACTTCTCAGTTGATTAACAAAATGAGTTCATTTAAACCATGTAAATAGTTTAACCTGTTCTTGTAAATAACTGCCCAAACTAGGCTCTTCCTATAAAACAACACAGAAATGATCTTCTGGCTGACAGTCTTTGAGTAAACTAAATGATGCCCAAATACACACACACACACACACACACACACACATTGATCTCCACGCCCAGTGATCAATATCAGGGTCAGTCCCATCAAGGGTCCTTGGGGAAACTCTAGAATCAGATGTCTGAGAGATACAGTATCCACACCAAGGCCTAGAGCCCAGAACCAAGACTGAATTCAGGCTGTCAAATGGGGATTTCAGGCTCATGGAGGGCATAATGGAGTGAAACCCGATCTGTTCCAAGGTAGGAGGGTCCTAGATGATCACCTCCCACTATCTCTGGTGGTTTTATGAACTTACTCAAAGCCCAGAGGCAGATCAGATAATTAGCACACCTATGGCTGCCCTAGTCATTCTTGTTATTTTACTTGCAGGTGTCACTGTAGCAGAATCTGTCTACAGCACTGTTGTGTGGGCGTGTGCATAGGCAATGTGCCTGTGTGTTTCTGTCTGTGTCTGTGTATTTGAGGATGCCACAATTCCTTTCAATGACAGAGTTTAGCCTGTGGTGAAGGCCGCATGGAGTGTGAGTAACGCTGACCCCATGAGAGGTTCCAGAGTCACAATTGTCACCCTAAGTGGTGCTGCCAGGGTGATGCTAGAGGCTCCAGGAGGCCTTCTGGCTCAAGGTGCTCGGGCCAGGAACATCCCTGTTTTGGGAATGTGAGTTTTCAGGCAGGGACGATGACGAACACTGCCTGCCTCTCTCACAGTTCGTGGAGTGGCACAGCCACCCCACCGGGCCAGAGAAAAGGCTCTGAAGAAAGCTCCCACTGTGTGCACTTTGCCGTCTGGAGTCCCTTAAGTAAGAACCTGTCATTCCAGCTCTGCCCGTTAATTTCTGTCTGCCTCATCCCTCACTGTCAATTTCACTTTCTGTGTCTAATAAGGTCCAAATGGATGGCAGGACACCTCCACACACTCTGGTTTTGCTAATATGGCTCGCTGACCACACTAATGTGGTCATTATCCCCCCTCATGTTCGTGGGGTGCAAACTGCCACTTTAACATCGTTGCTTCTGTCCTGAGCCGCCACTATCCTTCATACCAACCGCTCTTAGAACCCAAGACATCCTGTCTAAAAAGACAGCGTTGTGCCCGTGTCAGAGATGAAAGAAAGGGTACTGAGGGCAACATGCCTGAGAGAGATTATAGCAAGTTAGGGAAGTGAGGAGGCCCTCTGGCAAGGTTTTCAGATGCAGCAAATGAAACTAACTCATGAGTAAAGGATCCTGACATGAAATTGGAGCTGGTGCAGTGAGTGTGTACTGTCTGGCTTATCTCGGTGACAGAGGGCCGGCTTGGGAACCTGGGATCTGTCTTCTGCTCCAGCAGCTCTGGCTGGACGACACAAAATTAATGGGCCTTCACATTTCCATTTGCAGCATGAGAATGGTAAAAAAGAGCAGAGTCAGTCAGTCAGGATTTGGGTCAGTGCAAAGTCAAACAACCAAGCAGATGATCCAACAGCTACAAGGAGACAGACCGCACAGTCTCAAATGTGGCCTGTGTTGACAACCTTCCCTCCGTGCCCAGCACACTGACTATGCTGATGAGTTCAGCCTCTGGGGTCCCACCATCGGACTCCACCCTTATTAGCTGTGTGCCTTTGAACTGTCGCTTAATCGCTCCAAACCTTCATTTCTCCATCTATAAAAAGAAAGAAAATTACTGACCCCAGGAGACTGATGTGATTATTAAGTCTTATCTCCTGAGCCCCCTATGCAGTAAGTGTTTAGCCAGTGGCTACTGATAGTACTTTTCTTTACAGAATCAGATGGAAGTTCAAGAAGTTTGAGGTATCTTAGCTCTGATAGCTCAGCATCACCATGCCTGCTAACCAGTCAGAATTTTCTAGGTGTACGTGACTAGAAATGACCATTTTTAAGGACTGAATTGACATGTTATTAAACTAGATGAAATCAACCACTTGGCACTTATGGATACAATATCAATTTCTTTGCAGACTTCGGAAACTGATTTTGCTCCATTTGACTCTGGGAGAGAGTTAAATTTCACCTTCCAAAAAAAAGTTGGGCAACCCTAAGAATGATTTATGAATAGGTCTCTGATGCATAAAATCTCATTTTCTTCAGTGCATTCGTCAGAAGGTTTTCCAATGTGTGTCTTGTGTAGGATTTGGTTGATGTGATCCCCTCAGCCGCCCAAGCAGGAGGTGTATTTTTGCTGGAACTTTCTCTTGACAGGTCTTGGGATGATCACATTTGACTGATGTGTTGGTGTTCTTCCTTTAACTCCTGCACTATGAACTTTATATCAAGTTTTACTTCCCTGCATATTAAGGCTCGGGTCTTCATGTGCAGATGAAGTGAAGCCATAAAACTGAGTCCCGTCAGCCAATTAGGATTCATCTGACAAGCGACAATTTGTCTTTTGTGTGCTAACCCAGGAACGGTGAAAAGACAGCATCTTGTTTGCCTTTCCAAAAATACACCCCCACAGAATAGAAATTACATACACTTTTTGCTGGCTTAAGCATAATATGGATTTATTATATGGTGAAGATGGATGAGAGATTTTTTTTTTAACGTGCGGCACAGGCTTTAAAATTATTTACTGTCCTCATTATCATTAGGAAGTAGGCGTTATCTGATCTATCTCTCCAGTATTTTATGGTGAAACTCGGTTTTAAGGTTCATAATTTTTAAGCATCGCTTGTTCCTGCACAGAAGATACACACTGCGCGGGAAAGAGTGACGTCTGACGGATGTCCAATTGCTTTCACAAAAGCATATTTGAAAAGTTGAGAACATGTTTTCTAACAGAATGAAAAAATTGGGTCCTAAACAGAGTGGATTGGAAAGGAATGGTTGCTGAATTTATGTAGTGTGAACATTTAAAGTAAAAATTCAAATCTCCACCTTTGGGGTCATGGTGATTAATTTCCATTCCAAATGTAACTCTTCTTATAGGCAAGAAATCCAGTAAATACTCCCCTGTGACCAACAACCCCGTGAGCTGTTGGCAGAATTAATAAAGCTGTCAGGATTTCTTTGGAATATTGCACGTCTCTCTGTATGTCATTTAATTGTGAAGTGTAAATATGCATATGGTACATCCAAGAAGACTAAATATATTAGTCTTTAGGGCTTCAGCTCCTGTTTCTGTACTCATTTATCAATTTTGATTAAATTAGGGGAGAGCATTTTGATACAAAAATATATAAAATTTATGTAGTTTTCCAGGAGAATGAGCTGCATTGTTTATACAACCTAAATGTCCAGGGAGAAATATATATTTTTCTAATATGCAGCTTTGGATAATATAAAATGTTCTGTATATAAGATTATGTTCACAGCTTGGGAGAATTTGGGGAAAATGCTCCTGGCAAGCAAACTGTTTTTAAGAAGAAAAAGTAGAATACCCAAGAGCAGAGGGAAAACGTAATGCAACTTAGTTTCTGGTGCTTTAAAATATGCAGCTTCTAACACTGATTCTCAATCCAAGGGAGGCTTCTCTCAGGAAGATTCTGGGTATGCAGAGGGAGGGGATATATAGATTGAAGGAGAAAGCTTCTGGTTATGTCAAGAGCAAGCTCAATTCTTCAAAGCAATGCTTTCAGTCCAAATGGATCTTATTTAAAAGGAGATTGGCTTGTCCTTTACTGAGTGAACTTGGGGCCTCCCGTCCACCTTGAGTGCTCCCCCCACTAGTTGAACTACCCTGTCTTTGGAATGGCAGATATTGGCACAGACAGGAATAGGTTATTGTTTTGTGACTCTCACTACTGTTTTCGCATTGAAACAGTCAAGAGGGAAGGCTATCTTTTAAAAAGAGTAATAAAACATGTGTAAATGGGTATAATTTAATTTTATTAAAATCCAGGTTTTGACGTTTTTGTTTTGTTTTGATTAGTTTGTTTTGTTTTTGCTTTCCTTTCCAGACTTGAGTATTAGTTTGGAAGAGAAGATTAATACATTTTATTAACTGACCAGTTAACCTATGGTCTGTGTTGTTACAAATATTATAAACTTAACTACATGCACTTTGTAGGAATTATTGTTCCATTTTATAGATTAAAGAATTGTAGTGTAGAGATTAATCCATTTACTTCAAATCACGCAGTGAGGCAGTACTTCCCTGACAATGATGGGGCTTGGGGCAAAATTACAAATGCTATTGTGTTGCACCATATGCCTCCATATGCGGAAGCTATAAATCATGTCAACAAACTGTGAATTAAGTTGTGCTCTCTTTGTTAACAAATATACTTTCATAACAACATGGAGGTCCAGGTTCAAGTCAGAAAATGTGGTACAGCCCACCCTCTTCCCTTCTGACCGGGCATAGTTCCTATTTCCAGGCTCTGTCCACATGTCTCCCAGTGCTCAGCTGACCCTGGCTCATGCCCACACTAGTCTTGTGTTCCTGGCCCACTGTCTCTGAGGAGGATGAGCCTGGGAGGGGGCTGCACACACCCAGGAAGTGGGCTTGGGGTGATTCGGTCAGGGAATTCTCAGATCTGGATACCTGAAATAAAGATGGTCTAGACTAGGATGGAGGAGGGTTACGGGGTGCCTAGGCTCTTAGTGAGCTCACTGCCTGCCTGGCCCCACAGAGTCTACCTCTTCAGCGAGGAACTCCTGAAAAGGAACCCCAGAGTAGGGTCCCTTTAAAGCATGGAGCCCGGGACGGGGCCTCCTACTTGATCTAAGGGGGATACTATAGCCTGGATGTCGTTATTGAAATGAATTGATTGGAACTAAGGTCATGTGACTTGAAAGCTGGCATCTTATCCATTCTACCTTGCTGACTTCCTCGTGCTTTAAATGAAAAAATAAAAATTAAAAAACAACAACAACAACAAAAATGTGAGTTTGGCTCTGTGACAATTTGAGGACTCCATTTCACATGAACAAAATGAAAAGATTTCAAGAGTCAGGCCTCAGTGCAAAGCCTTCTTGTCCCTGTGTGCCCTTGAGAAGTGACCAGGAGCCCCAAATCAGGGCCTTCGTTAAACTAAGCTAGATTTCTTTCTTTGGGGTCTTCTCGAATTGGGCTTTAGGAGCACCTCAGGACCACTTATCTACTAGTAGTGCCTCAGATAAGATATTCAGGGCTCTGCAGATTTCCCAGCTGTGCTTCCAGTGAGCGATAGGAGCTTTGGGATGCTTTGTGTCTGCAATCACTGGGAAAGAGAGGCCATGATAAGCACCAGGGAGAGGGATTTTTCTCGCCTGTAGTCTGAACACAGAAAGTGATAAGAGAGGAAGGCCTCTGCAGACTGACCCCAAAAGCAAATGCAAGCTGAACAAAAGGAAGCTCTGAATGTAAGAAGATAAGGCAGTTGCACAATTGGTAACTGGCTATAGAATGAATATCCATCCATTCAAGTCACAAATGTATCCTACAGCATACATTGGAGGGGGGATATATATATATATATATATAATAAGAAAAAGTCTCAAGGTCTCCACTATTAAAATAGGTCAGAACATCCAATCAGATTTAAATAAAATAAAATAAGGTTAAAACCTAAGTCAATTGGAAAGTCATTGGAAGGCATTGTTTGATCAGATAGATGGCCTACTTTCTCAAACTGTGTCCACAGGTATTAACGAGGACAAAGCAGTGCTAGACAAAAGGAAGCACAGTGGTCTTTACATTAAAAAACTTACAAGTATAATTGTCACTAAATAATTTGTAAAAATGAGATTTCTGATTATGCAGGAGGGAGCGTGATGGTGATACCCCTAACAACCATGAGCTGCAAATCACAGGCACACCCCTCCTTTGCAAGACTGTCTTGGACGGTGAAAGTACAAAGGGAGAGCTTTTAGGCGAACAACTGGCCACAGGCAGTGTGTAGGATGCCCCAGTCTTACTCTGTGTGCTCAGACACAGCCCAGAACCACCTCTGTCCAACAAACATCATATTCCAGTTCTGTGAGTTTTGAAAGGGGGATGAAAATTTCTGTTCCATGCATGGCTTGGCAACTTTTAAGTTTGTTAAGTCAAATGAGTTTGTGTCTTTTTAGACCAAGGCAAAATGTCGCCACATCAAAATTCCTATTAAAAACACTATGTCAAATATCCCTGCTCCAAACAGTATTGAAGGGGCCATATCAAAGTGACTGAATCAAAATATCAGACTTCTCTCTTCTACCCCAGTTCTTACCCTGTTAAAATAGGGTTTGTTTACCACACTATACACCTGGTTTTGGGTTCCCCAATTATGGTCATCAGTGCCATGAAGCAGTTTCTTAGCTGCTAAATTATGGGAAGGAGTAGGTTATTTTTATATTGAGCCCCTGATTCTCAGTCCTTGGAGCTACTGGGCAGGGCCTGGGGAGGGCTCCCGTTCCAATGACCAAGAACCTCATACTGCACTGGGCAAGCATAATTATTGTGTGTTGTGATCTGCAAAGGGTTGGGAGACAGTGGCAGACTGAGTATAGAGAAAGGAAAGGTGAAATTGGGTTGAATAAATCAGAGACAATGTACGGAAGGGGTAGATTTTGACATATGCGTAGAGAGGCACTGAATTTAAAATTAAAAAGGGAAGGGGATAGATTGCACAAGAAAGAAATAATAAGAGACATAGTTGGGAGGGTACAATTAGAAGATGGGAAGGAACGAGTATGGGTGACATTATGAAGGGGTCTTTTCAGGCTACAGAACAAGAGCTGAGCCCAGGCCTCTGGTCCAAAGGTTCTGAGAGTGGGGTGTGGCAAGGTGGCTGGAGGAGGAGGAGATGGAGGGCAAAGATGTGACATGATGAAAATGGGATTCAGGAAAATGCACCCTTTAGCTGCGGGCATAGAGGACAGATGGGAAGAGAAAGAAATGGAGTCTGGGAAATCTGATAAGGGTCGCTGAATCTATACTTTTTCAGTTTTCATCTAAAATTTGGCATCAAAAAGATACAGCTTTAGTTTTCTCCTTCTTTTCAAATTGACTGTATGTATTTAAAAAAATACTTGAGAATTTCATCTTCATTTTGTTTTTAGGTTTTAAATTGTGTGTGCCTGTGACATAAACTTACTTTTCTTGTCCCTCCACATTTGAGACTTCGCTATAGATAGCTATCATCAAAAATTAAGCAGAGACAGAGCTTATTTCTAAGATATTTTTAGTTTTCCCAATCCCTGATCTGGACTTCCTGTTTTCATTTATTTTCTTTAGTTCAGATAAGATGGATTGCTTTGGCTTATGAAGTGAGTACTTTATCCAGCAATAAACTTTACTTTTAAATATGCTATGAAAGTGGATTGAAATGGACTTTAATAGGTACTACTGTAGCATGTACGCACCAGACATCTTTGTACAGAATGTGCTTATGGAAAGGGAGTCTGAAGCCTGAAAACTTTCCAGAAACCATCTGCTCTGTCCCCCACCTCTTTAGGGGAGGACAGAAAGAGAGAGAGAGAGAGAGAGAGAGAGACAGAATGCTTAATCATCAAATTTTAGGGTAAAATAATGTTACTCTAGTCTTATCATTGCACAGAAGAGGAAGAAGGGGTGGGTGAATAAAATAAATTTTAATATAGCTTCCTTGCCATTTATTAGCTGTGGGTTGAAAATCAAATGGCTTAAGTTCTCCGAGTCTATTTTCTCATCTGTGAAATTAGGTAATAGTGTCTACCTTACAAGACTGTTGGAATGATTAAATAGCATAGTGTATATAAAACACCACTCATGAAGTAAGTGTTCAATAAATTATACCTATACATAATTATTTTATTAATATTATTTTCATAAAAATGAATTGGAAACATGACAGCAAAGATCCTCATGTTTTATTTGGAGAAGTAAAGAATTCAGTGCATGAATCTAACTATTCAAAGCATGAAAGACTATCTTTAAGCATCAGATGAGCAAATGCATAAGCTTGTAGGTCATTTCCTCATGATCCTTAGCTCTTGATCTTGTTCTCCAAATGAAATGTTAAAACAAAGAAGGAGTGGTGATAGTCTAGATTCTGATACTTACTAGCTGTGTATCCTTAAGAAAGTCATTTAAATTTTCTTGCTAAGAGATCTATAAATATTAAATACAATAGTGTACAACATACCCAGATTAATGGCTCTCACATATTGTGTTCCATAGGCATTAGTGCCCTATCCTAGCACCTCACCTCTACCCTTAGAATGCTACCAGACTTTCCTACTCTCCAGGGTTATTTGGGGTTCACAAGAGATAGTGGGTGACATAGCAATGTATGTGAATGACCATACATAGGTGAACTTAAAAACAATTACGAGGGGCACCTGGGTGGCTCAGTTGTTTAAGCATCTGCCTCTGGCTCAGGTCATGATCCCAGGGTCCTGGGATTGAGTCCTGCATCGGGCTCCCTGCATGGCAGGGAGCCTGCTTCTCCCTCTGCCTTAGGCTCCCCCTCTTGTGCGCTCTCTTTCTTTCTGACAAATAAATAAATAAATAAAATCTTTAAAAAATAAATAAAAAATAAAAACAATTATCAGATTGGTGTCCTGATAGGAAACAATGGACAAGCAATGGATACTCTGATAGGTTGAAGAGAAAGATAGATGTCCGGGTTTCCCCGTGTCGAATATATGTTCTGCTTCCTCATTGAATCTATCAGTGTCTAGACTTGATACACAAACACTTTTCTCATCTGACCACTGAAAGTGCTGTCCAGAACAACTCAAATGTCTTTCCCACACACAGAACAGGTGTAAAATGTGTTTCCACGTTGGATGCCATATTTGCCAATGGGCTCCAAAGGACCAAAAGAAATGCCCCCCTTCACTCCTCCCTGCCAGGCTGTGAACACTGATTCATCTTCCTATAACTGGAGCTCAGTTCAGTGGTGTCACCAAAGAACCCCAGAGGAAGACAGGTGGGGATGCCACTGGTAAGATCTCCATCATGATAAAACTGTGTGCCCTTTCTAATTTACTGCTTATCTTCACATTAACTCTGAAACAGACATCATTGATACCAATATTTTGGATGTTGACACAGAAGCTGCAAAAGGGTAAGCAACTTTTCTAAAGTATACATGGCAGAAGAAATGGTGTAGGTGCACAGATCTGTGTGATTCCGAAATATATAGGTCTTCACTGCCCAAAAGAAGTAGAATGCAAGCTACATACACAATTTTACATTTTCTAGTAGCTTCATTAAAACAAAAAAAAAGTTGACATTATTTTTAATCATTTACTTTTTTAACCTAATATGCTCAAAATATTATTTCAATATATAATAATGTAAAATTATGAATCAGATATTTTGCTTTTTTGAATTAAGTCTTTAAAGCTCCTTGTGTATGTTATACCACCGTGAGCACATCTCTTTTTTTAACTTGTTTTTTTAGATATGTTTGACATACAAAAAGTTGTACATATTTAATGTATGCAACTTGATGAGTTTGAAGTTAAGTATACATTCATGAAACTACAACCATAGTCTATGCCATAAGCATATCCATGACCTCCAAAAATTTCTTGCCACCCTCTACTATTATTTCACATCGGGGGATAAGAACACTCAATATAAAATCTACTCTCAACAAATTTTAAGTATACAATACGGAATTATTAGCTAAGGCTCCATTGCAGTAGAGTAGATCACTAGCTAGGACTTACTCATGTTGCATAACTGAAACTTTGTTCCCTTTGACTCAGACTTTCCTCAGCCCCTGGCAACCACCATTCTACTCTGCTTCTATGAGTTTGAATATGTTAAATGCCTCCTGTAAGTAGTATCACATAGTATTTGTCATTCTGTGTCTGGCTTATTTCACTTAGCATAATGTCCTCCAGGTTCCTCCATGTTGTCACAAGTAACAGGATTTCCTTCTTTTTTAAGGCTCAGTAATATTGCCTTTTATGTGTATGTCACATTTCCTTTATCCATTCATCTGCCAATGACATTTAGGTTTCTTTCTTGTCTTGGTTATTGTGGATAATGCTGAAGTGAATATGAGAGTACAAATATCTCTTTGAGATCCTGATTTCAGTTCTTTTGGATTTATGCTCAGAAACGGGAATGCTGGATCACATAGTAGTTCTATTTTTACTCTTTTGACTAACCTCTACTATTTTTTTCCATCATGGTTGCACCAATTTACATTCCCAGCAGCAGTGCCCAAGGGTTTCACTTCCTCATTCTTGCCAACCCTTATTATATTTTGTGTTTGTTTTTTCTGTACTGTGTAACTTCCTCCCTTTTCAAAATTTGTCCTCAACGTACAAGATATACACCAGATTTATCCAAATTTGGTGAAATATTGAGTTAATTTAGTGAATCGAAATTAGCCAGGCTGATTATTTGCCTGAATGGATTAATTGGCCAATCCAGTAACAGCTTGTAGAAGTAGGTACAGAATCAACCACCACAAGTTGGGCCCTTCATTGCTAAAACAGAAAATACAGTATCTCAGGGATAAGAGATGCTCATAGGCTGTCCTTTGGGACTCTTCACCTCTTTCTGAGCCTCTGTACCCTCTTTTCCAACTCCAGGTTTGTCTAGGGGCCAATATTAATAAGTGAGGTAAAATTAATCCTTTTTCTTTTGCCTGCTCTTATTTGATATTAGATGCTGGTGATTGAAAACAGACTCCTTTAAACATCATGCTATTTTTGCCTATTTTGCCTATTACACTAACTGAGACACCCCACAATCTGTGTGGGAAAAGTATATAAGTATGTGGTCTTGTCCTCTGTGTACTCCCCCAGCAAGAAAGTTACAGGAATCACCCAGATTCCCACTAAAGCCGATGAGTGATTCTGGGCTATAGTTGCATCCGAACTTGGGAGAAGCAAGATGTGAACAGCAGAACAAGAGACCATTCAAAGGGCTTATCATGCATATTTTGTGTTTTTGATAATAGCTATCCTACCTGGCATGAGGTGATATCTCATTGGTTTTTTTTTATTTGTATTTCTGCAATGATTAGTAATGGCAAGCACCTTTTCATATGCTAGCTGGCCATTTGTATGTCTTCTCTGGGAAAAAAAAAAAGGTCTATTTGGTGTATTTGCCCACTTTTTAATCAAGTCATTTGTGGGTTTTTTGGGTTTTGTTTTTGTTTTTGTTTTTGTTTTGCAATTGAGCTGTAGGGAGTCCCTATATATTTCGAATACTAATCCTTTATTGGATATATGGCTTGCAAATATTTTCTCCTATTCTGTAGGTTGCCTTTTCATATTGTTGACTATTTCCTTTGTTCTTTGGAAGATTTTTAGTTTGATGTAGTTCCACTTGTCCATTTTTTTTTCTTTTGTTGCCTGTGCTTTTTGATGTTATATCCAAGAAATCATCACGAAGACTAATTTCAAGAAGATTTTCCCCTGTGTGTTCTTCTAGGATTTTTATGGTTTCAGGTCTTATGTTTAAATCTTTAATCCATTTTGAGTCAAAGTGATTGACAGATTCAATGCAATCCCTATCTAATTTACAGAATTAGAAAGAAAAATCCTAAAATTTATATGGAACCATAAAAGACCCTGATTATCCAACACAATTTTGAACAAGAAGAATAAAACTGGAGGCAACATACTTCCTTATTTCAGAGTATATTACAAAGCTTCAATAATCAAAATAGTATGGTAATGGCATAAAAACAGACATATAAACAAATGAAACAGAACAGAGAGCCCAGAAATAAACCCATGCATATACAGTCAACTGATTTTCAACAAGAGTCCCAAGAATACACATTGGGGAAAAGATAGTCTTTGCAACAGATGGTGATGGGAAAACTGGATATCCACGTGCAAAAGAATAAAACTGGACTCTTAACTTATGCGATATCCCAAAAGCACATCTTAATTTAAGCTAACAATATATCAATTGCTCAATGGCTACATGTGAAAAGACCAGGTAGATAATTTCACTATATTGTGCTACCTCTCCGTCCAACCTCCCTCATTTGACACATTCTGCAAAGAACATCTAAGTTATACTACATTTGAATTTTCTGATGCTTGTGGAGCCTTGAAAGGAACCAAAAGTGAAAGAAAACAATCTTTCTTCCCTGTATTCTTCCACAGTATTGAATTTCTAAATATCATTGTCAGAATATGTATCCTACTACCATTATCTTACATGCTCCATTCAATCAGTCCAAACAACACATCTGCTTATGAACTACAGACCCCAGCATGCTCACCTTGACCTGAGTTCCTACTTTCAAATACAGCACATAGAGATCCCCAACATGGGCCCAGATCCCACCTCATTATCTTCATGGCTCCACCATCTCCTGGCTGTTGATGCCTTGTATTGATACATTTTTGTTTATTTGAATTTCTGACCCATTGTTTGATCTTAACCTCTGGTCATTTTGTAAACCATAACCCCTCCTCTTGTGGCTGCCTCGATTCTTGCTTCCTACTTCCCTTACCTTCTGAGAGAAGTACCTCTCCACCATGATTTCTCCAACATGGCATCAAACAACTTGCTTGACCCGTGGGACTATTCTTCAGTCTTGTCCATCAGTTCTAGTATTCTTGGCAATTGTTGCTTGCTCACTGGGCTTCAGACCTCCACGCTCTGCAGGATCTGTCATTTGAAGCCTTCCCCAATGGCCTTTCAGGGACTCCTGCTTTGCACCTGGTTGTCAGGCTTTCTCCTCACTTGAATCCCCCTGTGACTCTTAGTCATCTTGCCAAGCTTTGCTGCCAGTAGAACTATCTCATGTCTGCCAAGTGGAAAGGATTGTTGTTTTGGGGGTTTTTTTGGAGGGGTTTGTTTTTTTTTCCCCTTAATTTCAAGTGGCATGAGTTTTCTCAGAAATAAGCCTAGCATCCTTATTCAGCAAACTTCACACAGAAATATTCTGTACTCCTGGGAAATATTTTAAGAGCCACAAAAGCCAAAGGTATATGACAGCAACTTCTTAAACAAGAGATTCCCCATGAATTTAGATTTACTGTGTGTGATAGAATGCAGTTCTGAAGGTAACAAATGCAGGAAACTAGGAAGTAAAAAGGAAGGAAAACTAATGTTGTGTACCTTTGGGTGCAAGTTAAGCAAGCTTCTGATATGAAATAGATTAAAAATAAAAGACCTGGAAAACGGTATGGAGTTCTTTCAAAAAGTTAAAAATAGAGATACCCTATGACTCACCAATTGCACTTTGGATAAATACTAGGTATTTAAATACTATGTATTTATCTAAAGGATACAAACATACAAACATTCAAAGGGCACCTGCATCCCAATGTTTATAGCAGCAATGTCCACAACAGCCAAACCATGGAAAGAGACCAGCTGTCCATCGACCGATGAATGGATAAAGAAGATGTGGTATATTATATATATATATATATATATATATATATATATATATATATATATATATATATATATATATATATATAGTGGTATAGTATATATAATATAATTATATATAATATGATGGAATATTACTCAGTTATCAAAAAAAATGAAATCTTCCCATTTGCAATGATATGGATGGAACTAGAAGGTATTATGCTAAGTGAAATAAGATAGTCTGGGGGCGCCTGGGTGGCTCAGTCATTGAGCATCTGCCTTCAGCTCAGGGCGTGGTCCCAGCATTCTGGGATCAAGCCCCACATCAGGCTCCTCTGCTGGGAGCCTGCTTCTTCCTCTCCCACCCCCCTCTTTGTGTTCCCTCTCTCACTGGCTGTCTCTCTGTCAAATAAATAAATAAAATCTTTTTAAAAAATTGTCAAATACCATATGATTTCACTCATACATGGAATTTAAGAAACAAAACAGATGAACATAGGGGAAGGGGAGGAAAATCAAATAAGATGAAAACAGAGAAGGAGGCAAATCATAAGAGATTCTTAATTCTAGGAAACAAACTGAGAGTTGCTGCAGGAGAGGTGGGTGGGGGGATGGGGTAATTGGGTAGATGACATTAAGGAAAACATTTGAAGTAATGAGCACTGGGTATTGTATACAACTGATGAATTACTAAATTCTACTTCTGAAACTAATAATACACTATATGTTAATTAAATTGAATTTAAATAAAAATTCTAAAAAATAAATTAATTTATAGAAAATAAAAATTAAAATAAATAAAAACAAAATACCTTAATAGGCAAGATTTTCTCTCTGATTTTAACTTACAGAAAAGTTTGTTGACTGATACAATTAAAAACCTAATTAAGAAAAAAATGGATCAACCTATCTCCCAGTTGTAATTTATGAAAATATGCCCCTCGATTTGTTTAAATTACACCTATATCTAGTAAATACCAAAATATGGATCAATCAAAATCTGTACATGTTTGAATAATGGGCCCAATCCAAAGAGAGGACATTTGGGCCCAAACTTCCAATATTCCAAGTTCAGTCTTGGTGAAAACTACTTTCCCACTTAGGGAATTTAACAGTTTTAACAAAGTCTATAGTAGGTAATAGTCAAGTATGTAGCATGCTCTTTTCCCCCAAATTCACTCATGGGAAGGGCTTCAGTACTCTTCTTCTCTGGGTTGGTAAGGAAAATTCTTACCTGGAAATTATGTTGGGTGTTACACATGTAAAGAGTAATACAGAGGGATGAATGTGCACCTAGGGGGGAAGCAACAGGACAGTGAGCACATTAAAGCTAAGTCACATGGAAAAGTTTGAAAAATCCTGCACATGTCCAGTCTAAAGACTCCTATTTTGGCAGGATTGGGAGTAGATGACATGTGGCCTCCATGACAAAAACAAGCCAAAACCAAGGGGCTCTCAGGACACATCAGCCAGCCTGACCAGGTGATGCGGCAAACACAAGATGGGGAGTTAATATCAATGACCTCGAAAAACCACTCTAGCCTTGAGATTCTATCATAAAATATTCCTCTCCCACAACCACATGTAAAATATAAATGTTTCATGAAACACAACCAAGAGAAGACTGCTTTTAACCATGCTAGAAAAGGGGATTCCTGCTAGTGAAGAGTTTGTGCTTTGACCTGGGGCTTGTTTTTCTATAAATATCAGTCATGCACATGGCTATGCAAGGCAGGGTCGGCCCCAGCACATTTTCCTGGCCTCATCTCATTAGATGAAGGGTGGAAAACCAGGCCCTCTCTGGCCTTGGGCAAGGAAGATTTTATTGATTGCACTTGTCATGAGTGATCTGCAGCCAAAGAAGAGAAACCGTGGGAGTCCTATAAACTAGAACTCCTGGTCTTGCATTTGCCATATTTTCAAAATTGATACAATATACAGGAGCTATGCAGAAACCTAAATGGTTCATATCCTTATTCCTGTCTCCAGGAAACCCCAATATTTATTTCCTTTGTAAGTGATTGGGTAAAACCAATCCTCGTTAACTTTCAGCTCCAAAAGGTTTACTACAGAAAGCTGTGTTACATCAAAATATTGAGCCAACCATCCTTTTTTAATTATTATTTTTGTTATTATTATTATTATTATCACCGATGACCTTAGCACATCAATTATGAATAGGTTTATCTACTAGCAAGAACAGGTTTAATGGGATGGGGAAGGAGTGTGTGTGTGTATGTGTAATTATCTACTTGTCTTTTGCAATCAGAAATCCCACGGCAGGCAATTCAGGGCTGGTAGAGGAAATGTCAAGTAACTAGTAAGTGAAGGAGCTAGGATTTGAATCCTGATTCATGTCAGGTCTGGGCCTATGCATTTGCAATCATCACCACGTTGATATACAGAAGAGACCAGCCTCAGGAAATGGGTCATCCCATGACTGACTTTATTACCTTCCTGCCAAGTGTCCCTATGTTCCCAGCAGATGGAACAGCAATGTTCTCATTGTGTTAAGCTGCCAATGCCAATTCATCCTCCATTGAATATTTGCAGCATCTTCACTAGATGTGATTAAAGCTAAGAAAGCTGAAGGAAATTTTAGGGCTGCGAGGCATATTTCATAAATACAAAGACAATGCTTAAGTTAGATGGGATAAGATCATTGGATTTGTACAAAATATCCAAGATCATCAAGTTTAATAGACCCAATGCTATATTTAAGAGGAGACATTGAAAATAACACATTTATAATAAGGTATAAGCACATTCTACTCATTTAATTAATTCCCACCAAGGAATCACAAATTATTTTCAAAAGAAAAAGACTGAAAAAAATGTGGTAATTCAACAAAAAATAAGGCATTTACGTCTACTGAGAAGTAATCCAAACAGACTTTAGAAAACATTTACCTTTGCCTAATTATTCTTTATAGTCAACTTTATATGAAAACGACCAAATCTTAATACCCCAGATGGCCAATTGTGTGTTTGCTTATCTATCCACAATCAAAACAAAGCCCTGGACAGGAAATGACTTCAACATTTTCTACAAATTAGAAGAAATTTTGAACAAACAGGCCTCAAGTGGCTGATACAATACCTTTCCTGAGAGATCAAACTTGGAAGTTAAGATGATGTTGAATCATGTCATTCCAAGCTGTGACTTCTCACTGAAAAAAGGCACCTTTGACAAACAGCTCAAATTAAATGAGACAGATATGTACCCTATTGAACTACAGCTGCTTTCTATCTCTTGATTCTACTAATGTTTTGGAGTGAATCTTTCTTCCCTCCTTTTTTGCAATCCTCTTATTCTTTCCTCTTTTAATTATGTCCTAAGTTCTGTAAGAGGAAACATACATGTCTTTAAAGAATACTTCTAAGTCATCATAGGTCTTATTTATGCCTCTGGTTATGATATGTGTAAAATTTATTTCTATCTCTTTCTTCACTTTTATAGTCAATATTTACTGAACACTCACTAGGTGTCAATAGTTTGGCATTATTCTTTCTAGGGAATAGAAATGCTATTGTTTGCTGCTCCAATGCCCAGATGGAGCTAATCCTAGGTTGATCAAATACAAATGTTTCCAGGGATTCTCTTGTTTTATGCCCACTGTCTGAACCTAAATGTGTTTTGTTTTTCATCTTCAAGTTTGGAGAATAAATTATATGTTTATTCTAGTTAAAACCGTAGAAAATATGGTTTCTTAAGTTGGTGACCATGTTGCATGCCTTCTTATGTATAGTCTCTACTAAGTAAAGAAACCTCAAATCACATGATTTGACAAGCCAGTGCTATTGTTCACATATGGAAAAGAAGAATAAAGTTGGAGGTATCACACTCCTTGATTTCAAACATTATTACAAAGCTACAGTAATCAAAAGAATATGGTTTTGGCATAAAAACAGACACATAGATCAATGTACCAGTATAGAGAGCCCAGAAATAAGCCCAAGAATATATGGACAATTAATTAAAGACAAAGGAGCAAAGAATATACAATAAGGAAAGGTTAATGTTTTCATAGACAAATACTATGGTGCTGGGAAAACTGGACAGTCACATGCAAAAGGGTGAAACCACTATCTTATACCATACACAAAAATAAACTCAAAATGGGTTAAGAACTTGAACACAAGACCTGAACCCATAAAACTCCTAGAAGAAAACATGGGTGATAAGCTCCTTGACATAGGTCTTGATAATGATTTCATGAATCTGACACCAAAAGCAAAAGTGAACAAGTGGGAATGCACTAAACTAAAAAGCTTTTGCACAGCAGAGGAAACCGTCAGCAAAATAAAAAGGCAACCTACTGAATTGGAGAAATACCTGACAAGAGGTTAATATCCAAAATATATAAAAACTCATACAACTGAAAAAAAAAAAACTCATACAACTCAATAGCAAAACAACAAACAATCCATTTTAAAAATGAGCAGAGGATCTGAATAGACGATTTTCCAAAGAAGATGTACAGATGGTCAACAGTAAATGAAAAGATATTCAACATTACTAATCATCAGGAAATGCAAATCAGAAACCACAATGAGATGTGACCTCACACCTGTGAGAATGGCTCATATCAAATAGACTAGAAATAACAAGTGTTGGTGCAGATGTGAAGAAAGGGAAAACTTGTGCACTGTTGGCGGGAATATAAACTGCTACAGCCACTGTGAAAAACAGTATGGAGGTTCCTCAAAAAATTAAAAATAGAACTATCATAGGATCCAGCAATTCCACTTCTTGGTATTTATCCAAAGAAAATGAAAACACCAATTGAAAAATATATATGACCTTCCATGTTCATTGCAGCATTGTTTATAATAGTCGAGATATGGAAACAGCCTAAGCATCCGTATGAATGAATGGATAAAGAAGGTGTGGTATATATACATAATGGAATTTTTTAAATTTAAATTCAATTAGCCTACATATAATACATCATTAGTTTCAGATGTAGGGTTCAGTAATTCATCAGTTGCATGTAACACCCAGGGCTCATCACATCACATGCCCTCCTTAATGCCCATCACCCAGTACATAAAAAATAATGTGATTTTGCCATTTGCCACAACATGGATGGAATCTGAGAGAATTATGCTAAGTGAATAAGTCAGATAGAAAAAGACAAATATTAAATGAGTTCTTATCTGTGGAACATATATATATGTTCATAGCTACACAAAACAGACTCATGGTTGTCAGAGGTGGGGGACAGTTAACAAAAAACCTCAGATCATGATTTGACAAGTTAATGCCATTATTCACATATGAATTCAAGCTCCAACACCTACCAAAAACAAAGTAACCACCTAGAATGCCCCACACAGAGCGTATACCTAGAATGTTCCACACGTGGTTAGCTTGTAGAAGAGAAGTAAAAATAGCTAACATTTATTTTTGACTATATACTGTGTACCAGGCTGTGCTAAGGGCCCTTGACCACCATCTAATCCTCAGGAACAATCTTATCAGGTGGGATTGTTTATTTCCAATTTCTTTTTGAGGATATTAAGGTTCTGACAGGTGAAGGGAGGTGCCAATTACAATCTCACTGGAACTGAACTAGGTGATTATGTATATGGATTCACTATATTAAAACGGTTCTACTCACAAATTACACAGAACCTGTTCCCACTTGTCTGTGGTGGGGACAATGAGCTGGGAGAGAGAAATAGAATCACAGCCTGTGTATTTGATGGGTTGGTGTGGTTTTCCACTCTCTGCTAACATCTGTTGGATTCAGGGACTCATTCCATCATTCACTCTTACTACAGACCCTCTAACCTCCTTACCTCCCCAACCCCTATATATGCACATTACTTATTTGTCACCAAAAAGTAATGCAAATTTAAATTTTGTCTCATGCCTTTCTGACTTCTAGCATTATCCTTCACTCAGTATCCAAGTATATAGCTTTAACATCTATCGAGCATTTGCTTGTAGAAAATGTAACATTCCCCGCCTTTATCAGAGACTTCCTATTGCGTGGGTTTCAAGACCTCATTGATATCCTTAACCTCCAACTCTCTTTTAAAACTTCTTTTATCCCCCAGATTTATTGAGATGTAATTGATGTATAACAGTGAGTTTAAAGTATTCAGAGTGTTGATTTAATACACTTATGTATTGCAAAATGATTACCATCATTACATTGGCTACCACCTCCATCAAATCACACAATTACCATTTCTTTTTTGTGGTGAGAACATTTAAGATCTACTCTTTTAATAACTTTCAAGGTTTTTTAAATGGCCCAGCTGTCTGCTCTGAGATCACTGCTTGCTAAGAGTTCCACACAACACCATATAAACAAGACTGTTTGTTGCAAAACACCGACTTTTACTAAAACTTTGGTGACCATGTAGAGTGATCATAGCACCAGAAAGACACAATGAGGCATTGAAGCTTGGCTGTCACTCTCCCCATAATCATCAGCTGTTCTTTAGCTTTGGGTCTCTAACTGGCCTGTCCCTTCAGAAGCCCCAGTGTCCCCTGAAAACATCCCATCTTCAAGTCAAGCCCCTCCCCTTATCTGATCTTTTTTACAATGCCCCGGGCCCCAGGAGAAAAACAAACAAACAGATTTTGATTTTACCTGCAGTTATTGAACAACTCTAAAAATAATATATATATATATATGATATATATATCATATATATATCTGTGATATATATATATCACAGAACAACCACTTCACCCAAAAAAATGAAGGTGCCTTTTCTTGTTATTGTACCTTAAAGGTTAACTTCCCATAACCAGCATATTCACTGAGCTCTTTTCCTAAACAGATAAACAAGCTCTCTTTCTTCTGCTACTGCTCTGGAGGAAGGAAATAGTGAAATCAGCTTTTAAACTAGTAATTTTCTTCTAATGATAGAAGTGAAATATATTTAATTAATCACTAAAAATGTATTTATTGAGCACCTGTAATTCTCCAGCAATGTGGGGAAGATTATGGGGCTATAAAACAGGATAATATATGGATCCTCAAGGAGCTTTCAAGTCAGTTGAAGAGAACAAATATTCAAAGAACAGATAGAAAGGAGAAAGAGGGTAAAAAGGCGTGGTGTTCCTCCGACACTCTCTTCTCCTACCTAGTTAGACAAAACTGGTTTGAAGATTAAATGGAAAGCATCTATGGAAGGAAATATGCCCTTTAAACTTCAAATAAATTAATTGAAATTAATTCAATGCTTATTTATTTCCTAAACCCCCATCCCTTGAGTAAGTGATAGCAGTCAGAGATTTTGCAGAAAGAGTATTTTAAATTGCTAATTCAAGAAGTACTTTATTGAGCACAAAGTAGAAAAGATAGACTGATGAAAAATAATTTACCGTGGAAAGATTAAAGTGAATGATTTCTTCTCAAAAAGAGATATTGTTTTGTTTTGATTGCACCTGGAGGTATTTAAAAGACTATCATCCCTACAAAGCTAGCGTCATCCTGTAGGTCAACCCCAAGAAAAAGCCAGCTAATTGAAGAAACTCGGCAAATGTGGATTCTCCTGGGACCAATTAGATAAGAATAGGAGAAATGAGCTTTTGCTTTCTTTTGCGGTGGTTTCACAAACTGGCTGCAGGGTTGTTGCTGACCAAGTATGGAAGCCACATGGGACCTTTTAAGCAAGAAAACGAAAAGCATCCTTTATAGCTCTACTTCCTTTAAGCTCAGGTTAAGCACCTAGGTCTTTCAGTAACTAACCCAGTGACTTCCCTCATGCTAGCATGTAACTCCTCCCGGTTGTCCCAATGGCGTTTGCAGGCAGGCTACACCTTCACTCTCACACAAAAACAATATCCTTCTCCTTTCCTCTTTTTTGAGGCTGAATCATCGTCCACCATGTTTGAGATGCAAAGATTCAAAGTAGTGTGGTTTCCAAGCTTTTAAGACAGAGATGTTTCAAAGCTTAAATGAATCATGTAAGTGGAGATTCTAAGTGTAGACAATCAATAAGGGCAAAAGAAATTACTGGTGGCCAGAGGTCTTTGGAATCAGATGCACTATACACTTGTGTTTTTGGATCCCAGCTTTTCAGTAAACCAGCTGAGTGATTGGGGGCTAATGTCTAGCTCAGTCCTATAAGCCTCAGTATACTTACTTCTAAAATGGAAATAATAGCAGGTTCTGAGGTTCAGAATTGATGGGTGTAGATAATCAGGTGTTTAATACGCTATGGTCATGAGGTTGAAATAAAAGTGATATAGCAACCTGGACTTATTTTTCCTTCGTCATTGGAATTGTCTGCCATGGTTGGTATATGGCATGCATGCAAAAGAGCATTGGTGACCGTCTCTGACTGGTTCACATCTCTCCAGTATGTATATTCATAGCATCAAGCACCTCTCCTCAATGTATCACAGTTGGAGTTTTCTATTTCTTCCTGCGTGTTGTTAAAATGTGTCTCCTTCAAGATTGTATGTAAACTACTTAAGGGCAAGTACCACTTTGGTTTTGTTTTTTGCAATCGCATGAGCAGCCCCAGGGCATTGGCACACACAGATCATGATCAAATACAATTTTAAAACCTTGCCTTCCAATTTCACAGGTGAGAAAACTGAGGCTCTGAAGGAATAATTTTCTTGAAGTAACTTAGGTCTTAAGCAGAGAACCTGCTATTCAGACCTAAAAGTGATACTCAAGACACTGTCACATCACCATTATTTTTATTTATTATTATTAGTAGTAGTAGTATTAATACTTTTACAGACAAGTAAACAGAAGCTTAGAGGTTGTTAAGTAATTTTCCCAGGCAGATGCGTGCAGTGCTGGGACTCAAACTCAGTCTTCCAATTAGATGCCTACAGCTCCTTCCCTGTAACCTACTTCCTGTTCACCATGAAAACTATTCTCAGGATATTGCTAGAGCCTTCCTTAACTGTCCTCTACTGGCTGTGCAGGGTTTGCTTGGTCCAGGCAGGAGTGATTCCTTTTTACTTTCTCCCAATGATCTGGAGGAGCCAGTCCTTCCAGAATCTTGGCTTGGCACTGCCTGAGGAGGCAAGATTCAGTTGCCACCTGCTTGCTTCTTCTTGTTTCTGCTGGAGGATATTTTCTCTGAATATTTTTGACAGGCAGCCAGGCCTTTTTTTAAGTGAAAGTGAGCCTAGGAATACACCACAGTGGAGTGTGGGAGTATGACGCTGTCGGGAAGTTAAGTAAAAGAGGTTGCAAGCTTCATCAGCCTAGGAGCAGAGGGTTGAGCAATCCGCCCATAGGATCTGCTGGCCCACCCACATGAGTGCCGAGCTACAACGATCCTGGCAGGTGTGCCTTTGGAGTCAGGGGTGGGCTCTGTGACTCAGGCTTTTGTAAGCCAAGCAGGGATGCAGGCTCAAATACTTCAAGTGTCACTTGTTAAGCCTGCCAAGTGAAATAAACTCAGGAAACTACAGGAAACTGACTCTGTCTTGGCAATCTTAATTTTTGCTATGAAGCTCTGGGTAGTTCACAACTGTTCTCGGGAGTTCCTGTGGGCTAGCCCGGTACCTGTACTTAACCTCTACTTAAATCTAGGATGAATCAGTATTGCTGAAATATCAAAATGGTAGAAAGAGCAAAATATTAAAATATTTCCTTTTCAATTAGCAAAATACCAAAGCTATCCAACCAGCCCCCATAACTTTGTGTCTATCCTGTCTCCTCCCCAGGAACCCCCAGTCGTCTCTGATTCAGCCATGACCCATCTGGAAACTGGTTCCTGTACTTTGATACTGGAATCCTGATGGGCAACAATTTATTACATATTCTAAATACCACTGTGTTTTTGAAATTGCTTTAACATATCTGGTTTCTCTGCTAGACTATCAACTCCTTGAGGGGAAGAATAGTGCTTAGCTCACCTGTTTAGTCCTAACACCTAGCATAAAAATTGGGAGCACCCTATGTTTAAAAAAAAAAAAATTGGAGACACAGTCAGAGCAACTTTTTAGTACAGTTGCTATTTTAAAACAGGTTAGTGGTTGAAGTATGAATAGATACTCAATGGTGTGGATGTGTTTTCTCTTCCTCCAGGACCATGACTGGTTTCAATTTGTAAGATCACAGAGAGCATTCCCTTTGTTGTTCGTTACTCTCTGACTACTTCTGTAATACTGGAGTCCTGCAGTTCCACAAGGAGAGTTGCCCTGGATAATTAGTTTCATGAACCGCGGCCACTTTGGCAGCTTTCCCCTCTCCTGGCACTCCTGGGAATATCTGGGACTTAGGATATGCTTTCTTTTCATAGAGTTATCTTAAATGAAAGTAAGTATACACTATGTAATATATACATTAAACAGTACGAAACTAGATTATATAGAGTCATTTAAAATTGCTGGCCAACTTTTCTATGGCTTTCATCTCATGCACAGTGTTGGACTTTGTGTCTTTCCTTGTGCTCATAAATGGAATCCTGGATCTGTAACACTTGTTAAAATCATTTCATACATTTTCACAGTTCCCAGAACATAATTAAATGCAGGGATTTTGGTCATTTGGATACCTTTTCATCTGGAATAATGAAGTATGTTGTTATTAATAATTTTTATTTAGTGAAAAATATTATTTTTATTTAGTGAATGCTTTTTGTTTATCGATCTCCTTCCATATGACAAGACAATACATTGCCTTTTATTTTGATCATAACACTCCACAGTAGGTATTCTTATCCTCATTTTACCTATAAGAAAACCAAAAGCCAGAGAGGTTAAATAATTTCCCCACGGCCCTCCAGATACTAATTGGTGGTTCTGGGATTCATCTTGAGTCTGCCTGGCTCCAGCCTGCAAACGCCTTTCCCCTGGTACTGCCATGTCTTCCATTCCCCAATGACCCAAGGCTTCCTGAGGACAGCCTGCTTCTGCTGACCAACACAAACCCAACCTTGACAGCAGGTAAGCCATCCTCACAGCTACGATCTGGAACAACGGGTGCCAAATTCTGGGAACCTTAGAATTACCAAGGCAGTTGCAAAAATTACAAGTGCCCAGATGCCACTTCCAGGTATTCTGTTAGGAGTGGTCTGGAGTGGGCCTGAGCATCTGGGTTTATGTTTTACTTTGTTTTTAATTTTCTGTCAATTCAAATGTGCAGCAAAGTCAGAACCACTGTTGCAGTGCAGCGGCTCCCCAAGTTTAGTGTGTATATGAACCCCCTGGGGATTTGTTAAGGATGCTCCTGGATCTGTAGAACTGGCATTGGGCCTGAGTTCCTGCATTTCCAAAAAGCCCCTGTGACCCTGATGCTGTTGGTCCAACATGTTGTCAGGAAGGCCCCAGAACTTCCACTCTTTCTCCTGCCAGCAGACCTCATTTTCTCCTCTCCCATTCACTCTCCTGGGAGAAATTTTCCTGCCAGCGGTTTGCACTGCATTCTCAGCCGCTCTCTTTCAGCAGCCTTGGTAAGTCATGGGAAAGCTCTGGTTTCCACTAAAACAACCTGTTAGCCTAGTGGATGGAGGGTGCTGAGTAATGAAGTCCGGGTCACAAGTTCAGTGCCCAAGTTCAATGCCCACAGGGATCAGTTAGCTTTTCTGTGCTCCTAGCCACAGTCTCCAGGCCAGCCACCGCACACACATGTGTGATTGGCCCTGAGGGATGGATGCTTCAACCACCGTGCATGAAACACTCACCAGAACAGCAGCCAGTGTCTAACTCCTCCCCACGAAGAGGTCAGTAGTATCATCTTGATAGGAAGGAAGCATTCAATGGTATTAGCTATCACTGGGCACTTCCACGTTCTGGGCGCTGTGCTAAACACTGTAGAATCTTCACAATGTTCTATGAGGTATGTGGTCTCATTACCCCCACTTCAAAGATGAGATTGGGCTCATGGTTTTAATCTTTCAGTTAAACACACACACACACACACACACACACACACACACACATATACACACACAGGGCAACTGGCAAGCACCTGGAATTGTGAGGACCGAGGCTAGTGCGCTAATGCTCAGAGCATAAATTAGGGTAGTAAATTATTTGTAATATTTTAAGGTTAGAAACTTTAAAATTCATTCTTCTAGGCCCCCTCTTGATTCCCCCCAATTTACAATGATGACGATTGCCTCACTGTTTTTAGAGAAGCATGAATCAGACTGTCCCTATATTAAACAAAAACAAAAACAAAAAACCAACAACACCTAATTAATTCTGTAATATTGGGAGTGTTTTACCTACATCCATGACGAACAACAAGTGTATCCACAGATTTAGCCACCATAATAAAGGCCCTAGTTTTTCTGACATACCTGTCTTAGACCTTTTTGGTTGTCCTAAGTTTATAAGAAATACATTTAGGTTAGGAGCCCAGGAATTTCTCCATTAAAATTTAGGTTTGCTTTCTGTGTTTCTGACTAGTAGGGTCAGCTTTGTTTTCATATGTTAAAGAATCATTAATTTGGACATAGGTGTTTTGTTTTGTTTTTAATATTTTATTTATTTATTGAGAGAGAGAGAGAGTGCATGCACACGAGGTGGGGGCTAGGGGGCAGAGTGAGAAGGAGAAACAGACTACCCCCTGAACAGGGCGTCCCATGCGGGGCTCAGTTCCAGGACCCTGGGATCATGACCTGAGTTGAAGGCAGATGCTTAACTGCCTGAGCCACCCAGGAGCCCCAGGAGTTTTGTTTTTAAGCGTCAAATTCAAGAGGAAGCTGCATCTGTTTTATTTCAATGTTCAGAAATACACATTTTTGAAATTGATAGTGACTATTGAACGCTAGCAAGTGGGAAAAAAATCGTGATTCCGGTAAGGTCTAAAGTCTGTATGATTTAGCACTAAAGCCAAATTGCTAGAACTCAAGCAGTAGATCACACAACTTTTGGGAGGTATTCCCTATTATAGTTTCCTATTAAGTGCATCGGTTACTCTGAATCAAGCCAATCAATGAGTCAGTGCATTTTTATTGACAACTCTGTATACTGGATACTGTCTTAAGCCCTAGAAATTGAAGCAGTCAGGCATATGGCCTGCCCACAGAGAGATTCCGTCCTTCCTTATAAATGGAAAATTTTATTTTTTTATTGAATGTTTGCTTGCTATCCCTAAGGAGTCTTTTATCTTATTTTAATGGAAGACTTATAAATTCTGATAAATATTTTGCTCTTGAGCTAGTATTCTTCAAGATATGTCAGGTGATGATAAAAAATAAAACTCATAGGTCCCTACTATTTTAACTGAAATATCTCCCTCTCTTAAACTGAAATCCTTCTTGTGATTTTCCAACCCCTCTATCTGTTTCTTTATTGGTATTTTATCACTCTCTGAGATTATTTACTAGTACTTTACATACCCTACCTATCATTCCTGCACTGGATGTAAGCTCTATGGCCATAGAAGTTTTCATCTAGTTTGGTGGTATGTCATTATAACCAAGAACAGTACCTGGAAGATAGGAGGCACTCAACAAATATTCCTTGGAAGGGTGGGTGAATGAATGAATGAATGAATGAATGAATGAATACTGGCCATGGATTCAGCACAGGAAATCCATCACTACAAGATGGATCAGTACAAGAAATCCATCCTACACTGAATGAGAGGTTACTAAAGATGGCTTTTTAGGATTCTCTATTTATGACCATAAGATTTGAGGATTTTACAATTCAGCCCCCCCAATGACCATTAATAATAGTCACTTATTGATCCTGCAGTATGTGATTAGGATGGCTTTGTGGTTAATAGGCCAAGGACACTATAGTCATACCAAAGGAGCATTCAGTATTGACATTCAGTGTTAGGCTATGTTTCAGTATTTGAAGACTTCTGTTGTAAAACAATTTTTATTTTCTTTTGTACCAACAGAAGACCATTTCACTGCCAGGGACCCAAAATTATTGTGCCCTGAATTGCTTTAATAAGGATTGTTTTTAATCAAGTTGGTGACTAGACTATAGCTAACAACAAACTAGAGGAATGAATGAAGGGCAAATTGTCAACTTTAGAGTAAGTGACAATAGGTATAAAATTGGTTGCATATGTTTTAAGTGTAAGGGCATTTAAAGGAATATGTTTAAAGAGTATGAAAAATATGAGTTTATGTATACAAATTTGTCACCAGTTTCCATAATATTAAAACAAGATCTAATGCTTGAAGATTAAGCAAATTGGTTTGGTTTTAGAAGAAGTAAAAGAAAGCAAAATCAATGCATTTTTTAGTAATTACCATTACGAATACCCACTATGTAGCTAGATAGTGGGCCAAGTGGACCAGGCACTAAATATATCTATTATTTCCTATAAACTAAACTATAGTCCTAAGGGGTAGATACATCATAACCATATCACAGATGAAACTGAGGGCCAGAGAGATAAAAGAAATCATGAGAAACCGAATCTGGATTTTGAACCAGATACGCTCACTGTACTTTGGTCTTTGCCTGCTGCAACACTGCCTCCTGTGGTCTAGGCTGAAATTACACACAATAATTCATAACATGCACACATAGCATATATAAAAGATTATTATACATGAAAAATTATACATTATATATATTACAGTGCTAAGATTATGAGTGACTCTTTATATTCTAATTTCTTTTTTTCCTGATTTCTATTTATTGTCCAGATTTCTACAAAGAATATAAGTTAATTTTTACATTTGTATTTTAAAATATCCATTGGGCTTCTTGGAGGGTATCTATAGATCTTTGGAGACTAATTTCAAAGGGCACTAACCATGCTTACCCCAACTGTGTCTTGGAACTGCTGCAAGAAGCAGAATATTAGCCTAACGGATCACTGGTCAGCCTCAGCGTCACATATCTGAAGATAAACTACTCATCGAGTTAAATCGTATGTGACTTCTACTTTTGTAGCACTTCCTGCAACTCGATGCCTAATAGAATGCCATATTCAAATAGCATTGCACTATTTAATGTATTTTTCCCAGTGAGTTGAGTTTGGAAATCACTATATAAGTTATTACTATAATTATTTTCCACCTTCATCTGCCAAAAGAAAGAGAAATCAATTCAGTCCACATCTTGACTGCAAGGCTGTTATAAAAGATCCATTGTCTGCACCTATTCTACACATGGATTTTTGAAATTGAACCCAGTGATGCAACATAAATTTTAGAAAAGTGATCTTCAACTGCCAGGCAGGCCCCAGGACTATTTAAAACATGATTTGGGGACCTCCGTTTCAATTTCCATTACTCACAGGTTTTCACCTTTGCTTAGGCAGGTTCTAGACCTAATGTTCTCATTGAATAGCTCTGTCATCTTCAGTAGGTCGCTTGGTCTCTATCCCAGTTTCTAATTGTGTAAAGAACAGTCACATCTGCAGTTCATTCATCACATCTGCATTTTGTGACTGCTGCTGATCCTGCTGGTGTGAGAAGAACCTCTGGATCTCACATGGTCCTGAACAGCGAGGCTATCTAAGTCAGAATGGCCCTGCCTTCTGGCTCCATGACTTACTTACTTTTCGCGTTGGCATGCCCCCACTCCCTAATGATCAGTTTCCCTATCCTTAAAGTAGGGATGATTATATACATGCCTCAGAGTCATCGTGGATAGGAAATGAAAACTATGGGTAAAGGACTTGGCTCAATGACAGTCACAAAATGAGTTCTCCATGGATGGCAGATGACAGCTGTCCAAAGACGTACATGCAAATCATTTTTAATATTGGTTCTTGTGTTAAGGTTTTGTTATTGTGTGTTTTTGTTGATGGGTATGATAAACAAAATGCATGCATATATGTATATTAGGTATTTATTGTTGAAAATGGAAAAGAAAAAATCACGGTGGGATCCATAATCCTATCACTGCCATTCACTATCATTTTAAACTTACTGTTAACATTTTGGTGTTTCTCTGTTGCATTTATATTAATACTGTAAGTATTTTTATAGATAGAGTCATATATAATTATGTAAGTTTTATTATAGCTTCATCAACTAAGTACTTAATCTTGTTATTACAAATACTGCCAACTTTTGATTACTATTTTCATTATATAAATAAATACTCATATATATTTTTTATTTAGAAACTACAAATAGCAAATTTAGAAAATCATAATTATTTATAATTCCATAGGCCAGAGATAGAGACTACTAACATTTTAAGATATTTTCTTCTTATCTTTTTTTCTTCTGGTCTTTTTTTAGATGTATATATTTATGTTAATATAAAATATCAGCAACTATAAGACCTACCAGTATTTCCTATGAAAGAAAAGAAATGCTACCGATTTGACATTGACACATTGTTTTCTTATCGCTAAGAACTTTTTTTTGCATGTCTTTATCTGACCCTCTTTTTTTTTTAAGATTGATTTATTTATTTGAGAGAGAGAGAAAAAATAGGAGAAGGGTCAGAGGGAGAGGAAGAGAGAGAATCTCCAGCAGACTCCCTGCTGAGTGCAGAGTCCAACACAGGGCTCCATCCTAGGACCCTGAGATCATGACCTGAGCCAAAATCAAGAGTCAGATGCTTAACTGACTAAGCCACCCAGGCACCCTTTAAATGACCCTCTTAAATTATATGGGCAGAGGTTTTTATCATGGTATCATTCTTTATGTAAAAAAAAAGAGAGATGGAAAATAAAATTGATAAGATATTCATAAAACCCCTGCACATTCAGAGTCTATCTGTCCTGAGTCATTGACACATCCATGGTTGTGTCCAATACAATGTCATCTTCTGTGCTGTTGCTCTTCCATGAAAGTAACATGCTTTCAATGCTGAATGGTAGAATAATATTTTAATACCATTTTAAATAGCAGTTAAACTCAACCCATGTGGTACCAACAATGCACATAACTCATACAGTGACAAAATATGCACCTGCTCTGTTCAACGCTACACAATTTTTATGTGGGCAGTACAATTCCATGACGGCCAACCGTGAGCCATTGATGGGAAGATGAGACCCAATTTCAGGCATACTGCAGATGAAAAAGCCATACAGCTTAGAACTACTGGAAAAGGAATATTTTACGTAATTTTTCTGTTACAGTATTTTAGTTTTACCTTTTTATTTTAAATTTCCATTCAATATTAAATTGGGAACATTTCCCAGTATCTTTAAAACTCTTTAGACCGTCATTTCATTCAAAGTATTCAACAAATATAGAACCAAAGAACCTTAGCTTTTGAGGCCTGTAGAAAATTACCATTCTTGAAAACAAAACTTGCAAACAGGAATATATTAAAAATTATTTTTACAAAAGCAAGGGAGGAACTGGACAAGTTAAGTGATGAACGTTCAAATGTGAACAAAATTTAATTTTAAAACTCCATAATTGCATGTTGGAATATCTTGACTTCTGGAAAGAATATTTTGATGAAGCGCCTATTTTTAATTAGATAAATTCATATTCTGTATAAGAAGGGAATGAAATTGGAAAAGCCTATGATTTCACATAAATCTAAATTTTATAAAACATTCAAGAGAATCATAGAGGCAATTTATTTGACAAGTTTTGTTGTGTAAAAATATCTGTCAGAGGAAGATACTGTGAAAGGAGGCAAAAACACTGTATATACAAATTATTTAGGCTCAAATACATAAACATTTCTATACAAAGAAATATTGAGATTCAGAATATCCTCCATTTAGCAAGTTTGCTCTGAATATGTCAATAATTTCTGAAACATAAACTATAATTATGAAGAAAACTGTAAGTAATTATATATTTTAAAGTGTTGTGATATGACCATTTTGAAAAAAGTAAAATTTTCCAAAAGGTAATAATGAGGTGTTATATACAGATTGAGCTAAGGAACTGACTAAAGTATATGAATAAATAATAATTATTTTGTTTATTTTGCTTTTAATAGTCGAATCATTCATATCAAGCTTTAAAAAATGTATGTAATGTACTGGATAATTGTTATTTTTATTTTTTAGAAATAATTTAATGAGCAAAAATTTTATTTCCTCAATTTTAAAAAGCTTACTAGTTATTATATATTACATGTATCTATTATATTTCATATACTATAAAGTTTTATTTACACACTGATTTGTTATTTAGTAAACAAATATTCAATCATTTATTTTAAATGACATATTAAATAATAGACTTAATAAATCTTAAGTAATATTTTTAAATATTTTAAAATCTTCTTACACCAGAAATTAATCATGTTTATGATCTATAATAAAATATTTAATCCTACCCATTGTAAAGCATTTTGAATGCTGCTATTTCCCCTATTGTACTGATTATTACACATATTAAACAGATATCTCTCCATCTGAAATCCTGATCATTTGGTTAGGATAGCTTCCAAGCAGTGGAATTTCTGATAATATGAACACTTTATATCTTATAATATGAACATTTTAAAATTAAATTGCATTAAAGTCTTTTGAAAGATTTAATATGGTCTCTGAATATCAGGAAATAATAGTAATAAAAATCCAATGCATAATTTAAAAAAAGAAATTATTTAAAATAGGTTTTAAATAACTAAAAGAATACCAATAACACTTCACAGAAAGATAATGTTAAGCAAATAATGTGATTAGTACTTGTGAAAATTATTTAAAATAATTATATTTTTGTTCAATCAATTATATTTTTAAATCCAAGGGAGTCATTGGGCACTTGCCATGTTCTTGGAGTTATGCAGAGTGTTCTAGGTATCAAGGTAAATAAGGCACAGACTTTGTCCTCAACGGATTTTTCTGGTGGTGGCCAAAACACAAACAACAGAGATAATTACCACAAACACTTGCAATTGTTAAAATAACAGAACACCTGAGTTCAGTGAGCACAGAGGGTGGCCTGCCCTTCTGCTGAAAGTGGATGTGGTGATGATGGAGTATATACCTGGCAGATTTCATAAGCAACATGACAGAGGAGCTGAGGCTGGAAGGCTGAATAGTTTGATAGCAGAGACCAGGGAAACTATAGATACAGAAGAGCACCATGGACAGAGTCTTCAGATTAGAAAAAGCATAGCGTATATGAGAAATAGAGCGAGGATTGTGAAGTTGAACTTAGCACAGCATGGAGCTGGAAGAGAAGACGAGGCGGGCCAGTGGCAGGGTGTCCAGGATTAAACTGGGATAAGTCTAACTTGTCTCACTATGGATACTGTCATTGTGTTAACTCACACTTTTGTGGCTGAGACTGCCACTTGTGCTACTATTCATACAGTATATTCATTCAAGATTTATTTATTGATATCTTATTTTCTGTGTGCTGGACACAATTCTAATCCCCAGAAACAGCGCTGGGCATCCAGATAAGCACTATGGCAATAAACGAGTACAATAATATGACAATTTAAAATAATGACAAGATTTAGGAAAAAAGGGGTAGAATTTTATTTTTTTAATTATTTTTTTAAAGGGTGGAATTGTAAAGAATGCTTGGCTGATTTGCAACGATGTGGACAGAATTAGAGGGTATTATGCTGAACAAAATTAGAGAAACAAATACTAATATGTGGAAATTAAGAAACAAAACAGATGGATAGGGGAAGGGAAGGAAAAATAAGATGAAAATTGAGAGGGAGGCAAACCATAAGTGAGGCTGAACTCTAGGAAATGAACTGAGGGTTGCTGGAGAGGAAGTGGGTAGGGGAAAGGGAGAATTAGGTGACAGGCATTGAGGGCACTTGATGTAATGAGCGCTGGGTGTTATATGCCGCTGATGAATCACTAAATTCTACCTTTGAAACTAATTTTAAAAAATGCTTGGCTGGAGTTAGATGCGGAAATATTCTGGATCAAGAGGTCAGGGAAGGCCTCTCTGAAAAGGTGATATGTGGAATATAGCAAAATGCTAGTAAGGGTTTTAGCCTTCTTTAGTAGTACAAGAGGAAAACTGGTCCAGACGGTACAAATGGCAAAATAACAAGTGCAAATGCCCTGGGTCAGGGGCAGGCTTGGCACATTTGAAGAACTGGAAGAAAGCCAGTGATTTAATTTCAGGAGCTAAATAAGAATGAGAGGGGTAGAAGAGGATGTAGAGATAAAGGGTAAAATGAATGGGTTTGAATGTTATGTTAAATGTTATGGCAGCTACTGGATTTTTCTAGAGTAAAATAGTGTGATTTTTAAGAGTCTATTTATTTTTATAATACTGTTATTACTCTAATGTAGAAGAGAGTATATGCTACATGTATGTGTCTCCGAATAATGCATCTCCTGTTATATTTAATATTTGAAGACGTAGCTTTGTGTAAAACTAAAGTAGAGTTTGAACATGGTTCCCAAATTTTTTTTATTTTTTTATTTTTTATTTCTTTTAGTGACTATGAAGATAATTCTGGATTGCTCTGCTCTATTGAAAAAAAAAATGTTATTCTCTCTCAAGTTTTGAACTCTCGGGCTCATCCTGGGCAGAGGTGGGATGAGTTACCCATGGCCAGCCAGTGGTGTGGTATAGAGAACATAGGTCTACCATGCAAGATCTCGGTTTTAGCCTTATAAACTTGAGTGTAAAATGGAGCCTTTCCAACAATTTTTCTTTGAGTTTTTTATTACTTCAGAAATAAGTTAATTTCCCCTCTGATTGTCCTTACATCGGTGGTTACTACCATTTTGACTTTGATTGATTTTGCCTCAGCATCTTTCAAGGAGGTAATCATCTGCACAAAATGAGCAATTAAAAATATCCTGTAGGTGATTAAAAAGTAACTAAAATTTGTGGATAATCCTCTCCTAAGTGGTATATTATCTTTGTATATTCAAAAAAGAAAGCCTTAAAAAATAATGATACACATTTATATCACACCTTCACTTCTATTAGTATTTTGGTCTATTTGCTTCTTGTCTCTTCGCGATGAATGTTTTATATAGTTTTGTTCATATCATATAGGCTGCTATTCACGTAATTATAATGCTACTGCACATTTTATGCTATTTGTCAAAGTAATTAATGCTAGCTGCCCACAACAGAAAAACACCTTTGAAATCTCAGTGGCTTAATGCCACAAAGATTTATTTGTCAAGTCATTTCACAAGTGATTGGGTGACCATCCACCATCTTGTACCATTCCATTTAAAACAAGCACCCTGCAAAGTTGCAATGGTAGGGGAAAAAAATGGGAGCATGCAAGCATACTACTTCTTAATTGACCAGAAATGGCCAAAAAAAAAAAAAAAAACCCAAAATACAAATTCTAACAGTCCACTGGACTGATGTGATTTCATGTCTAAGTACAATGCAGGACATGCAATGTTTGATGAGCACTGTCTCTGTCACCACCTGCCCTTCAGTCACCAAATACCTGCCACTCTCTCACACACATACACTCCAACCTTCTCCTATCTCACCACACACTGGACTTCCCAGACCCTTCCTGAAAGAAGACATTTCACGGTCTCATTCATTCATTCACTGCATCTACTCCCAAGTCGGGGTGTCTGGTGGTGTCTCCATAAAGTCTGAATGCGTGTGGCTTCTTTTGGTACAGAGATCTTCAATTTAAGAACAAAGGAAAAAATGAATATCATCTTTTTTCCTCATCATCACCATTCACACGTCATACTTTATACACACATATACAACCAGTGGGCAAAGATGGAGCAGAAACAAAACAGTCAAAATGGACACCCACCACCCAGAGTGGGGACTACTGGGGAAAATGACACAGGTCACCCCACGGTCACTGGGTTGTAGCCTTTCTGCAGTCCTGCTCAGCAAATGCTGAAAAATCCTCCTATCGTGGAAGATGGAGGCTTGATTTGCTCTCTCAAACAGCTCCTTCATCGATCATTATCTGGGCTCCTCAACTCCTCTCTAGAAGGTTCTTCCTATCTTATGACCTTCCCTGGCATCAGCAAAAATGAGCATCAGGGGTATATGCCCACTTTGGGGGCTATAAAGCTTTCTCATCTCACTTCCTAGTCTCAGAAAGTTGGAGCTACCAGGAATATTTTAAGGAGAAATACTAAAAGGCTTTTTTGTTGTAAATCCATGATATGTTTATATATTTACATTTATATTTGCCTCAAAAACTAGAAGATTTCTGATCAATATACTTCCCCTTAGTTCCATGTGCCAATAATCATGCCTGAAGTTCTTTCTGAAGTATATCTTGTGTCTCAGAAGTCCTATTCTCAAAGCCTTTCTCTCTCAACTCAATGACAAATACTTATCTGGAAAAATACATGGAAATGGTACATACTTAATCTGATCTTTGCCTTGATTTGCTTTACCTAACTAAGAGGTCTTACTGGACCTTTGTCACTCCAAAGTCTTTGTAAAGACCCATTATTTCCTTTTGTAACTAGATGCGCTCAAGTTTTTCCAATCAGGAGGACCTCAAATTCCTGTAATCCTTTATCTCTGCGTATAAACTGTCAGATGCTTTCTTGAGTCCTTCTCTGTCTTCTAAACCTTAGCAAATACAGCCAATACACACTTCTCATATTCCAATCCCCAGCCCCCTCCCTAAGCTGTAAGTCCACTGTGTGTATGGTTGGCCCTTCAGGTCAATGATTTCACTAAATGTTTCACCACCGCCAAACATAGATCTCTATCTTTCCCAGTTCCAGTATCAGACTCTGTACTACCCATCAAAGAATCACTAAGCCTGGCCACCAGCATACAATTAGTGACTTATTCTTTCTTTTTCTTACCGTTATTTCTTTTGCAGTAGCTCTTCACTTCAAGGTACTGATTTCTGTATGAATCTAAATAATTAAAGCTAACTCCTCACCAAAGGCAAACTTCTGAAATATCAATGTGAAATGCAACACTTGGTTCCTCACACCTTTTTTAAAAGATGTTATTTATTTATTTATTTATTTATTTATTTGAGAGAGGCAAAGAGCGAGTGTATGCATGTGCATGCACACTTAGAGAGAGTGGGGGAGGGGCAGAAGGAGAGGGAGAGAATCCCAAGCAGACCCCCTGCTGACTATGGAGCACACCACAGGGCTCAATCTCACGACCCTGAGGTCAGAACCTGTGCCAAAATCAAGAAGCCAACACTACTGACTGAACCACCCAGGCACCCCGTTCCTCATACTTAGCTGGGTGTGGATGAGGCAGGCTTTTTTCATCCATGCCATTTGTCACGATGGCCAACACCTTGCTCCATGCATGATACGCACTACTTTCCCTTGTGGCTCTTTGCAGGAACGAGTTTGATGGCCCCAATGTAAATTTAAGTGTGGCTGGGGAATTTAGGGAAACACATGTAACATTTGGTTAAGTCTCTACCGCATTATTGTGAACCACTTTATCTGTTTAAAACTGCTTTCTCATTTGTGATTTAATACGAATTCCAGGTTTCTCTTAGAACTGAGGCAGGAAACTCATGACTCGGTCCAGTTTAGTGTGTAAGAGAAGCTGTGAGGCTGTATACCTGTCTTTGCACTAGCTTTTGTAGCATGCTCTCTTATCTCAGGTTTAGCACCCATAGAAATCTGTTTTATTAATTCTCCAAAAAAAATCACTACCGTAGTTCAACATATCTACAATCATGAAGGTACAAAACCACAGGAAAGATAAATAATTCTAATAAACTATGGCAGAGTCCCCTTAGTCTGTGGGCTAGGAAGTGTCTCCCGGAGGAAGGGGCATTTAGGCGGATATGCTAGGGATGGGTAGAAATGAGCCATTTGAAGCTCAGAGAGGAGGAGAGTGGCCCAGAGACAGAACAGGCAAAGAGGAAGAAGGAACATGAATCCTTGGTATAATGAAAGAAGGTCAGAAAGGCTGTAAGCTGAATGCAGAGAAGGCAGCAGTGGGAAGGGGAAACAGGCAGAGAGCCCAAATGAAAGGTCTGGTAGGCTCTGTTACGGACTGGAGAGTTTATCGTGAGGACAGAAGATTTGGCAAACCGCTGCCAGGAGCCATTCACCTCCTCTGCCTTCCTCCATTGCACTGCCAGCTATGTTAACTTAGAAACATGTTTGGCCTGAGGGCTGACAGCAGTTTTTCAGGACACAGGTTTTCCAGCTGGTTCTTCAAAGGTAATCGAAGGGCAAAGGACCTGACTGTCTTGCAGTTTTAACCTTGAAAACCTGGGCAGAAATGTACTTATCCTTCAGATCTAGTTACAGGAACTATAGAACCCAGATAGTCTGTTCAGAATGTATTTCTGCTCTGGAGACAAATATACCTTCAAATATCTTTGTACAGGGTATAGAAGTAAAAATTAAAAAAGAAAAGATTTTTTTTTTTTTTAATGAGCTCCTCTGAAGAAGTTGCAGGAGCTAAGGGCACACTTGTTTGTTCTCCAACTTGTGATTTAGCAATTATGTGATTAGGCATTACAGGTTTTACAAGGGCATCAGTTTGTTATTGCTACAACCACTAAAGCTTCTGCTTTGATGATGGACTATGTAACACTTGCAACTGATAGTCTCTGAATCTTTATTTTCTTTGCAGAGGCAGTGTGCAAGCTCCAAAAACTGGACAGCTATACTTGCTAAATGAAGTAGAGTATTGATCACACTCTTAAACTATCATGCCTTCTGCAATTTGTGAACTAACATTGCACTATTCATTTTGCCTGTATCCATCACACTCGATTCTTGCATTCATCCTCTTCCTGCCCCTACCCCCAGATATGTGAAGGGAAATCATTAATGCAGAATTTAGGCACAGTGTGGTATTACTGGTTTTCCTACCATAGTTCAATTTTATTCATATTATTTTGAAAAAAATGGTTTTCCATTTGTTACATGTATTGTCTTATTATTAGACTATACTGCTCAGCTTGGTTTACTATCTTTGGTTCTGCCTGACACTCATCCACACACTATTTGGTGGAAGCAAGAATGACACCCACTCATATCTCATGCATTGTGGGCAGACACCATTTTGCATTTGGTCCTTGCTCTTGGTATGTTATCAGGCCTATGGTGATAGGTCTGACGTTTTGCTCTTGCCCTGTTCTCTCTGATCTCTCTGGGGACTAATCTGTGAATCTAATTTAAGTACTCCACTTCAGATTATTTGGGGGAGGATACCCACCAGAGGTGACTCCTCTGGAAAGGAAAGAACTTACTGAAGTAAGACTACTTGCTCTTAAGGATAATGATGATGGTGATAAAAAACACACTTTCTCTAGCTCTTTCCTCTGTTTTGCAATTATGTGACCATTTCTCCATCCACGGATTTGGCCTCTTCCCTCCATCAAAGCAGTTCTAGGCCTGAGTAAACTAAGAATGGTATAAGGAATACTTAGTTTAGAAAGCAGTTAACTCAGGGGTGCCTGGGTAGGTCAGTCAGTTGAGAGTCTGACTCCTGATTTCAGCTCAGATCATGATCTCTGGGTGGTGAGATGGAGACCCATGTGGGGCTCCACGCTGGGAGTGGATTCTGCTTACGATTCCCTCTCTCCCTCCTCCCTCCCCATCCCACATGCTCTCTTATTCTCCCTCTCTCTCTGAAAGAGAAAAAGAAAGAAAGAGAAAAAGAAATCAGTTAAGTTAATATAAAATTCATTTTTTGTCCTCTTTATAATGCCTCTTGTCTCCAGATATCTGGCCAGGATCATGTCCTCCAATGCTCAGAGCTTCTGCCTAAGAATTGAATTTTTTGTTGTTCTTTGTTTTTGGCATTCTGACTACATATGTTTGATCTTTGCCCACAGAAAAGTACAAATATCCACCTACTTGTTTCTTCCTCAGCAAATCTATCTTCTTATATTTGACTGCAGTTCAACATGAATTATGTTTTCTACCAGCTTTCTCTGTGTTGTGGCAACACCCTCCTTCCCCCTCATGAACACTTGGGAGGTCTATTTTGTCATGTCGCTTAAGGCCTGCTTTATCATTTACCTGCATGTGGGGAAAAGGGAGGCAGAAACCTAACATCACTTCCCAGAATTGACTCAAATGGGGCAGTGCCTGTTTGGACACACAGCCAGATGGTCTGGATGATATACATGTAAATTTATGTATTCAATCATGGCACACATTTTCTAAGTGGTGATTTTCAAAACTAGATGGTTCTACCTTGCAAACTCTTGTGCAGATGTTTAGAGCAGACAGATAAACAGCTGCTCACCCATGACACAGTCACGGAAGTGTCTGACCCTTCCTCTGAGGCTAAAAGCAGCTGTTGATGTAGCCCACAACAATCAAGACAGGTGTTCAACTTAGAAACAAACAATCGCTAAGAATGTTACCTCTGCCTGTTTCTATAAAACAACAACACATTAAAGTGAATTGTAGTTTCCAGCTATTCACGACACTAAATGTATGAATTATCTGAAAGAAATGAAAACTATTGCAAGGGCATCCCCTTTGGGCTTAATTGCTTTGACATGGTGAGACATGACCTAATTCACTTCTCGAGACCATTGTCATCATCATTATCACCATCATCATCATCCTCTTAATTTTCATCATAAGTTCTATTTGTGCTGAGAACTATGCAAAGGGCTGGGAATAAATGATGAACAAGATAGGCAAAAGCCTAGTTTTATAAATTATATATTCTAGCCACAAGGATAATTAAGGAAATAATAAGGCAAATAAGTAGAAACATAAATAATTTTAATTACTATGCTAAGAAGAAGTACTTTATGCAGACAGAATTTGTAACTTGAATATTTGACCTCAGCTGAAGTACTAAGAAAGGCTTCTCTGAGGCAGTGACATTTAAGCCAAGATTCAACATAGAAGAAGGAATAATGCTGGGGAGAAAAGTGGAATAGTAGGTCCAGAGAGGGAAAGACTGTGTGAAAACCCTGAACCAAGGGGAGCTCTTTAAAATTGCAGCAGTTAGAGGAGCTAGGGAGGAAAGGGCCAGATCCTTCAGGTTCCTGATGGCAAAGATAAGTTCTTAGAGAACTAGACAGCTCTCAAAGGATAATAAGTGGGGAGTGGTATGATTAGTGATTAGACCCCCCCCCCCATTTAAAAATAACATTCTGGCTACTGTGTGGCTAAGGTGGAGGGAAGCAAAAGCAGTTATGAGAACTAAGGAAGGAAACTTTTATCAGTGAAAAAGTGCCAGTAGCATCTTTCAGACCATACCTCTAAGCATTTCCAGTGACTTTTTAATTTGCTTTCTGTGTTTCCAAAAATATTCATGAGTCCTAGGTGTTTTCATGAAGATGACTTCAATCACTCAGCCACTCATTCAGCCTCACTTTATTATGCACTGACCCTGTGTGAGGGACTGGGTTTCAGGGAGGAAATGCACAACCCCACCCACCAAGGAGCACTCAGGGAAGGGCAGACATGTGACTTATAGTATGACAGGTGTCATCAGAGGAGTAGGCAGGAAAATTAGGGTTGCATTGGAAAAGGTACCTAACCAGGTACTGATCCAGAAAGGTAATGCTGTAGATGATAGAACTAAAATGATAATCACAATTAGCCAGATATCTCTGGCAGTTATTGACTGTTTTCTGTAAGTTGTTAGTTTGAGACTTCAAGAAGTAAAGACAAAACTTCCAAACACTTTTAATCGTATCCTCTTTCGGGGCTTCAAAAAAAAATCATGTTTTCATCTGTGTACTTTATTGCTCACAATAGTAATTGCTTATGTATGCCTTTGTGGAGGTTTCCAAATCTTGCTTTAATCAGGCCTCATTTTTCTTGCCCAAACTCATTTTCCATGCTTTTTCAGCCTTGCCTCTTTCTTGTGTTTGTCTCTGTCTCTTTAATACCTTTTATTAGTCAAAAAACATGAGATTGCATTTGATAGAACCTCAACTGAAATGGTTAATGAAAGAAGGAACATGATTGGTTACATAGCTGATACCAGTTCCAGGCAACCCAGGATATGGAAATCAAATAATGCCCTGGAGACTAGGTCTCTTTACCTCCCCAGCCACTCTCATTTGCTCCCACTCCCATACACATGGTCACTTTTTCTAGCTCCCGTGTGTGCTGTACTCAAAGGCAGACCTTTCCACAGGGAGGCAAGCTAGCCATGTGGTGTCCTGACATTGCAGCCTAGCAGTATATCTAAAACAGGAGAAAGTCATCTTTTCTTTCCAAGTGGTTCTACCAAAGTCCAGAAGTGAGCCCCATATGGTCATATCCAGGTTGGAGAATTAATGACTGTCTCCAGGAGTATGACCTATGTTAGCTGGCCAGATCTCAGCTACACATACTGCATGCATGCATCCATGAAAGAGTAGCAGTGTGGGGGGCATCTGCTCCACACAGATTGTGTGGGTTAACACTGAATATGGTGCAGATTCTCCAGGAGAGTGCTGAAGTGTCAACATCAGAATGGGGAGAAATACAAGGCAGTGTTTGCTACACTTCTCACAGAACATACCTGCTCACTCTGATCTCCCATTTTTGCTAACTTGGTTTTTCATCAAAGTCTTTTCCTCCAATGGAAGCAGAGATGAAGAAGCTTCATCCTTGAAATCACCCACATCTGTTATATCTATAATTCTTGCTGGGCATTGATTCCACCTTTGATTTTTGGCACCAGCATTTTATCTTGGATCTGAAATATGTAGAATTAAGGGATTTTGTCTTCAACCCCAGCTATTTTTTTTTTCCTTTTGGTTGCATTCTGAATATACTATGGGAGATTCTGGCCATCCCTGGAAAGAGTGATCATTTTTTGGGGATTATTCTAGAAAGAAAAACTTTATATACCAGAGACCAGGGACTCAGAAGGTAGGAAGGCAAGGACTTGCATGTTGGACCAAAATGACAAACGTTGAAGATGGCTAAAGGACAGCAAATGCTCCATTGGTGTTTTCTAAGTCTCCAGCAAGGAAGGGAAGACACTGGTAGGGGAAGCAAATTGATGCTTCAGTAGCCAGATCCTATGGTTTTTTGATACATATTGTTTATTTCCCCACTAGTCCTCCATAGCTTCAGCAGAGTCTTCTCTAAAACCTTTCTGGGAGCTGGTTAGAAATGCAGAATTTTAAAACCCATGCCAGGCCTACTGAATCAGAATCTGCAATATATAACAAGGCTTATAGGTTATTGGTAAGCACTTAATAGTTAGATAAACATTGCTCTGAAAGTTTTAGTCTCAAGTACACTGTGCTTTGGGGTATAGGAAGAGATTCAATGTTCTACATTTGACCATAATATTAATGGGACATAAGTATTTAGAAAGTCTCCCCACGGCGATGTGATTTCAAGGGAGAAATGCTGAGCCTACAAGAAAGTCCTTTCCCTGCATAAAAACTCTCCTTTGCTAGTATTGGGAGACTTGTTTTTTTTTTTTTAAAGTTATATTTTGTTACATATAAATGAAGGTTCATTGTGACCTCAGAAGCCTAGGGCCAGTCTTGGCCACTTACCCATGGTTCTGACTTTGCTTCCAAACCTTTTCCCCACACTCTGCCCTGGTTTCTAACATGATTCTGTATTACCTGTTCAGCTAATGTACTGAATTAATACATTTTCCATTTTCTTTGGCAAGAGTAGCCAATTCAATGTTGCTAACTAAAATCAAACCAGATGTGCTAAGAATTTTATTGACTATTTTATGTAACTACTTGAATTACCAGAAGGCTCAAACCAAATTCACAGAAAATTAAAGCATAGGAATCTTAAGCCAGAAACTATTTAAACAGGCTTAAAAGGTTACTACAGGAAAAGAACAGGATCAGTGTTTGAGTGATAAAATAAGAACTTAAGCTGAATCAGGAAAAGAAAACCTGCCTATTGATCTATAGATTTATCTCCTTCATGAAGTATCAGCTGTTTTACTGTTTGGGGAATTAAAGATGAACTAACATATAAATATAAAGTCACCAAATTGGCAACCTTCCACATATTATACTGAAAAATCATTCTGTAGATTTGTAGGATTTGAAAACAGAGACTGTGTAGTAGGGAAAAAGCATGTGTCTGTGAATGAGGTTGAGTTGGTTTCCAATCTGCATGAACCATGCCTTTGGGCAAGGAACTTCGGTTCTCAGATTGGCATTCCTTATCTACAAAATGGAAATAATAATAAAATATATAAAGATCTGTTGTACAGATTAAATGAGATTATTTCTTTATAGAGCCCACCATATGCTACAAATATTCAGTAAAGGGCAGCTAGGAATGTTAGGAGAAATAGTTCGTTAGAGAAGAGAGAGACACTGCATGATGCTAGGGCACATTTGTCAATCGACTTAAAGATTTGAAAAAGAAGGTCATCTCCATATTTGAGACTCCATATTTGAGACTCACAGACAGCCTCTGGGGTAGCAAAGATAGATATTCTGCCAACTTAATAGATGCAGATGAAACACAAAGAACAATGAGATTAAGTGACTGCTTTAAGGCTCTCAGCCCTTCCATTGAAGAGTCAGGGCTGCACCCCAGCTTCCAGACTTTGACATTCTGGGGTTTTTAACCAGCGGGGTGCTTGCTGGGCTTTAGCTACTCTGCATCAGGCATCTTTTAGGGCCATAACCCATGGCCCCTGCTCCATGCTAGTTGCCAGGCTAGTTTTCTGCTAAAACAGTTGAGTGATGGATGAAAATGGAGCTCTGCATAGAATTGAGTGTTGGCTCCACAAGGCAGACGTTCTTTCCTGTTCAACAGATTTATCCCAGGTACCAGAAATAATGTCTCCCACATGGTAGGCATCAGAAATATTTGTTGGGATAATCTCTAAGCATGCGTTTTTATACTATGAGGGAAAGATGGGTAGCCTGCAAGTCAGTCTATGTGTGTGTGTGCATGTGTGTCATGCACAAGGGCATTTGTGATTGTGATTTTGTGATTGTGTGTCTGTGTTTTGATGGTGGGGAAGGATGGAGAAAGACAGTGCCAAGCGTTAAAGAAAACAAGCAAATGTGTAGCACTTCTTACTTAGCAGGTTGGTAAACTCTTTCCCCTGTATTAATAATAACCTTTATCTTTACATCCCTTCAGAAGGAAAGGTCAAGATTGGCTAGAATCATAACTTACCATTATAATTTAATTCCCTTCCTTCCTCCACTGCCCCCTTTACTGTACTCAGCCCCTCCCTTAATGAGCCCTTAGAGAGAGTGAGAAAAGAAAACAGGCCTCATCAATTTCCCTAATGACCCTTTCAAAATGCCTTTTTGTTAAACTTTTTATTTTTAGATCTTTTCAAACAATGTTCGTATTAGAGGGTTGTCAAAGGCCCCGTGGGATTTATGGAAACTTTCATTAAGAAAAATAGGCAATGATTTCAAGGACAGTGTCAAATGTCATAAAAAGAGCTATTTTTAAAGTTATGGATAAGTAGACAAAGTTTCATTAAGTAGTTAACCAGATTCGCCGTGGGAGCTTGAGGTTGGCAGGAGCATAGTATACTGCGGCAGGCTTAGGTTTGAAGCCTGATACTTACTGGCCCTGTGCCCTTATGCAGACGCCTAAGTAAGTACTCTGAGGACAAAGCCCTCTCCTTGAAAGTTCCTCAACTATTTTTTTTTTAATTTTGTATTAAAACGAGGCAGCTTTTATAAGTGAAACACGGTACACATCCCGAGTAGTTAGAAAGGCATCCAACAACCATTGAATGCCTTCCCTCTGACCCTGTTTGAGAGCTTCAAGTCTTATTTGAGTTCTCAAAATCTCTTCAGATGAGCTCTTTTATTCTTTTTTTTTTTTCTCTTAGACTATATCTAATAGACTTTTTTTTTTTTTCCCAACCTGTAGGCATCCACTCAGGCTGCCATAACAAAATACCATAGACTGGATGATTTAAATTTATTTCTCACTGTTCTGGAGCCTGGGAGGGCCAAGATCAAAGTATCAGCCCTTTCAGTTCCTGGTGACGAGTCTCTTCCTGGGTTGTAGGTAGCTGCCTTCTTGAAGTGCACTCACACAGCCTTTCTTTGGGGCATGCGGGTAAAGAAAGAAAAAGTGAGATCTCTGCTCCTTCCACTTCCTTCTTTTTCTTTCTTTCTTTTCTTTTCTTTCTTTCCCTTTCTTTCTTTCTTTCTTTCTTTCTTTCTTTCTTTCTTTCTTTCTTTCTTTTCTTTCTTTCGATTTTAATTATTTATTTGACAGAGACAGAGAGAATGAAGGAGCAGGGTGAACAGCAGAGGGAGAAGTAGAAGCAGGTTCCCCACTGAGCAGAGAACCTGACATGGAGGCTTGATCCCAGGACTCTGGGATCATGACCTGAGCCAAAGGCAGATGCTTTACCAACTGAGCCACCCAGGCACCCCTGCTCCTTCCATTTCTTATGAGGCCATCAATCCTGTAGCATCAAGACACCACCCTTATGCCATCATCCAACTTCAATCCCATCCTAAAAGCCCTATCTCTAAATATAGTCACATTAGGGGTTAGGGCTTCAACACATGAATTTTTTTTGTCAAGGGGGACACAACTCATAAACCACAGTACTACCCAACCCCCTCATGTTCTCCGATTTTCTCATGTTCCCACAGGAAGAAGTAAATCATTTGCATAAGTCACCTAATAGTAACGTATACTCAGTCAATAAAACTTTATTAATAACCTGCTGTCTGGTGGGCTTTATACTAGGATCTGGATTATCCTCATTAATATGACATAATCTGCATGTTATGAAATCTAATAAGAGAGAGAGACGCTTAAAAATAGAAGCGACAGAATATTGCTGATGTGATCACAGAAATAGGTTTATAGTATTGTGGGGTACAAAGAAGGAATACTCGCTTATGGCTGAAAAGGAAGATTCCAGGGAGTCTTGAATTATTAGTAGGAAGGGATGTGGAGAGAGAATGGAAGGCAAGAAGCAGCATAGTGCTAGGAAGGCAATAAACAATCTGCAGACAATTTGGAGGATCTAGCAGTTGGGATTGGAAGTGGGTGACTCAGTGAACCATAAAACCAGTATTTCAGACCAGAACGAGTTTAGAGAAGATGTTATATGTCTTGCTGAAGAACAACTTCTTTGTCCTTGAAGGCATTAACTATATTTTTACAATAAAGTATTGTGCTTGAAATAAGAATTGGGTTGGAGATACGTGGAATTGGGAACAAGAGTAAACTTTTCAACTGAGTAAGAATATAGCATTATAATTGCTAGTGATCAGTTCTTTCACCAGGGGACTATTGCATGATAGGACCCAGGCCTCTGAGTCGGTTGGAAATTACAGTGTATCCATTCTCGATCCATTGCATCGAGAAACCATTTGTCATTGTTTCTCGGTTAACCTTGTGCCATCATAGATATTTAAGTCATCCAGGCTTATGCATTCAGTTCATACCAAAAACAGTCTATGAGGTAATTACTTTCAATTATTATATGATTAATCACTAGTCAGGTGGCTGTAAAATACTTCTAAGTTACTTTTATGAATCAGATCATTAAATAAATTTGTAACAGAAGAGGCAAAAATTCCAGATTCTCCCTTACCACAAAAAAAAATTATTCCAGATTGGGATTCGTTATGTATAGTCAGCCCCCAGCCCTGACACTGGTTGGTACATTAGGCCAGAAGCCCACCCAAGAAACAGAGGAACAGTAGCTAATAGATAACCAAGCTCTAAGGACTCTATTTCTGTTTGCAGAATTGCCTAGAGACCCAAAATTTGGTTTTTGCTCCTTATACCTCTTTCTCTATCTTAATATATTACTTTTTCTCTCTTGACTTGAAAACACAAACAAAAATTTTTGGTTCCATTCTCACACTCCTTCAACCCTTGACAATTATCAAGAATATGCGACTCATGTCCATGTGACTAACTGGGGATACTGAATGCACCCCAGGTGAGCTAGCCCCAAGAGAATAATTTGAAATCCAACAAAGCCGTGGGACCAGCGGGAGAAGTGGGTTATGGTGGTTTGGTGTGGGTAGCGGAGACCGGAAATCAAATCCAGATTATTGATGTTCTCCATTCAGTTGTTAATGGTTTGCCTGGGTCATCAAAATCTGTACTTAAGATAAACTTAGTATTTCCTTCATTTTGTCATCTTTAGTGATAGAGCTAAATCACGGACTTCAGTAGCTTTTCCTAATAACCCAAAACATACTACATTATATCCTTGTCCTTCAAAGTAGCCTTTGATTTGTTGCCCCAAAGGATCCCTTCAGAAATACTGTGGATGGGTGATTTGTAGGAAAGCCAAGATGCTGTATATTTTCCACGTCCTGGATTCCCAAAGAATAATGTGATCATGATGCCTTGGTTTCTTCAGCTTTCAGACGTGGGGCCTAGAGCTGGCAATATGCAATCTCTTGCTACTTCATCTGAATTACTTAAATGGGGACTTCCTGTCTGCATTCTACTACTTATTTTTTATGTCTCACAACTGGCAGTTTCCAAATCTTCAGGGGTAAAGAAGGCATAGCTCAAATTAGAAAGTGCCTTACCAGAGCCCATGAGAACGGCCATTTCTCCATGATTTGCAGTGACTTGTTTGAATCTCCATAGTGGGCCCTGAGAGACCCATGTTTTGTCTTTGGGAGCAAGCACAACACTGAGTTGATTCACGATTTTCGCTGAGGAGACACACTGAGGCACCAATTGACTGAATTATTTTCATGCAGATGATGTGCTTCGGGGCCTCCCGCTTCTCCCAGTCTGAGCTCAGGATTCCCACTTTGATATTTTAAATTAATAATATTCATGGGTTTACTTTTCCATTTATAAAAATAATACATGTTCATTTAAAAAATATTTTATATATATATAGTGTTAAATAAAAATCTCTCACGATCTTACTGTTATTTTGATGTTTTAATGACCACCCAAATGTTTTTATCCAACCATCCATTTATCCATCCATCCATCCACTTGTGCATATCCAGCTTTGTTTAAGAATGTATTTAACATAGCTTACTTTATATTATGAACATTTCCGCATCAAATTATTGAAATACACATCAAAAATAATTTTTCTTATCTGTGACAATTTTTACTTAAAAATATACATATAAAAAGCTGAAAGGGAAACGTATCTGAGTATGTATATAGTATATGTGTATGTGTGTAAATGGTGTGCATAATGCATACAGTAGGTGAATAAACATTTCTGTTTGGCTGGTTGGTTTTGAACTCTGCTTTGCCTGTGCTATTCTTCCTTCAATAAGAGGAAAATTTGATTCTGTAGAGTATATAATTTTAAGGTTGAAAGTGAGCTCAGAGACCATCTGGCCCTGTGGTTTTCAAATCTCGAGGGTTCCAAATAGGTGCCGCAGGGGTTGCCTTGGGCAACAGGGCTTTACCTCCTGTTGGGAGAGCTGCTCCACTTCTGTTTTATAAATAGTGTTGTTTCACATAACAATTTATTTAAATTTGTGTGTGTGTGTATGTGTATGTGTGTGCATAAAGCTTTCTACGGCTTTAAAAAAAAAAGTCTTTAAAACTGTTGATCTTGTTCAACTCCTTACTCAAGGTGGTTGCTTCTCCGCCACAGGACTGTCAGGTGGCCCTTAGATGCCATTTAATTCTCCCCTCCCTGCAGCGACTTCAGCTAAGCATACAAATATAGAAGCTCTCTCCCCAAGGCAGGGGCCTCAATGATTTAAGAAAAATCCACCGCCTCTTGCCAGTGATTTATAGTTCAGGAATTCAGGTATATGTTTCCTCGTGGGCCCATTGTAGGAACAGTAGAAGAATTCCGCTAAAAGCTTTTGAGAAAAAGGTTCCTCAGTTTTGACAAAACAAACACAGAAAACAGAAGAGACAAGCCTTCCTCCTACCTTGCTGTTTTTCACTATGTCTGTCTCCTCTCCTGGACTATGTATGACCTGCCTTTTGAAAGCAAAGATGGGTAGTGCGTTCACTTTTTTATGCTTCCACTTGGCACTGGGCACATTCCCGACAGAGCAGATGATCAGCCAGCATTTGTTGAGTGAGTGACAAAACATCTAGTGTGGCCTGAGAACTCCGTAGATGTGGAAAAGACCGGCCCAAGTGAACTGCCCTACTTCCCATCCTTCCCCACCCCACCCTCAACGCCCAACTATGACTTTTGCTGTAATGAGCCAGGCCAGCGGGAGTTGGGTGGTTCTGCCGCACACCTGCTGATGGACGATGCGAGCCCCACTATGCCTGCAGACTGAAGGCTCGCAGACAAGCTTGGAAACCTGCTGGGCGTCGCACAGTGAGCTGGGCTGAGGCCAGAGGACTCCGACATGATTCCAAGTAGAATCGCCTACTGTTTCTTCATGTGAAAGTTGCCTAATCAGTCTATACCTCAGTCAACGCATGAGCAAACTGGTGATAAATAGCTACGCAATAACGAAGTGACAGAATTGCTAAAGGGCTCATATTCAGGCGTGTGAAGTATCATGCAAAATGTGAGGTGGCATGCTTGTGGCCGCAATGACTGGACTGTTCTAATAACAGCTATCATTTGGGGGGTCTTTTTTGTATGCTGGTGTCACCACAAAATACTTGCCTTTCATGCTCACCCAAAACTCGATGTAGGTATAAGCCTTCAGCTTTATATCTGAAACTGTTCGGACCAGTGTTTTAGAATCCAGAACGTTCTGGGTTTTGGAAAGGTTACGTGAAGCATGTGCCATGTATAATGTGCCATCTTCTCTGTGATCTGGGCAGCACATCATCTCCAAACACATTAATATTTCTACCAAAGAATATATGACTATTTACATTAAATGGTTTTTGTTAAGACCTCACATTGTTACAGAGCTGACGCCACCTTTGGGATATATTCGGGTCAGAGTTTGCCACCAAATGAATTAATAAGAATGCTACCAGTAATGATAATGATAATAATAATCTTCAGACCTTTTTGAAAATCAGAATTGTGGACTGTGTTGCACTTCTCCCATTTCACAGATGAAAAACTAAAACATGAAAAGTGTAAGCAAATTTTATCACATCATACCACTTTTAAGTGGAGAAGCTAAGATTGAATCCCAGTTGCTGGTTCTAGAAGCTCAGCACTCAAACACCCTGCAAACTCTTTTTCATTAAGTTTGCCTGGACAGGTTCCTCTGTCTCCAGCCTCACAGTTGATACAATAATCTACCTTACCTTTTTTTTTTTTTTTAAAGATTTTATTTATTTATTTGACAGAGATAGAGACAGCCAGTGAGAGAGGGAACACAAGCAGGGGGAGTGGGACAGGAAGAAGCAGGCTCATAGCGGAGGAGCCTGATGTGGGGCTCGATCCCATAACGCCGGGATCACGCCCTGAGCCGAAGGCAGATGCTTAACTGCTGTGCCACCCAGGTGCCCCAGGGCTACGCACTTCTGATGTCACATTAAGTATTCTCAGTTTTTAGGAATGTGCCACGATAGGCAACGAGATTTGGTATGAAATGGATAACCACAGGTTTTAGTTTAAAGGAAAATAGAATGCTCTGTAAGGAAGATTGGAGTCACTGCATTCCGGGACCCAGGCAAGCAGTCATTCTAGAGCTCTTGTGGAGTCTTTAAAAGCAGCTACTACAATGTAGCTCCACAGAGGATGAGCTGGAGAAAATAGGTTTACAGTGCAGCAAGAAGGATGTAGGGGCAATTCTTTTTTTTTTTTTTTTAAACATTTTATTTATTTGAGGAGTTTTTTAAGAGGAGTTTTAGAACATCAGAATTATGTTAAAGAAATCTCAGCAATTAGCCCTTGGAGCAGGATAAACAAATACATTTTTCTACCTTTGCTGCTTCCATGTTTTCTGTACCGATGTTTGGTAAAGAGAAGTTAGACACTTACTAAAGTCTCAGACAAAAGAAGTCTAAAAAGAGAGAACAGGCACAGATATAAGCACAGGTGTCAATTTGGTAGTCATTGAAGTCACTGATTTAAACTACAGACATGCTATATATATATCTAAATTCATGCACACATACTATATATACATCTTTATATTTACAGGATATGTGTGTGCCTATTTGTGTGTATGTGTGCATGTTACATCTTCATGTACCAGAACCTATGTGTGTGTGTGTGTCTGTGTGTGTGTGTGTGTCTGTGTGTTACCTATTACGTACCAGAACCTGGGCCCTACACGGATGTGAAACTGGCAGTATGGTAGAGGCAGATAGGCAGATAACCCTCACTTTTTTTTTTTAATTGCAATATGTGCTGTAAATTCTAGAGTGGTATGTGTGCAAGTCTTTATTGGAGAAATGAAAATGAAGACTTCTCCAGTATGTGTTTCCCAGAAGACACAGCACTGCAACTAGACAAGGAGGAAGAGCTGACACCTGTCTGGAGGAAGGGAAGCAGAGGAAAGCGTTTGCCATCCGTGGGAGCGGTGGACGCAAGTGTATCACGTTCCGTGCTGCTCCACCACAGGGCTGCAGGGTGGGCTGTTGACAGGGAAAAGCAAACAGGGGCCAAATCGCAAAGGCCTCTTTTGCTTTGAAGCAGTGCCACTATTTTTGTGTTAAAGTTAATATCTCAACCTTAAATAATCTTAAGCTAGAGATCGCTGTGAAAATATGCCTTCAGTTCAAAAAGCATATATATTTACACCACCCATTTTTATAAATCTAAAGGTATGACTTACATAATCAGCAATTCCTCAAAGTAGGGATGAATCTATCTTACGTCCCAGGTACAATGAATAGACTTGTGATCGGGAAATAATGAGATAATTACATTACTTTATGCTTCACAGTCAGGCTTTATCATTTTTAAAGAATGTCTAAAATTCTATTAAGCTTAATTGTTGCAGCTATTAATAACCCAAGGGAAGAGTTTGGAAAACAGCACTTACAGTTCTACTTTAGTGATTCAAATCATGTCCGAGAATAAGGATCTTTATAAAATCCTGGGACAGGATATTTTTGTAGTATTTCAGCTTATTCCAGTGTGAATAGCTGGCCACAAAACCACTCTGTTTCCTAAGCCAGAAGCCTAGGAGTCTCCTTCACCTTTTCTCAACCCTCACTTCCAATTAATTTGTTATTTCTCTCCCTTTAACCTGTCTCCCTCCCTTTCTCTCAAACCTGTTGCCACTACTATAATTACAGGATCCACTCGCCCTCACTGTCCGTCATGACTCAGCTCCCCATGAAGCTTTCCTGCACCTTCTCGTCTGCCTGAGCAGAACTGATCACTTGTATCTGAAACTCCCACAAGAGCTTGGGGGCTATTTTTCACTATGTCTGTTTCCTCTCCTGGACTATCTATGACCTGCCTTTTGAAAGCAAAGATGGGTAGTGCGTTCGCTTTTTTATCCTTCCATTTGGCAGTCGGCACATTCCCCACAGAGCAGATGATCAGCCCGCATTTGTTGAGTGAATGACAAAACATCTATAAATGTTTTCCTGCCTCGTAGTTCAATTCTTTAATTTCTGTAAATGGTTTTTCCCATTAATTAACACACTCGTTAATAAATAAGGCCAAAGCAGATGGCAATTCTTTGCTCTTGGGATTTTTAGGACGTTGATATGGCAAATGGCAAGAATGCGTACAAACAACTAATTTTCAACATGACACCAAAAAATAAAGAGGTCTCAGAGGTTCCTGAGGAATATTTCAAAGAGTCTTTCCTGTCGCAATTTTGCCTCCTGGCAACATGAAGAAAAGGTAGATTCTAAACTGGGAAGGTCATGATAGGAGCACGACCTCATATTTCAGTATAGTCTTGCATATGCCTGACTTTTGTCTTCATTCTGGTAATGTGTCTGTTTATTTGTTTAGTGCGGGTGCGTGGTGTGTGTGTGTGTGTGTGTATTGGCATAGACTACTTTAAAAATATATATACAGCCATTTTTCTTTTTTCACTTTATCATCTCCCTCCTATGCCTTCTTTCCTCTTTCCATCTTCATTCTCTAGATCAGGGTTTCTCAGCCCAGGCACCATTGACTTTTTGAGTCAGATCATCCGCTGACGTGGGGAGGCTTCCTGTGCATTGTTGGATGTTTAGCAGCACTCTGGCCTCGATCCCCCACGTGCTCCCCCATAGCACCCCAACCCCCGACCCCACAATCCGTGTCAATCAAAATTGTCTCCAGATATTACCAAATGTGCCTGGGGTGCTGAAAGGTTGACCTCAAGTGAAAACCACTCTCCTGGATAGCCGATACTGAGGGTCTGATGCATATCCTTTTACAACTAATTGAATAATCGTATGACCATATATTAGAGGACATGCTTAGGAGTTTTAGTTATTCCTTGTTTTATAAATCAAGATCCTGCTATATCCCCTTCTTGGCTTCCTCTAAGCCAATAAGTAAGGCACACACCTTTCTTTCTTTCTTTCTTTCTTTCTTTCTTTCTTTCTTTCTTTCATGAGGGAGTGTTGGGGGAAGAGCAGTGAGAGAGGAAGAGAGAGAATCTTAAGTAAGCTGTAGGTCCAGCGTGAGGCTCAGTCTCACAACCCTGAGATCATGACCTGAGCTGAAATCAAGAATCAGGCACTCAACCCACTGAGCCACCCAGGTGCCCCCAACCTACTCTTTTTGAATGTCCATACAAGCTTCCTCGGTAGAGATGTGTTGCAGTCTTTGTAGCCATCATCTCTTTGTAAACATTCACTTGGCTTCTATTTAGTTCCAAACACACAATGCTGCAGGAAGTACCTTTGCAGTGATAGCTGTACATGCTGCTGCTTCTGTTTCTGTGGCTTTCCTTCCCTGGGGTGAGCTTTCTGCACTGTTAAGTATGTGTATGTTTAATGGAAATGGATGTTGATAGATGGATTTCCTAAAAGACTGAAACAATACTCATTTTCTTCAGCAATGTATAAGTGGACCCACCCTTCTTCCTGCCTGCTCACCAATCAGCACTAGTTGTCAAGGCTGTACTTTTTTTCCATTCTAATAGATCTAAAGAGCTGTCCCACTGTCACCATAATTTGCATTTCCCTGACTAGCTGTGATGTTGAAGAGCTGGCTTAATGGAGTATCTAACTGGAGTAGCGTGACATCAGACACCTGTGGGACCCCACATCACTACTCCACTGCCCACTTTTAATTTCTGGAGCAGCTGCCTTGGACACTTCAGTGCCGGCACTGACTCACCTCATCTCACATGCATTAAAACAATGTTCTAGGCTATAAGTCCTCAGTCTTTTCATCAAATAAGCTTTCTCTGTACCCCAAATCATCATCGTCGTTGTTGTCATCATAAAATACACGATGATTTGGATATTTTAGTCAGCATCATTCAGAGAAAAAAAATCTATCTATCTATCTATCTATCTATCTATCTATCTATCTATCATCTATCTATCTATCTATCTATCTATATCTATCTATCATCTATCTATCATCTATCTATCTATCTATCATCTATCTATCTATCTATCTATCTATCTATCTATCTATCATCTATCTATCTATCTATCTATCTATCATCTATCTATCTATCTATCTATTATCTATCTATCATCTATCTATCTATCTATCTATCTATCATCTATCTATCTATCTATTTATCTATCATCTATCTATTCATGATTGAATTGTTTTTTGGGTGCTCCTCACGTTTTATATTTGTGGGCATCTGTGTGTTGACTGTGTGTGTGTATCCTCCAAACAGAAAACTGGATACATGTTCACTGGTGGGCTACGCACTTCATTTTTTTTTTTTTTTTTTAAGATTTTATTTATTTATTTGACAGAGATAGAGACAGCCAGCGAGAGAGGGAACACAAGCAGGGGAAGTGGGAGAGGAAGAAGCAGGCTCACAGTGGAGGAGCCTGATGTGGGGCTCGATCCCATAACGCTGGGATCACGCCCTGAGCTGAAGGCAGATGCTTAACCGCTGTGCCACCCAGGCGCCCCAGGGCTACGCACTTCTGATGTCACATTAAGTATTCTCAGTTTTTAGGAATGTGCCACAATAGGCAACGAGATTTGGTATGAAATGGATAACCACAGGTTTTAGTTTAAAGGAAAATAGAATGCTCTGTAAGGAAGATTGGAGTCACTGCATTCCGGGACCCAGGCAAGCAGTCATTCTAGAGCTCTTGTGGGGTCTTTAAAAGCAGCTACTACAATATAGCTTCACAGAGGATGAGCTGGAGAAAATAGGTTTACAGTGCAGCAAGAAGGATGTAGGGGCAATTCTTTTTTTTTTTTAAAACATTTTATTTATTTGAGAGAGAAACAGAGAGAGCTTGGGAGAGGGACAGAGAGAGAGGGAGAAGCAAACTCTCCACTGAGCCTGAAGTCAGATATAAGGCTCAATCCCAGTACGTGAGATCATGACCTGAGCCAAGAAGTCAGACACTTCACCAGTTGAGCCACCCAGGCACCCCAATGTAAGGAAAATTCTGTGTTGGGGCTAAAAATCAAAGAAAGGAGTAGAACTTTTTTTTTTTCACCTTGTCCTTTTATCATCTAATAAGTGGGAAAAATATTAATTTCTTTTTGACTTTTGTGAAAATATTTTTCCATTATAAAAGAACACATGTTCATTAGAGGAGATCTGAATATTTTTTAATAGACATCTAGCAGTGGTGATCTGGAAATTGTGTTTTTCAAGAAAGTTTAATTGGAAGTTAGTGGAAATACCTCCCAGATTCTGGTATTGGGTTGACCATCAGTCTCAATTGTCAGTATGAGTTTTTATGTATTCTGGACTTTAAAATATGAACAAACAGAAAGTTGGGGCAGATTCTATTGGAGCTTCTTGAATTTGAGGCTCCAAATTTAAAGTCTAACATTCTTGTATTGCTTTTATAAGCCATTTTCCTATTGATTTATTTTTCAAAACAAATCTGCAAAAACAACAAATTATTCTTATTTGATAGATGATAAATTTAGAATGTGCCAAGGCCAGTTACATTTGATAGACATTAGTGATGCCCGTCATCATTTCTGGTTCCATCAGAAGTCAGGGAAGTCATTCACTAACTTGTGTTAAGTCTGTTACAAGCTTGAGAGTTTACCATCTGTAGTTACTTAGATTAATCTAAGAAATTTCACAATAGCCAAATACCAGATAAGACAGGTTAGATGCTTGGTTAATGTTTATTGAAAGCATAATTTTGAATCTCTGAAATTTTAAACAGGCAGCACAAGGATGCTAGTGGACTGCAGTTCTACAAGGCAAAGTTTTGTAATCCAGGAGGAAGTGATGCTTTTGTCATCGGAGCACCTACATCATGGACAGTTTTACACAGAAAATTCCAACTGCACAGGGAGGTCATTGCAAAACAAAACAGCTAATAAAATGCATATCAAATTTTCAACCGAGAGTCCCCAAACAAGGTCAAACCAGCTCTACTGAATAGCCATTTAACACACGGACTTACCATCTTGATTTCCATTATTATTATTATTATTAATTTTGTCTTAATACTGGTTGTCAAAATAATTTGATTATCCTTTTATTCCTTTACTCTTTTGCTCCTTAACCCCTTTACAACACATCTCTTGCATCAGCTAAGCTATCCAAGGGAATCAAGAATAGCAAAGTAGCCAGGGGCAGGGGTTCTATCTATAGGAGGAGATGATGGCACATAGGGGTCTAGTCCCTGGGGGACAGAGGCGCCCAGCCAATGGAGATGGGAGCATCATGTGTGTATAGACGTAGCAAAGGGCCAGCTCAATCAGACCTGCCAACCCCTGCCTCCTGGGGAGGCTTTGAAAATTAACTGAACAGTGCTTGTCAAGATGGTGGTGATAACTTAGGTAGGAAAATATTACCTCATCCTTGCTTTGTCCCATAGACCTTCAGTTACTCCTTCAATTATTCAAATTGAAAGTCAAAATGAAGGGGAAAATATTATGGACTTTGTGTATGTGTCAAGATGTGTATGTGAAAGAGGGAGATGGAGAACAGAGAGAAAAAGGGATTTGAGGTGAGTTATAGGGGAAGAAATAGAGAGAGGAGAAGGTATTTGTGTGGGGATCTGGAGGTCCAAATTGGGAAAAGTACTAGATAGAATCTGGACCAAAAAAAAAAAAAAAAAAGCCAGAAATGGATGCATTAATTGACATTCATTAACCTGTTTGCTTTTTAATTTTTAAATTGATCATCTAATATGATAAAGCACTATGACAAACAGTGAGGATGGTGGATGAACAAAACAGATATGGTCCATTCTGGGGTTCCCAGAAACGGAGTGGATGTGAAGCTGTGTTGACAATGGTTATGGAAAACAGGGCCTAGCAATTTAATTTCTAGGTCCATAGGTGTATATGTCAGATCCAAACGGGTCTATGAAAAGTTAAAACAAAGTCAGAGAAAATAGGACTGAAAACGAGGGTGACCAAAGGGAATAAGCAGCTCTGTGGCAATTGGAAGGCAAGACCCAGAATGTGTGGAGTGCTCATGTGTAGAGATAGTTCATCGGATCTGCAAAACTTGAGGGTTTGGGTAAAAAGTGGTCTGTCAGTTTAGATACACGCTAACCCCTGGCTGTTTGAAAGTGAAATGAGGGGCGCCTGGGTGGCTCAGTCCTTGAGCATCTGCCTTCGGCTCAGGGCATGATCCCGGCGTTATGGGATCGAGCCCACATCAGGCTCCTCCGCTATGAGCCTGCTTCTTCCTCTCCCACTCCCCCAGCTTGTGTTCCCTCTCTCGCTGGCTCTCTCTCTCTCTCTCTAATAAATAAATAAATAAATAAATAAATAAATAAATAAATGAAATCTTAAAAAAAAAAAAAGAAAGTGAAATGAGTTACTTCATTCAAGGAATGTGTGGTCCAAGGAGCCAGGCAGTCCTGTCAACTGACAACCTCGAAACATGGTGGATACAATGGAAACAAGAGCCTACAAGTAGGATTGGTGACCAGAGAGAGGGAGCAGGAAAGAGGGCATCCTAAAGACCTCAAGGGGCAGAAAGGGGAACTTAGTTCTTCACAATGGAAAGGGAGCCATTTGTAAAATAAGTTCCCATCAACCTCAAGGGTTTTATAGTTCTATGACTTTGAAAGCAATTAACTAGATCTTCTAGAAATCCTTTGAGTGGGAGTGACATAAGCACACAGTATATGAAATACTGTTTTATTACAGCTCTAAGCAGGATAGTTTGAAAATGAATGGGAAAAGAAAGAGAACCATTCATTCCATAACAGGGTTTCTAAGAATGGGTGGCAAGAGAGTGAATCAGTATCATGACTCTTCATATGGAAGTGAAGAAAAAATTCTCAATCCTATGGTAGAATCCTGTAAAAGCTTTATCTCAATGATATGTGTCTCCATGAAGCTTTTGGGTTTTGGGTTTTTGTTTTTCCTTTTTTCTTTTTGACCCGTAGTGCAACTGGTTAGAAAGCATTAATCTTGGAGTCAAAAACTTTTTCAGACCTCCAAGTCTGGCACTCATTAACATAATTGAAGACATCGATCATTCTCTTCTCCTGCACTGTCTTCTATTCTCCATAAGATGAGAAAGGGAGATGAGCACATTTCCAAGCTTCCTTCCCAACTGAATATTTTATATTCTAACTATTCACATGTCGAAAATAAGGACGAGAATGCGGAAGTAGGAATCTGCCTTAACTCAAATTTATTTAGAGCCATTGAAGAAACTGTCACTGTCAACCTTCCCTGGAGAGTGAGCTGCCCTGGCCGGCCTGTTCCCCTCAGGCGCCTCTAACGTGGGTGGGGCAGTTCAGGGTTTTGTATGGAGAGAATAAGCATGAGCCACACCAGCCAGAGGCTTAAGATTTAAGCACAGCCACTCTGGCTCCAACAATGAAAACACGAAATGAGTATAAGGAGGTTAAATGCAGATAACAAACAAGTAATAAATAGGATTAAATGTTTGCAGAATGTATCAGAGTGGAGCGCAGTCATGGGACAGAGCCAAGAGAACATTAAGTTTAGCCACAAGAGGGTAGGCAGAAGGTGGGTAGGGAGAATGACGTTTTTTTGTAGAAGGCTCCTTATGAAGAATGCATCCCTAGTGAGCCTGTGCATGGGGCTTAAAAGTCCTGATAAGCCATGTGCGTGCCCTTCACAAAATACACTTCCTCCTTGAAGTTGTACTATAATTAGGAAGTTTTCAGTATGATTTTTAAAGCAGTGAGCTTGCTTTTTTGGCTAAAAACTAGTGGTGTGTGTTCGCATGTGCAAGTTCACACTTGTGATGGTTATGGGAGGAAACCCTTAAAGTAAAGCATCAAGTTTTTTATACGTGGCCCCAACTCTGTGTATTAAGCATCTGCTTGACAGAGTATGAATCAATCAGAATTATACTATATTGGAAAGGAAGTTTATTAAAGCAATTATATACATACACTTTGGAGGAAGATTCCTTGGTTGAAATCCCTGCTTTGAAATTTATTATTAGTTGTGTGACCTAAGCACATGGCACTTAGCTTTTCTCTGCTTCACCTTCCTCATGCATAAAATGAATATTATAAAATGCTTCACACACAAGATTGTAGTGAGAATTAAATGAGTATTCCATATTTTAAAAAAACAAACTTAGAGCAGGGCCTACGTTTGTGCTCAAACTGCTGAAGGCTTTAATGCAAAGAGTTTTAAAAACATGTAAGATGCAGAGTGATAGGGAAAACAAAGTGAGGTTTTTTTTTCAGTTAGCTTAATTTCAGGTCCTACAATACATATGTTATATTTTGAAGGACAAATATTGCTCTCATTTTTCTTGTATCACGTAGAAGACAAAGAAGGTGTAGGAACTGTTCCTCTTAGAGTAGAAATTTCATAGGGGAAATATAGTTTTTAAATTGCAGATTTTTATATTGTTCTTCTCTGGTTTTCAAATCAGTAATTTGTGTTCACTCCCCCTCCCCAAGTGGGGCTCTGAGCTACTAGCTCACCTAGCTCACATCACGGATACTGCTCATAATATCTTTCTTCTCACTCAGAATTCTGTGTGTTCATTCAAATCATTCAAATCTTGGTCTTAGCCCAGAGCTCTATCCAAAAAAAAATCTTCCTTTTTGTTCTGTAAATTAGTGACTTCTCCCTCCTCACCCTTCAGGAGTTTCCTTCTTTTTATCACTCCTTTTAAATGCATATAAGCATTGTCCTTTTGCAAGATCTCTCCTCAAAGAAATGCAAATGGTGCAACTATTCTCTTGCTGCAAAGGGTATAGAGTAGACTGAAGAATGCAATATCACCAGACTGGAAGATTTTTGCTGAAAAGTTCTAATAAGACTGGCTGAAGCAAGTATTTCTATGACAGAAATAAAAAAGGAAAGCTAGGGGGATCCAAAGGATGAAATGTTTAATCTAGATAATGTGAGAATAAAAGTTTTCATGGAAAAGGTCCTGTTGAAACTCAACCCTGAGGATGGGTATTGATGAGGTTGTGGAATATAAATAAGGTTCAGTGGGGTGGAGTCCGGAGCCGACGACCAAGAAAGAATTCTTGAGGCGTCTTGGGTGCAAAATGGTTTATTAAAGCACGGGGACAGGACCCGTGGGCAGAAAGAACTGTGCTGCAGTTGTGAGGGGTGGCTGATTATATACTATTGGGTTGGGGGAAGGTATGGATAAAAGGGAGGTTGAGAAAGTACTTTCATATGTTAAAGACTCGCAGGATACTGGAGGCCTTGCTATTGTCAAGTTAAGGTTGCTGACCCCACTAGAATGTGTTAATAGTAAGATAGTTGGGAGCTTCCCAAGAGAATGTTACTTTCCTCCTATCACATGTCCTTGTCAATGGGCTTCAGGTTTAAAAGAAATTCCATTTTATTTACATTTCCTTCTGCCTCAGCCTCCCTCAATTTTATGGAGGGGGTTGGTAACGTTAGAGCTCCAGAAAACCGAATTATGGGTCTCTGAAAGTTAGGCTATTGATAAGAAAGCTTCTTCCTTATAAATCACTAGGACATGCGTACACTGAGGGAGAATTATGGGTCTTGAAGGACTGTGATCTCTGTCAGTTAACCAATAGTTTTTCCTTTCCTTAGTTTCAGGGCAGCCAGGAGTGCCGAGGAATGTTGCATACATGGGGGGGGGGGGTTGCAGGGTGTCAGTTTCTGCTTTGTCCTCAGCTTGCCTTCCGTTCCCTCATCAAGTATGACTTGGTCTTACGGATATGGTAGAGGCGGAGGAACCTCCCAGTGGGTAGAACATCATGAGCAGGGCTAGAAAAGGGGTGGATGGTCAGAAGGGTCTGATTCCCAGAACAGCCAACAACCCTTTTTGTTGGGACTTGGGATGCATGTGGGGGATCAACGTTAGATGAGGCTGCAGAAAAGGAAGAGCACAATCTTCTTGCTGGATTCTTTGTACTTCATTCTGCATCATCTGATCAGACCCTAACTTTGAGAGGTAAATTTCACATCCATTTTACCTGAAGGAAATCATTGGAGTGCTGAAAATCATGCCAAAGATCGCTCAGCTAGAACATGGTAGACCTCTTTGGCTCCTTCCATCCTATGCTGAATGGCCAGAAATGTTTCAATAAGTTATATTAGGTCATTGACCTTTTTTTAGCAGGAATGTAATGTGATTAAAGCTGTAGATGAAGATAAATCCTGTAGAAGTCTGTTGACCAGCTTGGAGAAGAGAAGGAGAAGAGGTGGGAGATGAGTTGTGAAGTGTAGTATAGTCATACAAGGAAAAGTCAACTTGGGCCAGAAATACCTGAATACCTGTGGGAAAGGAAAGTAGAGGATAACTGTGTGTAACCTTGCAGAGTTACAAAGGCCTTTGAATCTAAAGCAATGCAGTCCTTTGACTTTAAGCCATTGAAGGTTTTGTTGTAGCTAGAAGAGTTTGAATGCACTTACCTCCTACCATATTTTAACTATGTCAGAATATGTATTTTAGTCACCTCCATCATGGGGTAATCAGGCAGGCTTCTAAGAAACAATTTCCTCTCACTCATATTTTGCTCTATTACTGTGACCCAAATAAAAACTCAGTGGAAACCAGGACAACATTGTAGCAAGCTCATTAACAGTTGTGTGGAGGTGGAGACCTGCTGTCATTAGCATGGGGGAGGACAGATGCTAAAATCTGACTTTCCCAAAGAGGAATTATACAGCAAATTGAATAGGGGCTTAGAATTGAACAGAAGTGGAAAGAAGTGCTTATGAAAATGTCAGCATTCATAAGTAAAATAATGTAGTGGATGTATTCGCAATACAGATCTAACTCTCTTCATATGTCCTTACATTTACATGATAACCATTATTTTTCAAAGTGTTTTTCATATCCACCATCTCATTTACTCATCACAATAATTGGAATATAGCAGAGGAGAAAGTGAGGACCAAAACGCCAAATGACTTTGCCAAGATGCAGCCAACTTTCTTCCTGATTCAGTATGGCCTCCTTTCCTTATTGAATTCAGTAAACTGCTCCCCCCACCCCCGCCCCAGGCTCCCTCCCCCCAGATCTAGCTTTTTTCCCTCCCATTCACATACATTTACCCAGTCAACTTGAAGTGGTTACTAAAGCTGAGAAATAACAGTAAGGAAAATACCAAGTTGCTTGACCTTGCAATACTCTGAAGGACAGAGCATAAGACAGGTTCCAAACACATGGATCTGTTGGTTTTAAATCAACAGCTTGACACACTAGTGAGTTGAGATCAATTCTAAATCGTACTGTAAATATTTTTCTATCATAATAATGTGTTAAAGTTTGTGAATGATTTACTTTTTAAAATAAACTAAGATGCATTCAAGGTTATCTCAATAGTATCTCTAGAATAAATATTATTCTCACTCTCTTGCTTACTTGAATTCCAATGTATTTTCTTCAGTGGGAAAAAGAAGCATGGCATTACAGTGAACAAAATAGAGAAATATTGAAAACTCTAGCACTGGGGAAGTAACTGTCACTGATACCACGGTATGAGTCTTGAAGTTCAAAATTATCAGCAGGATTTGAGTTGTGATTGTTATGGTTAACTGGTTTCTTCTTCATTTTAACCATGGATAGATTTTTAATCTGGAAGAAAGTAAGTTGGAGGATGAATGTAAAATATTGCATCAGTATTACATATGAATATAAATACTACAAACATATCAATTAGCAATAGAACAGACCCTATGACTTGAACATGAAATGTGAAGGGTGACATAGATGAACATTTTAAAAGTGCTACCTAGTGAATAACATTTTAAAATATGTAAATTCTACTGATTATAATTTTAAAAAAATAAACTACAAGTGATTATTGTTTAAGACTTGTTCTCCTAAGTAGTATTAGATAAAGTGGAAAGCTAGGGAAGAATATCAAGACTTGTTTTTAATAAATGAAATTGTATTTACTTATTAAATGACAAATTTTGAAGATACTTATTACTGATTCTGTACTGAGATGCTTGTAAATAACTGCATATAGTGTCACTAAAATCCAGTACAGTAAGATAATATATCTGGCGTGGTTTTAAGCCACTGACCGTTTGTGGAAATTTGTTACTGCAGCAATGAGAAACTAATACAGTCGTCAAAGTTTGAATGCTTCTTTAACTTTTTCTCAGCCTAGCCTTTAGCTCTTTAGGGGAACACCTGGCAGAAGAAAAGCTATGGCTTCCTTAAATGCTTATTGTTTCTCTTCCTTCCTACCCCTTCTTAACTGGTGAACACTAAGGAGTCCCCAAGAGTGAAGGAGGAAGATAAAGAGAAGCTTCTTGACAGTTGATGGTTAATGGCTGGTCACTGACTCACAAGGGAGCCTCCTGGGGCAGGAGGTCAGGTCCAAGAGCACTTCTAGACAAACAGACAGGTGAGGGGAGGACAGGGGGAGGCTTACAGAGTTGCACAGAAGAAAGCTGTGAAACAGGGTCTGATTCTTTTGATCTGTTTTCCTGGAATTAACTATGTGTGCATTTTTTAGGTGAGCAGGGATGGCCAAAAGCTGGCCTATCATTTGTACAACTCTACAGTGAGGGTACATGGTATCCTGCTCTCTCACACTTCCCTTGTATTCAGGGTGTCCTACTTTGACTGATATTTCTACTTAATGTCTCATACTATTTAACCCAGACTCTTCATTAGCTGCTAATTTAAAATTAACAATGTAAATAATGCCCTTTGCTGCCAACACCTTAGGCATTTAGAAGGTGCATATGTAAGTGTGTCTGTATGTTTACATATACACTCAAATGGACACAAACAACTCACTCATTTGCAATTCGTCCCTCTTAAAGTTTTTACCCATAATGGTGCACATGCTTTTTCTACATAGCCCCTTACAGGAGGGAAAACGGAGAGTGAAAAACACGTGCATAACTGTGCTTTCCAGAATTCATGACCTATTCATTTTCCAAATATGCTCATCATCTAGCAGATTCAGATTTTGTTTTCCCCCTAAGGGCTTGAGACCATATTTAAATAGAAGCGTGTGTGTGTGTGTGTGTGTGTGTGTGTGTGTGAGAGAGAGAGAGAGAGAGAGAGAGAGAATACATGAGATGTTTGGTTTTTTGGGTTTTTTTAGTGGGAAATATATTTGTTATTAAGGTATTACTCACATATCACAAAATTTACCTTTCTAAAGCATACTGTTCAGTGCATATTCACAACAATCACCACAAATTTCAGAAATTTTTATCACTCGAAACCAGCCCCTGTTCCTGTTTGCAGTCACTCTCCATCCCTCTCCCCTTTTCATATAACTCATATTTCATTTTTTAGAAACTAACGAACTGTTTTCCCAATGATTTCACCATTTCATATTCCCACCAATGATGTATGAGGGTTCCAATTGCTCTACAACCTTGGAAACACTTGCCATTGTCTGTTTTTTTGGTTTTAGATTTTAGTCATACTACTGGGTGTAAAGTGGTACATCATTGTGGTTTTGATTAGGATTTCTCTGATGACTAAGTATGCTGAGCAGCTTTTCATGTGGTTATTGGCCACTTGTGTATCTTCTTTGGAGAAGTCTATTCAAATTATTTGCCCAGTTTTAAACTGAGTTATCTTTTTATTGTTGACATGTATTCTGGATACTGGTCCTATATCAGATATATGATTGCAAGTATTTTCTCCCATTTTATGGGCCATCTTTTTACTTTCTTATTTTCAATTTTTAATCCACAATTAAAGAAATTTTAATAAAGTCCAATTTCTCTACCTTTTTTTTTTCTTTTGTCACTTTTGCTTTTGGTGTCATTGTAAGAAATTGTTGTCTAATTTATGGTCATGAAGATTTACACCATATCTTTTTCTGAGAATTTTATAGTTTCACCTCCTACATTTAGGTCTTAGATCCATTTGATGTAAATTTTTATGGATGGTATAATAGAGGGATCTAAATATTTTCTTCTGCATGTGGAATCCAGTTGTCCTGGCACCATTTCTTACAACAACTGTTCTTTCTCCATTGAATTGTCTTGGTATCTTTGTCAAAATCAGTGTTAAGTGTTTACTACAGGACTCTTTTTTTTTTTTTAAGATTTCATTTATTTATTTATTTACTTATATGAGAGAGAGAGAATAAGAGAGAGAGAGAGCACATATACCTGCACATGTACAAGAGCCAGGGGTGGGGGTAGGGGAGGGCCAGAGGGAGAAGGAGAACATATCCAGCCAACTCCCCTCTGAGCACTGAGCTTATATGGGGCTCAGTCTCACCACCCTGAGATCGTGACTCTGAGATCATGACCGGAGCCGAAACCAAGAGTCAGAGGATTAACTGACTGAGCCACCCAGGCACCCCTATTACAAGACTCTTAATTCTATCCCATTTATCTCTAGTTCCGTCTTTATTCCAGGACTACATTGTCATGTTTACTATAGCTTTGTAGAGGTTTTAAAATTGAGAAGTATGAGTTTTCCAACTTTGTTTTTCTTTTTCATTGTTGTTTTGACCATTCGGGATTCTGGGTCTCTTGTATTTTTCATATGAATTTTAGTATTGGCTTATATATTTTTTTTCCAAAAAAAATCCAGACTTCAATAGGGATGGCATTGAATCTGTTGATCAACTCAGGAAGTATTACCATCCTAACAATATGAAGTATTTCAATCCGTGAAAACAGTATGTCTTTCCATTTGCTTCGATTTTTTATTTCTTCAACAATGCTTTGTAGTTTTCAGTGCACACATCTCATACTTTTGTTAGCATTTTTTTTCATATATTATAAATCATTTTCTCAATTTCACTTTCTGATTGTTCATTGCTAATGTATGAAAATAAAATTGAGTTTTTGTATACTGATCTTGGATATTAGTCTTGCTGAACTCAATCGTTACTGTGTGTGTGTGTGTGTCCTTCAGAGTTTTCTATATAGAACTTCTTGTGAGCTGTAAACAGAGATAGTTTTACTTCTTTCTCTCTAATTTGAAAACATTTCATTTCATTTTCTTACCAAATTTCTGGAGCTAGAATCTATAGTAAAATACCAATCAAAGTGAGGAGAGTGGCATTGTTGTCTTGTTCTTAAATGTAGGAGAAAACCTTTCAGTCTGTCATTATTAAATATAGTTCTGGTTATATTTTTAGTAGATGCCCTTTATCAGTCTGAGGAAATAGGAGACATTTTTAAAGGGATTTTCTAATAACAAATCTTCATTTTTTAATTATTAAAGATGCATGATTATTATATTAAATTTAGAAAATGCAGACATGTAGAAAGAGGAATATTTTGAATCCGTCCTCAGCACACTACATAAACAAAACCATCAGTAATGTTCAATCTGGCACACACCAAGAGAAAAATATTAGACTTTAAGCTTTGTCCCCTAGTTTTCACTTTTGTAGGTAATGTTGTAATTAATATATTTGTGTCCACTACATTTTCCCCATTACTATGCATTATTTTCTGAAAGATTTCCAGAAGTTGTGCTTTAAGATCAAAGAATATAAATATTGTGTGGTTTTAATCTCTTATCTCTCTCTCTTATCTATCCTCTGTCGTTTGTCTGTCATCCATCTATCCATTCATCAAATATATATTAAGTATCTAGCTGCATATGTAATTTTCTCTATATATCTATGTATGTAAATACATATAAAATTAAAATTTATTTCCAGGAATTATTGTTTTAATCTATACTCCTCTCAGAAGTGTATGTTTTGATTCTTTGGTATCCCGTAAACATTTGATATTGTCTTTTCTTCATTTTAATATTTGCTAATTTAACACGTAGAGATTGTATAGAATTGTTGCTTTGATCTGGCATTTCTAGTTTAAAATGTTACTTTGAACTACGTGTTTCCCGGATTGTGTGAGCCATTCAGTTTTCTCCCTTTGTGAATTGTTGTTCATATCCTTTACACATCTATTACGTTAATGCTTTCTCTTAAATTGTTTGAGCCCTGTATATAGTAAAAGCACCAATCCTTTGTCTATCATACCTATAATAAGACTGACTCTTTTTAAGATATTAGAAATTATACTTCCGATTAAGTAGCATTTCCTTCAAAATAGTCACTATGGGAAATTACACTTATTTCAATGATGTTTCCATTTATTATAACACTGTAACATATTTTCATTGTAGAATGACCTTACAATCTCTAATGCAAACCACAGAATTAACCCACCTTGTGAACCCAATTCAGTGTTACCAGGTTGCTCATTCACCTATTCCCCAGACTTGATTTTGAAATGACTTCTGGCAATTTCTAAACTAAAATCTGTCTTGAAAGGATGAATATTTGCTGCTATTGATAGCATCAAATGAGATCTTAGTTCCAAAGTAAATTTGTTAGAAACAAAGTGTTATAAACTCTTAAGTAAGCTTAGCATTATCAGGAAAATTTATTTATTTTTTATTTTTTATTTATTTATTTATTTTTTTAAAAGATTTTTTATTTATTTATGTGACAGAGAGACAGCCAGCGAGAGAGGGTACAGAGCAGGCGAGTGAGAGAGGAAGAAGCAGGCTCCCAGCAGAGGAGCCCGATGTGGGACTCGATCCCCGAACGCCGGGATCACGCCCTGAGCGGAAGGCAGACGCTTTAACGACTGCGCTACCCAGGCGCCCCTATCAGGAAAATTTAATCTCCTCCCACCCATGACTATCTGGAATGCTAAAATATTGCTTATGTTGTCTGATACTTCTAAATACCTACGTAAAGACATGCATTTTACAGAAATACAAATAGTTTGTTCCTTGTTTTAATCCCTCATTTCTTCTTGTCAGTTTTTACACTCTATACTCATAAAATGCTGCTTTTTGTTTTGTTTTGTATTTTTACATTTCTTCAACAAATGTACATAAAGCTATCAACCTTTTTTATATCTCTTAAAAAATAAATTTCAATATCTAGAATTTGTGAGGAGACATGACTTTAGTAACTTTAACAAAGAGTAAGAAAGTGCGAATTTTTTTTTTTTGCTAGCTTATCTATAGTTTCTGAATCAAATTAATGGAAATCTTTTGAGTTTATATTTCATATAAGATTCTGTACAGCCTACCCATATGCAAATGCTTAAGAGTAAAATTCCTGGACCCCCCAAATACACATAATGAAGTCTTTGTGCATTCTAAGAAAGTAGCTAGGACTGGTTACCTTATGGCCTTGTGTTTCAAGGACTTCTCTTTCAGTGCTTTACCTGATATTTTAAAAATACAGACAAGCCAGGCTTTTGTGTGTCTCCCCAAAGAGGCTACTGCCCTGAACATCATTAGAAATGTTTCCCTTTAAACTTTCCATTTTTCTGAAGACTTGGGCTTACACAGGCTTACACTCTCCTATATCGTCCCCAAACTTCACCTTATCTGTGCACCACAGATAGTGCCTTTGATAGTTACATTTCTCTAGAGAAGAGAACAAGTTTTGAACATCAAACCCAGAACTTATTCCTTTTGGGGGTTGGGGGAAGTGTTTGCAGAAATGTCATAGAAAAGATTGTTTCTTAAAACCAAAGATATTCTTTACATTCTTTCCCTAACCCTTTGCAGATCCTTGAGAGTGTCCTGGTTTCAGAGATGATCCTTTTCAAGTCAACATCTTTCTTTCACCTCAATGCCAGAGTAAAAGTCAAGACAGAGGCCAAGTATTGGGATAGTTTTCTTCTGTTCTATGGCTATATGCCCCATCTTTACTGTTTGCCCACCCTTTGTCAAGCTCACTTTCTGTGGCAGGCAGGTGCCCCTGGCAGTGCTCTCGTTGGTGTGATAGAAACATCATGATCTCATCTCTAACCTCAGCCACGAGCAGGGAGACCAATGAAATGTGCAAAGAGTGGGTTTGAACGAGTATATTAAAAAATCTCATCTGAATGAGTTTTGAAGGAAGAAGTACCCGTTGATAGTTGGGGATTGGAGGAAGATGATAGAACAAAAAAGATTGAGGAAGCAGAAAGAATAAGAAGAGGAGGAGAAGGACAGTCTTGAAGAATAAGAAAGAAGTGTTTCCCCACATCTGTTGAGTAATCTGTACTTAAGGGGTCTGGGCGAATTGTACAATTGGTAGTGCCAAAGAATATTTTGCTTTGGTATTAAAGAAGATTGACAGTCACTCATTCATCAAATGTCTATTATATTACTTATAATTAATTTCTGTAATGATATTACAGAAATAAAAGTAATAAATGCACAGCTCTACAAGCTGGTATTTACATGGAGGATTAAATAGGTACACAATTTAATATGGTAACTACAATGGTAGAAGTAGGGAAGAAACACAGAAGAAGGACACTGAGCATAATCTTGGGAGTAGGATTCCAAGAATAGTCAATGCTGACCTGTAGTAGTAGGGTGAAGCTATAATTCAAGAGAAAATTTCTGGAGAATGTCAGTGCACTTTTGCCTTTTGATGTACAGATAAGAGTCACACAAGACAGTTATCTGCTATAATGGCTTTTCCTCATTTCACCAAATTCATCTGAAATAAACATTGTTATGAAGATCCATTTTCCTATGACACATGATGTTTTCTACTGGTTGTTCTATCGAGAAGAAAATTATAAACGGAGAAAGAAAGATATTAATATTAAGCATGTCTTTTGTATGCAGAACTGTCTTGCCCATAGGGAGTCTTTATATCACAAGACCAATCTCTACATGAATATTTCACACATGAGGAACTGTGCTTCACCTTAGTGTTAAGAAGTTAAGAAGTTAAGCAGCTTGCAAAGGGTACATGTAGAAGGCAAAGGCTGGAGCTCTTTGTGCTTTCCAGAGCCTTGGAAACAGAGAAATGCCCTGTCTGGAGGAAAGACTCTGGTCCTACAACTACTGGTTGGGACATCGGCCACTAACCAGTTGTGTAAGTGAAAGGAGTCAGTTTCTCTGAGCTTTTGAAGCTGTTTTATAAAGCAAGGACATCAACCCAAAGGTGCAGTAAATATAGAAGCATAGAGAAAGTTTTGTGGGTTCTTTTGTTTTTTTGGCATCTCTAGCAAAAACTATGATTTGATAAGCACATTTCTGGATAAAAGTTTAGGCTCCAGGGCCTAAATATAGGTTGAATTTCTCTGCTTATGAGACAAAAGAAAAATGTTTGGTGTTGCTTCCGAGTGTGAGTAGAGCCAGCAGGATAATTGAAAGCTAGAAATCCATGAATTGACCCTTCCTTCAAACTCCGCAAATCTTTGGTAAAGTTATTAAACTCATAAAATACTTGGTTAAAGGTGTTTAGTTTTGTTTTGTTTTTAATAGGAAGAAAGACCAATAAAGTGGTTGAGTTTCAGGCCTGGATTAAGGTGGGGTGGCAATGGAGCGGGATGTGTAGCCGTGGAACATAGATACAGAGAAAACCGAAAGGGAAAGAAATGTGCTGGACCCTCAGACAGCCATGGAGCTGGGTTTTTAGGGAAAAGAGAGACTTAACTGATATCTTGCAAAATGCTATGAAGATCACAGTAGATGACAGACAGAGAAAGCATATTTTCAATGTAAGATAACACTACTATGATCAATACAATGAGTTTGATGTGCTCATTCTCAGGGGCTTAGGGTGTTGTTATGAATCTAAGATCAGTCTTTGACTCTGTCTTTCCCCATTTCTCATAAAACGAAAAACAAAGAGAGAGAAAGTAAGTGAAAGTAAGAATAGCATCTAAGAAGACAATGTGGCATTAAAATAATTCCCTGAATCTTGAGCTGTATTTTCAGATTAGGAGTCTGGTGGAACCAGAATTTGAAGGTAAATCACAGAACCATGCATGCTCTGCAAACTGTCACCTGTCCTCCTGAAAGTGGAGTGTCCGAAAGTCAGAAATGAAAATGTGTTTCAAGCAGGAATCTAGGCAACTGCTTTATTGCAAGCCTGTCTTGAGGCAATTGCAGTATGTACCATCCTCCTCCACTCCATCTTCATAACAGACGCCTCGGATTCCTACATGAATTTCCCCATTTCCACAGAATGTAGAACAGAAGTAGTCATATCTGTGCAAGCTTGAAAGGAGAGGAAGAATCTGGAGTTGAAAACTAATTATCAGGAAGCGGTAGTCTGCAAAAGTTAAAACTATGGAGGTGGTTGGAGACAAGAATACTCAGAGCACGTGTTTCAGGGGATTTCAATTTTCCTTGTGCTGCTTCTTGTTTCTGTGTATCTGAGCCATAGGTGTGAGGACAGGGTGGGTCACATTTCGGTTGAACAGGGATACTTCTGATAATAGTCTGTTACAGACTGTAAGTTTATCTAAGAGGTACAAATGACAATATGACACCCATCGGGCAGATGGAAATAATTTATTACTTGCACAAGAAGAATGTTTCACAAAATTTCAACAAGATTCAAGAAGACATGTCTACAGTGAAACAAGGACTTAGTATAAATAAGATGCACCAAAGTGAGATGAAATAAACATAGTTAAATAAGAAAGGATTGAAAGGAAATTAAAAATGGACACATAGGATTTATTGTCTTCTTTCCTGGGGGCAGTGAAGAATATAAATAACCCTGAAGATATTTAAAACATAGGTGAAGGGGCGGCTGGGTGGCTCAGTCTTTAAGCGTCTGCCTTCGGCTCAGGGCGTGATCCCAGGGTCCCATATCGGGCTCCCCCTCCGCTGAGAGCCTGCTTATTCCTCTCCCACTCCCCCTGCCTGTGTTCCCTCTCTTGCTGGCTGTCTCTCTCTCTCTGTCAAATAAGTAAAATAAAATCTTAAAAAAAAAAATAGGTGAAGAGAAAATATAAGCAAAAAAACTTGAAAAACTAGTCAAGAGCATGAAAGAATTGAGTTTTTTAATAGTGTATAATGACAACTCCTCAAAAGATACCCATAAAAACACATTGCCTTAGGAAAGCTGATGCATTAGATCTATTGTAATGGGGGAGAACCCTCTTTGTCAGAGTCTCAGTAGTATCTCAGATGAGGAAGGGCACAGGAGTATATTTTTAGGAGTCAAGGACCTGGGCTGAGTTACTTCAAGGCTGATCTCCCAAGATAGGAAATTGGTTGACACTGGGCAGTTTATACCCAATCCCTTTGGATCAATGGGCACAAGGAATCAAGAATCCTGAAGTGAGTCTTGATGAATGGACTGTTAGTCTTAGAAAATAACTATTATAGTTGGTTCACAGTTTTATGTCAGGAGACAAGAATCTTTCAGGGCAAATGGTAAGTCTCTTTGGCTTATTCTCTGTATTAATCAATACAGGGGCAGAAAATTAAGTTGATTTTAGTTCTCAATAGGTAATCTAGTTTTTCTTTCTATATTTTCCCCTTTATTCTTCCATCTTAAAAAAAGCAACAAGATTTTGCTACATGTGGACTTTTTGTTATTAATTTTACTTAAATGTAGTCCTGCCTTTTGATAATCAGAATGAGATTGATCACCAATTTAGGAAGGTCCGGGTGCATTGTTCAGAGTTAACTCTTGTCCTGTGCATGCATTCTTTATTCTGTAGGAACAGTTCTCCCTAAATCAGTCCATGTTCTGTACACTCCATATATATCATCTTTCTCCTCATCGTTTTTTCTTTCTTTTCTGTATAATTTATGTTTTCTAAAAGAAGTGAGTGATAATTTCAAAACTTAAAAATAGACATTTAAATATATGTGTACAAAAAAGGATCAGAGGATAAATGTTCTAAAATCTTTACAAAGTCTGTTTTATTTTGGAAAATGGGCCAACTAGGTGAATTTTTAAAGTCTACTATTCTTATTTTCCACATCCCTTTAAGGAATAGGTATAATTGTGGCCATTGGTGGAAACCTCATTTTAATTTTATAAAAAATGCATAAGAAAAGAGATGTACAAGCCCTCTTTTCCTACTCTTAACTTTTGCAAGAGTACGATTGGTGTGCGAGAGAATGTGCTGGTGGAAGGGAGCAGAGGCTGTCAATGTGGTAGCAGACAGTCCCACAGCAGCAGCACCACTTCCATCCCATGGAACAAACTTTTTCACATCAATTCTTGATGCTACATTTCTACCATCTTTGGTAGAAAACCTGTGAAAATTGAATGACTTTCCTGTAGTCCATCTCATCATAAATGTGTGGTTTTTACAGCCAGGGTCCATTTTTATTTGTCCAACTTATGAGATCTAAACATAGAGGTGAAGTTTGGATATTTCTAATTTGTATTTACTAGACATGATAAAAAGCCATGAATATCCAAGAGGAAGGAGGGTATTTCCATGGTTGGAAAGATCGTAGCTGTGAGCTTCATTTTGCATTTGGCATACCCAGTATCAACAAGGACAGATGAAATGCCAGGATAATGTATCTGCCAATGAACTGGGAGTATCTCTGGCTTTCCCTCATGAATTTTATAATTCTGTGGGTGTTAAGAGCAGGTGATAAACAACGCTTGTAGATGAAACATAAACACAATCTCCTCTCTCTAAGCCTTGGTAATATGGACCAATATATTGTGACCAAATGACAGAATCAAGATTGCCGCATGATTTGAAAAACCATTATAAAAATATGATAAAATCATAACAAATTCTTTGAAGATGTAAAAATTAAAGATAATATCTTGTTTCCACTAAAATGTGTATACACTCAATGATTTTAGCACTTCTCTTTAGAAATATCCTGACAGATGTTGATGCATAGAAACCCAACACCTTAAATTTCATAAAGAAGAAATAGTTAAGTTCTACTGAAAGCCGTAAGTATCATGTGCCTAGGAGTTTCCAGAATCTCATCTCTCTGTTTTGTTTCTCATCATAAATTCAACAAGTAGTTCAGCTTACTTTTATATCATTTGCAACTATTCCAAAATCTAGGCTCCCATTCTGATTTCTTTTTTTTAAAAATTATTTTATTTATTATTTGAGAGAGAGAGAGCACACAAGAGAGAGCTAGCAGGAGCAGGGGGGAAGGGCAGAGGGAGAGGGAGAAGCAGACACCCCGCTGAGCAGGGAGCTGGACCTGGGGCTTGATCCCAGGAACCCAGGGATCACAACTTGCGCCTAAGGCAGACGCTTATCTGCTTGCCCAACTGAGCCACCGAGGCATCCCCGTTCTGATTTCTTTAACCATTGTGTACCTCAGTAACTTTGGGTACATCTTTGAGCTTCTCTACTAAGAATGATTTCAGTGCATAAAGTCAGCAAAAGAAAGCTGTTGTCCACTAGGCTGTGAGGGAATAAACATGATAGCATGCTGGCTGGATACCTCTGCCTTCGCCTGGCTGTCAGTTTTAATTATTTCAGCCCTCCAGGTCCAAGCTTAGGTTTGACCTTATTGAGAGTGCATCTGCATCTCCTCAGTCCAGCTCCATTAACTCACTCTATACCTGACCGCACAGCAATGGATTTTATGTCAGGCAAGCACCCACACTGCATTATCAATAAGTAACTGACTACATTTGATTTGTCTGTACATATTCAATCACTGTTAATATGTTTTTATGACCACACCTACTGTGTGTTGGTCAGTCTTTTCCTAGGAGTTCAAGATATAGCAGAAAACAATCAAATAATGTGGCTTATGGTAAGGAGAAAAAGACACTAAACAAATAAATACACAAATAAGCTTTACTCATTTCAGTTTTATGAAGGGAATATGATTATTTGTAATCCCTCATATTGATTACCCTGCTGCTGACTATCAATCAGGACATGTGCAGATATAATTCCACTATAAATCATATTTTGTCACTTCTTTCTTTATTGGCTCTGTGGATACCTCACACTTTGAGTTTTCCTCTTGTGTCAGTGGTAGATCCTTATCAGAATTGATTGCAAAATTAGTTTCTTTTCTCCTACTTGATCTCAACTATTCTCATGTACCGACATATACATCTCCAAATAGACCCTCTGCTGACCTCTAGACCCATAAGTCCACCTGCCTTCTCAACATCTCCCTTGTAACAACTCAGCACTCCTGAAACAAAATGACTTCCTCTTCAAAGTGGCTCTAACCTCAGCCTTTGAAATCTTAGTGGATGGCAACTCAATCCTTCCAGCAACCCCCAAACCTTAGCTATATCCCTGCAACTTCTCTCTCCCTCATACAACTCATAGTAATTCATCAGCTCTTCCTTCGAAAATACCCCCTAACTTTCACCACCTCATCACTACCCCCTGCTTCAAGCCACTGTCACCCTTCCGTTCACAATTTCATTGCCTCTGTCTTTATCTCTCTGCAATCTATTTTCCACCCAGAAGTCTGAGGCATGCCTTTATAGCTCATGTCAGATTATGCCTCTCCTCTGTTCAAGCCCAGCCAGTGGCTCTTGACTGAACTCAGAATAGTAAAAGACAAAGTCCTTAGAATGGCTTATAAAGACTTACACGACACACATAACTTCCTGAGATCTCTCTGATCTTACTGTTCTTTTACTCCAGCTGCATTGGCTGCCTTCCTCCTGCTGGAACACACCAGAGCCTTTGCTCTGGCTGCTTCTTATTTCTGGATCACTTCTCTAGTAACATATGGCTCACTCTCTGCTCCTTTAATTCTTTGCTCAGATCTCGCTCATTCAATAGATCCTTCCATAATGAACCTCTTTCATGCTGCAAACTGTCCGTCTTCACCTATGACCTCTGCCTTTCCTTACCCTACGCAGCATTTTCTTTTGTCCATAGCACCTGTACCTTTCTATCATACTATTTCATTGGCTTCTGTTACTGTCTGGCTAGAATCTGAGCTCCATGAGAGCATAAGCCTTTTTCTGATTTATACGTTGCTGTACCCCAAATGTCTTGAAGAATATCTGGTACAAAATAGGTACTCAAAGAACATTCAGTGAACAAACCAATGGATGAAAAAATCAATACACTTAATGATCTTTTTAAAAATTTTCTAATGGATGAAACTGATGCTGTAATGCTGGTTAATTACCTGACTTATGATCCTTAGAATACTCTGAATTCAGACAGTGACAGCACTAGGTAGAATACCAGAAAGAATTAATGATAGATAATACAATATAACTTTGGTTCTAACAGTTGTGAGACAAAGCAGTTAATTTCTAAGATATTCTTCATCACCTCCTTCCTTCTCACATGGTGCATGGCACATAGCAGACACACAATAAATGTTTACTGAACTAAACTGAAATTCTAGAAGAGTTATGAATTAACTACCGAAAATGACCACAAAGGTGAGATAGCACTAGTTAATGGTTCTTGAATGGATTTTTCCAAGAAATATTAGAAATCCTAATAGATATTCTATATAATAAGAGGAATGTTAATGGGGAATCTATGGGGAAACTATTTTGGGGATTTTTTGCATACTTTGCCACTTTTCAGAAATGCATGATTCACATGAATAAGTTAGGTTTTGGGGACATATTGAAATAAGGAAACTAATTTAGTAAAGTTTAGCTGATTATTTTCTAAATATTTCACACAACATTGGTGCATAGTGTGGGAATCATTGAAAAGGATGGTCTTGAATTGTCTCTTTCAATAGTAACACTGTAGGGAAGCAGAACAAAAGTTGGACTTTAAATCCGGAGACCTGAACTAAGCTCCAGTTTTACTACTTAGAAAAGTTTTCTTGGGAAGTCCTTCCTACTTTGTGAGACTCATTTTATTAATCTGAAACATGAAGTTGTTAATGAGCTTCTTCACCAAACGGTTGTGGGGATTATAGGCGCCAACTGATAGACCTTCCCTTCTTCCTTCTCCTCTTTCTTCCTCTCCTCCTCCTCTTAAGCAGTTATTTCCTTTAGTCAAATGTATTCAAGTGAAAAATATAACAAAACACAGTCACACTCAATTCTAATCTACATTGAAGTTTGGGGCAAGACTGGCAGTAGCCACCACTGGAAAAATAATGCAGATGAGTATCCTTTTTACTGCAAAGTCTGCAATAAAGAGAAGGAAACCAACCCTGGGCTGAAGCCCTGGTTCCAGAGAAACTTCCTCTGTAGAGAAGTGGCAGCCTGAGCTTTGCACAATCTTACCTCTCAAGGTGTTATTCTAAAGACAAGTCATAGCAGCATAATTCACCAGCCATTTCTTCCACCAGGACCATAAGAACATACTCCAGTTACAAGTCTAGTAGAAAATATATCTAGCCTCACCAATAAAATATTTTAGTTAAGATTATTGATTTAAAGCTATTCATTTTCTGGACACTCTAGGATACTCTCTAATCCTCTGTCTTTGGAAACTTTGTAAGGTAGAGAACATTGCCCCATTTTCAAAATGCAGAAACTGAGCCTTAAGGAGCACTAATGAATTCGTCTCAGGTCACCCAGGTCATCAGTGGCTGAGCCAGGATTCGATCCTTCATCAGTCTGCCTCCAAAGTTCATAGTCTTTAGATTTTTAATTATAAGCAATGACAAACTTGATATGACACCCCCATAACCAACAGGAACCCCAGAGCAAACTGAGGAGGAATTAGGAGAAAACAAAATGTGATGTTGAAATCTATCCCTGCAGAGAACAGAAGATTCTTGGTGACATAACTAGACTAAAATTCAGGCATTATATATTCACTATGTATCCTGGATCACCAGAAGGCTGCACACATCTCCTTTTATTGTAGCAATAATAAGGGGATGGGATGTCTCTGGTGTTTGCTTCTCACCATGATAGTTTCATTAATTCTGAAATTAGCAAAATGCTGGCAGAAAGGATCAATGTCATATGCAGAATAATAATTGCTATACCTGGTACACATACATGATAAAGAACCAGCACAGAGGTTGTCTAGAAAACAAGGTAGAGTGACATATTTAAAGTCCATGACTCTGTGCTCAGATACAACATGTCCAGTATGGAGGCACAGGAGTCTTATGTCTTTACTCTCGGCATCTAGTTGTATGTGCCATATAATAGGTTCTGGATAAATACGTGATGCTGAATGGGTCAGTTAATATTGACCAGCATGTGTGTGCACATTCCAGGGAACTAATGCTCCAGATTAGATGGGTACTCTGGGCGTTGGTCATGTTGCCTGGTCAACACACTTTGGAAGAGAGATTAGTATGTAGGAAGGTTGTTATTGCAAGGTGCTTTGGAAGTCAGTAGCTGTTGAAGGCAAGAAAAGGCAGCATGGCTAGACAGAGGGAGAGGCTGGGCTGTGACGTAATCATATCCAAAGCCAGAGTCGATCTCAGGGAAGCGCTAGAGCTGGGCGAGCCATCAGAGTTGTCCAAATTGAAAAAAGGGGGAGCCTTACTTTAGTCTCCCACAGATGTGGACCAGTCTCAGGGCACAGGCCCTAGGGAGGAGACAGGACCTTGGACAAGGAGGTTAGTTCCACCAGGGCGATTCCCAGGGATGCATCCAGCCAAAGGCTGGCTAGTGCCAACAATCGCATCAGCTGAGAGAATGAGAGCCTCAATCCCGAGTGGGAATTGGGCCCTAAAAAAATGGCCAGCACCCTCTCAGGTACACTTGGTATTTAAGTCAATGCCGTGAATGAGTTAAGGTACTCATTCATTACACAGTCAGAAGAAAGAAAAAAGTATGGTTGGCCTTCGAACACGGTGGAGATCAAGGGCACTGACCCCCAGGCAATCAAAAGTCTGCCTAAAACTTTGGACTCCTCAAAGCTTTACTAATAGCATACTATCGACTTCAAGCTTTACCGATAAGGTAAACAGTCTATTAACGTATTTTTTATGTTATAGGTATCTTGTTCTGTATTCTTACTATAAATTAATCTAGAAAAAAAGGAAATGTTATTAAGAAAATCATAAGGAGATGGGAATACGTTTACAGTACCGTATGGATATTACTGAAAAAGAATTCACAGGCAGGTGGGCGGGGCCGGGGCGGGGTGGGGCTGCAGGGCCGGCCTGGCCTCTTGCAGGCTCTGGACCACAGCCCCCAGGGCCTTTGCTCTCCAGCTCCCTAAGGCCTGCCCACGGCAGCAGCCTGGAGCACAGTACAGCGGCACCATCTGCCTTGAGGTGTACCACCAGCCCTGGGCTCTGGCACGTGAAGCCACATGTGAGTGCTATGGCCCGTTGGAGGTGGCAGGGTCGAGTTGGGGCGCCGCTCGGGCCTGAGACCGCCCCAGTGCTGCCCCTGGGAAGACTGGTCCAAGGGTGCTGGGGCACAGGGCAGCCAGCTCTGTGCCACCCCTGCCATCTGGGAACGTTCTGCATCAGCGTAGCCCCCGCCCGCCGGTCCTGGTGCTAGATCTGATCACTCCAGTGGCACTCCCGGCGACCTTCAGGCTGGCCTGGGCCTAGTCCAGGGGAAGCTGATGACTGTGGCACATCTCCTGGGCACTGAGCGGGCCTCGAGTGCCATCTCTGCATCAGTGTCCTCCATCAAATCCCTTGAATTGGGGGGGCAGCTGCAAATAAATGCCTTGTGCTTCTTGCTGTCAACTCCTAAAAAAAAAAAAAAAAGGCAAATAAAACGCCATGTTTAAGTGGACCCGCACAATTCAAACCTGTGTTGTTCAAGGGTTAATGGTAGTTAGAAGTTCAGAAGACCCTCTAGGATAATTATCAGTTTAAGGTTGGGACTTTTGCTTCCTGAACAGAGACATCCATTTGAACTGGTGAAGACAGATGCTGGTAAGGAGAAACCTTTGTACTAGGGGCTGGAGGCCTGGTTTCTGATTCTAGTTGCCCACCCCAAGCATGATCCTGCGCACGCTACTAGCCTCCTGGCCTCCATTTGACATCTGAAAGCTGTATGTTGATAAGAATTGATTTCTGAGGGCCTTGGGTTTTAAACAGTGCTCCATCTGAACCACGGAAAGGATTTGGTTCCCTGATGTGATGGAAAATTATAAAATTCACAAAACCTTCTAAAATGCTAACTGTTTTATTATGGCTGTTTAATGACCTTCATTCAAAGAGCAATTACTTAGGGAAGGAAATCAATTCTTGGAAGGGAACTAGCAGATAATTTCTGAATGCACTTGCTTTTCAGCGCTGTGAATATGAGCAGCTATTTTGCTCCCGTCAGATACGTAGGTCGTGCGTGGCGTGAAGCACAGGACTGCTGGTGCTCTACACTGCGTGGTTTTCAAATGTGCATTTGTAATTCAGTTATATGGAACAGTAGTTGATTTTTTTTCACATAGAAAATGTTGTGAATACTGGCAAAATTCCCTGACTAGCCCATATATTAGTCTTTTAAGCATATATTGAAACAAACAGTTGCAGTAATAAATAGGAAGTTTGATTGGTGAAATGCTAAGAATTAATATAAGAGAAACCCACAAAGATATAGCTTTAAAATCTAGCTTCCAAACTTTGATCATAATAAGAGGTATGCAAAATAAAACTATGCTGGAAAGCCATTTTCCCCTGTCTGACTGACATACAGATCAAAACGCCTTATAACACAGGTGGAGGTGTAAGGAAAGCCACTTTCTCGGATTTGCTGGTCAAAGTGAAAATTGGTACAGCCTCCAAAGAAATCAATTTGGCAATATCCATCAAAGTTACAAATGTGCATACTCTCACCCAGCAATTTCGTTTCTAGAAATTTATCTTAGAAATATACATCACATGGGCAAACTAATGGAATAAATTAGTTTAGAACCTTTCCTATAATAACAAAAGATTGGGAGCAAATCAAATGTCCATCATCAGTAGAAGAATGAGATATAATGGAAAACACAAAGACATGAAATAGAATAAGGAAGTACTTTATATGCTGATACGGAAAGATATTCAAAATATATTATTCATTGGAAAAAGAAAGATGTAAAACAGTTTATATAGGGTAATATCATCTGTGTAAAAAAAGAAAAAAATACATATCTTTTTTGTATAGGCATCAGATATCGCTGGGAAGATAGAGAAGAAATTAGACATTGTCACTTCTGGGCAAAGAAACTGAACGGCTAGCAGTGAATGCAGGGTTGGGAGAGCAATCTTTACTGAAAACCCATTCAGCTTTTAGCCATGTTAAAAAAAAGTGCTTAGCCATGTGAAATTATTGTCCATATATACCAAAAACATTTTTTTGGAGAGCTTAGGAAAACTGGTAGTTTGAAGAAAAGCTGATTTAATTAGAAAGGGATAAGAGGAAGAAGAAAAAGGACTGTGGGAACTTGGTAGCCCCTGCTTGGGTGAGCCCAGTGGTTCCCCTGGGTCTCAGGGTTTTCTCAGAGCACTGGGGACAGTGGGGAGAGAGCATGATTCTTGGGGAAAGGGAACAAGCGAGCTACACCTGTCATCCAGGTGTTTCAGAAGAGTCAGGGACTCATAATCTCAGTGACTTTAAAGGATTTTGTATATTTGCACAGAAAAAAATCTTGGACACCACTGAGCCTAGACGAAAGATAACCTGAGTAGAAATCAAGAGGTTCTAGTTCTAATTGCAAACAGTCACTTATGTGGTTTTAGTTGTGTCATTTAATCTCATGGTTCTTAACTCTTAATAAGATTGGATATAATTGGAGAGCTTTCAAAAAATATACGTATGTTGGAGGCCTCACTTCAAACCAATTAAAACAGACTCTCTAAAGGGACATAGGCATTGATATTTTTAAAAGAGTCCTGGGTGATTTCAAATCGGAGCCAAGGTAAAAATCATTCTTTTTTTTTTTTTGCTTCGGTTGTATAACTTGTCAAATTGTTATTTCTAAGCATCAAATGAAATAATAAATGGGCAGTGACACATTTTTACTCCATAAAGTGTTCTTAGAATAAGGACACACTTTTAAAGAGCTTGCTGCAGTTTTCAAATAATGTATATACATATATTAAGTGTATATTTTAAACATTTCCATGGGCCATATGTAAGGAGATCCTAATTACACCTGTAGTGATTGTACTATATGCACAGCAAAATCCACTAAAGGCAGTTTCCTTGGACTTAGTAGAAAGGCACCAAATTAAAATCAGAGCCATCTGGGATCATCTGCATTAGTTATTCATTCTCATTCTTTTTTTTTAAAGGTTGAGTCATATTCCATTATCTATATACCACATCTTTATGCATCAATGGACACTTGGTTTGCTTCAATATCTTGACTATTGTAATTAATGTTCCAATAAACATGGCAGGGCATATGTTTTTGTGAATTAGTGTTTTTGTTTTCTTTGGGTAAATACACCGGAGTGGAACTACAGGATCATATGGACAATTCTTTTGTTTTTTTAAAAAATTTTTTCCAGTTTTATTGAGAAATGATTGGCATACATCACTGTATAATATGATGTTTGATTTACATATATTATGAATTGGTTATTACAATAGGTTCCACTAACATTCATCTTCTCATATAGACACAGTAAAAAAAAAAAAAAAAGAAATAAGAATAAAGAAAAAAATTCTCCTTATGATGAGAACTCTTAAGATTTACTCTCGAGAATTTTTCCATCTGTATGTCATAGAGAAGTGTTAACTATAGTCATCATGTTATCACATCCCCAGTACTTATTTATCTTACAACTGGAGATTTGTACCTTTTGACTATCTTCCTCCAGTTTCCCCTCCCCTGGTCCCCCTTCTCTGGTAAGCACAAATCTGTTTTATTTTTCTATGAGTTTGGTATTTTGTTTTCTGTTTCCTTAGATTCTACATATAAGTGAGATCATGTAGTGTTTGTCTTTCTCTGACTTATTTCAGTTAGCATAATTCTTTCAAGATCCATCCATGTTTTTGAATGTATGTATGTATGTATGTATGTAAACCACCACTTCTTTTTCCATTCATCCATTGATTGACTCTAGGTTGTTTCCCATGTCTTGGCTATTATAAATAATATTGCTATGTACATGGAGGTGCAGATATGTTTTACAGTTAGTGTTTTCATTCCCTTTGGATATATTCCAAAAGGTGCGATTGCTGGATCATATGCTACTTCTAGTTTTAATTTCTGTAGATCCTCCATTCTGTTTTCCTAGTGGCTGCACCAAGTTACAATCCCACCAACAATGCAAGAGTTTCCTTTCTCCACACTCACAACAGCGTTTATTATCTCTTGTGTTTTTTATTATCATTCTAACAGGTATAAGGTAATATCTCATTGTGGTTTTAATTTGCATTTCCCTAATGACTAGTGATCTTGAGCATCTTTTCATATACCTGTTGGCCTTGCATATATCTTTTTTGGAGAAATTTCTGTTCAGTAGACAAATCTTGAGACTGTGAAGTCCTTGAGAGAAGCCTGAACTCTTGGATATTTGGGTCATTTTAATTTCCTACTTCCCACTCCAAATCAAGTGAGAGGGAACTAGGGAAATAAAGTTGGATATAAAGTACAGACTGCTGGTTATGAATGATATGTGACATCACAATTTGATTTTTTTTTTAGAACCATGCTTTAGATGCCCTCAGCTGGAGATTGAGAGTACCTCACGGGGTATGGGAAGTATATGTTTGCTCTGACATTTGAAATCTTATCAGAATTGTCTTAGTCTACCAAAGTATGGAATGAGAGATAAAATATCTAATTAAAATAACTATTATATAAAATAGAGAAGCTTTTCTCAAAGTGTCCTTTAGGGAAACACTACCGTAAGATCAAAGAAACTATACGCAACATGAGAGTTCCGTGATAGAGTTAGTTTGGAAAATGCTGGGTTAAATATGCCAAAGGGACTTTTACTTTTAATCACAGAGCTTCTCGTAGACTTAGCATACTAATATGAACTGTGAATCCCCTCTGACAGATATAGCACATAGGTTTCATAAAGTTGTGGGACTCACACAACTGAAATACTCTGAGAAACATGGCAGTCATTGGTAAGAATAAAGTTGAGTAGCAGTAAATGTAGGGGAAGATGTGGACAGATATAGGGAATCATAGATCTGATCTTAACTTACTCTATATAAATATTCAACTTACGGGTAATGAAGACATAGATGGAATGTGTCTACACCATCCCCAGTTTCAGGGATAGATCCAAAAGTACAGAGATTTTGCTGCATTGAGGAGGGCCATATGTCCTAAGTTTTCAAATAGGACTGCAAAGGAGGATTTATATTTTATTGTTGAAGGGAGATAATTTTTCCCTACTTATGAGACCTAGGAAAAAATTTGTCTGGTATCAATTAGCAGCCAATTTCTGACGACGAAGTGAATCAACCTGAAGATGAAGCTGCACTTATGGACAGTAGCAAGGGCAGTCGTACAGAACTAAAGTTTCTGAAGAGATCACAGTACTATTCAGACAGTCAACCCCTAAGCTTCCCCAACTTCTGGACTTACTAATGTCTAAAGTATTAAATTCTCTTTCATTTAAACCAGTTTGACTGTTTATGCTAACTGGCACATCTGCAAAGAATTAATAATATGACACTCATTAACACAGAATAGAAGAGTAACTATGTCCAAAAGAATTAGAAATTTTTGGAAAAAGAAAAATGGAATTGAATATGTGTGTGAGAAAAATACGCTAGTGTCTAGAACTCCTTAAACCTGATGGTTTGAGCACATTTGAGGAACTTTACATACATGCAAAAAATAAAAGCAACAGAAATTATATCATTGAGGGGATATACTACCATTCAATCTCGAGACAGAGATATGGCAGTCCAAAGACAGATAACAGAATAGTCACATATAGGGGCGCCTGGGTAGCGCAATCGTTAAGCATCTGCCTTCGGCTCAGGGAGTGATCCTAGCGTTATGGGATCGAGCCCCACATCAGGCTCCTCCGCTGTGAGCCTGCTTCTTCCTCTCCCACTCCCCCTGCTTGTGTTCCCTCTCTCCCTGGCTGTCTCTGTCAAATAAATAAATAAAATCTTAAAAAAAAAAAAAAGAATAGTCACATATGGAAGGTACCACTGTGTTGGAGCAACATCACTATTCTTGACATTAGCTTGGGGTTTCAGCATAGAGAGGAACGTTTGATAAATTTTGATTTGCTTTACAATCAACCTTAAACTCTTGGAATATAAAAGAAAGGATGAGTACTATTATTTCTTATTCACAATGGGGATGTTTCTTTATAAATTAGAAACAATAGAAGGCTCATGAAAGCACTGAGTCTCATCTGTATCAAGGACTCTAACACACTCATTCAATGGTGACCACAATCACAATTTCCAGAAAGGAAAATTACAAAGGGAATATATCAAGAAAGGTGAGTCACAGTCTGACATGAAATTGTGCTTTAAAAAAAATCAGAAATGACCTTGACAAATGAATTGACAAGGAGGAACTGAAATATTTGAAGTGGTTGCATGAAGTGTTCACTATTAAACTGAAATTTTAGCAAGATGTCTGTAAGTCATGTGAAGAAAGACATGTCATTAAGGATGAATACAAAACCATGGCACAGGATTATAAAAATACTATCTAGAAGCCTAAAGCTCAGAATAATTGAGACTTTCATAAAAGTGCAAAGAAAAACAAAATAAAACAAATACTTTCAATGATGTTAAATACATTTTCAGTTAAATTAAGACCTATGTGTGATGCTTAGTCGGTTAAGCCTCTGCCTGGGATTAAGTGCCTTAATAGGGTTCCTTGCTCAGTGGGGAGCCTGCTTCTCCCTCTGTCTGCAGCTCCCCCTGCTTGTGCTCTCTCTCTCTCTGACAAATAAATAAAGTTTGAAAAAAATTAGGACCTATGTGATTTATTTGTAAGGATCTATCTTAAATAGGTGATTATAAATGTGGACAAAGATTTGTGTACAAAGATGTTTATTACACTGTTACTTATGATAGTACAATATTGAAAGAAAACTAACAATCTAATAATGGAGATTGAGTTAAATTAATTCTAATGAATACATAAAATAATATACTATCTATTACTAAAATTACAATGATGAATAATTTTACATGTGAAATTACTCCCATGATACCATGTTAGTTGAAAATAGCAGAACATAGTAGTATATATTCAGTGTAATCTCACTTTTATGTGTATTTGCATATATGTGTGTATGTGTGCACAATAGGTAAATATATATCTCTGGTGGTAACATTATGGATTTTTTAATTCTATGATGACCTTATATTACAGGGGCTTGGTATTATTTTTAAATAAATAATTATTCTTAAAAAATAAAGACAAACTCTTAAACTTTAAGTATAAAAGGGGATTAAAATGAGATATTTTAAGAAATAATTGTATCAGAAAAATAAGTTTATATAAGGTTATATAAGGAGAACTATGTTTTAATAACAATCAAATGGAAAGTGAAAGTTATGTAGTGCTTTTATTATTTATTTATTTATTTAAAAATCTTTTATTTATTTATTTTAGAGAGGGAGTGCAAGCGGGAAGAGGGAGAGGGAGAAGCAGACCTCACTCTGAGCTTGGAGCCCAATGTGGGGCTCAATCCTACAGCCCTTGAGATCATGACCTGAGCCAAAATCAAGAGTCAGACACTCAACCGACTGTGTCACCCCGGCGCCTCTGTAGTGTTTTATCATAGCCAACTTTCTTCAGATTGGTAAAAACTGAACCAACATGATTAGTGAGGAATTGACTTTCAACTAGTGGAGAGATCATAAAAGAGATTCTAGTTGCTCTCAATGAGTTTAAATCTCCTGGATCCTGTTCTTCAGACATGGTGCTTCTCTGGATACTGAGTGTACATTTGGAAAGAGTCGATACTTTTCCTTTCAGGAATTATGGAGAACAGATGTACGGGAATGCTAGGAATGGCCCCAAATAGCCTTCATTCACAGGAAAGTAAAATAAAAGTAAGAGAGCCCGTAAAATAAATGCTAGTAATGAAATATTTATATTGGGCAAAATTATAGAGTGACTTAGTTAAAAAATTATGTGTGAGTGCCTAGTAAGTGAAATGCTAATTACTACAAGCTGGTAAGAGGTCATTAAGAATAAGTCAAACCTGCTCCAGTAGAAATGAGCACACCTGGTGGCAAAATCTTGGTTTCTAAATACCATTCTCCAATAAACAGAGCCAGAAGCCACTTCGAGAAATGACTGATACCAGAGCTGGGGCAGAATACAAGGTGGGCCTAGAGCATCTTGTGATGCCAAAAAAGTAAGGAAGTGTTGAAAATAAAAGGATGGAGCCGTGTCACAGAGACACAAAGGTCAACCTGAAAGAGCTGGAACAATCTGAGAAACATAATAAATCATGGCCGGAATAGATTATAACCCATAGACTAAACTAAATACCCATGAGTCCATTCTGATATAAGTAAATAACTGAATAAGTAAATAAAAAGTGAGAGAAGGGACTGCTGTTCCTTATAGAAGAATTCTAATTAACAAAGATGATTGAGTGAACAAAATAGAAAATCACCATGGGAGTACCACAGTAATAAGCAGAGTAGAATCATCTATGGATGCTAAAATTAGTGGGTAAGTTTGGGGAGAGACAAGATATCTGCAAAGCCTCAAATTATCTCTCCAAAAAAATTAATTATAAGGGGAAAGAAATTATAACTTTACAATAAAGGCACCTGCAGACTCCTCCATAAGTGATCAAGGGTAGCATCACCAGGAATAAAGCATCAACAATATTACCATCCCCCAACATGATGCACTGGCAAGTGCACAGGGTCACTTCTGCGGGTCCTTGCCCCATACACATAACCTCAATATCATCATTTAAAACTTCAGGCCCGAATTGAGGGGAATTCTTCAAGATAACTGACAAGTAAGCCTTCTGTAAGTCTAAGGGTCATGGAAGATGAGGGAAGACTATGGGACTGTCACTGATTACAGGGGACAAAGAGGGCATGGCAGTGCAATGGATTGGATCCTGGAGTAGAAAGGCGACAGCAGTGGAGACTCTGGCAAAATGCAATGGAACACTACATTAGGGGTCATGGAATGATCTCAATGTACTTTTCTGGTCTTGGTAATTGTGCTGTGGTTACGCAAGTTGTTAACAGCAGGGGGATCTGGCTGAGCAGTTTTTAGGTACTCTCTGTATTGTTTTTGCAATTTTCTTGTAAGTCTAAAATTATTTCAAAATAAGAAGTTTAGAAAAAATAGAGCAGTCCAGCTTAACATGTTCTTGTATATTTATATAGATATAATTTTAAAATGTACTAAATGTTAACACTGAAGAATTCAAAACTGTTGACCACGTAATACTCGAAATGCCTTGTTGAGAGCATCACCCTGAAGAGTGGCCTTAAGGAGGAATCACAAGGTCTTTGCAGACCTTGGCTTGCTGCTCAGCATTGTAATCAAGTTGGGACAGGTAGGAAGCTTGCAAATTTTTCAGAAAATATAAAACTGGGAAGGAGGAAAAACATAATAAACACTAGAACTTTGGTGCCTAACTTGATGAAATGGATGAGAAAATACTGCACTTAGTTTCAAAATAATCATTCACACCAGCATGGAAATGGAAAGATGCTGGTTGTCATGAGTTCAGGTGAAGTAGAATGAGTGACAGCTGCCATTCATATAACAAATCTGAATTCTCTTTATTGAAAATCCATAATGAAGAACATACAGTTTTCTTTTTAATATTATTCTCAAAGACAGAAGGAGAAACAATAATAAAAGTTACTGGGAAGTACATGCTGGCTCAGAATAAGGAAAACCCTCGCAGTGGTTAGTTACTTAAAAGGCAGTGTGTCGCAGGTATGGGGTTCCTTTCAAGAGGAGGGGGTGGTCACTCAAGAGGAGGGGGTGGTCACTTTGTGCCTGATTGGCCAAGATTCTCTGTGCTCAGATGAGTTTTTCATGATCCCTAAGAGTCTGTCTAAACGAAAATGCTGTGACATTAGAGTATATGCTTTGTGTATGTATGTGTGATACAAAGTTGAATGTGCAAGCAATGTTCTTGTTATTATAGTTTGCCATGTGGGGGGTGGCAGTTTGTGGTTGCATAAATGGCTTTTTGTGAGCATGCCATTCCATGTTAATATCCAATTTATCCTCTTTTTTAAGAAGATATTTACTTTGGTGTGAACTTCCACGAAGGGTCCAGATGGCCCAACCCTTTTTCTCTTAAGCTTAAGAAAGTAATGAGAAATGGATTAGAGTTCTTTGATGAGTCAGGCTCCATGCCTCCAGAGAAGTGCTAGGGAAGGCACTATGGATTTATTTTCTTCAACTCATTTCCTGTACTTAAATGGAAATATTGATACCTGTAAACAGGTTTCTCCTGAGGTTTTGGGGATGTCAGGCTGTGTTTTGTATTTGAATCAAAGTAAGATTTAGATTTTATAGCATTAAAGTCAGAAATGTGAAGAATTAAAAGTTTTTGGAGAGAAAGAAGCAGGAAAAATCTTTGCTAATAGCCTGAAAGTAGCCGGACAGGCAGTTACTACATTCAATGATAGTGTGGTAGGCAAAACTCAAGTTTACCAAGTAGGTAACTAAGGAGGTGGTTAGTTACATTATGGACACTTTCTTCCACTTTAGAAATAATTATTTGCTTTAGTAGAGGATTTATTCTTCAAAAAGTGTCTCTAAAGGTTAGCATGCGGGGTACTTTTACTTAAGTGAAAGAATGAAGAGGGTAGTAGGTGTAGAAATGAAAGAATTATAGAGAAACATCGTAGTAGCGGCCACCAAAAATTTCTGTAAGCAAAAATAGGGGTAAGCCATTATCTTAAGAATAATAATCCATGTCACTGGAAAAAAAAAGGAAATGGATTTTGGAAAATTTTGTGGTTAAAGAGAATGCAGTACCTACAAATTAAACTTCCTTTTTAGTACCAGGAAACATAGGAGTTTCTGAGCTAAATGTGTAAATGATGTTGAAAGGAAAGCTTTTATATGTACCTTATGTGCAAATCTTAAGTACTGATTCAAGCAGGGCTCTTGGCTGGGCCAGTAGACAGCCAGGCTTTGGATTCACCCTCTTTGCCACTGGTGATTCTAGGAGCCATTGCTAATTCCTGGAAATGTTGTTTCAGGGTTTCTATTTTTTTTTTTTTTTGTACCCTTTTGGTACCATCGCATGCCATATGCTCATAAGATTTTGTACATGAAGACTGATGCTTACCTAGAATTTTTATGAGATGGTTTAAGAGGATTGAACTGGTCACACACATACATCAAAAAATCCTTTTAATCTTTTAAATAGGGACTTCAGGAAGACAACAAAAAGTGTGAGAAAGAATGAACTCACTCCAGGAATAAACCCTATATCATACAAGTAAATAATTATATATATATAATGAGAGTGGCTATTTTTAGTATTTTTGCATGTGTTTTTTTCCAGATATTTCCCAAAATATACAAGCATAACCATACACATATAAATGTCAAGGGATACATATTTTTAAATTTTTTTTTTCTGTCATCACACGTACATTTGCCTGATTTGTTTTTCAATAGCTGTTTACAATTTCATTAAATGGTCTTACCACTATTTCCTTGATTTTTGGACAATCATGTTGATTTCAACTAGGTTTTCATGTTTCAAAAATAGTGCAGACAGTCCTTGTAAATTTTTCTTGGCATACTTGTGTGAGAAATAGCTAGAGGGTCATTTCCTAGGAGTGGAACTGTTAGGGCACAGGGTGTAAGCATTTATACATGTGTTATTATTGGATGTTGCTTTGTGCTGAGGTATTGTTGACCTCAGTTATTATTGACATTTGGGAACATTTGTTAATCTCTGTTTACATCTTGATAGAGGGAAACAGTGTTTCATCTCAGAATGCCAGGGGAACAAGCTCACTTTCATATGAATTATCCCACATAGGAGGCTTGCTTCTTCTAATGCCCTATGAAAAATAGATAGTTAATTTTTTTTTATTTTTATGAGATCTGGCAGCATGTCAGTGCTGACCTCCCTGAGAATTCTATGCTCAATGCAGTGTTCTGCATCCATCCCTGAGATTCTGCTCCCGTGGATGATAAATGCAGCTTCCTGAGTAGAGTCGATCCTGAACGTGGGTTCATGGTTGGGCAGAAGGGTAGGTGGCATACTGTATCCTATGGAATACCATAATGATATTCAGGGACAGCAGATGGTCAAGGGTGTTACAATTAAACTTGTTGTTTCTCATACTTTGGTTGTGGAAACTTCTTCACATAAAATTTAAGACATAAATCAGAATGGGAATTAGGACCTGGGTTAACATATTTGTGTAATGTTTGTTTTATTGTTTTTCCTTAAGTTGGTTTTCTGTCATTCTGAATACAGTCCATTTTTTTGTATGTCCAGAAATCCTACTTAATTGATTTATCATTGGAATTAATGAAGATTTTGTATAAATTTTAAGACTTGAAGATGTTATTCCAGATATTAATAGCTCTAGTTTATTAAGACTAACCATATGGCAAGAACTGCATTTTTTAAAAAGATTATTTATTTATTTATTTATTTATTTATTTATTTGAGAGAGTGAGAGAGAAAGCACGAGTGGAGGGGAGAGAAAAGCAGACTCCCCGCCGAATAGGGAGCCTGAGGGCATGGGGTCTATTGATCCCAGGACCCTGAGATCATGACCTGAACTGAAGGCAGCCACCTGTCTGACTGAGCCACCCAGGCACCCCAAGAACTGCATTTTGTACATCATCTCATTCAATCTTAAAAAATGATCTTAAAATATAAAAAAAACTGAGGATTTAAGAAATAAGGAAAATTGCCAGAGCTGGTGCATGGCTAAGCTTAAAGGTTCAAAGTCAGGTTTTTCTTCCCGCAATGCTCATAGTTTTTTACTATGCTGACCAATTTATATTGAACTTGCCCTTGGGCAGACTGGGTAGTACGATACTGTGGTAGAGAGGAAGACAGATAAATGCTATAATTCCCTGAAATCATAGACTTCAGTTCATTTCCATCTTCATCAAATAAGCATATTCCTTATAGGATTTGATATAATATCATGTATTTTAACACTTAATTACATATTTTGTTGTTTACTTTTCTCTTTTCCATTGGTTTATATCATCTCCTTCCAAATTTCTAATAAAAACTATCAATTCCTCCCCCTCCCCCCGCCCCCAAAGCAGTTTTGGAGCAGACAGCCAGTCATAACACAAATATTCTTTGGGAATCTTACTAAATGCAAGGCACCATTGTAGACTCTGGGGATAGAACAACAATCAAAACAGAGTCCGTGCCTTCACAAAATTAATATTCCTCTGGAAAGAAAAAAGAAAAACGTACCAAAAATAAAGAAATGATTTTACATAATGATATATATCCTGCAAAAAAAGTAAAATACTAAATCCATGGGATAGAAAATGATTTAGAAACCAGAGAAAGGGCTATTTCACTGATGAAGGGAGAGTTGGAATCTCTGGCACTTGAGCTGGTGCTTAACTGCTCAGAGCAGACAGCTATGGGGGAGGACCGCGGATCTGGGGGAAGTGAGTTCTCTCCAGAAGGAACGTGAAGTGCGGAGAATCTGATGCGGGAGCTAGTTGGATGTGTTTGGGGATCAACACAGGTCTGAGGTAGTTGGGTGGTGAGATACGATGGCAGCGAGAGTCGTAGAGAGCAAGGTAGATACCAGTCATGTAGGGGTCTTGTAGAACTTGGTAAAATGTTTGGAGTTTGAACTTCATTCTAACTGGAACAGGCTGCCAACACAATGCTCGACATGGGGGAGTGGTGTGATTTGTTTTACCTGGGGGAAGAAGTATACCTACTGGAAAAATGGGCAGCAGGCAGAACAAAAGCGAAAGAAGTAGGACCAGTTAGAAAGTCATTGCAGCAGCTCAAGAAAGATGCGATTATGGCTTGGACAAGAATGCAAGGGTGAGGAAATTGAAAAGTGATCATATTTGATAGAGCCAATGGGAAAGGCTGATGAATTAGCTCTGGTATATCAGGAAAAGATGGGAATAAGAGTGTCTCCCAGACTGGGCCTCCTGAGGACATCTTCTTATGGTGGTGGCATTACTGACCTGAGGAAGCATCCAACAAAAGATCATTTGTTGGTGGAGGGGGAGAGGATGGAGGGTTTTATTTCAGTTCTAAAAAGTTTAAGCTGCCTATTAGCCAGCCTGGGAGATGTGAAGCAGGACCTGCAAGCAGGTGTGCTACAAAATTAGACCTACAGACACAGAGTCACTGAGCATATCAGGGGTACTTACAGCTGTGGGTGAATGAGATCGTCTAGGAAAAGACCTTCTCTTGGTGATGAAGAGAATGGGACACAGGACAACTGAGCCCTAGGGCCTCCAGTGGTAGGAAGCAGGAATAGCAGGACCAGGGAGCAGACTGAGAAAGAGACTTGGTGAAAGTTTAGGGAAGCAAGGAGTACAAGGATATCAAGGAGGCAATGTGGGGAAGCAGGGAAACAGAGAAGCAGGGTGTTAGCAGCAAGGGGAAGTGCAATCTAGGTCAGCTTTGTTATTTGCTTTATTTTTGTCACTTGCTTTGTAAGATGAGGGTCCTTGAGGCATACTTACATGCCCACATGAATGATACAATAGAAAGCTAAGGACAAGGAGTAACTGTAGAAGGGAAGGGTGGGCAGAACGGTGAAGATAAGAGTGGTTAGCTGGTCCCACGAGCCAAGGTGGACTCCCAGCTCACTGGCTGCTCTGGATGGCAGGTGGCCTACATGAGTAGATTCAGGAAGGGTATGGCTTTGGGGATGGGTAGATGAGCTAGTTCTAGTCTGTTTCTGTTGTGTTCTAAAAATATGAAGGAATCATCAGCCAAGTGTGGGAGTGAGGAGGGAATTTTGGAGGTTTGAGAAGAGAGAAGATTGCATGAAATTATCTTCTTGTAGAGTGGGAGAGTGAATTTACCCAGTGGTGGTTTTAAAACTCTGAACAACATTTTGAGTTTCAATTTATTCCCCTCCCCAGCTTCTCGATCTTGCAAAAACTGCTTAAATATTTTAACCTAGTCTCTTCCGTCAATACAACTAAAATAATTATTGAGAACCTTTGCATAAAAGCCCTAAGATGTCAGACACCTTCATATACACCCTTCGATTTAATCTGTACAATGAAGATAATGACAGTTACTAGGAGATTATTTGGAGGAAATAAATATATATTTGAAAGGGCAATATAAACTATTTAAAAAAGAAAGCAATTAAAATACTTTGCTACCATTTTTCTTACCCACAAATCTTAGGTCAAACTATTTGGTGGTTGATTCATTCTAAGGACTCTTCTTGTTTAATTCCTATGTCAGAAGTTTGGAAATTGAACCTGTGTTTCTTTTAAAGCAAAACAAGGTATTTAACACAGAAAAAGACTTTTTTTTTCCTTTTAAAGCGTTCTTAACATTCCTCAGTCTAGCATTTTTTTGAAATGAAATTAGGTACCTATTTTGAAATGCCAAGTTTTCAAATGCCCCCTGCAGACCAGCTGCAAAGCCATTCCCTTTGTTTCAGTATGATCTGCAAACATACCTTCAGTTACCTTCCAGACCCCCAGCCCCAGCTCCAAATTCCCATGCGAAGGATCACAATGGCCCTATGCATTTCCCTGTCACCTTCCTTTCAAGGAGTTTAAAGCACTTGGCAAACATTATCTCTGGAGTAATGGTAACAGTTCTTTAGGTTTGCATATCTATAGCCTTCCCTGGAGCCTACTATCTGCATTCATATTACCTGATTTACTCTTCCATTACCATCTTGAAGCAAATGTTAGTTTTGGACATGTGGACAGGGAAACCAAGGTCTTGAAAGTTTACAGGCACGGCTATATCATTTGCCTGTAATGTCCATCTTCCTAACTCACCCGCTTCTAGCAGCCTTCTGAGGCCCGTCGTGGCCCCTCTGCGCCATGCAGTCTTCCCTAATCACTGCAGCAATGATCGACACTGCTTCTGAACTACCTCCGTCACTGTGTTGACGGCCCCAAGCACGGTGCTGCAGGGGGAGGCAATGTATTCTGGTAGAATGAGAAAAACACACATCAGAACCAAACTGGAGCTTCAAGCAAAGCCCATCATTTGCTAGCTGTTACAAAAAATCTCTGAGACTCCCTTTTCCTTATTTGTAGAAATTGCAGGGCTATTATGAAGGTCAATACTAATTTATGCAAAGTGCTTCACGAGCATGTTTCTTACCATAATTGGGCTCAATGAATTATAACTCATGAGCTGTAATCGACATATATTTTATCATTTGCTAATTGTTTCACATAAATATGCTTTTATCTTTTCTATAATAATAAGGTCCTGCAGGATATGATGGATATCACATTGTAAGAACCGAGTTCTTAGGTTCGACTGTGCTCACTTGCCTTCATGCTTCCACGTTTTCTAGCCAGTGTAGCCAAGCTACACATTACTCTCTAGATAATGCTCTAACTTGGATGTGGGGCCTATTCGTTGTTCAGCTTTAAATGTGTTACAATTTCTTGTATTATTTCCCCATGATTTACTCTTAGCGGGTTATTGAGACTCTAGGTATACAATTTTTAAAATTTATTCTTTGATTATGTATTTTTATTGTCTTTCTTTGTGGGCTGTGAACATGGGTCTGTATGTGTTTAATTCCTTGGAATTTATTGAAATCCCTTCTCTGACATCATGTAGGATAGATTTTTTTTCTTTTGGTAGGGTAGGTATTTATAAATATCCCAAGCATGCCAGAGAAGAATGGGCATTATTTGTTATACTGACTTTACATGGCCACATTGTATCAAATTTAACCTGCATAACAGAATGTAGCATTTCATGTCACTTCTCTTTCTCATATGGAAACATACATATATGTGTACTTTGTTGTAGTAGGGAATTTGGAAATTTACTTGAGTTAATCTGGAGAGGTTATGTCCAGTGTAGGATAGAGGATAGAGAAAGGAGCTAAACTTCGGGCAATAAGGAAAGGAGGGGATATTTGTTAAGTAACTATTACGTATCAGGTCCTTCATAGATGTTGCATTTTTATCCCCATTTGGGATAAAGGCATATTATCTTCATGTTAAAGATGAGGAAACCAAAACTTAGAAAAGGTAAGTAAGTTTCAGTCTTAGTTCTTCTGAATCCCAAACTAGCATCCTTCCTCCCATTAAATAGAAAAAAAAAATAGCCATGCTAAATGAGCTGTGGATTTGTTTTGTTCTTCCTCTGCTATTTAACTTCCTCAGTCTTATAACCTACAAGGAAGGAGGTACACCGTCATGGCTAAAGGTGCCTCCACTCATACTCTTCTGTTCCTCACTTTGCCTGCCTTTTCCATCCGCGACTGTGCCCCTACAAGTGAGATTGTAGAAAAAGACACAGATGCTCTGTGGACTCAAATATGGGACACACGCCTCACTGGCTTGACTATTTCCACAGAAGCAGCTGGTACTTAACAAATGATTACAGGTCACTTTGCAGATGGCAGACAACCAGCCATGGAGCAAGAGGTCCCCACCACACCTCATTTTTTGATATAAAATGCATTTTATTTGAACACAAATTGAAGATATAAATTAGTTTTATAGATTTACCAGGGATGTTCAGCTTCAAAATCAGTAAACAAAGGCCTGTTGGTAGATGAGGTGGTGGTTATGTTTGTTCTCATCACAGAGGCATTAATGGGAGAGGCATACACATCATCATCATTGACATTATGTCAATAGTAAGCGTGTTTCCATCATGTATTGTGCTACCACCATGGTAAGCACTCTGCATGCACTGTTTCACTTTACTCCTGTATCAATCCTGAGAGATAAGTGTGTTTATTATCCCTGGCACCCATGGCCAAACTAGGCCCCTGTTCCTCTTATCACAATTATGCTATACAAGTATTTAAGTAAATGAATGTGCAATTAATGACTATCTCCCCCCATAAAGCTATACCCTCTGCAGGGACAGGGTCTGTGTCTGTCTTTTCATAACTCTATTTTCAAAGTGCTTTGTACAATGATACAAAGAATGTATCATTTATCTTGTATCTCTGTAGTGTCCAGCACACAAACAGAATTCACGTTTGTTGAGTGAATGAATGAATGAGTGAAGAAGTGAACTTCTTGGGGGTGAATGCAGCAAATAAATGGCAGGCACATTATACTAACAAGGTTTGAGACCCAGGATCAGACTCTTCACATTGGAAGTGACCTTGGCAATCCTCCAACCCAGTCTTCCGCCTTCAGGAATCCCCCCTCCTGTGTCATCTGTGGAGAGCCTTGACAGCCTGCAGGTGATGCTGCTACCTCCTCATCCAGACTCTCCCATTCTGGAACAGCATTACTCCTAAGAATTCCTTCCATTTTGTTCTATGTCTATAATTTAAAACTATGCAAAAGAAGGTGCATCTTTCTTTAATAATGATCTGATGGTAATTTTCATCTCCCCTTTTCACCATCTTCCCTTTCTCAACATCCCTCTTCCCACACTTTGTGTGTTTATCTCAATATATATATATCATGTCTCAGGCGCCTCACTGTTCCTTATGTGATCATTCCCAAATATCCTTCCGGTCTTGTAACCTCTTCTGATCATGCTTGGTAGATGCTCTCCTAAAAATGCACCAATGCCCTCAACACCCACCCCACATACACACTCTGCATATTTGGCCTGATAAGTAGAGCCTAACTGGAATGTCATCCCTCCACTGGGGACAGGCATTGGCTATTTTGGCTACTATGTTCCATTGCAAATTTTCTTACAATCCATTATTTTCAAGGAAGAGTTTTGTTGTTGTTGTTGTTGTTGTTTTTGTTTTTTAAATTAAATCTCTGGGTTAGTACTCTGAGATCAAAATGAATAGAATGGAGGCTAATTTTAAGTTCAGTCCATTACCCTCTTATCTTTGCCAGTGTTTTCTGAGAAAACCAAGCCTGAGGCCAAAGCTGTTTTGACAAATGCAGTTTCCAGGAAGCAAGAGTGAGGGAAAGGGGATGGAAGAGGGAAAAGAAGGAATGCCGTTATAAAGGAGTGGAGTTCCAAGCTGGCCACTTCTCCTCAAGACTTCCTAGTGGCCTTATGGAGCCACTGAATGTCCTAACAGCACACATGATGACTAAGGGGAGGAATGTCTCCATCAACTGTGTGTCGTTGATCAATTACCTCTCCATGTGTTAACTCTTCACACATTCAGTTGACCATCTGTGAACACAGACTGTGCCTCTGGAGCAGGAGCACAGAGATATGTGGCTTGGGCTCCAGCCGAGGTGCTGTCAGGCTATGGCTGGGAGGGCTGGGCCCTGGAGGGCAGCTGCTGCTGCCGGAGTGATTCTGCCCTGCAACAGCAGCAGCCCCCAGAACTCGGGAGCCATGCAGAGCACCAGGGGGCCACTCCCTCACTGTAGGTGTGGGGCTCTGCAGGGATCTCTGGATGTGACTAAGCACACCTCAGTGGGTTATGTCTTCCCTCCTTCCTGGGTTTAGCAAAAACCTGGGCTTTTAAGAAGCTTACAGATCAGGCTTCATTCAGCTCAAGCATCAGTTTTCTGGGAGGGCATTTTGTGAGGTCAGGTACCAGGATTATGTGTTCTCAAGGCATAGATATGCACCTTTTCTTCCCCTTCATCATCATGCATTAATTTGTGTGGATACGAGAGTGTGTCTGTCCTGGGCCTGACTTTGGCTCTAGCGCCGGGCTTAGTTCTGCTCTCACCGTTATCCCCAGTGCTTCACAGAATGCCAGGCACACAGAAAGGCTCAGGGCTCATTCATTCATGAGCTAGAGTGAATGAACTATGTCCATGGGACCTGAGAGACAAAAGGAAACCATTTCTCCAAACACGTCTTTTCAGAGCCTTGATTCAGAGAGCCAAACTCAGTGTGGACAAATTAAAGGAAACAGAGCTGAAAACAGAACAAAACAAACAGACAAAACACCTTTAATGTGGAGTAATGTTTAGGTAGAGATAGGAAATGCAAACAAAAAGTTTGAAAATCTAATAAAATGCATTGCTTAGAAAAAAAATACATGTGTATATATATATATTTTTTTTTTTCCTACATTTTGGGAAAAAAGATTGTCTACTGGAAATACTAACATTTCGCTGTTCTTTCCAATCCCACTCAAAATAAAATTGTACAGGTTTTCTTTTTTTTTAAGTTTTTTTTTTAAGATTTTTTTTTCTTACCAGTAATAAGAACATAACACTTAGTGTCTTTCTTACTCATTTGACACTTTTCACAGCCCCTGATATGGTTAATTAGCCCATAGGTTATGTCTCTTGCCTTCTAAAATATGCTTTTGCTTCTATGCTTTTCACACCAGGACTAATTTTTGACAGGCAAAAGGCACATTATATTTAACAAATGAATTAATTATCCACATAATATGATTCTGGTATTAGTGACTTTGAGACAAAAAACAAAACCAAGGCATTTATGCTTTTCACAGAGAATAGAGATGCAAACAGTTGCAAAGAACTGGTGGACCCTTGTTTAAAAACAAAACAAAAAACCAAACAACAGTGAAAACAACAAAGCATTAGTTGGTCACTGATGTGAAGGTGAGCCCCAAAGTCTCCTCCAGCTGAAGAATCAGAGGTCTAAGTGCCCCCAAAACATGACTAATCATAACAAAAGGGAAGAGAATTTGGTCTGGTCTCCCAGTTAGCAGACCACGTGGTAGGCCCTCCCCGTGGCTTCAGATAATCCAGCTTTGACCAAGTCACCTGCTAGATGCTTTTCATTGATTTATTGTGTGCATATGTCCATGTGTGTGATTTTAATTCCTCATCTGCATCCTCTGCTTCACCTCTTACCTGTCTACCTAACAGCTTGGCAGCCAGCCATGATGAGTGACTTCTGACTTCCTAAATTTCGTAACATCTGTTCCACTAAGTAGGACAGTTGACTTTCCAGCGGAAGGTTCTCTACTGAAAAGCCACGGCAGCTCACCAGTCCCTGCTTTTCTCCTTGGCTACACTTGCTGATCCCAGTCAGCTTATGAGAAGGGACCCCGTGGAAGACGAAGACAACCGGAGATGAACAAGCTGAAGGAAAATGTAGCTGAGTACAGTCGGAGGATCTAACTGACGAAACTGTACACCTGGGAAAGATTTATTGTGTAGCAGCTAAGGCAAAAATGGTAACATGTTGAGCTGCATGCTCTTCACCTGTATTAATAGAAAATACACATTCAGTTTTGTAGTGAGTTATTTTTTCTACAATTAACTCAAGAAGGAATTATTTAATTGCACCTGTGTATAAAGTCACTGAATGTATCATGGGCAGTGCATTAAATAGTAGTTTTACACACCATGCATAAAAGATGGGATAAAAATGCAGTTCAGCAATATTCTTGCACAAGATCAGGAAAGCATATCCACTCCACATAAAGACAGAACTAGAATCGAGAGTGTTGTAAAGGCATTTCTGCAAGGAAGGTATAATGAGAATTTGTACTGGACATCAGTCTTGAGAGCTCTGGGTTCCCATATTATTCTGCATTGTCCAGGAGAAATGTTAAATTTTGAAGCCAAACCAGCAAGGGTTTAGATCTCGATTCTATGAATTACCAGAAGTGTGCCATGAAGAAGTTATTTGAATTCTGTGGATCTGAGTCTTCATCGAGAGATGGGTATAAATAAATCTATCTCAGAGACTGTTTAGGGAATTAGCTAAAATAACAGATTTCTAGTGTGTGTGTGGGAAAAAGCTATTACATAACAGGCATAATATTTGCTAAGAAGGATGTATAAGAAGCAAGACGTTTTGCATACTTAACATATTTTAAATGTTAAACTATTAACATATTTATGTTAACAAGGGTAAATAATATAGAACTTTTAAACTGAGAGTAGACACGACTTGATCATAAAAATGGACAGACTTGATAAAGTCATCTTGTTGAGTTTAACTCATCATCAACCTGCTCACATCACTTTGTACCTGGTTTAACTCAGGCAATAAAAATAGAAGAAAGTGGCCCCCTTCACTCATTGTCCTCAGGAAATTGCCACTTGCACTGGGGGAATGGTTATGTGGCTGTCCGCCTCCGCGCTTTTCTTTGTAATCTCTGAATCTTTTGTTTTAGCTCTGGTGTAGAAACCCCAAACAGGACCAGTGACACTATCATTAATCCAGAGCACTTGCTGGTCTCACCGAAAAAGGCAAAGTGAGACCAGGCGTCAGGAACGACGGCTGAAAAAGGCAAGGAGCAAGTAATGAGACGCTGCTCAGAGTGAGAGAGGTGACAGAGGACATGGATCTGGATGAAAGACGCAGAGCAAAGTGACTTCTGCCATCTCTGCTTTGTGCCCAGAAACCTTAAATTGAGGCATAAAGATATTTATCATGGGAACCTTTTAAAGGGCCAATTAGCATTTACTATATAGCAAGACTGCTTACTGTGAAGAAACGTTAGGAGGAATGAAGAACTATAAAAGCTGACAAGGAAAAGGTCAAATAATCTAAACAGGATAAAATGGTGTATACTCAACAATTACCCCTGATGATGGAAAGAAATGGCTTTGATTGCCTTTAAAAGGAAAACAGTTAAAAGGATGCTAATCCTTTAAGCCAGTTGTCTTTACAAGTCTCTAGGAATGGGTTAGTTAAATGAAATCTCTAAATAGCTCAGTAAGTCAGCTCACAAAACCGGAATCTCTTTAATGGAGACAGAGCTCTCATGCATTTTGACAGCCACATTGGAAATTAAGACCGAGATTATATCATAACAAAGTAAAGCCATACTGAAATTTGGTCACTCGATCCTGCCATCTCTTTCAGAATCCCTTTCTAGTTCCTGCTCTGAGTAATTTGCTCAGATATGTTTCCTAAGTGTAATATTTGAATAACTCTCACTTTTGATTTATATTGTGTTGTTTTTTAACCAAAAGAAAATACAGAAGAAAGGAAGGAAGGAAGGAAGGAAGGAAGGAAGGAAGGAAGGAAGGAAGGAGGGAAGGACAAAAGGAAAAAAAAACATGCTTTGATCAGTTTGTCTTGGCAATTTTGGTATCAGGTTGACTGAGGAATTATGAAAAAGCACTTTTGATTTAACAATTTTCAGAGCTCTTCCTTAAATATATTCTGGGACGTGCAGACAATTGAGACTAATCTACATTGATCTCAAAACACTCCTAAAAGTTGTTTGGCTTTTTACTTTGCTTTATAACCAATTTCCAAATAGTAGCTTATTTTATCTTTTGTTACTTTTTCTGCCTGGTCATTTAATCTAAACAGAGGAACGAGAGGACATGGTTAAGTGGGCATCGTTTCTGTTCAGGTCTGAGCCCATGCATGGTTACTGTTGCACCCTGTAAAGCATGGAGACTGTGTTGTGTGGCGTGCCTGAGCGCCTGGTCTGCAGGAGCTACCCTTCCCCCTAATTCCCATGTGGCATTAGCCAAGCCTCCATTTCTCATGACTGCTCTGACCTCTAAATATTTCTGAGATGCTGAAAAATACGTACATGTCCTTCAAATCCATCCTGGCGGTTACTCTTCATTTCAGCCAGGACTCCAGGCCTTTTTGCTGTATCAGGATTTACGTCTCTGGGTTTCCCCAAGTGAAGACACAGTTTCCTCGGAGAGTTCTCTAAATACCAGTTAAAACTCAATTGTAGAGTTTGGATATAAGAAGGCTGCTTGGAAATAAGTAAAAGAAAATGACAACCTAGTAAAACTTCCAACCGATTATCACACGTTAAAGCTCCTGGACCAGCTTGCTCAGCACCTCCCAGAGGCTGTCCTGTGGGACGTCTCTCTCTCACCCTTGGCGGATCACTCTGTTGCAGACACTCAGGTGACTGTCTGCCCCGACAGGGTGTCTTGGATTGGACTGCTCCAAAACCGAGGGTGCCACTCCTCCCAGCTTACTCTAAGGGGGCAAGACACTGTATCCCCCACTCTAGGGGACACCTGCTCTGGGCACAGTCAGTATGCAGAGCAGCTACACAGGTCTTTGTCCCAGGTGTCACCACACCCAAACCAGATCGTGGCTTTGCTTTGGGAAGACCAAGGGGCCAAATGAAGCATTGTGTTTTATTTGTACAAAACAATTGTAAAATTTCCTTCTATACATGTATGAATCAATGTAGTCAGCTTTAAATGAGCAGTTCGTCCTGAATTCCAGGCACCAATATTTTAAGATGTTCGGAGTAAATAAGAGAACCCTCTGTAGGAGATATCACTCATATTTTAGGCATTTCTAATATGACTTAATTGTTACAGCCATTGTGTGCTTTCTCTAGCCATTAATAAAAGAGAATAAAGAGATGGAAACAGGAGAGACAGAAATGATACATCACGAGGCCAGCACCAGGAACACAGTCCCTGGCAGAATGTGGCTTAGATCCCCAGGGATAGATTGAGTCCAGCCTGACCCTATCCTGAGAAATGACACATTATTAATGAGAAGGAGAAGATGGATGGTGAACATGTAACGAGCATTTGCTGCATGCAGGATTACTATGTATTTTATATGTATCATTGTCTTTCATCCTTACAATAGCCCTGTGATGCACACAGGGCCCTGATCCCCATTTTACAGGGGAGGAGACAAAGCAAGGAAGGGTAAGGTAACTTATGGAAGCCCCACTGTGATGGAGACAAGACTGCACTCCACTGTGTTGCATTTCACCCTTCCTTTTGAATGTATTCCTACCCTGAATCATGCATTCCGTCTGCATTCCATAGGAATCTAGTGGAGCTCAGACTTAGGCTTAAAATTCCATGAAAGTGTCAAGGCCCCCTGTCGTAGCACTTATTTATATACTTTTTCTATGGGCATATTAAAATAAAATGCTAGGGTGAAAAAGTCTTCCAAAAATTAAGTTCACTGAAGGAATATAGACTCTAACAGAGGAAACAAACATGCCCATTGATGAAGCAAAAGAAAGAACAAAGATGGAAAGCGGCGGGGGGTGTGTGTGTGTGTGCACTGTATAAAGTCAAGCTTTAAGCACATGTTTAATACATGATATTAGACAAGTGTGGACATTATCAGATGGAATTATATATAAAATTCTGTCCTGAAAAATGTTTCTTCTTTCTTTGTAAGAGTCACGTATGTGCATGCATCACTATGATACAAAAGAGAAAGCCCTGACAGAGTTAGAAATAACATATAATTGAAGTTCAGAGGACAGGGAGCCCGTGGCTCCCAAAAAGCAGCTGTGTGGGTCAGGGAGCATGGAAGCTTGGACAGATGAGCAGTCCTGTGCTCACACCCCAGCTCCGCTGTCGGGGACTCACCAGACCTCTAAGTCTCAGTCTCCCAAATGCCCAGAAACAACATAGGATGGGACAAGGACTGATGGGAGAACATGTGCTTAGATCATAATCAATATCCAATAAATGTGAGCTCCCCTCCCTGTTTTGCCTGAGGAATTAGGAATCATTTAATAAATGAATTGACATTCGACATGGGTTTAAAAATAATTATGACCTAACTAATAATAGTTAATATTTCTATAGGTAATAGTTTAGGCCAGAACTTCATATTTGATGCAAGAACTATTCTAAGCAATATCCAAGCCATCTATATGAATGTATGTATTACTCAGGATAATTCTGGCAGGATATATGAGACATGTGTGTGTTAACAAATATACACACAGACATGCCCCTCCCCAACACACTCATTTCAACAATCCCAAGGAATGCACTCTTATCCTCAGTTTAAACTTGGGCAGATATTAGTACAGAAAAGTTAAGTACTCTTCCAAGTCCTCACACCCAGTAAGGATTTGAACTTAGGCACATGCTGCAGAATTTGTCCTCTTAACTCCGCACCAACATGCTGCAAAAGCATAGTACAAAGTTACTGAAAGAAAATTCCATGTAATCCATGGCGAATGACAGTGAAGAACCTAGTTTTTGGAGTTTACAGGGCATGCAGGGATTGTGAGAAATAAGACTCGTAAAAAACAGGATAGGGTCAGCTCACAGGGCCTTAGATGCGACCGTAAAGAGCGGAGCATGCATGTTCGACTTGGTTCAAACATGGTCAACAATGAAGTCAGACCAAGTGTAGAATTACCAAGCTGGGTAGCCTGAAAATGACTATTTCATTTTGGGGTTGAAGTAGAGTATGAACAGGGCCTGAATGTTCCTTGACACAAGGAGGTACAAAGGCATTATTCAAGTTTAATCCTCTGCATTCTCTCCGGAGCATGCCGACCTCCCTGGTACTTAGGTGCAGGGGTAGCTGTTAGCAGTGGAAGACACTGCATACTATTGGAGAAGGGCCCATCAATTTATAGTTCTAAGGAATTGTTTTTTGGAAAAAAGAAAATGTTTAAAAATATTTTATTTATTTGACAGAGAGAAAGAGAGAGGGAGAAAGAGAGAGGGAGAAAGAGAGAGCGCGAACACTCACACACAAGCAGGGAGAGTGGCAGGCAGAGGGAGAGGGAGAAGCAGACTCTCCACTGAGCAGGGAGTCCGATGTGGGGCTGGATCCCAGGACCCTGGGATCATGACCTGAGCTGAAGGTAGATGTTTAATTAATTGAGCCACCCAGGCATCCCTGAAAAAAGGAAGTTTTAATATATAATTCCTTTCCTAAGTATTATTACTCCAATTAAGTAGATAAATAAGCCAAGTTTCTGAAAGACAAAATAATTGACCTTTGGCTATATATGAAATAATGGTAGGAAGTTGTTTTCAAGCGTACCTCCACCCAAAGCCCAGCAGCTTCTTACCACATCATGCAGTTGAGGAACTGGTAACACGTCTCAAGAGGGATCAGGGATAATAAGTGAAATGAAGAATGAAAATGTCATGCATTTCCCCCTGCCCTGTATCAGGTGCTAGAGACACAAAATGATCCAGGGCAGAGGTCCTCAAGGTGATTGCTGTCTACAGGAGGGGACCAGTATAATGCACAGGTTTCAGCCCTGTTGTTGGTATGATGCCATGACAGAAGAGACAGGAGAGATCAACAAGGGGAGTGTTGCCAGCTTAAACAAAGAGGTTGGGAAGAGCGTAGCAGAGATCCTTAAAGAAGGAGTTTGCAGGTGTGTGTGAGGGAAACTCTAGCAGAATGATAGAGTAGAAGGAAGGCGTGGTTAGGAGAGAAGCAGCAGGAGATGGTTCGGAAGACAGAGGGCTTTATAATAGGGCATACTAGAAATTTCTCCTTGATTTTAAAGGTAATAATCTCTCTTGTAAGACTGATTAAGTGGAGTAACACCAGAAGGAGAAATATTATCTGGTGGCTATTGCAGTCACCCAGGAAAGAGCTGATGAAGGTGATGCAGAGAAAGAGAGAAGTGAAACATACACCAGATGTTTTCTTCATTCTCGTTTACTCAGGGCCACACCTCAGGGCTTACAGCAAATACCCAGGTATTTCCTTTCAAGTTATGAGCCACACTGTCAGGAGAAATGAAATATTTTTGCATGTAATTTTTCCTTCCTTCCTACCTCCTTACTTCCTTTCACCTTCCTTCCTTTGTACTTCAAGTATTCCTTTTGAAAATGTCCACCACAGTGAGATATCGCCTCACACCTGTTAGGATGGCTGTCATTAAAAAGACAAGAGATAAGTGCTGGCAAGGATGTGGAGGAAAGGGAACCCTGGTGCCCTGTTGATGGGATTATAAACTAGTGCAGCCATTATGGAAAACGCCATGGAGGATCCTCAAATAATTAAAAAAAGAACCACCATATGGTCCAGCAATCCACTTCTGGGAATATATCCAAAGGAAATAAAAACACTAATATGAAAAAAGATATCTGCACCTCCATGTTAACAGCAGCATTATTTACACATAGCCAAGACATGGAAATAATCTAGGGGTCTATTGCAAATGAATGGATAAAGAAGGTGTGTGGGGGGGAGGGGGACTGGAGGAAGGTGGTCAGAAGCTACAAACTTCCAGTTATCAGATAAGTACGAGGGATGTGACTCACAGCATGATGATGGCTGTGTGATGTTATAGGAAAGTTGTTTTCATCACAAGGAGAATTTCTTTCCTTTCCTTTTTATTGTATTTCTATGAGATGATGGATATTAACTAAACCTGTTGTGGGAATCATTTCACAACATAAGTAAATTAAACCACCATTCTGTACACCTTAAACTTATACAGTGATGCGTATTAATCATTTATCAATAAAACTGGAAAAAAATGGAAATTCTGATTTTCCCTAGAAAGGATCATTGTTTGAGCTACTCACAATTTAATGGAAAAAAAGCTGAAAGTCAGCTAAGAGCAGAAATGGAATAAAGAAGGAAAGGAGAAGAGAAGTAGATCATGATAAACTTGGCCTATAATATGGTTTTGCCAAAGGCTGACAATGAGCTAACATCTTCTCTTCAGAGTGCTAGTTTGAGATCCAAATCTCAGGAAAACGAATGAAAAAAAAAAAAAAAAAGAAATGTGTTGTCTGTTTTCATGTTCTTATTTCCAGAGAAATCTGCTGTCTCCTCAAAGGTTTCTATTCAGTGAGGTTAAATTATCTTAGGAGAAAATCAGTTACATGACAGGTGAATTGGGGCTTATCAGCTGGTGTACACATTGCTGTTTGGAAGTGAGCCCATAAAGCACTGTGGAGGAAATAATGGTAAGGGCATCCTAGAACCTTTTGGTCCTCGCTTGGTCCTCATAGGACTAGCATTAGGCTTAGCCTGTTCTCTGGACAATTAAATGTAAAGGACAGTGGGAACGAGACCCACAGTCTGCAAATAGCTTTTGAGGCCAACAACTGGACCCTAGCAGGCACAGAACAACATCAAGTAAGAAATATGCACAGCGTGTGTCACCCACTCTCTTCTTGTGATACTTATCCCTCAGGTTGTTTCTGATAGGCTGGATAGCACAGGCTTTCTTAACTATATAGATTGGGACTTAACTGTCCCTTTGCCTCTCTCAAGAGCTCTAGTCTATGAATTAAGAGCATTAAAGTCAAAGGACATCTAGGCTTCTGCAGTTTGGCTATTGTGGACATGATGAATAGATAAAGAAGATGTGGTTCATATATACAATGAAATATTACTCAGCCATCAGAAAGGATGAATACCTATCATTTGCATGGGCATGGATGGAACTGGAGGAGATTACGCTAAGTGAAATAAGTCAAGCACAGAAAGACAATTATCATATGATTTCACTCATACGTGGAACATAAGGAATAGTTCAAAGGACCATAGGGGAAGGGAGGAAAAACTGAATGGGAAGAAATCAGAGAGGGAGACAAACCATGAGAGATTCTGGACTCCGGGAAACAAGCTGAGGGTTGCAGAGGGGAGAGGGGTGGGGGATAGGGTAACCAGGAGATGGGTATTATGGAGGGCATGTATTGTGATGAGCACTGGGTGTTATATGCAACTAATGAATCCTTGAACACTACATCAAAAATTAATGATATACTATTTTGGCTAATTGAACATAATAGAAAATAAAATAAAATAAAATTTGTTTCAAGAGAAAAAAAAAGAGCATTAAAATCAGCTGTGGTTGGGGCACCTGGGTGGCTCAGTCAGTTAAGTGTCTGCCTTTGGCTCAGGTCATGATCTCAGGGTCTTGGGATTGAGCCCCGTGTTGGGCTCCCTGCTTGGCGAGGAGTCTGCTTCTCCCTCTCCCTCTGCTCCTCCCTCCTGCTCGTTCTCTCTCTCTTTCTCAAATAAATAAATAAAATCTTTATAAGAAATAAAATAAAGTCAGCTGTGGAAATGGAAAGAACTCTCATATGTAATATTTTTCAGTCCCCCTTTCAACTAATTATCTTTCATTGAGAAGATGTCTTACAACTCCTATCTTTGGTTTGTCCACCGAAAGTGATGAATATGAAATTCTCTCAAGATGATGTTATGTGCACATTTCTAGGGAGCACAATCCCTTTAAGATGTTCCATGAAAAAATAGCAGGGTTCCATAATGAAACAAGTTAGGGGAACAAATGTGGAGCCTTCCTTCATTCAATAGATCTTTCTGGGCTTCACCTGTGATTCCAGGAGACCCTGCTCTCTTGGAGCTTGCAGTGCATGGACAGAGACAAACATGTAAAGTAAGATGACATGTAAAGTAAGATGAGTTTAGGAAGGAAAATAAAGCAAGATAGGAAAACAGGTTGTGCTGGAGAGGGAAAAGGAGTTGGCAAGATCCCCTACTAAAGCCACTGCAGTGCGCATAAAGGGACTGAAGGGCTCAGGAGTCTTTCCATCTTGGTTTTCGCCCATGTCTTTACCCTGGACACAGAGGTTAGATCTTTTCTAGCTCTGGGCCTGGCCCTTACTGCAATGTCCCTTCACTCCACGTCCTGTAATAGAAGATCAGGCCCTCCTGGCAACCCCCACGCTCAGTTCTCTATTTTATTGAGGAGAAAGTTCAGAAAGCGTCTTATTCCTTTTTCAGAAATCAAAAGAGGGCAAAGGCATTACTTCTTTTTGCTTTCATGGAGTGTGAAAAGTCTGATTTTGCTAAGTGGGTATTTCTGTTTCCTCCAATTGCGCACCATATAGTCAAGCTGCCACACATGTTGTTGTCCTAATTCTCAGCACAGAGATGGAAATGTAAATAGATGACACTGTTGTCAACAGTTGCTTTATTACCCCTTATGCTTAATGCGGCAGAAGTTGCACAAAAAGCAGAAGCTCTGAACAAACACAGTGATGATGGTGGAGGAATTTGGTGTCATATATATATACACTTATCTGTACATGCATAGTGTCCTCAAGAATAATTAGGGGTCTGGATCGTCCAAGTCCGTGGTCAAAAAGCCATGTTTTTATTTAGCCGTATGTTGATTTTCATATTAGCAGTTGATCGTATTTTATTTTCAATAAAATGTGACCCAGATCAATAATTGTCACAAGGAAGCTGATAGCCTAATTGTACGCATAAGGTTCCTATTGGTCCAGGAAGGGTTTGAGCAATTTAGAAACTTCTTTCAAATCAATGATGATTTGTTGTTAAAGCTATGAGTGGGGAGAGGCGCATGGTGATTGAGAGCCCTTCAAGTTCGACTTTAACATAGCTTTAACAATGTCCTTTCCTGGTGCTTGTAACTCTTGACATTCAATGAAGTCTCTTTGCACTCGACTTACTGATGGGATTGTTTTCATGTAAGCAGATAACAGAGGAACACACTATTTCATCAAACTGGGAGAATGATGAGGAAATGGGATGTAGAATTAATCACTTTTAATGGGAGAAGTGGAGGTAGAGATCCAGATGTCATGCCTGTGTTGTCCTGCATCTTTGAGAAACCAGCTCTTCCTGCCTGGGGCTGGGTACTGGTTTCTAAAAGCTCTGGTGCCTCCAATGGGAGAGGCATTTAATAGAGGATATTACCTTTAATCTTTGTAAGTTGCTCACTTACTCCGGCTGACAAGTCTCACTATCTCCCTTTACTGGGAATAAGCAAGAATGCATGTGATGGGTTAGTGCATTTGGAGACTTCATACCTGATGAGATTTTCATGCAAATAACCTTAATATGGGTATATTAAAAATAAAGTGGCCAATATTAGGACTTCACATAGGATTCCATTTTCTGAACTGGTCCCACAGTAACCACATTTCACGAGTATGACTGGCAGTTAAAGGAGAGAGTAGGAGCAAAATGACAATTGACCGTTGACTGCACAAGAGCATGTGTGACAAAGGTTGTGTGTCAGGGTCCAGATGGGAATGAAGAAGCTTTCATACCTCATGCTGGAGGCATTTCTACTGCCAGAAACCAGGGAAGAAACAAATATCTCTTCAGTGATACATTCACACAAACTGGAAAGATCAAGAACACATCATTCCTAAGAGAAGGGAACAGGACAGCAGTGCATGATTTTAACTAGCAGGGCTCCACCTGAGAGCCCCGCTCAACTTGTGGTCAAGGTCAAATGGGAGTGACAGTTTTTCTCTACTGACGCCCTGGATCCTTGAGTTGTTCTTCTACTTGGGAGGCTACACCGGCAAAGGAGGAAGAGTGGACAGTGGCATGGATTAGTTTTCCTCTTTGCAGACTATTGGGATCAAGCAACAGAAGTGGGGCCGTTCTTATACAGCAATCAAGTTCAGGGTGGTCTTTTAGCCCAATTAAATAACTGGGTTCCTGAAAAAATTCAAATAGACGACATCTGCACTTACAATGATAAAATTATGTCATGGACACCGTACTGCAAACAAGAATAGGATAAAAAAGAGTTCAGCAGTTTAATTTTCCTTTTTACACCCCTAAAATCTATGACTTAGGCAATATAGTCAGTGACATTGTAATAGCGATGTATGGTGACAGATGGTAGCTGCACTTGTGGTGATCGTGGCATAACATGCGAACTTGTCAAATTGCTATGTTGTACATCTGAAACTAATGTGACACTGTGTGTCAATTATACACAAATAAAAAAACAAATGATAAAAAAATAAGTGCTAAAAAACAAAACAAAACAAAAAAGAATTCCTGTCAGCCAATAGTGTCCAGTGACTAACACCTCTCTCTCTGATTTCCTTTTCTCTAAGTGTCTGCCTGAAATCCATTTCAGCACATACCCCTTCATAGCAGTTTGGAACACTGGAGCCTGAGTGGGTTTATCAGTTTTAGTTTTAACTCTGCAGTTTGCATGTTAATTACCCTCTGTCTTATTAAATATATCTTATTAAATTAAAGACTGTATTTCTAATTAGCTCTGAGCGACTAGTCCTTCCTTAGCTTTAGTTTGTACTGTTTTTTTCTGGGAAAACCCTTTGAATGTCATTCAGAAAATTTAAGTATGATTGACAAATGCCTTGCATGGGGCTTGAGGGTATTAAGTCACTGCTTCAGAATATACTCTCACAGAAAGGTATTTTTACACAAGAATTAGTGATTGGAATTTTTTCTCTCTGTGTGAGAGTGTTGTGTGTATCTGTGAAAGTCTCTTATGTGCATTGTCATTTGCATATAGTATTTAATGTAAGATTCACAACTGCCTTGGAGATTTTATTTTCACTCTTCTCCTGATGAGAAAACCAAGAGTCAGAAAAGTTGTGTTCCTTTGCTCATTCATTCATTCAGTGAATTCAGCAACTTACTAACAATCACGTGAGCAATGTTAAGGTGCTGTTTGTAACTCACTGATTTTGAGGGAACTACAGTGCACAGATTTGGTTTGGGCTACTGAATGCCATTTCAGTACTGTGTTCCGTGCACTAAGAAATACTGTGTTCTGTGCACTAAGAAATACTGTGTTCCGTGCACTAAGAGTTCCAGTGTAAAATAAGATACAGTCTGTATCCCCAAAGGAATTACAGTCCTAGCGCCTTGCTGGGGATGACAGAGCGAATCAGCAGGGTGGTTAGGATTAGCACTCAAAGCTCATCTCCTTTCTCTCCCACTCTCCTGCTTCTTTTAAAACAGACCCTTAGGCAGCATGGTGTTTGGCAGAGCACCAGACTTGAAATAGGTCTTCCTGAGAATTCCTGATATTCCCTGTCAAGGTTACAGAGGCCGAATTTGGCTGTTGCACCTGTTAGTTATTGCTCAGACTGCAGTTAGGCAAATGAGTGACATCTTCCCTGTGGCACCTGGTTGCTTGCGATCTTGCTGCCAATCAAAGTCATCAGTGGGGTTGGCTCAATGTGATGTATTTGTTGAAGCCAAGTGAGTTGCTCTGGTGGCAGCTAACCCAGACCTTCCACTTTCCTTTTTTTTTATTATTATTTTTATGATATATTAGTCATGATACAGTACTTCATTAGTCTTTGATGTAGTGTTCCATGATTCATTGCTTGCGTATAACACCCAGTGCTCCAGCAATATGTCCCCTCCTTAATACCCTTCACTGGGCTAGCCCAACCTCCCACCCCCTCCCCTCTAAAACCCTCAGTTGGTTTCCCGGAGTCCATAGTCTCTCATGGTTCATCTCCCCCTTTGTTTTCCCCCCTTTCATTTTTCCCTTCCTTCTCCTAATGATCTCCCTGCTGTTCCTTATGTTCCACAAATAAATGAAACCATATGAGAATTGTCTTTCTCTTCTTGACTTATTTCACTTAGCATACTGTCCTCCAGTTCCATCCATGTTGGTTCAAATGTTGGGTAATCATCCTTTCTGATGGCTGAGTTATACTCCATTGTATATATGGACCACATTTTCTTTATCCATTCATCCACTTTCCATTGATAAGTGCCAGTGACTATCCCATCTTGGGCTCCTAGTTTGTGCCTACTCTATTTAACTGCCTAGTAAAGAGTACTAAGAGCATCAGTACCTTCATTATAACCAGTGATTCTCCCATTCATTAGCCAAAATGTTGTTTACTGCCAGGGAATGAATGTCTAAGTGGAAGTTGCTGAATACTGACTCTGGCACTCTCATTTTCTTGTGTATGACTCCATGCTCCTGCCGGTGAGCCCCCTTCTCTGTGGTTGTTTCCTCTTATAAGCACACAGGAACTGAACTTCTGTGAGCCTTACATTTCTTTAACTACAGGGGAAGACATGGGGGAAGAAAGATTAGTGCACTGTGTTCTTATGTAGGGAAAAAAAATCAATGAATGGCTTTGTCAAGAACCATATACATGATATTTATAATAATAATAACAATAATAATAATAATAATAATAATGCCATTTATCCAACAGTATGAGAATAATAAAAGGTCTGTGCCCAGATTCAGTATATCACTGCTAGATGTGGGGTGAGAACAAAACAAACTATTCTGAGAAATAGTATATATAATGATGCTCAAAATTAACCTATCTGATTCCCAGGGTCTGCTGGTGAGGTGGGGAACCCTATATGGACTGGCTACACAATTACAAGATGTACTGCAAAGTTCAGAAAGTGTAAATGTGCATGTGTGGGGGTGGGGTTGCCTCCTTTAGTGAGGAAGCTGGCTCAACCTTCCCGATGATACGTGCAGTGAGCTAAAATATGCAGACGCCGGCCTAGGACGTGTCTGGTGTGGAGCAGCCCCTCAAAACTGGTAGCTCTTACTGTGCTAGGGGCAATATTTAGTTTCAGAAACCTGACATACGTGGGTAATAATGGGAATTAAATCAGAGAGTCACTGGACTTTCATCAGAGTCTTTATAATTCAGTCTCAACTTGATAATTTCTTGATTTAGGATTTATGATCCAATTTAAACTCTCTAAAATTAAGTCTCATCTTCAAAATGAAGATAATACAGATTTTCTACCTCATAAGGATGCTCTGTTCAAATGAGTTGATGGATGGTCTTGGTAGTCATTTTCTGTCTCCCATCATCAAGAAAATTACTGATCTGGTTTCTATCATCAGAGCTTTGTTCTGCCCCCTATAGAACTTCACGAACGTAGAATCATGCAGTATGCATTCTTCATGACTGGGTTCTTTTGCTCTTAACACATGGTATGTTGTAGGAGCTGTCAGTTATTTTTTACTACTGAGTAGTAATCTGATCTAATATTCTGAGTTTGATTTACTAGTTTTCTGACTTCTTGGGAAGGAAATGTAGATTTCTTTTTTAACTTGTTCCTTTTAATGTAAAAAAGCATTTAGAGCCATACATTTTCTTCTAAGGACTGTTTTGGCTGTGTTCCAGAAATGTTGATACTGTGTTTTTATCATTATTCAATTCAAACTATAGTCTAGATTCCATTTTGATTTCTTCTTTGACCTATGGGTCATTTAGAAGTGTGTTGACTAACTTCCAAACATTTGAGGGTTTCTTAAATAATTTATTATTATGAATTCCAAACTTAATTATGGTGAGAAAAAAAATATGATTCTTTATGGTATAGAATAAGATCTTTCTTAGTGAATGTTCTATGTGTTCAGTGTTCTGTGAACAATGATTAGGTTGGTTTCACTGTTTGAATATCTATATCCTCACTGGTTTTTTCCCCAACTTGTTCCATCAGTTACTGAGGGAAGATGTTGAAAGTCAACTTTAACTGTCACTGGTTTGCCCCCCCCCCCCCATTTTGTTTCTGTAGGGTTTTGCTTCTGGTATTTCAAATCTCTGTTGTAGGTGTAGACACTTTAGGTTTTTTGTAGTTTCATGATAAATTGACCCTTTGTAATTTTGAAAAGTCTCTCGTTACCTTGCAATACAGCCTCTTTGTCTGATAGTAATACAAAAATTCCAGTAATACAAAAATCTACTATTTGCATGTAATATCTTTCCCTATCCTTTACTTTTAACCTGTCAGTGTCTTTATTATTTAAAAAAGTATCATATAAAAAGTACACAGATGGGCCTTATTTTTTTCCAGCCTGACAATTTCTAACTTTTCATTAGAGTTTTTACTCATTTTTCTTTTAATGTAATTATTAGTTTGCTAAAAATTAAGTCTACTAGAAATTCCTTCTTTCTTTATCCACTCTGCGATTTATTCCTTTGTTTTTAATTTCCTGTCTTATTTTGTGTTAAACTGGGATTTTTGTTTCTGGTTTGTTCTTATTTTATTGTTATTATTATTATTGGTAGTATTTCATCCTTTCTCTTTTATTGGCTTTGTGGCTATAGCTTTTTGGTTTATTTTTATGCATCTTAAACTTACCGTGGTTTACATCAAATTTCTATTATATCACTTTATATACAATGTGGGGCCTTACACTAGTGAAATTCTATTTATCCTATATCCCAACCTTCATAGTTTTATTGACATATGTTTACTTCTCGCTATGTTATAAATCTCAGAATACATTTTTATTTTTCCTTTAAACTGTGAATTAACTTTAAGATGTTTAGGAAAAGAAAGAAATCTAGTCTTTTATTTTTACCCACATATTTACCCCTTTGAGTACTCTTCATTCCTTCCCATAACTTGACAATTCTATCTCAAATGAATTTCGTTAGATTGTAGAACTTACTTAGCAATCTTAGCAGTGGGGGTCTGTAGGCAATAGATTATCTCAGCTTTTGTTAATGAAATTATGTTTATTTTTCTTCAGAACTGAAAGCTATTTTTGCTGGGTATAGAATGCCAGGTTGATGATACCTATTTTCAGCATTGGTTGGTCTCCACCAGTTCTCATGAGAAGTTGGCCATCACCCTTATTGCTTTTATTTGTTATCTTCAGCAGTTGAGCTGGCTTTGGGTAGGTGGTAGCTTCAATGCGTCTAATAGAGCTGTACATTATTCCTTGAGAAACTCCTTTCCCTAAATTCAGAATTTTTACGAGAGTCAGATTCTATTTGACATATGTGAGAACTTGAGGATTTTCTTGGAGTAACGTATGTGGATTTGCGATGATGTTCTTTGAGCTCGGGCATGGGAAGGAGATGCATTAGTATCATAGACCTCACTGAGCCTCCTTTTCTCTCTGCAGACTTTTGCAGGAAACATGAATGCTGATAGCGTGATGCACCACAAGCTACTGCACTCAGTGAGAGCCCGCTTCATTCGCTTTGTGCCCCTAGAATGGAATCCAAGTGGGAAGATTGGCATGAGGGTGGAGGTCTACGGATGCTCCTATAGTAAGTGTATGCATGTAACCTCACTCTGGTGTGTTGTGAGCAGCCTTCCCCACATGGTACCAGTTTATCTACATTGAGATGGTGATCTCAATTGTTTTAACGTTCTTTCAAGTCTCTACTAACTTCTGCACTTTTGAAAATGTAAAAAACTCTTCTGTCTAGAATGAAGGAGCTTTGTGGTGATAATAACATGATAAGAGCTTAACAACAACACAAAGTTCAAAGTTAAGAGCTCTTGGAGTTTGAGCATCATTTGTCCTTGAAGTAGAAGAGTAATTTGAGCTCCATTCTTTCCCAGAAGTGGGGTGAGGTGTTATAAATTTGCCCCTCCTTCAGAACCATGAGGAAAAAAGGTTCTCCCTCTTCACTTGTTCCAGAAGAAAGGAAAAGGAGCATTTCAGCCGTGTAACCCAGGGAATGCTTCTTTCCTGGAATTATGCTAGCCATCCATTTGTCTGTGAGTTGTTGGTACTGAATGTGGAAGTGGTGCTCCATCTTGCAAATAAGAAAGGTTGTTAACATGCATAGAGCTGGCAATCACTCTAGAATAAGGTAACAATTATGTAAGAAATGTAGTCATTCCTATAATTCTCCCCTGTATGTTTTATATTTAAATCTAAAATTGTATCATCATAAATTATTTTTCTACTTTAGCAGTGACACCTCCTGCTAACATGCAAAACCCAATGACTTCCAATGGATGAACACACGTGGTTGCTACCACTAAAATTAGTTCAACAGGTCCTGTTGAAATGTCTATTCGGTGATGTCCTTGTATTGTTTTCTGTAATGTGGTCAACCGAATGCTTGTATCAGAATTATCTGGATTTGTCCTTAAAAATGCATTTGCCTAGCCATGTCCTATACATCCTGGATTAGGATTCTGGGTGTAGGGACCCAGAAAGCTGAGTATTAACAAGCTCCCTAGAGAAGCTACAGACACAGAATGTCTAGTAAAAATAAATTTCTGCACAGAGGGGATTTGCTTGTGAAATGATTGTCTTTATCTTGAACAAGCCTTACAGAAAGAATGTGTTAATACAACAGATACATCAACAAACCATGAGGCTAGGGAGACACTGCCTTCCATGCTAGCCCTTCCATAACAAAGCATAGAAGGTCTATGAGGGTATATGCTTCCCATCCCAGGATCTCTGGCACACCCAGATTCTCTTGTTACCTCTTCTCTTGATAACAGTTGTCACTACTCTGAGCTTTATTTTTAAGTACAATGTTAAGCTTTCATGCTGAAGTAAAAAGGTTATTTATATTATAACTTCAGCCATCCATTTTGGTGTAACAATCCTATTACTATTTAACATGTCCTCATTGTTTTCTGCCAGTCCAGCCTGTTGTCCTTGTTCTTCATGCACATTGTTCTATGTGCATGCACAGAAAGACTCAGAACATTAAATTAAATAGCAGGCTGTAGGGTTGAAAGAGACCTTTGAGCAGCATATTCAACTTTTTCTGGTGCCGGGCCCCTTTGAGAATCTGATGGCTGCAAGGGACCCTCTCTTAAGAAAAGTGCCCACAGTGGGGCGCCTGGGTGGCGCAGTCGTTAAGCGTCTACCTTCCGCTCAGGGCGTGATCCCAGCATTCTGGGATCGAGCCCCACGTCAGGCTCCTCCACTAGGAGCCTGCTTCTTCCTCTCCCACTTCCCCTGCTTGTGTTCCCTCCCTCGCTGGCTGTCTCTGTCAAATAAATAAATAAAAAATCCAAAAAAAAAAAAGAAAGAAAGAAAGAAAGAAAAGTGCCCACAGTAACATTTTTTTTTATAAGTAGATTTTTCTACAATATTGGGAAGTCCACAGATCTGCTAAAGCCCAATTCTTGACCAAATTAACAGCCCCTGATTTGGAGTAGTCCAGTCATTCATGGATTCCTCTCCAGGTAGGCTCCCTGTCTATTGAGTGCATCCCCTCAGGGGATAACTTACTCTTGGGTACCTAGTGTGAGTGATGGGATGTTAGCCGCCTGGGAGAGCTGCTGGACGCAGGTGTCTGTGACCATCCTCAAGCCAGCACCTGGTCCTTTTCAGTCAGTAGTCCCCGTGTTTGGTGTTTTGCTGCTCTTTCCTTGGGGAAAAAACAAAAACCAAAAACCCGTCTCTCATTTCTATCTAAAAACAGGTCTCAGCGTATCCTCTGGATCCCAGCTCTCTTTCAACATCATCTTATCCCTCGTTTCAATGGGATCATTCCTAAAAACATAAAACTTTGCTATATAAGCTATCAAACAAAGCACCACCAACAAAAGCTCCATGGCCCTACTTAGCAGCTACTTCTCCTTCTCTCCCTTCCTTTTCCCAGAATAGCTTCTCTACAAACCTTGTCTGTGGTTACTGACTCCACCTGCTCACCTCCAGGCTCACTGCAGCTGATTCTATTCCATCTGTACACATGTGGTGTTCAGTTTAAAGTGTCAGTTTGGCTAGGCTGCAGTCCTGATGTTCAAGCAAACACAAATCTAAGTGTTACTGTGATGTGGTGAACATCTACAATCACTGAACTTCAGGTGAAGGAGATTATCCTTGATGTCTGGGTGGGCTGGATTCAGTCAGTCAAAGTGTTTTAAGATCAGAACTGAGGTTTCCTTGAGGATGAAGAATTTCTACACGTGTTATGCGGCTTCAGCTCCCACCAGAGTTTCCACCTGCCCCCTCCTGACCTGATTAATTTCAGACTTGTCTAGCCAAACCCCACAAATGTGTAAGCCATTCCTTGTAATGTATGTATATCTGTATCTGTATCTGCACATCTATCTATCTATCATCTATCTATCTATCTATCTATCTATCATCTATCTTTCTATCTCTATCATCAATCATCTATCATCTATCTATATCTATCATCTATCATCTACCAACATCTCTCTCTATATATATCTATATCTATATCTCTCTATATCTATCTATCTAGCTATCTATCTATCTATCTATCTATCTATCTATCACCTAATCCCATTTCCTATGTAGAATGCCCCACAGGAACTACTTTAGTCAAGACCACCAGTGACCTCCACATCGCCAACTCCAATGGTCACTTCATTTTTCTCACTTCACTCAACCCCTCAATAGTATTTGGTTCAATTAGCCACTTTCGCTTTTTAAAAACCTGTTTTTTCCCCTACTAGCTCACTTGTGACCTATGCTAAACCTCAGGGCTCAGTCTCAGGACTTCTTCCACTTTCCAGCTATACCCCAGGCTGAGCTGGATTTACAGAGTTCCATAAGTTTAAATACTGTGGATATGCTGATCACGGTCACATCTGCATCTCCTAGCCTGACCTCTAGAATTATATAGGCAATATGCTAGATGGCTCCATGTGAAAGTCTACTACATTTAATAGGGCAGAAACACAACTCCGGATTACCATCCTGTCCAACACCTGCTGTTCACATCTCCCTCCATCTCAGTAAATGGCACCACTCTTCACTCGCTTGCTAGAGCAAAAACCCAGGAATCAGTCTTGATTCCTCCTATCCTGTAACTTATGTTCCCGTGTGACTTATTTACAGTCAGTCCATAGCAGCTCTATCAGCTCTGTCCTCCAAACCATGCCCTCAATCGACGCACTTCTCCTGCCTTCTAGGGCTGCAGCCTTTGTCAGTACTCACCTTGTGTATTTCAGTAGCCTTCCAGCAGGACTTCCTGCTCCATGCCACAGTGTCCCCAAACCTATTTAACAGGCAGCACCCAAAGTGATCTTTATAAATAAGAGATAAAATGGTATCAGCCCCCTGCCTGCTTCACTTAAAATAAAATCGAGACTCTTTTCTGGCAAGTAAAATTTCTTACTGGATGCTCCATGCCAACCTCTTCAAATTGCTTTTACTGCTTCCTCTCCTTAGAGGCCTTCTTGCTATTACGGAAACATGCCAGGCTTTTTCTACCTCAGGCCTTTGCATTTTCTGTTCCCTAGGCACAGAGCAGTTTTTTCCAAAAATTTACATAGTTAGTTCCTTCAGCCAATGCAATTTTTAATTCTGATGCTGCCTCTTCAGAGAAGTCCACTCTGGTGGCCTCTCGAAAGTCTCCTGCCCTACTCCCTGTGCATCAACCATCATCCCCTGGCTGTGTGATGTGCTCTTATGTTCTTCCTGATGTGTATCACAAACCAGAATCTTGTTTCTTGTTTTGGCTTATTTGTTTGTTGTTTGCCTCCCTAAATCCCTGCCCCAGAATGTAAGTTCCATGAGAACAGGCACCTTGTATGTTAAGTCTCAGTACCTAGTGAGCACAAATAGGTAGTTAATAAACATCTGTGGGATGAATGGATACATTTATCAGCCCAATCTCAGCATGGGCAACCATGTAATTCTTCTGCAATACACCCATTGTAGTTTCTGGGCAACTGGCTTTTTCCTATGTAGTAATAAATCCTTTTCTCAAAATTCCATTCGGGTATGTTGCTCAAGATTGGTAGAAAACTTACAGTTCTATAATTTCTTAAGACTTCAAGTTTTACCAGTTTGAAATATCTGCATATTCATACATTCATTCATTCGTTCACTCATTTATTTATTCAGCTGACAACTTTATTTAGCACTTAAGATACACCAAGCGTGGGACACCAGGGTGGCTCAGTCGATTAAGTGTCTGCCTTCAGCTCAGGTCATGATCCTGGGGTCCTGGGATCGAGCCCCATGTCGGGCTCCCTGCTCAGTGAAGAGTCTGCTTCTCCCTTTCTCTCTCCCTCTGCCTCTCTCCTGCTCATGTTCTCTCTCTCTCTCTCTCTCTCAAATAAATAAATAAAATCTTAAAAAAAAAGATACAGCAAGCATTATTCAGAGCCCTAAGGGATATAAGAAATAAACAAGACCTTTTCCCAGACTTTTAGAAGTTCTGTATTTTTCTCTTTGAAACACTTTTTTATAATCACATATCATTAATTGAGTATATAATTGTTTCTTTGACATATGCCTCCCCCAACTACACTCTAGGCTTTGAAAAGGCAGTCACTGCGCCTGTCAGGTATGTTGGGTATCTGGTATACTTTCAGTAAGCATTTGTCGAATGATTGACATTGCTGATAATCAAAGATGGGGTAACGAACATGTAAATAAAAACATGCCAAAAAAGGACTGAATGTGTCTGGTAGGAATCTTCAAAGGGAGCCACGGGGGCAAAGAGGGCAAAGTAAGCAGGTGTCACTGTTGGTATCAGGAAGATTCAGGAGATATCGTCCACTTCAGCTGCATCTCAAAAGTTGAGTAGTGACTTCCCCAGCACAGAAGGGATCTCCAGGCAGCAGGAGAGGCTGGCACATGGGGAGGCAGGGGCAAGGCCTCAGGGTGTTGTTGTTTTAGTGCACAAGAGGCAATGACAGGAAAATGGGAAATGAAGCCACTCTCCTCTCTCTGCTCCAGCGTTTTCTTTCAGTACCTTAAAAAATTCATCTGGCGTAAGAAGAAAGGCATTGATAGTAAGAGATAGTCCTTCCTCTTTTCTAAGTTCTCTTGGGCTTCACTTCCTTCTTAATAAGGTTCACACTTTCCAGTTTAAAAACCATTCTCCTGGTTGGAGAAGTCAAAGCAGGCCTTCTCTCACTGTCTTTCAGTCATCCATCAACGTTGTGGAATTGGCCCCAACAGGAGGCCTTTGTTCTGTTTCATTTGCTTTCTTTGACCCTCTTTCTTCTTTCTTCAAACCTGGCTTGAAAATCCCATGCCTGCAGATTTCTTTTGCAAACCCCAGTCACGTGACCCTGTGGGTCCTGGTGCCTCTGTGCCTTGGCGACTCTCCCAAGCCATGCTTGTCCCTCTTCTCAGCCAGCATGTCAGCTGCTGTTCTGCTGGTCTCCCTGCTTCTAGGACCTTCCCAAGAGGAGCACCGACTCTCCCTTCAAGGGCTCCTCATAGTGTATGGAAGAGCCCACAGTTCTCTGCCCCTCTCATTTGCTGCATGCCCCATATTCAACTTCCACTGAGTGTACACGTACAGTTCCCTGCAAAGACATGAGCTCCTCTCCGGATTCCAGAGGTTCATATTTGCAGCTGCCGTTGTTTCTCCTGAAAAATCCTCCTTCTCCTTCACCAGGCTGACTGCTGGTTGCCCTTCACCAGCCAGCTCAAATATCACCTACTTTTGAAATATTTTTGCCTCCTGGACCTTGTCATGTGATCCCGTTTTAGGTTTTATGTTTCAGTTCTAGGTTTTATCTTGTTAAATTAAAGTTACCTAGCGCTTCCCCACCTAATCACCAGTCTGTTCTATAAGATGGGATCATGTCAGGATGCCTCGGTGGTTCAGTTGGTTAAGTGTCTACCTTTGGCTCTGGTCAGGATCTCAGGGTTCTGGGACTGAGTCCCACATCAGGCTCCTTGTTCAATGCGGAGCCTGCTTCTCCCTCTGCTTGCTGCTCCATGCTTTACTCTCTCTTTGACAAATAAATAAATAAAATCTTAAAAAAAAAAAAAAAGATGGGATCATGTCCTACCTTTCTGCTACTCAGGACCTAGATCAGTGTCTGAAAACTGCTATATGCTCCATGAATATTTTATGTATATTTAATTTTTAGATCTAGAGGCTAGCCACTCTCACTCATTTTTGAAAGTTATTATTGCATTTTTTATTTTATGTACTTTTTAAAATTATAATACTTTTTTTATAAACTCTTTCTAATGAATGCCTCCTTTCTCTTGTGTGTGCAAGTATGTATATATATATATATATATATATATATACACATTTTATAAGTAATAAAAATTATGAGCTTATTAGAATCTTCCTTGTACATGGGTTTTTTTAATACCTCACACTTTTTCTCCTTGAATAACTGAGATTATCAGTGGTTGCAGTTCCCAAATTGAATGTGTTTAGAGCCTCCTTAGGCTGTTCTGGTATTATTTTGCCTTAAAATCTCTAGAAGTAAAAGCATATTTCCATTTTCCTTAAGTATTAATGTTTTTAAAATCTTTTCTTCTTGATCTCCTTCATTTCCTTTTATTATTTATTTTTAAATATTTTATTTATTTGAGAGAGAGTGCACAAGCAGGGGGAGGGGCAGAGGGAGACAGAAAAGCAGACTCCCCCCTGAGCATGGACATGAGGCTCCATCCCGTGACCCTGAGGTCACTACCTGAGCCAAAACCAAGAGTCAGATGCTTTAACCGATTGCACCATCCAGGCACGCCCTGACTTAATTCCCTTTTATACATTCCAGAGTTACTATCTCATTTTACACAAGTTCCCATTTCTTTCATTTCACCAGTGCCATGGACAAAGGATGTTCAAAGCAACTGATTCCTTTTGTGTGCTCAGATATGAACAATGGAACAAATGGTCTGTTCTTAAAAACATGTTCCTTCCAGGAAACCCTGTTGACTTCTTTGAGCCTCTGTTTCCTCATCTGCAAGTCACAGTGGTAATTACTTTTTTTTTTTTTTTAAGATTTTATTTATTTAGTTGACAGAGAGAGAGACAGCCCGCGCGAGAGAGAACACAAGCAGGGGGAGTGGGAGAGGAAGAAGCAGGCTCCCAGCCGAAGAGCCTGATGTGGGGCTCGATCCCACAAAGCCGGGATCACGCCCTGAGCCGAAGGCAGACACTTAACCGCTGTGCCACCCAGGCGCCCCACAGTGGTAATTACTTTTAAGACTGTGATGTCACTTCAGAGTTATTCTGTATCAAGCATGGAGCAGAGTATGTAGTCAGTAGTCTGTGTACCTGACAGCTAGTAGTAATGTATCCATAGTGCATCCATAGAGTAAATCCCTGTATCACCACTACATGTTGCCTTTTTGGGATGCATTAATCTTATCCTCTATCAGACAAGGGGCCTCTGGGATTCAGATATGTTCTGCTCTTGTCTCTACTTCTGCTGTCATAGGCTCTGGGATCTTAGTTCTTGGCAGCCTTCTCTCTCTGTGCTCAAGAATAGGATCAAATGTGGTCTCCCATGGCATTCTACAAAGACTAAAATGCAAGGTCTTCTCCTATTACTATTGCTACTGCTAAATAATTCCATGGAGAACCAAGAAAATAAATTTTAACATCCTTCTAGATAGTATTCTGAGTACATTATACCCTCTTCTTGCTGTGCATCAAGTTCATTATGGCTATGGCACATTTTCCATGTATGGGTGCTTGGCAACCAAGCTTGCTACATTACATTCTCATAGAATGAATTCTCGAGAATTCTTGAATACCTCCTCCATTACCATTTTTCCTCCTGTGTCAACACTGTTGTCAAATGGGGTATCTGGTTTTTGAGTTTTGCATGGATGTTTTCTCCCTCTGACCACTGTTCCGTTTGATTCATTTTTGGCCAAACCTGTTTGTGTGGGCAAACCAAGTAAGTAAAAGAAATGGGTCCTGCTACCTCACTGAGTTTCTGATGTAAAGATGCACACTTGAAATAAAGATGTCGATATTGAATTGTGCAAAGTAATTCATCTCCTGTAGAGACTACAAAAGAAGAGGTGGAGGAATGAGGAGTACCATTCTGAGTTACGATTAATGGCGACTCTTCTGGGAGAGAAAGCCAGTATCTTCCCTGTTGGTGGCAACTTTTCCATCATTAAATTACAATTTCCATTGGAGAGGTCACCATCATCATCAATATCCTCCTCCTCCACTGTCATTTAATATATTCAGTATGATGCAACATACTCCAAACTTAACAGTCTTTCAAATAGGAATGGCTGACTATTCCTATGTACTATACAAAGAGAGGAATTTATAAAGGTGAAGTGCCTTTTAGATAAGTTAAGTAATTTGCATCCTAAGCCAAATATTTCTTCTGAGCTCTAAAAATATATATTCATTTGCCTGATTGATATCTCAATTTGGTTATGTCATAAATAGCTCAAATTTAACATATCCCAAAGGGAACACTTAAAATCAACTTGTGCCCTCCAACCACGCTCAGTTTCTTCTTCTTGTGGACTTCCCTATCTCAGTAGTTAACACCAGTTGCCTGAACCAACCACGGGGAACTTACTTTAAATCTCTCCTCTCCCTTATTTACCATAGCAGATTCATCAGCAAGTTCTATCAGCATTTCTTCCAAAATTCATAACAAATATGTCCATTTATTTTCCTCCAGCCTGGTTCAGTTACATCTCCTATCACCTGGATTTTTAACTCAGCAACCCACTTTCAATCTTTTTTTTCTTTCTTTCTTTCTTTTAGTCTATTATCTCTGCAACAGTCAGTGGGATTGTCATAAAATGCAGAGTTGAGCCACTTCCTGCCGAAAACCTTTCACTGGCTTCTGCCTGCACTTAACCAAACTCATGTTCATGTAGAAGCAGCCCTGGAGGATCTGGCCCTTCGTTTACTTCCCTGGCCTTACCACCCCGAGATGTCCCCTCCCTACCTGGGCTAAAGCACTGTTGGCTTCTGCTCTGCCTTCTGTCATGCCATGCTGCCTCCTAAATCAGGGCCCTCGAATGGGTTGATCACTCTGTCTGGAGGTCTCCGCAACCCCTCTGCCTTCTTCTTTTTTTTTTTTTTTTAATTATTATGTTCAATTAGCCGACATATAGTACATCATTAATTTTTGATGTAGTGTTCAATGATTCATTAGTTGCGTATAATACCCAGTGCTCATTACAACATGTGCCCTCCTTAATACCCATCACCCGGTTACCCCATCCTCTCACTCCCCCTCCCTTCTGTAATCCTCAGTTTGTTTCCCAGAGTCCAGAGTCCTTCATGGTTTGTCTCCCTCTCTTATTTCTTCCCATTTAGTTTTCCCTCCCTTCCACTACGGCGGTCCTCTACACTATTCCATATCTTCCACATATGAGTGAAACCATATGATAATTGTCTTTCTCTGCTTGAATTATTTCACTTAGCATAATCCCCTCCAGTTCCATCCATGTCCATGCAAGTGATGGGTATTCATCCTTTCTGATGGCTGAGTAATATTCCATTGTATATATGAACCATATCTTCTTTATCCATTCATCGTGTCCACAATAGTCAAACTGTGGAAGGAGCCAAGATGTCCTTCAATAGATAAATGGATAAAGAAGATGTGCTTCATATATACAATGGAATATTACTCAGCCATTAGAAAGGATGAATACCCACCTTTTGGATCGACATGGATGGAACTGGAGGGGATTATGCTAAGTGAAATAAGTCAAGCAGAGAAAGACAACTATCATATGGTTTTACCCCCTCTGCCTTTTTGAGCTCAACTCTTTTTTTTTTTTAAGATTTTATTTATTTATTTGACAGAGAGACAGCCAGCGAGAGAGGGAACACAGCAGGGGAGTGGGAGAGGAAGAAGCAGGCTCCCAGCGCAGTAACCCGATGTGGGACTCGATCCCGGAACGCCGGGATCACGCCCTGAGCTGAAGGCAGACGCTTAACGACTGTTCTACCCGGGCTCCCCTTGAGCTCAACTCTTAAATCATCTCAGCTTTATTATCTTTTTCTCAGAGAGATGCCACTTGATTACGAATTTAAATAAAGTTACTTGTATTTAAAAAAAAAATTTAAAGCATACCATTCTTTTCTTTCAAAACAGGGATCTCTGTCTTCGTCTGGCCAGGCTATTATAACAGAATACCATAGACTGAGTGGCTTATAAACAACGGATATTTATTTCTCACAGTTTGGGAGGTTGGAAATTTGGTGTCTGGTGAGGCCTCACTTCCTGGTTCATAAATGGCCATCTTCTCATAGTGTTCTTACATAACAGAAGGGACAAGGGAACTCTGCCTCTCTCTTATAAGAGCACTAATCCCATTGATCTAATCACCTCCCCAAAACCTCACCTCCAAACACCATTACACTGGGGATCAGGTTTCAATATGTGAATTTTGGGGAGATACAAACATTTAGCATACAGAATGAATACATACATATACAGAGAGAGAGAAAGATAGAAATAGATAGATCGATATAGATATCTAGTAGCTACTTACATGTATATTTCATTGTGAATTACCTGTCTCACCTACCAGTTTTCAAGCTTCAAGGACCATATCTACTTACATACTTAGTTCATAGCACAGAATGAGGCCCATTTCAACTAATAGCAATTGAATTTATTGAATGAACAACTTCCCCAAAATGGCACAACCAGTGGGCTTCTGAGACAGGTTTTGAACCTGGTTCTATACTGTTCCTATATCCTTGGGATTTTCATTATGTGTCTGAAAGAATTTAGTCCTATGACATGAGAAAATCTTACTAGAAAGAAAGCATCATATTCAGTCTCCTAACACCCATATTATTGCTTTATTCACAGCACCCAAAGTGAGCAACCCTCAGTTCCTGAGCATACATAGCTAAAATGTCCAGGGACAGAGTTTAGCTACTGCCCAATCCAGGAGCTCCTTACTTCTTTATCCCTTACCTGCATTCTCAAACCTAATTCTACATAAGAATCACCTGGGGGATATGCTGTTCCTAAATACTAACTAAGGCATAATATCTGGGTAGAGGCCCCAGCATAAGTGATTTTTTGTTCTTCCTAGGGAATTGTTGTATGGGGCCAGAATTTAAAACCCTATTCCCAAATTCCTTTTCTAACTATGAGAGTCATTCTGTTCTTTGACTTCATTGTCATTTTCATGTCTGTGATTGTGAATCTCAAGAATTTAAGATGAAATATAGACACTTTTAAAGATAGTGTACAATAATATTAGACACATGGGCACACTCACCACCAGAGATGCAAACCTAGATTTATCACCTACTGGTTGTATAATCCTGGACAATCTTGGGTCTTCTGTGGACACCGTTTCCTTTTTAGTGAAAAGAGAGGTAAAAATAATGCTCATTTCATATGTGCAAATTGCTTGAAACAGTGCTTGGTATATGATTAGCATTCAAAAAGTATTAGCTATGAACATCATTATCTTCGTCTGTATTTAAGCTGGCCACCACACTTCTCTCCATCTTTCCTTTTCCGTCTTATTCAGGACCACAATTCCACCTGTACCTCAGAAGAAGGAGGTAAACTTTTATATACCCTCATCAGGCCATCTGGTGACTTTAGGCTATGTGGACTTCTGTCTCGGGACTTCAGCTTGAATTCCTTCCCATATGGGAAACTAATTATTTTTAAAAAACATTATAAATTCTGATAAGGCATAATGATCTGTCCGGCTTCCCAATCTCATTAAAAATGACAATCGTCATTTTATAACTCAAGTTGTCTCCTTCCATACAAAAAAAAACCCACTTTGCCCCTATTTGGTTAATTATGGCCAAGTGGTGTCATCCAAAATTCATCAGCCTCAGAGCTGAAGTCACATTCTTTTTCCCCAAGTACATCTCTTTGTCATCCTAGCTTCAGCTGCTCACTTTGTTGTTGTTCTCATCATCTGGGGCCATTTTTCATACATGATAGAAGCCACAAAATTGTAAATTTCATCTTGGGCATGTTAAGGCCCATATCACAGGGGACCTCAAAAGGCCAGGTTTATAGCTATGCAAACCCTGGAGGAGACAGGATGATAGCAGTCAGGCTGGAGGGCTTGGAGACCCCAGTCTTTGGGGTCTTTGGGGGCATCGTATGACAGGAAATACCTTCATGAATGCTTGCTGCAATTCCTTCATTCTATAAAGGAGGAAATTGAGGTCCAGAAAGGTCTTAAAATTTGAGTTAGTCAACTTCTTTCTTTTTCTTTCTTTTCTCTTAGTTCACAGAAGAATAACCAAAAAATCTCCTCTGTCAAGAGACCAATATGCATATATATCTGCAGTGAGAACACATGAACCCGAAAACACTGTGATATTCTACCTTAAGTCAACTTCTCTGATAAATCTGGAATAACTTTTCTTATTGAGAGTCTTGAAAGTCCTCCAACAGAAGGTGAACATTACTCAGTAAGCCCCCTCTCTTCTGGGCTTTGGAGTATAGAAACAAACAAGACAATTCCTGCCCTATAAGAATTCAGGATTTTTAGTTGCTACAAAAGGCAGACAAAGAAATGCTTCTAAACATGGAGGTTGAGGAAACCAAGTGTTTAATAAGTCTAGCAAAGGTGGGGGATCTATAGCTAACAATTTTTCCTGATGAATTGATGTTCTGCAGCTCACTGTGCATTTTGACTGAGTGTATGGCTCTAATCCCTGGGACCTGTATGCTAATGGTTGTGATTTTAAAGGAACCTTAAGGGGCTTCTGGGTGGCACAGTGGTTAAGCGCCTGCCTTTGGTCAGGGTGTGATCCCAGTGTTCTGGGATCGAGCCCCACATCAGGCTCCTCCACTAGGAGCCTGTTTCTTCTTCTCCCACTGCCCCTGCTTGTGTTTCCTCTCTCGCTGGCTGTCTCTTTCTGTCAAATAAATAAATAAATAAAATCTTTAATAAAAATAAATAAATAAAGGAACCTTAAGAGGCAAAGTGAATTAATAGTTAGATCAACTGCTTCATGCAGTAGTAGGTTTCCTTACAAATGTCAAAGCCTTGCCCATTACAGTGTTTTTGTTTTTTGTTGTTTTAATTATTATTATTTTTATTATTTTGTTTACTGTCTGTCCAGATGGTCACTGGAGTGATTTGTTCCCCTCACTGACCTCCTCTCACTCACTTTCACAGATGATACCCAGGTAGAATCATTAGCAAGGGATATTCAATAGCCCCCTAAACTGAAACCACGATAAAGCTTATTTTAGAAAAAAAAATAGTTTTAGGGTGGGAAATAGCAGCTCTTTTCTCCAATTTTGACACTTCTATTTAAACGTGTCTCTTTGCACAAGGACCCTTTCACAGGGAACATTTGTGCACTGTGTCTGAAGATTATTGATGGTGGATAAGGTGAGGGGATAGCTCATAACTGTGTCATACTATTTGCACAACAAGGGCTGGATGCTCAGGGTCAGGCTTTTCCTTGATCATTCCTTCTGGGAACTTGTGCACAGGATTTGTGAAGCAGTACTCCTTTAACAAAACCTTCTGTGAAACTGCTGCCCCTCAGTGGCTGTGACCCTCCACTTCCCGTGGCCCTCCCCATGCGTTTTACTTGGGGTGACTGCATGTCCCAGCTAGTTCTACCCAGTCCTGGTCCATGCTCTTGTTCCACTTGAGTTATCCAATGCTCCCCTTAAGTCTCACAAGTCCCTACTTGCGCAACAAGGTGTATGGGCCGTAATTATGCTTTCCTTTATCACCTCCTTCTCCACCTAAGCAATTCATTTGTTGGGCTTTCATGTTACTGTGTCTGAGTCCCTGGATGGAACCACCCATGTCTCAATCATCTGCATCTTAGAGCTCAGCACAGTGACCAAAAAGAGTACAAAGTATGCCTCATATCTGCCAGTGAATTTAAGAACAAGCAAATCAAAGGACCTCTACCGTTTTTAAATTTTTTAAAAAGATTTTATTTATTTATTTATTTGAGAAAGAGAGAGAGAGAGAGCTTGAGAGCAGGGTGAGGGGCAGAGGGAGAAGCAGACTCCCTGCTGAGCAGGGAGCCCGACGAGACACTCAGTTCCAGGACTCTGGGATCGTGACCTGAGCTGCAGGCAGACGTTTAACCGACTGAGCCACCCAGGTGCCCTGAGATCTCTGCTATTTATTCATAATAATAATTATTATTATCATTAATTGTTGTTGTTGTTGTTGTTGTTGTTATTGGGTCTCTACAATTTAAAAAGTTCTTTAAAATGATTACGCTATTTGAGCATAATCTTTGGAGTTAGTGAACAGTCCAGTTGAACTACAAATGTTAAGTGTGCTCAGAGATGTCGACATGTCTAAGCTATCCAAAAAAACCTAGGCATTTTAAGAAGGCACATCTGACTGTCAGAGCTAAAAATTCTATCTGCTAAAGTTAGGATTGGAATTCAAAGTTTTGCCTTTTTTTTTTTTTGTACTATGACTGTTTTCCATGTTGTTTTCTTGAGATCTATTCTGTGTATTCCCTGCTATCATACACAGAAATGTCAGAAGTTCCATAAGGAAAGCGATTCTTGGGGGTTGTCAGTGCTAACTTTGGAAACTGACAGTGCTTTCACAGTTCATCTGAGGTTATCAAGAGCTTCTGATAAGGCCTGGAAAAGTCAGGATTGGTGGAGGATCAGTGTAAATTTGAGCAGACGGTGGAAACCCTTGTGGTTTGTGGATTGCTAGCCAAAGCCCTGGAGTCCTGAGTGCAAGTTTATGGTCTGAATAATAATCATTTTTCTTATATAATGTATCATGAGCTAAGCTTCACACTGTAATTGTATTGAAAATCATGTTTACTGTGAACAACCAAAGAGTCTGAGTGGGACTAATTGTCTCAGGGTGAATCGATGGTTTCTCCTGTCGCTTTGAGCTGGGGCTTTCATGCCTGTGAGAAAACAGAGTCTGTGTCACGGGCCCATGCCAGAATCCTTCTCAGCTCACTTGGGGATTTGAGCTTGGAATCTTTTATTCAGTGGAGTCCTTGTTTTAGCTGGTTTGTTGACAAGCGACCAACATCCTTCAACTATGCCAGAATATGCCTCCAGAACTCTGTCTTTCTTAGAAAACAAGCTATGACAGCTGGGTCAGCAATTACGGGCCTGGTGGGAAGTCGGCCAGCACTGGCATTTCTCAGCCCCACTGGGAGGGAGGGGAGTGTGTGCTGGGTTTACCTTGACCTAAAAGGAGAGCTTTTTGAGCTATAGGACCTGCCCTTATCCTGAAGACTTTTGGGGTCCCCAAGGGGGCTCGCCTTCATATTCTAGAGAAATCTACCAATGTATAACCACCTTAACGAACCACAAATTGAATTGAACTGAATTCGAGATAATGAGGTCCTAAAAATTGATTTTGAGAAAGAGGAAGAATTTGTCCACTCTGGGAACTAAATATCTTAACAGTTGTGTTCTAGCCAGAATTGTGAATAAAATAAGAAATGCTGAAAGAAGAAATTGGGTAACTCCACTGGGGAGGGGTGGGATGGGTAGCCAGGACGGGAATGTGGACTGACCGAACAACACAGGTGAACTTTCTAAAAACCAGAGTTAGTTCTAAAAACCAGAACTGGCCATACACTTTCCCTACTTAAAATACTTTGACAGTTATTTCTCCATTGACCTCAGGGCCACATTGAAACCCATATTATGTTTAACAGGATGCTCCATCATAAAAGCCCGGACCCTGTCCCCAGCCTCTGGATTCCCTATTGCCTGACAGTCTGTGGTTTAGCACAGAGCTTCTCAGACTTCGCTTGCATTAGAATCACCTAGACGGCTCAATACAACTCAGATTTCTGGGTCCTATGCCCAGAGTTTCTGATTCCACACGCCTGTGGTGAGGTCTGAAAACCTGAAACTCCTCACAAGCTTCTGGGGATACCAAGGCTGCTGGTGCAGAGAGCACACTTCTAGAGCCAGTCTGCCGACAAACCTGAATCCTTGCAGATCCTAGATCTGACCCCATGTCCTCTCCGTGCCTCAAACAGGTGGCTCCTTCCCTCTGCTGGCAATACCCTGTCCTCACACCTCGCCTGCTTGATTTTCACTCACCCCTTAGGACTCAAGAGAAGCATTATCTCTTCCTAGAGAGGGCTAGGCACCCCTCCTTTGGGAATCCCCAGCATACAGTGCTCACCCTCTTCAATCACAGGGATGTGTGATTGTGTGTTTGCTGTCTCTAGCAGAGCCCCCGGGAGAAGGGACTTCTATAGAGTTTATCACTGTCTACCTGTGCTGAACATGGGCATTGCCATGTTGAGGAGACTCAACAAAGTTTTGAATACAAGCATGTCTTACTGAAACGAGACCACAGAAATAGACTAGGATGGGGGTTTGCGCTTAGTGGAGACAGCGAGGGTGGGGAGGGCAATGCATGTCTACCCTAAAAAGTCTCCCAGATGTTTGTGTGGTTTCCCTGGCCCTCTGAGGAAGAGCACTGCTCTGAGTAAACTTGGTCTCTGAGTGAAAGAGGAAGTGCAGAAGAGCAGGGACCACAGGGAAATTCATATCAACTTTTAAGGAAAAGAAATTTCCTACGTAACATTACCCTCCTTTTAAATTGACATCTCCTGCATCTCTGGATGGCTCAGTCATTTAAGCATCTGCCTTTGGCTTAGGTCATGATCCTGGAATCCTGGGATCGAGTCCCATATCGGGCTCCCTGCCCATCTAGGAGTCTGCTTCTCCCTCTCCCTGTGCCCCTCCCCCTGCTCATGCTCTCTCTAGCGTACGCACACTCTCTCTCAGATAAATAAACTAAATCTTTAAAAAATTGGCATCTCTTTTCTTATATACACATTCCCACATACATACATCCTCCCCAGTGCAAGCTTGATGCTGAGTGTACAAAGTCGCGTACATTCTCGTTAGGTATGAGATGTAAATTTCATGTAGTTCTTACACCAACCCCCCACTTTCAAGAGGAAACATTGATGGGAACCAGCTGTGTCACACAACTCATTCCCATGTGTATGCCTTTGGGCAAGGTACATAATCTTTCTGTGCTTTGGCTTCCCCATGTTACAAATGAGAAAAAATACAGACCTCGCAGGGCTGTTAAGAGCATTAAATCAAGCAATATGTGCTAATTTGTTCCTTTTTTCCCCTAGAGAATGGATTACTTCATCCAGAATAAGAAATCTCTATGGGTGGCGTAGAAAGGCAGCGATAAAGAACAAGGAAGATATATTTAGTTTTGTCAGTTACTTTCTTAGTGCCCTTAAAACTATATTCTGAGGTGATTATACACTTTTCCACCTGCCAGTAGGGGCCTATCTCTACACACCTTCCAACACACTCTGTTTTACTTCTTTTCTTTTTTTTTTTTTCTTTTTTCTTTTCTCTTATTTTTCCCTTTCTTGGTATTTTTAAAGAGAATCTTCTTTCAAGTTGCTTGTAAGACATGAAGGAAGGTGTTCATGTCCATAACCAGATCCCACACTGCAAACTAAGTCCTGAAAGTGCTGAACAAGAGAGTCAGGACGAAGCGGTTACAATAAGATCTAAAAAGGAAAAAGCAGCATATAATAGAATTGTTTTTCTTAACAGCCACAGTTTAAAGATATTGGCCTTTATTATTTTCATTTGAAATCTGCTTATCCAAGTGAAGCTGGGAATGCTGGGTACTTCACACAGCTCCATGCCGGGAGGAAGTATTAAGTATTTGGCTGGGGAAGGTTTTAATTTTTCTGTAAACCTCTTTTTCTTTTTTCTTTTTTAACCCCTTGTTTCTCCTTCCAAGAAATGGTTGATGCATTTTGGGTGTGACCCATATTGCAAAGGTTCAGGGTGTTTGCCTGAGTTCTCTTAGATTGGCGAAGTATTTCTCTCATTAGCTGTTGGTAGTCTAGGAGGAAAGCTTCTACTCTCCATCAGGTCAATTCTGTGCTTTCTAAAGGGGGCCTCTCACCTCTGCACCAGTGAGCATGTGTATGTGGGTCATGTAGGCATCACGTGCCATGGGGCTGAGTGTTTGCCTCCAGGGAAATGAATGCTCTGAGTGTGATTCTGCAGCCAGGCTCTTAAAAGGTGTGGGCAAGTGATGTGACAGGAAGTCAGGGGACAATTGGCAGTATTACCTTTGGGCACAGGTTCCTTACTGGGTCGCTAAGTCATTTCACAGGTGTTTCTGGGCAGCATAATGTTCTGGGTCCAGTGCTGGGCTCTGAATTAATGAGGTGGGTAATACACATCTGGCCCCTGCCCTCATGAGATGCGCTGTCATGCTGGAGAGCTGGACTATAAACACATCAGGAAACAACCAAGAATCAAATTCCAGTTGGGAGGTGAATTATGAGTTAAGTAGCAGGGTGTTTAGGGGAGACTAGCTAATGGGAGGAACCTGTTAGGAAAGGCCAACCACCTGCCTGAAAACTGAACATCAGAGCCTCATGCGAGAGAGGGGCAGCCTTCATGAAAGTGCGCAGTGCACGCAGAACAGGTTAGGTCAGTTGGGACAGGTTGGAATCCAGGTTCTGCCACTTGCTAACTTCATACTTCTTTACCTCTTTGAACCACAGTTTCTTCATTTGAAAAATTGGAATAATAGTATATTCCTCATAGGTTGATTGAAATTAAGCAAGCTCACATGTGGAAAACAACAGCAACATTTACACCATTACAGGGCCCCTGTTATGTGTTCTGCATATGTTACCCGGATTAACCCCCGTGTTGCACATGCGCACACATTGAAAGTACATCCTGCATAAAGAGGAGTCAGGGTTGGGGAGGGAAGTAAAAGATGAAGTGGAAAATCAGGAAGGCCAGATCTTGAGAGCTCTGAGAGAGAGAATTTAAAGGGAGTGTAAAGGGAGTTCACTGAAGGGCTTTAGCGAAGGTGATGTGTGATGTTACTTGTGTATTTATGAGGATGAGAGAATGGGTCAAAGGGAGGTAGCAAACATTGAATCAAGGAGGGCAGTTACAAGGCTATTTTAAGAATGTGACAAGTGATGATGTAGACTTGAATGCATACCTGCTCAGTGTGGTATGACAGACACCAAATCAAACCATATTCTTCATATCATCTTTATACTGTAATGCACAAATCTTTACCACTGTAGTAATGCCTTTGGATTAATGATGGATGGGGGGTGTGTGTGAAATACTGAGTGATTCTACATTTCCAGGTATGGTTTTTGTAATTCTCACCATGACTTCGTAGGGTGAGCTTCTCTTAGCTCCATTGCACGGAAGGAAGATTGAAGCCCAAAGAAGTCAAGAAAGTTGCCACAAGTCCTCCAGCTAGTAAATAGAAAGACCATAATGGAAACCTGGGGCAGTTAGACTTCAACAATGTTTTTCTTTGTTTCTGTTTGTTGACTACTCTGTTAACTTTAGGCTTCATGGCAATATGCAGATGTATTTTCTTGGAGATAACCTAGGTTATCAACACTCCATCAAGTAAGTTACTAGACTAGCTAGTCATTTGAGGGAAAGAAATGTAGGTCATTAATGCCATGATGGATCAGAAGAGAGGGGTGTAAGGCCCTGGAGTGGAGAGAAGAAGAGCCTGGGCACTGTATGCTGAGATATAAGGCGTGAGGTGTGTCTTCAAAGCAATAACACATTTCGTGTTTATTCATGAAAGCATTTGTCCCACACTCATAGACAATATAGTGTTTCAGCTTTCTGTTTCCATAGCACTGGGTGTGCCCTCTGTTTTTAGCTCATAAGTCATATTATCTTGGCTGTCCATAAATAGTATGTGTCATGTCCACTCACTCAACACCAAAGCTTCTAAGGATCCAGTTCCTAACCCAGAGTCTGGTGCAATAACAGAAAGAAACAGTCAGAAGAGAACATAGATTCATAATGTATGCACCCTATACACACAAAGAATTTCAACTAGAGTGTGAGAAGCTGAAATATGGCAGAAAAGGGATGTTGGGGCACTCTTGGCATCCCCTGGGCAATAATCCATTGAATAAAAAAGTGGAATTGCACCATTTTGGGTGAGAAGGTGGAGTGTCAGCTACCAGATTGCACTGGTTAGCAACTCAAGTCCCTCCGGCTGTCACAATCACTACTAATACCCCCACCATCTATTATCGATTTAACACAAACAATGTGCCAGACATGATGGCATCACTTTGTATGTCTTATCACTTTAAATGTGTCAGCAGACTTAAGTCTTACCACAGTCTTCTCTAAAGGATGTTAATTACCCCATTTTACGGATGAGGAAATCAAGTCTCAGAGAGAGAGTTGCCCAAAGTGAATCAGCTAACAGGCTATGACTACTATAGTTTAAAATCCATGACCTTATCTATATTATGACCCACATTATTCCATGACTGATCACACGTTGTTGTCTGTAGCCTCCATTTGGTTGGATAGGAGTTGAATTAGGGGACATGTGTAGGAATAGTGATTGGATGGTATGGGAGGGGTCTAAGGGAGGTGGGAATTGGTGAAAACCTCTCTGTATCTGGATTATTTCATTTTTGAGTCTAGAGAGTCATTAGCAACCTTTTGGTTAAAATCGCTTTGTTCCATAGGAATAAATTGTGAAATTTCACTTTAAAACTAATTACAGTAAAAGTATGATTTCATTTTTACTTTCATTTCAGAATTTTGGTTTTACCAAGAATGTTTCAATTTGGGCAGCTTGAACTTGGCCAAAATAATATACTTAATTTATCATTGTGTATGTTCAAGCTGAGCATTTTAATTTCTTGGTGAATACTGAAAAACTGAGTTTTTCTGAGTACTTGATTTCAAATAAGACTAATCCCACCCCCTCCATACACCCATTCACCACTGTCCCACCCACATAAGATGGTATATAATGAATCTGTTTCAAGTTATATTAAATAGCCTTACATTTTTTTCTATTGTAAAAAATAATAAAAGTTCTTTGTAGAAGTTTTTATAATTAAAAATAATGGGAGAAATAATATGAAAATAACATAGAACACCTCCTAAATAGAGTGTCTATTAACTGACTTGTAAAGGCTTTGTTTTTTTAGAGCAGTTTTATATTCACAGAAAAATTAGGTCTGCAGATTTCCTACATACCCCCTGCTTCCATATGCAGAACCTTCCTTATTATCAGCATCCCCCACCAGAGTGGAAAATTTACTACAACTGATTAACCTACACTGACGTATCATAATCACCTGAAGTTAGTAATTTACATTATGGTTCACTATTGATGTGTATATTCTATGCGGCTGGACAAATGTATAATGACATGGTATTTTCATCATTATAGTATCATACAGAGTCTTTTCAATGCCCTAGAAATCCTCTGTACTCCATCAGTTCATCCTTCCCTTCCCCAACTCAGGCAACAACTGATCTTTTTACTGTCCCCATGATTTTGCCTTTTCCAGGACGTTGTGTCGTTGGAATCAAACAGTAGCCTTTTCAGATTGGTTTCTTTCACTTGGTAATATACATTTAAGTTTTGTTCATGTATTTTCATGGCTTGCTAGCTCATTTCTTTTTAGTGCTGAATAATATTCCACTGTCTTGATGTACCAGTTTATTTATACATCCACCTACTAAAGGACATCTTGGTTGCTTCCAAGATTTGGCAATTATGAATAAAGCTGTTATAAACACCCATGTGCAGATTCTTGTGTGAACATAAGTTTTCAACTTCTTTGTGTAAATACCAAGCAGTGAGGTTGCTGGATAGTATGATAAGAGTATGTTTAGTTTTGTAAGAAACCACCAAATTGTCTTCCAAAGCGGCTGCTTCATTTTGCATCCCTACCATGAATGAATGAGAGTTCCTCTTGTTCCACACCCTCACCATCATTTCTCGTTGTCAGTGTTCCATATTTAGGCCATTCTAATCGCAGTACAGTGGTATCCCTTATTGTTTTAATTTGCATTTTCTTAAGAACATGTGATGTGGAACATCTTTTCATATACTTATTTGACATCTCTATATATTCTCTGGTGAGGTGAGAATTTCTGTTAATATTTTGGCATATAATTTTCTTTTTTCTTTTTTTTTTTTTAGATTTTATTTATTTATTTGACAGAGAGAGAGACAGCCAGCGAGAGAGGGAACACAAGCAGGGGGTGTGGGAGAGGGAGAAGCAGGCTCCCAGCAGAGGAGCCTGATGCGGGGCTCGATCCCAGAACGCCGGGATCATGCCCTGAGCCGAAGGCAGACACTTAAGCGCTGTGCCACCCAGGCACCCCAAATTTTCTGATATGTTTATACATATCCACTAAATAAGTTGATTTAGATCATGATTATTTGACTTTCTCTTTTTTTGCTTAATAATATTAATTATAATTATATGTATTATAATTCAATTATAATAATTGGCCATCTTTATATATAAAAAATCAAATTATATATATCACTAACACAAGATAAGGCAGGGATGGTAAGGATGCCATGTATGTGCCCTCCCTATACAAACAGCAGTCTTCCTTTACTGCACGTTCTTTTCCACTGAACTCAGAGGAGGCCTCAGAATCTTTCTCAACAAAGGTTCTATGAAGATAGTACTATTCAGTTAGATGTGGAATAATAGACCACATTTTTCATGTCTAACCTTGAACCTGAGATGAGGGTATCGAGTGGCTTCAACTATCAGAAGCAAATTAATAATGACAATGAATCATGACAGATTATTACTACCAGGCATCTGACACCATAGAGCCTGACATAGGTACTTGTGGTATTCTTACCCTGTCCCCTCTAGCAAAATATGACATATCACTAATGAGGGGTTTTACTTCCAGGCTAATGATCAGTTCACTTTGACTCCGTGTGTGATACTTGCTTGTGAATGAATAATCCCCCTGAGTCTAATTAGGTTGGGTCTATTCTGTATGCTTTCTGTTGATAAGCGACCTTCCAAATGTCAAGAACATTCCTATACATTGGAGAACAACTAAGATGAGAAGCAGAAAGAACAATTTTGAGGATATGCACTAATCTCTCTCTCCCTCTCTATCTCTCCCCGTTCCCAGAGTCAGATGTTGCTGACTTTGATGGCCGAAGCTCCCTTCTGTATAGGTTCAATCAGAAGCTGATGAGCACTCTCAAAGATGTGATCTCTCTGAAGTTCAAGAGCATGCAAGGAGATGGAGTTCTGTTCCATGGAGAAGGTCAACGTGGAGACCACATCACCCTGGAGCTCCAGAAGGGGAGGCTCGCCCTGCATCTCAGCTTGGGTAGGGTCAGGCTTTGTTCCTTTCCATGTTGAGCTATCAGGAACCCTATTCTGTGGGTGGCCACAGTTTCTTATTGCCCTTGTATGTCAGGTGGAAGTCACTGGAATACAATCTAAGTGACATTTTCCCCCTTTACATATTGGGGAAGAAAAAATAAACATTTTGTGAAAGAGTTAAGCCATAGAAAGCATTCTTTGAAACAAGATAATATTGGTAGGTAGGGATCACTACAAGCTCATTGGTATATATATTTACTTATATTAAATATATATATTTACTTATATTAAATATATATACTTACTTATCTATCTATATTTATCTATCTACCTATTTATATATATAAATACATATATATTTACTTATGTATACTTATATATAAATATATATATATATATTTACTTATCTATCTACTTATTTATCTGTTTATCTCTTTTAATACTATTTAACTTGAGCAAGTTTAACACACATGCACACATATTTTAATGAAGCTTGCTCACAATCTATTCTGATTGATACATTTATGAAAGTTCAGTCCCAAGGGAAAAATGGAGAAGAAATATTTTAATTTAGTTTTGTTTTTATTTATTTATTACTATTACTACTACTATGATGATGATGATGATGATTTTAGTTAAGGAGAGAGAGGGTCATATGTATAGTGGAAAGTCTAAGTTTTTGGGCATTCCCATGTCTTGGTAAGGGAAACACTGTTTCCTTTAAGTGCCCTGGCTGTGCCAGGGGGAGCTCTGACTTGACAAATGCCAGCTAAATTAGTACAATGTCCTGCCTCCTGTGTATTTAGGAAACCATCCTCCCCCTGTGGGTTGGCATCTAGCATGGCCTGCTTCACCACAGGTAGGCCATCATTGTAATTTCCTTGTAATCAATTTCCTATCCCAGGGAAAGAGAGAGAAGGGCTCAGCCTCCTTTGTATGCTCAAAGGTAGTTTTGAAGGAAGAGTGAACCAAGCGCTGAGGGCAGGGAGCAGAATTCCCAAAGGTGCAAAGGCAAACCAAAAAGTTCTTCCATAGAAAAAGAAATAAAAGAGAGAGAGAGAGAGAGAGAGAGAACTCAAGTTGAATAAAAAGGAGTGCCATTCTTTATGAGAATGATTCCCTGCCTTTCACTGATATTTGTTAGTATTAGGGGTGAATATTGTACTTGTGGAAGAGAATTGCCACTACGTATTTGCTATCAAAGTAAAGAAGGACAATCGGCAGAACTCAGTTTGTAAGTTTAAGTTTTTTCCCAGTTTAACTGGGAAGGAGCTCAGATAAATACATTTTCACAATTAGAAGGAGAGACATAAAAATGAAGTTTAGTGTGGACTCACCTCAAAAGCCAAACAACATAAGTCTTTATTTTGAGGCATTTCTGAGAATCTTCTTAGCCGCCATGGTGAATATTGGCAGGGAGAACATCTGGAATCCCAAGTTTAATTTATAAAATTGACATCTAATGCATTAGATTAAGTATACACCAAAGGCATATTTAGAAGCAGAATTTTACCCAGAAGAGAGCAGTAAGAGGATTTGCTAGTAACATAACTAATTGTATTAACATAACTAAAGAAGAAACTTATCAATGAATTATCTGAAGGGCAAGCAAACAAATATTCAGCAAAAATGCATCAGTTCATTAGCTGGTCTTTAATTTTCAGGAAGGGGATATGGATGAATGGAGTGCAGTCCTGCAACTGCATATGGCTCAGAGAGCATTGTGCCTTGTGAGTGAAGTTACGCTTACTTGTCAATAGCAGAGCAGGTGTCTTCTACTAGTAACACTGTATCTGCCAGTGACAGCCATTTATATTCCCAAGGAGATATGCCATTCCCCTTCCAAAGCTCTGCTCCAACATGCGCAATCCAATGTTGTAAACCAGTCTCACTCACGGTATTGCATGATGGAAAGGTGGAGGTGTGGTAATACAACAAATCTATCTTAATTGCAGACATGTGCTAGCTATTTGTTATGGAGAAAGTTGCACAACCCAGAAGACTCTGTTTACTTATGTATAATCTGGGGCTAAGGAATAACTGTCTTGCAGAGCATAGACATGAAAACCAAAAATAATATAAATGAATATTCTATGTCAGTAAGTAAACATAATGAAGTATCAAAAAGAGAAGCTCTTAATATTCCTCATTTATTCAACAAACAATAACTGAATGTCCTGTACTCTGTGCTATGCCAGTCTTCCTGAAAAGAAATGGTATATGAAATGACTAGAACCTGTTCCTTGTTGTGATACATGGAAAAGAAAAGTCTTCCCCCCCCCCCCCCAGATTCCATGTTCCCTGTATTTCTAATCATGGTGGTGACAAAACCTCATTTAGTGAATGATTCAGTATTAAGAATATGTTATTTCAGTATTCTGCATAGTTTGAGAATTTTTTCATCTTTTTCATCTGCTTGGAAAGTGAAATCCTGTGGATTTGAGTGTTCCCTGTACTTACTTGTTTGAAGTAGCCACCTAGGTTTCTTGTAAATTAGTACAAATCTTCACTTTTCTTCTCTAGAGTGATGCTGCCACATATCAGTTCTTTAGCCCTTCATATCTCAGAAATAGCCAGCAGATCTCTGAAAGCGCTAAGTTAAGGAGAAAGGAGGATGATAGTTGCTTTGATTTTCTCATAATAGAAAATCTGTAATGTAGGTTGTGCAAGGAAAGACAAAATTTGTTCATTGCTGTAGCTCCAGAAGTTAGGAAAGCACCTGCCTAATGTAGGCACTTAAGTTAAAATAAGTACAATGGAAAAAGGGGTTTCCATCTCAAATATCAGGGCCTGACATATTATACATTGTTAACTTTGGGCTTGCTCATCCCCAAGACTGTGCTCCTGGCTTCCCCATGAGCCTCTCTCTCTCTCCTATGATGAGGCCCTGATATTTACAGAATACCCACAATGTGCTAGTATCCTATCCAATCCTCAAAACAGCCCAGTTGGCTAAGTAAATATTAGCCCCAAATTACCTATAAGGAATATTAGGCTCAAAAAGGATAAACCATGTCTTCAATTTACACAGCTAGCTATTAGGTATGGCCACTATTAAAATGTAGTTATATCTAATCATTTTTTACTATTTTCTTCAGATTATAAAATATATGTCAATTTTAGAAAACCTGAAAAAAAAAGTAATTATATTTAAGGAAAAGAAAAAATGTCACCTGAAATCCTACAATTTGGTCATCTCTCTTATTGATATTTTTGTATATTTTTCAAATGTTTTTCTTAATTATTTACATGAAATTTTACATATTATACAAAATTCATGTTCTTTCCATGTTGCCACCCAGCTTCCAAAATGGAAAGATCTCATATTATCCCTGATCATGTGTATCTTTTTAAAAAATTTTATTTAAAATCAATTAATTAACATATAGTGTATTATTAGTTTCAGAGGTAAGAGTTTAGTGATTCATCAGTTGTGTATGACACCCAGTGCTCATTACATCAAGTGCTTCCTTAATGCCCATCACCCAGTTACCCCATACCCCCACCACCTCCCCTCCAGCAACCCTCTGTTTGTTTTCTAGAATTAAGAGTCTGTTATGGCTTGTTTCCCTCTAGGATTTTGTCTTATTTTATTTTTCCTTCCCTTCCCCTATGTTTATCTGTTTTGTTTCCTAAATTCCATGTATGAGTGAAATTGTATGATAATTGTCTTTCTCTGATTGGGTTGTGCTTATCTTTTAATTTTTTGAATTTTTTTTCAAGAAGTTACTCAATAATGGAAGGGAAAAAGAGAGGAAGAAATGGATGTGAAGAGGAGGGGAGGGAGGGGGAGAGAGAGGCAGAGAGGGAGGGAGGGAAGAAGGAGGGAGGGAAAGACAGAAAGAGAGAGAGAGAGGAAGGGAAGGGAGGGGAGAGCTCGGAGAGGGAGAAGGAGAGGGCGGGAGGGAGGAAAGGGAGGAGGAGGGAGAGCGAAGGAAGGAGGGAGGAAGAATCTGAGAATCCAAGTTAGTGGGCTAAAGGATGGTGCTAGGCCAATGAAGAGGTAGTTTTTCCCTTCCCACATCCCATGGACACTCCAGCATGCATCCTTTAGCGACAGTTCTCCAGTGTGCGTCCCTTATATAATCTGACTTTACAATTCAGCAATTCAGGATAGGAGTGGAGGGGTTCAGCACCATGGCCAGTTGCCAAGGCTGGCCTTTGGATCCACTTTGGTTGTGGTTCTTTTTACGTGATACTCTTTGCTGTCTGATTCATTGCCAATTACCCCTACTGTGGCTGACTTGGACAGGTCAGTTCTATGGTGAAATTGACCTAGGTTATTCCCATTTAATTAATTTCTTAGGGAAGGGGCGCCTGGGTGGCACAGCGGTTAAGCGTCTGCCTTCAGCTCAGGGCGTGATCCCAGCGTTCTGGGATCGAGTCCCACATCAGGCTCCTCCGTTATGAGCCTGCTTCTTCCTCTCCCACTCCCCCTGCTTGTGTTCCCTCTCTCGCTGGCTGTCTCTGTCAAATAAATAAATAAAATCTTTAAAAAAAATTAATTTCTTAGGGAAGAGCAATGATTTTTTTTTCTTAGCAGTACTAATGGGGAAGAGATTTCTTCTTTCAGTCATTCCTCTTCTCACTTTGTACACATCTCATTCACACCACTTAGGGCTGTCTGCCCTCTGCAGAATTCCAATGGCACTAACCCATACATGCAGGTGGGAGAATCAAAGAGCAGATATTACATGACTGAGAAAGTGTTGTAAGAACTAAGCAAGACATCAATAGTACATGTAGGTCATGCATCCTTGTGAGAGTTCAGTGCCTTTGAACTGAGGCAGAATGTGCAATTGCAATGAGTACAGCTGTAGTAAAGTGAGAATCTAGAAATAGCATAAACACATGCACAGCAATGCCCACAGGGAGACAAGCATAGGGTGCAGAGGCCAAAGTAGTTGAATGAATAATCAACTCATTGTGATATCATGAGATATTGGTGAAAGATCTGCACATTCTCCAAAAAGTCAAATGGACATTAGCTCTTTTGAAATCTAGACATTTGAATAAGCCAATGCACACATATTTATAAAATGTTTAACATGTTTCTGAGTTCGTACTGAATACTATGGAAGATATTTTAAGTGTTGCTGTTTTTTGAGAGCCTACACTTGAACACTATACTAGATATATTAAATATGTATTCCATTTAAAATCACATGGCAGTCCTACAAACTATATCCAAACCCACTTTACAGATGAAGGAACTGATGGTCAGTGATGTGCAGTCAGTTTCCCAAGATCTCATAATTCCATTATTGTTGACCTGAGGTTGGAACCCACTCCAGTCCTACCCCAGTGTCCTGACATTAATGATTAAAATGTTCTAAACCTTTATAAAACAATTGCAGTTTAAATATCATGAAGTCAATGTTCATGGTTAAATTATGACAACGGAGGGATCAGGGTGGGGAAGAGGAGCCCAGAAAGGCTTTATGGATGAACCCTGACTTATCTGGACATTTTATTATAAAAAGTGTAGGAATGAAGGTGTTTCAAAGTGTCAGAGGGTCAAGGTACACCCCATTTTTCATAAATTTTGTCATTAATGTAATAGGAATTTATTGAACAAGTACATTAAGTCAGGTGCTGAGCTAGCCACAGATGGTTAAAAGTTGTATTTACCAGTCCCTATTTTCAGGGAGTTCTCAACCTGGTAAAATAATTATTTCTATTTACATTTTAATTTTGTAATATTAATTTGAAGCATATGATTTTATATTATCAAAACCATATACCATAACTGTATTGAGATAGCATTTTTTTAAGGTAGTGAAGTCACAGAAGATGGATACAAATCAGAGGCTGGACTTTAGCAAACACCCTAAATCTGGAGAATGTTTTATTGAATGAAATTTAGAGATTTCTTAACAACTAAAGACCTATGTTTCATTGCTTTAGTGATACATAAAGATATGCTCTGGTTTGAGTGTCAAACCCACTGGAATCATGTTGCTTGCAATTAGTTTCTTACTTTTTTTCAGAAAGTCTCACTTGGGCACACAGGAGAATATTCATTAGCCCTGCATCTTTCCAAGCAAAGGTCTTTACAATACTGGATAACCTATGGAGTTGAAATTTGCCTTCTTATGCTATAGCTTATGCTTCCCCCTTAGCATTGCCCCATTTTTCTTTTCCACAACTCTCTGCTTTCCATCCATCAAATTCTTTCATGAGACTCTTCATTCCTGCTAAGCTAAGCTACATAACTTCCATGTGTGTATGGTGGGATGCAGATATTCAGAAGGTAAGAAATGAGGGTGAATGGGAGTATCATTTTTTCCCAAAAAGGTAGTGGTGAGAATATTAATGTTGGAGTCAGATAGAGCTTGGTTGTCCCCCTAATTCTTTGTGTTCTTGAGTAAGTCATGTGGCTTCTTTGACACAGCACTTTTTGAAGGGTTTTGTTCAGGAAGAATTGAAACAACATATATAAAGTGCTCACTTTATGTGAGAAGCTTATTAATATAAGTGAATACCAATATTGATAATCTGAAAAATTAGAAGTGGAAAGGTCCGTTCTGAAGGTCAGATGTGGGCAGGCTTTGGGAACTTCCATATGAGTGCCCACCTATTTCATTGATAGTAAATGAAGCCCTCTCCACAAGTGACTTTTTGCTGAAATACAGTCTTAAACAAGAGTTCCCATTCCCTTTTTTCAGGCTATCTGAAGTTCAAAGATTGTGAAAGTTAAAGTGACATCCATGTTTGAAGTGTTAAGATAAGACCAAGCAAGAAGATCTAATCAAAGAAGACTTTTGGGTGAAAACACTGTGATATGTATGCCCTTAGATGGAAGATGTTAGTTTTAAGGGTGAAGAAATTGACATGCTTATCCACAGTGTTTTGGTGGGGGAGAAAGATGAAAAATTAAGTTAGAAATATTTTGGAAATGTTTCAAGCTTCCCGTAAAAATTATTACTTGCTTTAGGGCCTTGAGCAGTATTTTACATTGTTCCATTTTAACTATATCTCAAACCACATGAAAACACGTTTTTATTCAATTAGTAAAATGTTGTTTTTTTTCCATAACGTGTTCCTGACTGAAAAGGTAGCTTCTGCATATTTTTGTCTCTGACCTTTACAGTTGCTCATGGGAAATTTTATCTTGCCTTAAGAAATTGGAAACTAGTTAGAGCTAGTAGTTGGACATCACTTGCCACTGAGGTAAAACTGGAGTTATATATGTCCGATTAAAGAGTTTGATAATCTCTCAAGAATTAAGTTTTTCTTAATTTCTGATAATGAACATTTCTAGTAAGATAGAACATTTCCTAGAACTAACCTTCTTCTTTCTTCATAGTAACACCCCTACTGTAGCTACAACTGAAGACATCCTTCTTGATTAATTTCAGAAATTCCCTGTTTCCGTACTTGTTTAAGCAAACTGATTTTCACTCAATTTGTTTTAATACAAGATTTCTAGTGTTACCATGGGGTAATTGATGGAGGAGTGGGTGAAATTTCATTCACATCTGCCGTTTTGTTGTTGTTGTTGTTGTTGTTGTTGTTGTTAATTAAAAAGTAACTTGTACTGGAAGGGAGAGTCCATCATTTACACATCTCTCGTATCTAGTTTTCAGTGAACCAACTATGCAGGATAAGGAATTTGTTTTTAATGAAGTTTATTTATTTTTCCCATTATGAAAGATAGTTATGTCCACTATAAATACAGAGAAAGCAAAAAAGAAAAAAGAAAATCAAAGCTTCTGTTAATATTTTAGTAAATGCATTCTTTGGGTTATTCTCACATAGTGCTTATCTGTTTCTTTTCCAAAGTTGTGATTTAGTTTTTATATGTACTTTTCTCTCCTGCCTTTATATATCTTAAATCAGGAAGGTGTAAACTATTGAATATCCCTTTTATTAGATGTTACCTTTTAATTTTATCAAAAAATGAAAGTCGCTACTGAGTATACTTTTGAAATAATATAAGTACTTTATAAGTATTATTTAGATGTCTAGGGAACATTCTATCTGCTGATTCTGCCTGCTTATTCAGAATTTTAATTTTTTTCTCTCTTTCCAAATGTTTGGACTTTACCTCCAATTTTTAAATTATTAGACATTTTGGGGAAAAAAATCACCATATTTCAGTTTGTTTTCTTAGAAGAGATTTCCAGAATGCTGGTTACTAGATAAAATGTTATAAACAATTTTTTAGTCCCTCAATACTTATTGATTTATGTTTTTTTAAAAAAATGGGAGGATTTTATTTTGCATTATTTTGGAGGCAATAAAAAAGACTTGGCTAAGTAAGTCAGTAATGTAAAGAAGGAACAATATTAATTCATTTTTGAGGGAAGGTCAACAAATTTCCATAAATATTCATGAAAATTTCATAACCTATTTTGCATGAGAAGATAAGTGTGTTAATTAAGGCTCATGTTTTCATTAGATTCAGTAAGAGGGAAGTAGCTGCCTTTTATTTAAGAAGGTACACACTTTTATTCCTCTGAATCTTAGAATTATCAGTGGGATTATTGGATGGAATAGCAAACTTGCTGAGGCAAGATTAGAGTGTGGGAGAGGAAGGTCGACTTTAACCTTGATGAGGATGTGGATGGGGTTATGAATGCTGACTCTGCTTCCTCCTGCCCAAATGTTCTGAGGCATGAAGAGTATGGTGATAACGGTGGCAGTGAACGGCAGTAGAATATGGGGGCAGCAGTCAACTTGGAAATTTAGAGCTTGAAGTTTCAGGATTTAAAGATACCAGTATGCATGTGTGCAGAACCTCAGTCTGATCAACGTAACAAATCAAATCATCCGATTTAGTAGTGTTTCTTATTACATTTGAAAGTTATACACCGGGTTAACTTAACGAAATCACCCAAGGATTTAAAAACAATGGACTTGGGACAGGTAGTTAGCCATTTAAAGAGATAAAATAAGGGAAGAACTCTACCTTATGTCATATACCAGAATAAAATCCAAATGAAATGAAGTGGAAGAAAACGGGAGACTTCTTTAATGATCTCAGAAAGGGAGAGCATGTTAAACTATAATATAAATGCATAAAATAAGTCATAAAAGAAAATGATATCTTTTTCAATAAAAGAAGGTCTGAGTGATAAAAAATTAGAAAAAAAAAAAAAAACAAAGAAAAAAGCCAAAAGCAAAAGACAACAGCAAAAAGATATTGGCACAATTCATGTTACAGAAAATGGACTAAATAGAAATCGATAAGAAAATGACAGAAAAAATAGGCAAGAAATATGAGGAGATAAACATAAAAAAGGAAATAAAAATGAAAAGATTTTCAAACTCATTCACTTTAAGAGAAATGTATATTAAAAAACCTAAGAAATATACTGTTTTTGCCTATCACACAGGCAGAATTCCAAAAGCTTGAACGTATTTTCTTGACAAGCCTGTGGAGAAAAATCACTTCATAAATTGCTCGTAGGAGTTTGAATAGGCACAACTTCTGTAGAGGACAATTTGGCAGCACCTGGCAAAATTGCAAATGTGAAAACTTTTGACCATTCGTTCCTTACCTAAGAATGCATGCTGCCGAAAGCCTTGCGCACATCCAAAATGATGGCTACACACAAGGCATTTCAGCAGTATTAGGTATCAACAATAGATAGAATACCTAAGTATTTATCCATAGAAAACTGGCTAATATCACATATATCATTCAATAAATACTATGCAGCTGCAAAAAAGAATGAGACAACATTTTATATACTGATGTAAGAAAATTCCCAAGATAGATTAAGTGAAAATGAAAAGGTACATAAAAATGTGCATTGTATTTCACCATTAGGGTAAAAAATTAAATGAGGAGAAATAAAGAATACATGTCTTTGCATATATAGAGTCTTGCATATATATTTTGCATTTATAAATTGCATATATAAATAAAGTATATATGTACATATAAAGTATATATATACACAAATACATATATATATACACACACACACACATGGCTTGCATATACCTAATTTTTTTTTTCTGTAAGGAGAAACAGGCCATTAATAACAGTGATTACCTATAGTGGATGTATGGAAGATTAGCATATGGAGGCAGGGATGGGAGGAAGATTCATTACTATATGCAAAAAGTTAAATAAAAAATATAGTCACTTTGACCATTTATAATTAAATTCATCTTTTGAAGCTGGAATAATAGCATAGAAAATATTTAAATATTTGGTCTTAATCATTATCATTGGCTCTCTGAAACTACTCAGTATATCACTAAAACTCACCAAAAACAATAATAAATACGTAGGGAGAAAGGATGTGATTCCTTTTCCTTTTTTTCTTCTTTCCATGACTTACAAAGGATTTACGTTTTCAAATGTTTAATGTTTCTGACTTATTGTTAAGAAATAATTGTTAAATGTCTTTTTCCCTTTTAAGAAGAAAATTGAGGCGCACATCAATGTGAACCCTCTAATACTAATTTTACTTGGCTTATTACCTAGAACTGACTGTTTGTAAGACACACTAAGTTTCCTTCAATAGTTCATTAGCTCTTGCACAAATTTTATTTTATAAATAAAGGGTGTGTGTGTGTGTGTGTGTGTAGAGAAAGGGAGAGAAAGAGAGAGGGAGGTATTCTTGTTTTTCTCTTGTGTGTGTCTCATGGCTGGTACCGCTTTCCACTGACCTGCTCAAGGGAAAAAACAAAACAAAACCCTAGAGGTCATCCTTAGGGGAGTCTCCCTTTATCACCTGCCCTCCAATAGCCAAGTGACAATATCCAAGAGAGGCCACCACCTTATTATCATTTGGAAATCCATCCTTCCTGCCCTCTCTTTACCTAAGGCCCTGGGGCTCCCGACTAGATTGTTGTTGGTCTTACTGCCAGCCTTGCCTTCTAATCAAATTCTCATACAGCTGCCAAAATAATCGTTTTTACATAAGAGGAAGTAAACAACAAAAGAAGTTAAAGACTGTCTTCTCTCATCCTCGGTGTAATTTGGGTTCTTACTACATTTCTTAAATGTTAATTTGAGTTAGTAATCTCTGATTTACTAATTCACCAGACAGACGCCCATTCCTTAAAGGTAAATTAAATGTATAGTTACCTCGCACACTAGTGCACTAGTCCTGGATGATATAAGCCAGGCTGGTATGACCATGGTACTGCTGCATGGACTCCCCCACCATGTTTCCTTGTACCCCCAAGTCTTGGCACATGCCTCACCTGGCTCTGTGATGGTGCTCCCTCTTCTAGCCAAATCTCAGACCTGTCACTGCCCTATGGGAGCTTCGCAGCTCCCTACCTTGCATTTGTTTGGCTACTGGCTCTAAACACTATATGCCACAAGCACACTTTTTACCAGTTTACTTATTGAGAGACTCCATTAAGACTTTTAGGGAGGGGAGTGTGCCTTTTAACTCTATATCTCCTTTATCTCCTTTATATATGACCTGCCACTGTGGCAGGCAGTGGTAGATATCAGTACCTTTTTATGGAAGGAAAGAAGGAAGAAAGACATGGAAGAAGGGAAGGGGAAGAGAGAAAAGGAAGGGATGGAGAGAGAGAAGGGAGGAGGAAGAGAGAAAAAAGAAGAAATAACTTTTAATTGTTAGCATAATTTGACCAATTGTGAGAACTTAAAAGTTGAAGAAATAATGAACAAATTATGAAATAAAGTCAGTGATGAATGCAGCATTTATCATTTTTCAGTTACAATGAATTTGATGCCCACCACCACCCCCATATGAAGCAACCAAGTGTTGTTCAGTGCAGGAAGCAGAGCCTTAGGGCCATAATGGAGGTGGGAGTGAGCAGCCTACGGGGGAAATGGCAGTTCCTGCCCCCTTAATGCCACACTGTTAAGCAGACTCTTGCAGCTGTTCTGGTAAAACGCATCTTAGGAGAGAAGAGGGAGACATTTAGCTTTCAGTTTCTAAGGGAACCAAACAATAAAACATTTAAAAATTTGAAGTTTATAAATTAATTGCATTTAACTGTTCATTTAGCTAAAGTCTGAGCTATTCTGAAGGGGGGGAGATGCTATAATCTTTTTGACAAAATGGTACTGGCAGGAACTTCCATAAAATTGGAGGAGGGACAGAGGGGAGGGAGAACTAGCCTGACTTGATAGAAAAATGTACCTCTCCATCTGAATCTCTCGCAGCCTCCTAAGGGGTGTCTTCCAAGCTGAGTTTAGACTGAATCAATGCATATGGCCCATGCCACAGGCACAGTAAAAATGATCAACTGGACCTGGATTTGAATGCTAGCTGCCCCCCATGCATGCTTAACCTCATCGATCCTCAGGTTCCTTATTCATGGTAATAATTTTCCCTTGGAGGACTAAAAATGGAGGGTATAAACTTCCTACTTAAGTGCTGTTCATATAGGAGGCACTTGAACATGGCAGCTAAAATGATTATTTCCTCACCTTTGCCTCTGCCTTCAGACTTACCTACTCGGTGCCCACTGTCTTCGCTTTACTGATCGAGAATTCACTTTTCCTCCAAAGCATAACTCAGGATTCATTTTCTCCATTCAAGAGCCATTCAAACACAAAGAATGTGTATTATTTCTAAACGTGATACTCCGTTTTCAATATTATTGATGACCATAAGGATATGGTGCCTTTTATTACTTAATTGTTCATGTTTTGAAAACATTTCCTTTCAATCCAGAAGGGGATGTGTATATCAGCTGACCTAGAATTTGGTTCTGGAATCTGTGGGCAAAGCATGTTATTCCTTTACAAACCCAACAGGGTTCTGGTCCTGGAGACAGAGAATCATTCTTTACCTTTAGGATAGAGAGAACTGGCTTTGCTTGCAGAATATTCTAGTATGCAAGGCTGCCCTTGGGCATGGATGCCATCCAGTCTTCCTCTCCCCTTCACAGATGACAGCAAACCTCGGCTCAGCAGCAGCCCACCTTCGGCCACCCTGGGCAGTCTGCTGGATGACCAGCACTGGCACTCGGTCCTCATTGAGCGGGTCGGCAAGCAGGTGAACTTCTCTGTGGACAAGCACACACAGCACTTCCGCACCAAGGGTGAGGCAGATGCCTTAGACATCGACTATGAGGTGAGTTGACTCTCCCTGCAGGTCCCCAGGCCCCTTGCTCAGCATTAGTTAAAAAATCAGAAAAAAAAAAAAAGAACAATGGAGAGAAGATGCGGGGCCCTGATAAGTCTTACCCTGGGCTCATCTCTTCTATCTAAGCCCTTGGAAGAGTCCAAGGGGGGCATCTGAGCAGTGTTTGTGGAGGGAAATGCCTTGGCAACAATGGGACATCAGCAAATTGTGTGCATTTTAAAATAAGAAAATCTCCTTTTTCACTTAAAATTTTTTTAAAATTAAAGATTTTTTAAAAAATTGCCTGTAGCCTTCCTGAATCACTGTGTAGTCTTGTAGTTACACTCAGTTGTTCTTTTTTCAAAAATCAATTTCAGTTGGCTGGGAAAATACAGAAATTATACTAATATATTATTATATGTCAAGTATACTTGAAGAAAAAAAGAGCAAGAAACAAAACCCAAAGGAATCTAAAACCACACTGTAGGCACTTATGTTTAACCTTCATTCCTATGCAAACTTGCAAATGACTGTGGACAGTCATTTCTTTCTTGCTTTCTTGTATGAGAGCAAGAAATGCACCGAGCCTACAATACAAAGAAGATTGCACAAAGTTCTGCAAACTGGCAGCCAAAAGTTATCTATCTTTGTGAGTAGTTCAGTTCAACAAGTGTGCCCCTGCTGTATACCGGACTTTTTTCTAGGCAATAAATATACAGAGGTGGCTGAGACAGGGTCCCTGTGTTGGAGAACCTTACAGGACTTTTTGGAGGATTGTGGCATGGCCAGTTTTATGTTTAGACTAGTAATTTTGAGTGTCTGTTTCAGGAGTCAGCCCAATTAGCATCCCTTGGGGATTTGTTAAAAATGAAAATACTTAGGTCCCACCCAGACCTGCTGAATCAGAAACTCAGGGAGAAGAGCTCAAAAATTTGTTTTAGAAATCCTCCAGGGGACACCCTAGCATTTGAAAAGTACTATTTTAGAGTAGTTACTCTGTAGCTTAGACTAGTGGGGAGGTGGAGGCAGGGGACTGCTGGACAGATGGTGGGAAACTCTGTTAGGTGACAAGTCCAGTCACCAGTGGGGTACATACTAGAACAGTGGGGGTCGAGATGAATAATTGAAAAATTAGGGTCTGATGTACTTTTTATCAATCACCATCATGAGCTATAGGAAAGATTTCCTCTTTTGATTTTAACTTTAGCTTAGCATACTGTTGATAAGATATGCCACGTATTAACTTCAAAAAAGAATTTGTCACTCTGACTCAGAAAGATACCAGGTAGGTTTTTTTTTTTATTTGCTGATAACTGGAAATCTATGAATATCAATCATCTTTCTTTGTCAAGTTTAAATGATTTAAGGTGATTGAAAATGATTTAAGTAATTGAAAAAAGAAAAAAGTAAAGAATACATATGATATTAAAAGAGATGTCTTTTATGAACTTGAGGACAACAGAAAACATAAAATCATCTGTAACTCTACCCGCCTCAGAGATGGTTCTAAAATTCTCCCAGTTGCCTGATAATTTCAAGCCTATGTCTACCTATCTCTTCTGTGTAGAGAATGTTTATGGGCTCACAGCGGAGTGGCATTAAAGTGAATGTCAGCATTTGAGGGAAATGAAATCCAGTGATGTCACTCAGTTTATGAAATTGGAACAGATTTCTTCAGGAAATGCCTGAATTTCATGTTGCCTTATAAAAAGTATCTCCTGGGAAAGAAACATCTCAGAGAATTCCTTTGAAGTAATCTCTGTTTCAGAGAATTCCAGCCCCTGCCAGAGTGCCCAGCCAGCTTGCCCCAATGACCATATAAGGAGACAGATTAACTCTAATGGTGACATTAGAAATTGACTGTACTAGAACATGAGAATTCTGTGTTGGGAGAAGTTTCTGGAACTGGAGCTCTCCAGTCTTTGTAGATTCACCTTAAAGACTGTATGTAAAAGAAAGAGCAGTAGAATAGGAGTCTTGTGTTCTAATTGCCACTTTACCACTAACTAGTTGTGTAAACCCGGAAAATGAAAACTCTTAACTTCATTTACCCAGGAGCAGTAATAGCACCCTATTGGCAGGAATAAAGAGAAATAAAATATCTAAGTCTAGAGATTATTTAGTAACAATGTTGTCTATTAATGAGAATCTAGATTATTGATTTGATTTCTGCCATGGGACCATATGAGCCCATGTGTGCCCTGGATACCACCAGCTAGCAGGATAACTAAAATCGGGTCCTTGGGCTCCTATGACCCATTGTCAGAGCACTGCTGCTCTAAAGCTATGCCTTTCAAATTTCATACCAAGGTTCGTTATATTATGAAAATCTAAGATCCTCTTAAAATTTCAGCATTATGAGCTAATAATCGGCAAGAAAATTTGGTAGCTTTCATCCCTCCATCAAAGACTTAGGGATATCAATGAATGACATCATGACTTTCTATGAGGCCCCCTGAGGACTTTTGTTACACTAAGATATGTTAAGTTGTTTGTTTCTCTTCCCACCTAGGGCTGGGAATCTTCTGTCAAAATAAATAAATAAATAAATAAATAAATAAATAAATAAATAAATAAAAAGAAGCAGAAAGAATGTAGATCCTTTGCTCCTCTTTGGAATGTCATCTTAGTTCACATCACTCAGCCTATATGATTTTCTCCAAACGCATATGAGAAAGACTATAGCAATTCACTTCACTTCTGGTCTAGAGCAGAAGGATTTTAGAAAACAGATATTTTTAGGATCTTAGTTAAGGGTCGATTTTTCTGAGATTCAGATAATCCATTAATTATTTTCCTATCAGAAGTGCTCAATGATCCTGTTTACATAGCTATTTACAAGCACCAGAACTATTAAAAACGTTTTTTAAAATACATGATTTTACATATTTCCACATCATAAATACTGAAAAGTCATTTTACAAAATAAAAAAATATATTTTTTAATAAGAATACTTAGTTAAAAAACTAGATTAGACTAACCCCTATAAGCATTTAAAAATGCATATGTATACATATATCTTCAAATGTAAGTTCTATCAAAACTTCAAAGAAAATATGAGATAGTACTTTTTAATCAAGGATTGTGGGAGGTTCTTCCAAGTCTGACATAAATTTTAGAAACCTGGAAATAAAATATATGAAAAACATCCATATAAAATAAAAAAAAAACTTCCACATAACCTTCCATAAAAATACATATACAGTGATATCACTACCCCAATAACTTAGAAAAGTATTTCAAAATTTAATTAATAAGTAAAAATGTCCTACAAATAATTCTTAATAGATAACTTAAAAGAGAAATAAAGAAAATGAATATGTAAAACAAACAAATCGCTCTCAAATATATGAAAAGATGTTCAACTGCACTCATTAAGAAAAGGAATGCAAATTGAGGCTACAGTGATATTTTTCACTTAGATTGCAAAGACTCAAAATGTTATAATGTCTATAAGGCTATGGAGAGAACAGAGCTATTTCATCCATTGTTAGTGGGATGGTAATTAATATTATATCAAAAAAGGGCAATGTCTTCAAAATTGTAAACACATGGTCTTCAATCCAACAGTTCTGTTTCTAGCAGTTTACCCTACAGTCATAAGTAAATATGTGCAATGGGACATATGTTAGGAATAATAAAAGATTGGAAATTCCCCAAAAGTCCTTCAACAGGGGGTTAATTAAGAATTATGCTAAGCTCCGTAGGGAAAGAGCTCTGCCAGTGTGCCCTGGTGACCTCACACTATCTATGTGGTCCACACAACCAAAGCTTTGCACAACAGCTGATCTGAGTCTTGGCAGGATGCCTTATGATCTTCCTGAAACATCAGAGGTTGGAGGCCTACAATTAGCAGCTTCAAGGCTGTTTCCCATTCAAGGCACCTGCCCCATGGGAGGCTGTCATGACACAGTTTCTTGTTGCCTCCTAGGTTCTGATAAGGCACGAGGTATTCTGCCCTGTGCTCTCATAATAGAGCTGTGTCATCAAGAATTGCATAGCTGAAAGACACGTCTCTTAGAACTCAGACATAATTAAAGGACTGGCCAGACATAATACAACTGCTTATTTAGTGACTGAAATAACTAGAATAAGATCTATAGCAACAAGGAACCCACTAGCTTATATTGTGGTCATCTGATACCCACCCCACCCTTTTTAGCATCATTTTTTTGGTGTGTGGGACAGGTGGGCAGCAGTGTTTGACTACTCTTGCCTTTGTTGACTCTGTAAGTCACAAACCATCTGAATCTACAAGTGGCTCCTTTGCCTTTGCAGGTGGATCATTCAGGTCTTGCTTTGGGCTCACCTTATTTGGTGTGTGTGCTTGACAAAGCCATATAGAAGTATTATGCAGCCATTAGAAAGAATGAGGCAGCCCTATATATCCTAATGTGGAACGATTTGTAATATAAATTGTTAAAGGAAAAGAAAAACAATGTGCACTGCAGTATAAGAATATCTGTGTTTAAGATTAGAAAAAAAACATGGACTTGACAGCAGACAGCATGTAGACAGAAATCTCTGGAAGTGACTACAGGGACAGGCAAGGCAGGTAATAAGAGGATGGGTTCAATAAGAGGGAAGCCTTACTTTCCACTGACTACTTTTTAAAAACATTTTGAATTTTGTTCCACATGTAGAAGTATTTTAAGGAGAAACTGAGGCAATAGAAAGAATATATGACTTAAAAGATATTTCTTTTATTTTCTGCTAAAATTATAACCTCTGATTTATGTTTATTCATAGTTTTTTTCCAAAAACACTTATCACTTCAGAATCTTATTGAATTTACTTATTTTTAATTGTCTATCTCTTCATCCCCACCCCAATCATAGAATTCAAGCTCATTGTAAGGGTTGATGTTTTCTTTTTTACTTTAATTTCTTTTTATGGATGTGTCTAGTACATAATGTGCAGTCCATAATTATGTGTTAAGTAAATGAAGGAAGTTTATTTCTGTAATTATAAAAGGTTAGCAGTTGATGGCCAACTTTGGTGTCCATCAGAAGTTATATATATATATTCTGCCATGCTTGAAGGCCACCTTTTGCCACCACCCTTACTTGACATTGCCTAAAGGACACTTCTCTTAGAACTCAGACATTACTAAAGGGCTGGCCAGACATAATACAACTACTTATTTAGTGATCAAAATAACCACAGATCACTAAGGAAACGGTTTTCCAGATCATGTGGCAGTGTAATCGTTATTGATCCTTTTCTCTTTGGAAACTCAGCTGCAAGGCTAAAGTAGAAGGCCTATGTGGAGGAAAAAAATGAAAGAAAATAAAATAAGGAAAAAGAAAATAAGTAGATACAAAGTGGAAATAAAGAGGAAGAAAGTGGAAGGGGAAAAAAACATGAACTGTTTTGTTGCTATTTTGTGATTTTGTTTTACCTCTAAAGCAACATTGTGAAGAAAATTATTACATCTTACATTACAAACATAAAACCAAGACAAAAGAGACTGATGAACCCCCCCCCCCCCCGCCATTCCCATTCCCCAGTAGCTATTGTGTAACGGAAACAAGATTTGAGCTCAGATCTGTGCAGCTGCTCAACAGAGATCATTCTGGTGACCAGACATTCTCTCTGAAGGAGGAATAATCCGTCAAGATACAAGCACAGGTTCTGGTCCTTATTCTGGTGTCTGCATGTATTCGAGACTTGAAGCCATATTAATCCCTGCCATTTTTCTTTCTGCTTTTAAATTTAAGATCGTTATGATTTGTGGATTTTCTAATGTTGTGTTTCCCGAAGTTTTATAATGGCAAACTGGAATATAAAAACTTCTCTTAAATGTAAATTAAAAGTAAACTAATTGTGCTGAACATGATGGAGGGAGTATTTTAATATTACCATTATATCACAAAGGGAAAAAAAATCTCTGTTTTTATTAACATGAGCTGAAAGAACAAATGAAAAAATTCTATTGGTGGAGGTGGTAGCAGGTTTTAATTATCTAATAAGACATCTTGAGGCTGGCTGAATTTGGGCTGAATTATTATAACCATCAATAAAATATTATAGAATTAGCCAGGCCACAGCTGAATATGTGTAGAGCCTGAGGCAAGAGTACAAATGGAGGCCCACATACCATAAGTTTAAATATTTAAAGGATTACAAATAAGCTAACAAACTGTTGAATAAAATATGTTCTGTTCTCCTGTTTTGATGAATGTACCTTCCCAGCCACATCCCATATGTTCAAGCCCTGTCCATGGTGTAAACAGCTGCCCCCTGGCCACTGCTCAGACCTGTCAGCCCATGGTCTGTCCTCAGGAGGGCAGATGGGGAGAGAAACATTCAGGCCCTCAAAGCACTTTCAGAACTGTTTAGGCAAGAAGCTCTGGGGTGCTGTGTAGGAAGATCATGGTTTATAAGGGTTGTAGCAGCTCCCTATAGCTGTTTCTCCTTGACTCCACCATGAGGAAGAATGGAACTGGAGGATGGTCAGAGTGGGGCCCTCTGGGGTGCCCGGGTGTATGGGGGATACTGAAGTTAGGATTTCCAATGAGCTCCTTGTTTGAATGCTAAAACATACAAAATTTAACCCATTGTCCAAAAACCTAAGGTAAAAGTATTGTAAGTTCACTCAGACAAAACAAATTATAAATATGTGTTGAACCAATTGGGCTGTGTCAGCCCCTGATGTATATGAGTCTGTAAAAAGATACCCATTTAGGAGTGCCTGGGTGGCTCAGTGGGTTAAGCATCTGACTCTTGGTTTCTGCTCATGTCATGATCTCAGGGTCATGAGATCAAGCCCCATGTTGGGCTCCACATTCAGTGTGGAGTCTGCCTGAGATTCTCCTTCTTCCTATCCCTCTGCCCCTCCCCCCGCTCTCTCTCTCTCTCTACAATAATAATTAAATAAACCTTTAAAAATATCATCAGTGTTCCCTCATATTCGATGCAGGGCTATGTCTGGGTCAGATATTGCTCACCTTCTGTCTGCAGTAAAACAGACATAGGACATTTCTTATCCAGAAATAAGAGGACACTGGGAATTTGTGAAAGAATAGGTTATAGAAGCAATGAAGAAGAGGTAGTTTTTAGTTAACATGTAACCAATTACCTCCTCTCAATATGTGACCCTAAAGTAGGGACAAAAATAAGACATCATATGCACCATATGCTTTTTAAAATTAAAGAGATCAGACATTCCAAAGAAGTTACAAACTGAGTCATTGATCAAGTCAAATAGTAAAGAGAAGCCATAAAATGGTGACTCTCGGGAAGATTTGCACTGCTATTTTCTCACTTGGCTTATTTGGTATTTTTCATTTTTAACTATTTGAATTTGGGCTAATATTTAAAAATCAAGAGGAAAATTGGGATTTCTGGTTTCATTTTAAATGCCAGAAACTCATCAAACTTTGAGAAGATTCCAAAGGTCAGTGATGGGCTCCTCTTCCATAAAGGTCATGAACTCTACATATGGCTCAACAAACACAAATCCAGTGCAAAAAAGAAGGCAGCTGTTTGAATCTATTTTCATACACCCTGTATTACAAAGTGGACTATCAGAGCAAAAGTGAGACAAATATTCACAAGCGAGAGACTTCAAAAGTATCAGAAATCCAAGTCTGACAGAAAAAGGAATCTTCCAAACAGGAAGACTCCCAAATTTAAACAGGGCCAGGGAAAAAGCCAACAAGGAGGAATGAACTCATTGCCATGGAAGTAGCATCAAAGATTGAAAAAGATAGAAGCAAATGCCGGACAAAGAAGAGGAATGAGATCAAAGGAAGAGAAAGTGGCAGATTCTGGGACCTCATGCATTTAACATCAAAGCAGGTTTTCTTCTGGGAGTCATCTAGTTGGAGTGGAGCCCACCTGTGACACCAGCAAACCCTTCAGGTTACCAGATGAACTATGTTGCCTAAGACACCGAGACTGTGAGTGAAACTTTACAATCTAACACTTGGTTTTGTTGACTACTAAGATCAATGAAAGGCACACTATACAACTTGCCAAAACCAAACAAACAAGAAAAGTAAGCAAAGAAAGCAGCTGAATTGACCAAAACAAAAGGACAATAAGGCAAAAGCAACTTTAGAAGTAAATTGCTAATGTTCTTTTTTTAAGCAATTCAACAAATATTTGTTAGATTTTTTATGTTTGAATCATACCTCTTGCATTAAATATTAAAAAGTGAATGAGATATTATCTGTCTGTGTCCTTGAGAAACATTTTTAGAGAGATATTTCAAAACATTCAACAAATATTTATTCAGCATAAATACTTATATTTATATATATTTGTACCGGGTATCATTTTAAGCACTTGGAAAATTTGAGTATGTCAAAGAAAAGAACAAAGATGCCTACCCTCGTGGTGCTTAGATTTTAGTAGGAGAGATAAACCATAAGACGCAACTATAACAAGTAAGTAAATTACACATGCAATGGAAAAAAGAACAAAAATATATATGGGTCATGAATTGGAAGTTCAAAGATGAAGGGAAAGGCACCTGGGTGCCTCAGTTGGTTAAGCATCTGACTTGTTTTGGCTCAGGTCATGATCTCAGGGTTGTGAGATTGAGCTCTGTGTTGGGCTCCATGCTGAGCGTGGAGCCTGCTTGAGGTTCTGTCTCTCCCTTTCCCTCTGTGCCCCTACCCTGGCATGTGCATGTGCTCTCTCTCTACATATATATGAAATAAAAATAAAATAAAACAAAATAAAGTAAAGTAAAATAAAATAATTTTTAAAAAAGCTGAAGGGAAACAGTTTGCAATTTTGGATATGTTGATCAGGGTAGACATCACTGAGATGGTGTCAATTGAACAAAGACTTAAAAAAAAAGAAGTGAGTTTTTTAAAGGCTATTTGGAAAGAACTGGCTTAGGGCATCTGGCTCCCTTACACTGTAACAACTCTGCAGTGTTATATGAGCCCATGAGCTAACAGAAACTGGGTTTCCAGCTCTGTGATCCATATCCTGAAGGCCCTTGGGTGACATCATACAGATGATGCACCCTGAAATATAATCTCTGTTCAATATCGTCAATATCTGCCCCACAGTGAAACATGCTGGAGTCTGAATGGGTGGGCAGGATCATATCATCATAATCCTAGACAATGAAATTAGTGAATGAAGAGGTTCATGGAGTACAGCCAGGTTTGTCTTGAAAGCAAAGATTAATTCAACAAGACTCATTAAAGTTTGAAGGAAATACATGGGCAATTGTAAACACAATAATGATATGTGAGGCAATAAAAAGAATAGTTTGTACAACACAGACAATTGAAGTAACTGAAAAAATAAGATAGAAATTCAGGAAATCAAACAAACAAACTTTTTAGAATAATGACTGAATAAAAAAATGCAGAACATGAACCTGAGAAGATATTCCCCCCTACCTGCAGACCAAGTGATATATAATTTTACACTCAACTGTAAAATTACTAGTCTTCCTAAATTTGAAAAGAAAATTGAATATAGACAGTAACCATAAAGTTCTAGCATGGCCTCCCTTTCTTTTTCGTTTCCCACTCAATATAAATGGGAAGCTAGAACCGACCAAAGGGCCTTTTTAAAGGAGCACACAACATATTAAGTTCCAGTGTTCTGAAAATCTGAAAATCAGAAGGAGGCTTCTACAGAATCTTGGGGGAAAGTTTGTCTATCTGTTTATTAATTCAAAACAAAAAAAAGACACTCAATTGAATTGCCATTGAATAAAATATCAATATATAATATCACAAACTTCAGACTAAAAATATTAGAAGAATTACTATCCATATGTTTTTTATTCAGAAATTATTGAATATAATGCCACAAAATACCATTTTGAAAGAACTTCTTAACTGAGAAGTTGTGTCAGTGCGAAAAACCTTACTAACAGCAAGCACTGTGTGCCAGGATCCATTTCAATTCTTCAGGTGTAGGAAAGTTTTTAATTCTCACATTACCTGGTCCAGCTCATTTGTTTATGTGACATAAGTAGTATTATTATCCTCATTTCGTATAGGAGGATTGTGAATCCCATAGAAGTTAGGTATTTTTCCCAAGGCCCCACGGAAAGTGCAAAGCAGATTGGGTTTGAACCAGTAAGAGAAGCTCCTGAAACATTGTCTTTGGACATTTGGCTGTGGAAAGGGAGAAGATGAATGCTGACATAATTTATAAATTTATGCAATTTTGTAACAAATTGGCACATAATGTAATGTCTTAAAAAGGAACTTCAAAGTGGAAAAAAGTAGGCAGACTGATGAATAATAATAATATTAGTTTAAGTAAATAAGATGCAGAACAAGTTGGGGCTGAAGTATAAAAGACAACAATCTGTGCTTCATAGAAAGTAATCCAAAGTCATAGTTTGAGAAGTTAGATAATCACAGTGACTGTCTTCCAAGTCAGCATCAAAACACAGTAAACATTGCACAATAAACTTAAAAATTACCTAAATTTCCTCAAGTGGTAAGTAGTTTCATTGCTCTAATAAACAAACACCAGACACACATGGTTTACAAGAAACACACTTTTGCAGAAATAATCAAAAAATCAATTTTTTTATAAAAATTTGAAATTGGGGACAAAGTTGTACCAACTAAACTTATAGAAAAAGCAGAACTGGAAAAAATAATACCACTGTAAATAAAAATTAAAATCAGAAGATAAAAGTCATCATAAAATAATAATCAGTGTGTTTTCTAATTACAAACATCCATACTAGGCAAATGTGTATCTCGAGTAAAATATCAATCAAATACAAAAAATAACCCCCAAATACAAAACAAACCTGTCCCTTCTGATTAGTTTGATATTGGTTAACACTACCCTTACATGAGCTGCCTGTGTGGCAATTCCAGGATGGGGAGACCCAGGAGCCAAGCTCAAGGAAGTGATCATTGGTTTTCCAGTTATGCTTCTAGATGAATGAACTAATGGACAGCATTAAAGGAGAAAAGCCAGTGTTGCAAACTTGGGAGACAGTCAACCAGATGCCAGGTGAACTAAACAGAATAGCTTGAGAATGATCAATATTCAATTTTTGCAAATAATGGCTAAAATAACTTGGCCATCCCAGGTCACACAGAAGAGTGAGTTTAGTGTGAATGGCTTGGTGGACAGAAACATAGTTTAGAATAAGATTTTAATTTTTATTCTCACAATTTTGATAAATCAGATAAAATATGAACGTTAATGAGCTGAGGAATATAATTATTACTGTAAAATTAATAAATATGTAGCAAGTACAGCCTACAAGTGTTTATGAAGTATTTAGAAAAAATCAATACTATATGTGTAGGAAAGAAATCAGTATATGAAGCAAATTTTTCCATTTTAACTTATCTGATAACAATCTATAATTCAAGAGTATGATTATAACCCCAAATTCTCAGCTACTTGAAAAATTTGAAAATATAAAATACATAAAAAATTTACACTCACACTCAAATGTGCAGAAACATAATTTTGTTTCTTTTCCCCAACTGAATTTGATATGCTCATCAGCCCCTGCTTTCCCTGATGGCAGAAAAATCTAACCTTGGTAATGAACGATAACTAGCTGATGCCCGTTTAAAACTTAGCGCACTGTGTAAATATTGGGTTGTATCGATGTTTCCTCTTTCCCTCTTCTTTACCTTTCCCTGGGCAGATCACTGGCTGGAGGGCTTATGTATTATCCTGCACTAGGAGAGACTTGGGTACAAAATGCTGGCTTCTGTGGCTGCTGTCCATGGTACTTGCTATGGGCTCAGGCTTTGAGGTCTGGTCCCTTGGACTCTCTCAGACCTCCAGATCCAGCCACCATCCTCGGTCCATCCATATCATGCATCCCGCTCTCATAGGCTAGGGGATCCTCAACAGTCTGCCTCCCACTATACTAAAGTGACTAGGTTATTGTGAAGAATACTCAGACCTTTCTGTATTGTCATTTCCCTCAGCCATTGACAGTCTGTCTCCTTTCTGTTGAAGTTTTGCTCTGGGACCCTGCTGAACTTGAGACATCTCTAATAAACTGTAGCCGTCACTGGGGAATGAGGGAGAAGTAACTATGTTTTCCAAGATCTGTCTTGTGATCAATATGAATGTCCTCCCAAGCCTCAGCAGGTTTCAGTTTTGCAGAGAATCCAAGAACAGGACCTACACTACTGTCTAACTATACTTTTGTCTTCACCAAATTTCTCCAAATGTCCCCCACCCGGGCTAGAAACAGCTTTTGTTGTCCTTAGTGTGACAGAAAATTACCATTTTGCAGTAGATAGCATTCTCTATACTAAAAAAAAAAAAAAAAAAGCAAAAAGCAACCTACCACAAATCTTTCAAACATTAATTTTTTTGCTATTTAAAAGATTTTTTTTTTGTCTTTATCTCTTTTTCAAGTATTTCCCTGTGACTCTTACTTTCCTAAATCACAGGTGAGTGAAGTAGAGCGTTAAAAACATTTTTACAAATTGGAGAAGGTGGCCAACATTTAAAAAAGTATCATTATATATTTAAAACTATAAAAATGATTAAGAACTTATGTCCACACAAAAACCTGCACATGGATGTTTGCAGCAGCTTTATTCATGGTTGCCAAAACTTGGAAGCAACAATCATGTCCTTTATGAGGAGAATGGATAGATAAACTATGGTATATCTAGATGGAATATATTCAACATTAAAGAGAAATGAGCCATCAAGCCATGAAAAGGCATGGAAAAACTTTAAATCCATATTACTAAATGAAATAGGCCAATCTGGAAAGGCTACATACTATATGATTCCAACACTATGACATTTTGGAAAGGGAAAATCTATGGAGACAGGAAAAAAAATCAATGGTTGCCAGGGCTTACAGTTGGGAGGCATAGGAGATGTATGAATTGGCAGAGCTCAGAGGGTTTTTTTAGTGCAGTGAAACTATTTTGTAGGATACCATAATGGTATACATGGCACTATACATTTGTCCGAACACAAAGAATACACAACACCAAGGGTAAACTGTAAGGTAAACTATGGCTTTTGGGTGATTATAATGTGTCAATGTAGGTTCACCAGTTGAAACAAATGTACCATTCTGGTGAATGATGTTGATAATGAAAGAGTTTCCCCATGTGTGAGGACAGAGGGCATGTGGGAATCCTCTGTACCCTCCTCTCAATTTTGCTGTGAACCTAAACCTCTCCAACAAATTTTATTTACAAAAAAATAAGTAAAAATAACAAATATTCAATGTAGTTTTTACTGATTTGTGGCAACAATTTAGAAAACAAATAGATCTTTTTTTAATGTAACTGAATCAAATTGAAAATATTTGAATATTTCAACAGATCAATGAGGAAGATTTTATATAAGTTATTGAAGAAAGAATTTTACAAAATATTTCTGAACCAAATAAATTTGTTGATTTTTTTTAAGTTTCCCAGAGTATTCCCCAAGCTTTATGAGCCATCCTTAAATATAATCAAAGATAAAAGTCCTATAGTTGTTCTCAGAGATATATCTAGACTTGATCTAAATACTTGACAAAACACGAAAATTAGAGCTCAGATTCATTTACTATTTAAAATATGAGCACATGTATTTCAGGGCAAATGGAGCACACATGTGTTTCTTTCTTTTTAAAGATTTTTATTTATTTATTTATTTGACAGAGAGAGACAGCGAGAGAGGGAACACAAGCAGGGGGAGTGGGAAAGGGAGAAGCAGGCTTCCTGCTGAGCAGGGAGCCCTATGTGGAACTCGATCCCAGGACCTTGGGATCATGACCTGAGCTGAAGGCAGACACTTAACGACTGAGCCACCCAGGTGCCCCACACATGTGTTTCAATCAAAGAGAATCTATTAATTTATGATCTGTTAATAAAATTCAACCCATTAGGAGTTTAAACAAAATACCCTGTATTTTTATTTAATAGGGAAAACAGCATTCATTTCCAGTTCAAATAAACAAACAAACAAATAAATAAATAAGAAAAGAAATGATTTATGTGTTAAATAGGAGTAGAAGGATATCTCTTTAATGTGATGTGGAGTCAGAATCAGTATTATATGTACTCTGGAAATGTATAAAATATACTTTTTTTTTGAAAAGTTCTGTACTGTGATTATTTAATATCGTTTAAAAAGTTTTGGACAGGGGCACCTGCATGTTGAGTGTCCAAACACCAGTCTGTTGAGTGTCCGACTCAGTATGACACAATGTTTAATTAATGAAAACAATTCATTGATAATGGAATTTTTTGAGATGTATTTCACATATATTAGTTTCAGGTGTACGGCATAGTTACTCAATATGTGTATATATCATGAAATGATCACCACAACAAGTCTTGTTAACATCCATCATATACATAGTTACAAATTTATTTTTTGTGTGATGAGGACTTTTAAGAGCTATTCTCCTAGCAACCTTCAAACATATAATACAGTATTATTAACTGTAGTCACCACGCTGTACATTACATCCTATAACTTATTTATTTCATAACTGGAAGTTTGTACCTTTTGAGTTCCTCTCTACCCCTTTCCTCCCCCCCACCCCCTGTGTCTGGGAGCCACCAATCTGTTCTATCTATGAGTTCATTTGTTTCTTTCTTTTTTTTTTTTAATTCCATACAATAGCAAATTTTAAAAGCATGAAATTCACAGGAACTAATTTAATGATGAATATATGAACTAGGGTAAAAAATGATAACCTTAGGTGATGGGTCTCACCAAAAACATTTGAAAATAGGCTAAGACAGTGTGATCCTATATAGGAAGATGAAATACTTCAAAAATATCCATTCTTCTCCAAGTAAAAGTATCAATGGAAATAACAAATTCTCAATTAAAATTCCCATAAGCTATTTGAGATAAAATAATTCTGAAATTCAACTTTAAGATAAAATAGGCAAAAATATTGAATAATTCTCCTAACAGAATAAAGCAATAATAAGTAAAAGCACACAGCAGGATTAACAATCCTTATCACATATTGCAATTTTTCTAAAATAGTGTGGAACTTTTGAGGAAAAAATAGACATCTAGAAGTAGCGCTGGGTATATGAGTAGCTATTCATATAAAACAAAGGTATTCTGGTTGGGAGAACACATCTTCCTGAAACACACCCAAGCATCAGTACGGTTTAAATTCTTGCTGAAGGTAACATTTCAAAGCAGTGATGAAAATCTGGCTTACACACTGGATCCCATTGTAATAAACATGATTATAGAAACTATCCTGTTTCTCTTGTATAATGGGAAGAATACTCACAACCAGCCAAGTTTGTTCTTTAAATAGTATTAACATTATAAAAGCAATTTGTAGTATTTTACTGGAAAGAACGGTAGTTAAAAAAATACAAAAATGAGTATCTCATGTTCTTCCCAAAGACAACCGTGACTAACAGTTCAGTGCATTTCTTCCAAGTCTGTACTGTATGAACAATTTTTTGTTGTTGACATCATAACTTGATTTCTCAATCAACATTATGCTCATTTGCCATTTTATCACACATGTTTAATAAGCACCATTATTAACAACTAAGTAAGTTTCCATCATATTAATTCTTGATTATTTCCTTTAAAGAAATTATATGGGATATTTGGATTATTTCTCATCTTTCATCTTTAAAGAAAATAATTTGGCAATAATCATGTGCATAGGCTTTTTTTGGTACAATGCAGACTTTTAAACTAGGTCTCTCTGTAGGTGAACAGAGGTATATTATGTTTGTCCCTTGGCTTTCATTTGGCCATACTCTCTCAGATGTTTGCACAAGAGATAAATATAAAGTTGTTGATTTTTTTTTATTTTTCCCTCCTTCTATAAATTATTGTTTTATTTAGTATTAAAAAGGTTCAGAAAGGAAGTGAAATAGTTTTGTAAAATAAGCCCTTAAAAAGCAAGCAATTATAGTTATTTTTATGCGGGCTAATCAGTATCCTTTTAAATGTGCAATCAAGTGGCATCTATAATTATTTGAGCCACTTGGCTCGCACATACAATTGAAACTACTAAAATTCACTCGGTTACTTTTCTTCCCTACTCCTTCAGGGCTTATAACTAAGGGTTGATTTTTTTTTTTCTTTTCATAAAGCTTAGTTTTGGAGGAATTCCAGTACCAGGCAAACCTGGGACCTTTTTAAAGAAAAACTTCCATGGATGTATTGAAAACCTTTACTACAATGGAGTAAACATAATTGACCTGGCTAAAAGACGAAAGCATCAGATCTACACTGTGGTGAGTTAACATCTTTCTCAGCGTGGTGGTTTCTAATACGTTGGAGTAAGTCTTTGTCCCATCCCATCTCCTAACCTCTTTATAATGTGTTTATATTATACTCTTTGAGGTCCTATCAGTCTCCCAGGTGAAACTGGAGAGCAAGAGAAAAGGCAGGAACTGAGTCAGCGTGAATTACGTTATCAGGAGTAACAATACTTTAGAGGCACCTAGAGAATTCCATTCTCCTGGCTATCAGTGGTAGGCTACCTGTGGGGAGTGTTTGCAGCTTACCCTGTGTTAACATCAATCTCTTTATTATCTCTGGGAAATGCAACAGTAAAGTCACAGATTCTATTACATTCTATAGCTTGGGAATTGTGTATTTGTCTCATTATTTATATTAAAATATGGAATTTTGAACAAGAGAGGTTAAACTTTTTGTGTTTTTGAGATTTCCTTTGTAGCATTTATCATGCCGGCAAGTTACATACTTTTCTAATTAATTAACATTTATCTTTCCCAATGGACTGAGGGCCAGAGCTGTCTTTTTCTTTTTCACCACTGCATACCCAATACCTAGCAGAGCACCTTGTGCATAATAGGTACCCAAAATGGTGTTGCTATTTCCAACTATATTTTTGGATTTGTTCTTTTCTCCTTCCACTTCTATCCATTTCACTTCATATATTTTATATCTCTATTGTTTAGTACATACACAGGTTTGCTGTCTTTATGGTGGATTGACCTTTTTATCATTATATAACGTTTTCTCTATGATAATTATCTTTGCTCTGAAATCTACTTTATCTGCTATTAATATAAACACTCCTGTTTTTTAAATTAATGTTTATATGATATATCATTTTTTTCATTCTTATACATTTAACTGGCCTATATCACACATTTGTAGTGAGTTCCTTGTAGATAGTAAATAGTACAGTCATTTTAAATCCACTTTGTCAACCTCTGTCTTCTTCTTTTTTAAAACATTTTCCTTTATCTACCCCTGTTGATTACATAATTCTCTTATCCTTTCCTGTCTCTATATTTAGAATCATTATCAGTGTCATTTTGCTTCAACTTTCAAACATAATTTAGAAAACTCAAGGGAAGGAAAATCCATTTTATTTACTATTTTTGCTTACTGTTATTCTTTATTCCCTCCTGAATTTTCCAGATTCCTTCTTTTATCCTCTTATTTCTGTTTTAAACAACTTCCTTTGCCATTTTTCAAGGTGTGTGCTGGTGACAAATTCTTAGTTGTCCTTCGATCTATAATGTCTTGGTAGCTATTCCATTCCTGAAGGATATGCTCTCTGTATAGAAGACTCTGGTTTGATTGTTTTCTTTCAGTCCTTGAAAAATATTAGGCCACTTTCTTCTGGCTTCAGTGGTTTCTGGTGACAAATCCACTATTACTAAAATATTTTGCCTCATAGATAAGCTGTCATTTCTCTCTCAGTGCTTTCAAGATCTTTCCTTTGTCTTTTGTTTTCAGAAGTTTGACCATTATGTATTGTGTGATTTTTTTTTAGGTTTATCCTGTTGGATTTCATTCAGTTTCTTGAATATGTGGGCTATTGTCTTTCACCAAGCTTAAGAAGCATTCTCTCACTTATTTGAGTAACATTTAGTCCTTATCTCTTTCTCTTATCTTTTCTGAATTCCATGACTATGAATGCTAGATCTTTCATTATAATCCCACAAGTCCCTGATCCTCTGTTCATATTTTCTACTTGGTTTCTTTTGTATTTTGTTCAAATTGAGTACTCTCTATTGTTAGACCTTCAAGTTCACTAATTCTTTCCTTATTCTCTTCATTTTGTTATTGTGCATATCTGTTCATTATTTTTATGGCTGTTATTGTATTTTTCAGTTGTAAAACTTTCATTTGGTTCTTCTTTACCTTTTTTGTTTCCTTGCTAAGACTTTCTATTTTTTACTGGGTCTTTCTATTTTCTTATTTGTCTCAAATATGTGATTGTTCCTTGAAGGATTTTTATTATAATGGCTGCTTAAAACTATTTGTCACATAATTCTAACATTATTTTTTTGTAGTCTCAGGGTTGGCATCTATTGATTATCTTTTTTCATTCAGTTTGAGGTTTTTCTGTTTCTTGGTATGACAAGAGGATTTTTATTTTAACCTGAACATTTTAGGAATTATGCTATGATCAATTGTATTAGCTGTCTATTAGCTATTCTCTATTAGCTGTCTTCCTCTGACACTATTCCGATAGGGTAGAGGGGATTTTACCTCATTTTTCCTAGGTGGGGGTACTGTCCAGGTTTCCCACTCAGACCCCATTGACACCTGAGGATAAGGTGGAGAGGAGTGAGAGCTGCAGCTCCCCATAAGCTCTTCAGTGATACCTCCAGTTGGCTGGGATGTATATGAAAACCTCATTACTATTCTCCACATGACCTCCATTGCCATCACAGTGTGTATGTGTGGGGGGATGTCCTTGTTATCATTAGACTGTGATGAAAGTCATGACTTGGCACTAAAACATGTCCAATACCATCCCTGTAGGAAGTGGATGGGGTCGCTCATAACTGCTCAGCAGGGGTACACAGTCCAAGCTCTACCAGACATGCGGTTTGAACTGATATTACAGGGAGAGCGGCTTAAAGTCCCTGCTCCCTACTCAGTCTTCTCTGACCCAGTCTTGGTCAGGGGATTTGACACCTTGTTATAGCATGGACAAATGGAAACAGGGTCGAGTTTTTTGTATGCTATTTGGTTGACATAGAGCAGTTGCTGTTTAAAGATATTCCGTCTTACTATGCTGTCCCTTTCCTGGGCCTTTGATTATAGAGAGCAGGCTTCTAATTGGGATTTACTTTTTATCTGCACCAGTTGGTCTTTCCAAGTTGCTGACTTCTTCAGCAACAAGTCTAAAATGTATGAGACAAAAGAAAATCTGGGGAATTCTTCACTGTTGTTCACTGGTTCTCAAGATCCTTAAGCATGCTTTCTTTTCTCCACCATTCAGAGTCTTCTTAGGTTTTTTTTTTTTTTAATACATAATCTCTAGCAGTTTTTGGTTGTACTTAGTGGGAATAATAGAGAAAATTACACTACTCTATCTTCCCAGAAGTAGAAGTCCTTTAAACTGACACTCTTCTAAAAGCCATGACCAGAGTAGGCCACCGTATCATTTGACAGGCAAAATCTGATTCTCTTTGTAATCTGGCCAGCAGACTCTCTGGAAAACCTATGGGACCAAATGACCTTGATATTTATTTTCCCTCTTGATAAGTATACCTTATAATGAATATTTTATTTCATTTGGGCATTTGAATTTTATATAGGTAAAGCATTTTCTAAAGGGCCATTGGATTTCAGGGTATGAGATAAACTAGCTTGAGAGGAACCATATGTGTGTTAAAGGTTGCAATTATTTTAAAAGATTAGTGCCAAATTTCTGACTCCTATAGTTTTGAAGAGTAAAGATGGTGCCAAGAAGGGGTTTATCCTCTGACTCTGGTTCTAGGAGAGCCAGTGACATTACTTACCCAACCTTGGCTCATGCTCAGGGGTCTTGACAATTATCTTATCCGTGTGTACTTAGGTTGTCCATCTCCCAATTGACCTAAGCACTAGATTGCTGGTGATATTTTTCTTGAGTCTCGTTCAGGAGACTTGAGCCATGTAAAATATACCCACGCCCATCCCATCCCCAACATTACTAACAAGTATTTCATAATATACCAGTGTCATTGGCAGTAAGATCCCATGCTACTGAAAGTTTAGTTTAGAGTAATGACATGAACATCAACACATCTGAAAGGCAGGACACTACCTGCCATTGTGTAAGGAGTTAGCAGAGTATGTTGAAACACAAGGAGCTCATGACATTGTTCACTTCCATTGTTTATAAACAGGTTCAAAAGTATGTAAGCCTGAGCCTTACATGTAAATAAGTAAAATCTTCATGGATGTATTCAAAAAGGAAATATCCATGCATATTATGCATTAGAAATATCTTTAACGATGATATATATTTAAAAATGTGCTGGTTACACAGAGCAAGAAAAGAACATGGAGAAAAAATGAATTTCTGAATATTGGAAGCTTTCATCATCTCTTTTTTTCTGAGAGAATGATTAACCAAAATTTTAATAAATGTTTTGTTGATTTTATGCTACTTTAGCACTTACCATGTTGCCTGAAACTTTGCTAGCATACTTCATTCCTCAGAGTTTAATTGGTGGTATTGTTAATGTGAAGCACAAGGAATCCATTTAGCACTAATGTACTTAGAAAAAAAAATCCCAAGAAAACTGTTTTACTTTGCAGGTAGAGAACCTTTAGTTTTAACCTTCAAGACTTAAAGGAAAAAAAAAAAAGGAGAAACGTTATTTTTATTCCAAATTGCTTCCATCACCTTGCTTAAGTGAGAATTCATATCACTACACAGACACACACAGACACACAGACACACACACACCTTTATATACCTAGTCTTTTTCCTTAAGGGATTCTGTGAGGGAAGGGAGAGATTGCATTGTTAATTACACGTACAAACTCTTTTATTCTCCTACTCAGGCTTTAAGTGTTCCCCCAAAGACATAATATCAGCTACAAAATCAGCTTTGCTCCAAGTTACTAAGTCACTGCTGTGCTAAGTAAGGGTTTTTGAAAGGGATGGTGCCTTTGTCCTTTGCCAGTGTTCACAGACTCTCACTCAGTTACTGAGTCTTGGAAAGTTCACAGTTTAGCAGGAGAGTTGAGGAATCAACAAATCAGGTAGCAAGGGTATGATAACACCCATAAATTACAAAATGTGATTCAAGGCTCAAAGAAGCACCTGCATTGGCCTCATCCAGCACAAACCTCTGTAGCAAGCAGCACTCAGGGAGCGTCCCCATTGCAATTTGTCATTCCCTTCCATGGGACCTGCCCACTCCCTGGAGATTTAACAGCTGTTCCATGGGGATAATTCAATTTAGTCTTTATGGCTCGATTTGACTACAAGACGATCCTCCACATCCTGAAATGCAGTAAAACTAACAGCTTAAAGTAGACATAAAAAATACCTCTCTATTCTTCCTCAAATCTTTCATCCTGTGCTAATACAGCACCATATAATAAACAATCAGAAAGTAAATGGCCCATTGAAGTGTGTATACAGTACCTGTAATGTGGATTATTATATACATAATATAAGAAATATATTGCCCTACTAGTTTCCTGAAAATGATTAATTTCATACCTTCCACTTCACAAGAAATGCTGCTTCCTTTCAGCTTGCTTTCTGAGTGTTACATCCCCTTTTCTAGAGGCAGGGAGAATAACGTGATTGTTTGATTGGTGGCTGAGGTCTAACTTACTTCACTCTAGGTCTTAAAATTGTTTTTTTTTTTTTCATTTAAAGGAAGAACATATTAGAAATGGTCTTGTTGCTTTACTTTGTCTTCAGTAGAAGAGGGAAAAAAGCAAATGGCTAATAGCAGGACTATGGATATAGACTTGGCTTTGGAGCTAATTGACCATGTCAATTCACTTCTGTGCCTTTGTCTTCAAATAATTGAAATTAAGGAATTGAATGGGCGATAGCCAATACTAAGCACAAAGAATGATACTCCCAGCCTCATGGCTGAAATTGTTTAATGCAATCCCAAAATGTGTTTCCACTCAGCCGACAGGGAAGCCTCTCGGTCTTTTCAAGCCAGCACCTGCAGTAACGTAATGGCTGATAGACCAGTTACAGTCCTAAACACATAATTTCGTATTCTAGGATCCCAACAAATAAAAAAGTAGATTGGTGACAGCTTAGGTTCTACTTCCTGAATCTGAAGTTTAGTTTATGAAATGGGCTTTGAGTAAATAAATGTATTGCAAACTTGTTTACCTAATTCATTTGAGGAAATTGAATGGCCATCTCCAGTCCAGATTTTATCAAATGATGGGCTCCATTGAAATAAGGAACATAAAAAAGATGTTGCCCAGTGGATTTGAGTGTAACAGGGGTACAGATAGGTAAAATAGCAGGCTTCTATGAGGTTTATTGTCTCTTGTTTGCATCTGTGGCCACGACACTCACTGCAGTGTGGTTGTTTATTTCTTGCAGCTCTGAAGCCAAGAAAATACACTCAGAGATAAATATGAGTGTGCAAATGGGATCACACACACACTCACATTGTATATGCACACACACATGAACGCGCACAAAGTGACAGCAACCTTTGTCCTACCTTCCTGTGACCCAGAAGTTCATGAAAAGTGCTCAGAGAAAAGTCCCTAGTGTCTAGTGAAGCCTATAATCTCTTCAGTTTGTCCCCACGATCATGTTTCATCTCTGTGAGTATGCTCTGTGATAAATGATACTTTCCCTTGATGGAAAGAATCACTTGAAAAAGCAACTAACATATCATGTTTTCTCTCTCCACAATCCTACTGTCTTCCACTGTCATTTAACCGTCTGACATTCACATCACCTGCTTCTCTGTTTTATGCTCCTCATAACCTGGAAAAAAAAATCTAAATTATTAGCTTTCAGAGAAGTCGCTTCCTTTCTTTTGGTGGACACATTAAAATTAGTTTCAAGGTGTACGAGGACTAATGTGATGCAAAGTTAAAAAAAATAAATAAACTAACAGTGGAATGGTCATTGTCTTTGAAAATCATTCTACCTTAAATCAATGTTATGGCTTGTTTTTCTAAGATGGTCGATTTCATAGCTCATCTAGTAAAATCATTACTTGAAGGTATTATTCAAAATTTCTTTAAAATTTTAAAATTATACATTTCTGTATATATTTTTTTTAAGATTTTATTTATTTATTTGACAGAGAGAGACAGACAGTGAGAGAGGGAACACAAGCAGGGGGAGTGGGAGAGGGAGAGGCAGGCTCCCAGTGGAGAAGCCTGATGCAGGGCTTGATCCCATAACGCCCGGATCACTCCCTGAGCCGAAGGCAGACGCTTAACAACTGAGCCACCCAGGCGCCCTATCATTTTTGTATATTTTTGATGAATATTTGGGATATACAAAATAAAGCACAAAACCAATCAGAAAGGAAAACACTGTTCTCATCTATATGTATTTTGTTTTCATATTTTAGATGTATATTTTATATAGCATAGACCATATTTTATTGACAATTTTATATCTTGCTTCTTATGGTTAATATTTTTCTTAAAATATGTTTTATATCTTTAAATATTTTTTAAAGATACTGTTATTTATTTGAGAGAGAGAGTGAGCATGAGTGGGGTGAGGGGGTGCACAGTGAGAAGCAAGCTCCCTGCTGAGCAAGGAGTCCAATGCAGGGCTCTACCCCAGGACCCCGGGATCATGACCTGAACTGAATGCAGCCATGGTGTCCCATCTTTACAATTTTTATTAGAAATTTTTAATCTTTTTATATATAAATATAATTTAAACATTAACTCAATTCACCAGAGTGCCTTTAAAATTCTACTGTGCTTAGGGGCTCATGGGTGGCTTAGTTGGTTACGTGTCTGACTTTTGATTTTGGCTCAGGTTATGATCTCAGGGTCCTGGGATTGAGTCCCTCATTGTGTTCCACACTCAGTGCAGAGTCTGTTTGTCCATTTCCCTCTGCTCCTCCCCACTGCTCTCTCTCTAATAATTTTTTTAAAAAATCTTTAAAAAAAGAAAGATTCTACTGTGCTTAAATTTTGACTGGCTTGAATTTTTACTGCCAAAAATAATGTGGAAATTGCAAACATAATGAAAAAGTAATTTTCTAAAAGTTTGAATAGATAACCAGGAGTGAAGATTATTGGGTGAACAATTACGGATTTTTGACTCAATTGTTTACAGTCTGTTCCAGTTTTCCTATACACAAGTGTGCAGAGGCACCTGCTTCTCCTGTTCTTACTTTCCTTTCATTTGAATATTCAAACACCTTTTAAAAGGGTGAGGTTAATTTGCAACAATATGGATAGACATAGAGGGTAGGTCAAGTAAGTCAGAGAAAAACAAATATCATATGATTTCACTCATGTAGAATTTAAGAAGCAAAACAAAGAAGAGGCAAGGAAACAAAAACAGACTTTAAAAAAAAAAGATTTTATTTATTTATTTATTTGACGGAGAAAGAGAGAGAGAGAGCAGAAGCAGGCAGAGGGAGAAGCAGGCTCCCTGCTGAGCAGAGAGCCCGATGTGGGGCTAGATCCCAAGATGCTGGGATCATGACCCAAGCCAAAGGCAGACGGTTAACCAACTGAGCCACCCAGGTGCCCCCAAAACAGACTCTTAAATACAGAGAACAAACTGTTGCCAGAGGGGAGGTGGATGGGGGATGGATGAAATACCTAAAGGGGATTAAGAGTACACTTAAATTGATGAGCACTGTGAAATGTCTAGAATTGTAGAATCATTAGATCATACACTTGAAACTAATATAACACAGTATATTAGTTATACCTCAATAGAAAAATTTAAAAAAGAGCAGATCTAAATGAAACTTGAAATCAACTCAGGTTCTTTTCTTCTGCAAAACTTCCAGCTAATGAGCTAAGTGAATTTTTTTATGTTCTTTTTTCCCCCAATAATACCAGCAATGATAGTCCCTTCCTTTGAAGACAACTTGTTGCAGAGAGCTGTCTTATGGATAATCATGATGCCGCAAATCATGATGCTAATACTAGAGGAGAGTAAAGGGGGGTGACAGATGGACCTGTGGTTGTGTTCACTCCTTTGTCCCTGAAACCTCTGTGAGAGGCAGACAGGGGCAGACATTGTTATCCACACTTTATACTGAAAGATGTTTTATGCCCAGGACCAGGGAAAGTCAATGATATATAGTCAGCGACTGTGTCATTCACAGTCTTCTTCCTCTTCTTCTGGAAAGCACTACACCATCAGCTTTTATTCATTTTTATTATACATCTATTTTTTCCTAGGGCCTTGAATGACTTTCACACCAAAGTGGGGGAAAAAAAATACAAGGCTGGGCAGATTCGTGAACAGCACTGCTTACCTGGGAATTGAAGGTCAATGAGGTGTTTCAGAAATGGCCCCTATGTAATTTGCTAATTGCCAAATAAATCTTCTGGGGTAGCTCTTGCAATGTATGAGCATTGGGGCAGAATCCTTGCCTGCAGCCAGAGGATGAAAGACGGCAGCAGAGACAGTGCCTGGGATGAGTCTAACTCCCTTACACCCACATGGCTGTGATCTTGGCAGGAGCGCCTCACTGGTTTCGTGGCTCTCAGTGTATCCAGTTGCCAGCATCTGGCTGCCAGGCTCTTCCTTCTGCATTTAAGGATGTGTCCGAGAGTCTTGCACAGGGATTTTTTTTTTTTTTTGTCTCCCTCAGCCTTTTGCGACCAGTGGCTCTTGTATTTGGTGATGGAAACTTCTGTGCTAGGTTTTTGAATCCTTCATGATCAGCTCCTCCAAGAGATACAAGTTTATTTCCCACAGTTTCTTGTCAATGCTTCTTTTCTAGCCAGGTCTGGATGCTTCACTGTTTCTGAAATTCACTATATGCAAACCCACTTCTAAGCCTTTTCATTCCATGTTGCTCCTGTAATGAACTGCTTTTCTCCTTTGGCTCTTCCCTGACCTAGCCCCAAACCAGCCATCCTTCTCTAAACTCACAAGTAGGGTTAACATTTTTTTTTAAGATTTTATTTATTTATTTATTTGACAGAGATAGAGACAGCCAGTGAGAGAGGGAACACAAGCAGGGGGAGTGGGAAAGGAAGAAGCAGGCTCCTAGTGGAGGAGCCTGATGTGGGGCTTGATCCCAGAACGCCGGGATCACTCCTTGAGCTGAAGGCAGATGTTAACGACTGCACCACCCAGGTGCCCCTAGGGTTAACATTCTGAATCAGGATGAGACTCAAAATACTTAAGGACTTCTTGAGGTGGAGCAGAGTACTGAAACTCCCAGGCTGGGCTAACCATGGACCCTTGAGTTCCTGCCTTGTGGGGTGGCCCAGAGAGAACTGCCAATCAGGCAGACCAGACTAGGTTCAGGGAGCCCCTTAGGATCTTTGGGCTGTGGCTTTATGGTAAATAATTAGGAAGTTTCAAAACTTTAAAAATGGAACCACACTTAGGGAATACTAGTGTGAACCTGCTACGTCAACTCCAGGGGACTGTCTGCGGCTCTCTGGAGCATAGGGCTGGGGAGAGTCATGGCGTCAGGTCCAGAAGCCTGCATAGAAGGAGGTGCTGTGATCCATAGGCAGAATCCACCATGGGTTTGGGAATGGTGTAGTGTCAAATGTGCTGTGCTTGCTAGCCTTGTGTGGCCATTCCAGATCCCACCTTCTCCTCGGAGCACCTTTCACCACTCAGCTCCATTATGCTTTCTTTGCTGTGACACTCACATTTCTACCACATGACATAACTCAGCATTTGATTCATCATCATCATCAAAACAGTTTATTGAGTATCCTTGCCTTCAATGGATGAGAAACTTGAAGCCTCTCTCTGCCCCAGTATCCACCATACTTGGCATTGGATCACCATTTCAGAACTCAGAATTAAGACCTGATGCACTACTTTGCCTGTCTCCTCATAAGGTGCTTTCTAGTCTCCTGCCCACCATTTTGATGGCTACACCTCCTCATCGCTTCTCACTTGCCTCAATAGTTTGACATATACTTTTTATTCATTTTGCCACCTTGATTACTCTCAATGATTATCAGTGATACTCTCAATGATTCCATTTGGTTTTATAGCCTCTGCTTTCTTACTTTGACTACAACCCTGCCCTCCCAACAGTGCTCCTGAGTACCATTTCCCCAGCCACTGAAAACTATTGGCAGGATGCAAAATATGTTACAAGAATTAAGGAGGAGAAATCGCAGGGCTAGTAGGTTCAGGAAAGACTTCATGAATGTGCAGGAACGTGATGTAGGTTTTGAAGACATCTCTTTGGACAATTCCAAGGTAATAGGAAGGCATTTTGAGCAGGGGTATGGAAACTCAAAATGGGGACATGGTATTTCTGAGAAACAAAATAAACATACCTTTCTGTGCCCCTCATCATGTTGAAATATACGTAATGAAGGCACTGTGTATTGGAGAAGAGAATAATCTTTGAAGGCAGTAAGATTAAATCCCACCATCACCACATAATAGCTACAAAATCCAGACAAAATTACTTGACATCATCATGTTTCAGTGTCATCATCTTCAAGGTAAAACTAATAAATGCCTACTTTATAGATTGGTGACTCCTGGGAAATATAAGCATTGAATCACTAATAGTTAATAATAGTGTTATAGTTATTTTTATTGCCCACTTTGCTCACCATTTCTCATTGTATGTTCCCCCTGAAGACCATAGTCCTATGACTATGCATATCCTGTTATATAAATGGCTTTCTACAAGAACAAATCTAAAGATTTTAAGTCAGTGATTATTAATATTTTAGGGGGCACATATACCTTGAAGAATAGAATGAAAATTATGAAAACATTTATTTTGTATAACATTTTTGGAGCACTAGATACCCCTGAAGTCCATCTATGGACAGTAAGTTAAAAGCTCCAGAATACATTTTAGATTATGAAAATAATAGACAAAATCAAACTTTTTCTGTATCTTTATAAGTTTCTAATAATCTTATATAAATTCCCCTTGTTAGATCATCAGGACCTCAGTAAGTAGGGACCTGACACTGAATCTGTTCCTTGTGGGACAGGTGGACTGGCTTCTTAGATGCTCTTCACCTTGTGCCGCAAGATTTAGAACACACCTCTGTCAAGGTCCAGGTTGTTTGAAAAGGAAAAATTTATTATATATATATATTTTAAAAATGTTAGCTAGTAGAAGGTGGCTAACTGCTAAAATGGGTAAAAGATGACTTAATGGTTCAGAAAGAGCAAGTGCAAAAAATCAGGTACTTTCTCTAGGCTGAGGGAAAATAGTGAAGGAACTAGGGACAAGGAACTCTCCCCTGCCTGCCTCTCAGGCTGAGATTCACACGTCTTCAAAGGGGATGGTTACCAGGGGACCATGCAGTCTGCCGGTAGCAACAAAGCTTGCCAGGTAGCACAGGTCTAAGCTGCCTGTGGGAGCTGCTACCAGTGGGGAAAGTGTGAGCTGAGGGCGCAGCTGGAGCTCAAGTGTGCAGAATTAGTGGGTTCCCCACTGACCATCAATAATGAAGGACAGGAACCCAGCAGAGAAGTCCGCCAAATGGTATCTCCTTACAGTGGCCCTCTAGTGCCCTCTACTGGCAAATTCTAACATTTAGGCGGGAAATGTTTACAGGGTCCAATCTCCGTGTCAAGAGCAGGGCAAAGAAGGGTGGCTTTGGAGCTGAAACTCAGAAACGGATAACTGACACGCTCTCTAATCTCTTTTCTTCCTTTTAAATTGTAGGTTAAAAACCAGAGGCACAGGACATCTGGAAGAGGGGGTAGGGAAGACAAAGGGAGGCACGTGCTTGTTCATGGTTTAATATCACCTGAGCATAGCCTTATGTATGAGCAAACTCTTAAATACAGGTACAGGCTCTTGTGAGTAGGGAGGTACTAATTTATTTCATTTTGTCGTTACCTATTTCCTCAATAGAAAATAGTGAAACTACACTTACTCTCTTTTATAGGTCCATGCAATTTATTACATAAAAAGGAATTTCTCATACTCAAAAATTTGGGGTATGCCATAGGTATACCTGCATTTGAATCACCCAAACAATTTACCCCTCTGATAAGGATTTGCTATGCCACAATTCTCCTAAAACTTACTCGCATATTTCACCTGAATGTTTTCGCATGCAACTCACTGCCCTCCTTTGAAATGGTTTTATTTGTTTGCTATTTCTTTTCACCCTTTTCTCTAATATCCTAGTTCATCTCATCCTTCTATTGCTAAGTCAGCTCATGGGGTTATCCATTTGCACCCATGGTGGTCAATTATTACATCAATTTCTTCCCTGACAATAAGTTCCAAAATTTACTTTGCGTCTCCAAGAAACAAGCCCTCTGAAGGACATTAATATTTGTTCTTATTGCATCAATACAGTCCAGTAGCTAAATAAACATCTTCTCTTTTAAAAATAATAAGGATAATTTAAAAATAATTTAAAAGTGAAATGACTGACTAGGCCTTTAAGAAAGGTACCCTGAGATTAAGAATATGGCTAAATGGACACATTCAGCCTCCACAAGCCACAGTTATGAGTCTGATAGAAATCTTGTGTCCGAATGGATTTGGGGCCAAGGGGATGCCCTAAAATCCACCGTTTACCTCGGTTTTGGATGATGCCTTGTGGAAGCTTACAAGCACAGAATGATTGTTTTGAGCACTGCAAGAACACAGCTGAGAATCAGACCCTGAGGATGGAGCATTCAATGCTAGTTTCGCAAGGTGAATGAAGATCAGACAGCCCCGGAAGATACTCCTAGTTTCATAGGCTGAGGTTTTGGTGAATGCTCATCACTCTATATTCATGGGCAAATACAGTACCCGCTACTGAATCCATAGCAAGAGCCTGTCCTCTATTCTTCCAGGAAACTAGAAAGCCCATGATTTTTACCAGACTTTGAACCTTTAACAGTGTCATGCTGGCAAAAACCATTAAGACAGTCTAAGCATCTTGTTTTTTGTGTTTTTTTTTTTTTTTTCGTGTTTTTACTCATAAACTTAAGTGCTTATAACCAGGGTATGTGTCGAATTTTAGTGCTTTGTGACTGATAGCCCTACAACCTCATACCCTCTTTAAGAAGCAGTGGGTCCCCATGTTTTATAAATGTGTGAGATAATTAGAGCTGATAATGCTCTGGGAAAGCACAAGAATCACAGTCCTCCCACAAATATAATTAAATAACCAGCATATCGACCAAAAGGTATCTTAGAAATGATATGTAATTTCTGCTTTCCCAAGAGAATTCATGTTTACACACTATAGGAAATTTGGAAAACACAGAAAAGTAGAAAGAAAGAAAAAACACCTGCATTCCCATCAAACAAGGGCAACCATAAATGTTGTGCCAATGTAGATTTTCTGGTCTTCTTTCTTAAAAGGAATATTCTTTCATGTAACTTCTTTTCCCCCCTTTTTATCTACATAGTCTGTAATGAAAATAGTAACATACTGAGTATGTTAGTATGTGCCAGACACTCTGTCAACTACTCTTCATATTTATCTATTTCAATCCTTGATTTCACCCTATGAAATGGACAACTATTTGTGGTTTCATTTCAAAGTTGAGAAACATGAGTCTTAACGCTATTAAAGCCAGTTGTCCAAGATACATATTAGGAAGTCTCTATCCCTAGCCTTTCTGATGCCAGATCCATGTTCATCTGCTGTGATATGCCTTATGCACATTTTATATCCTGCTGTAATCATTGAGTTTCTAAATTTTAGCTAAAGTAATATTACATCAGAAAACTGATGATCAACAAATGTTGAATAAGTAAATGGCCTTTTTATAATAGGAGGAGAAAGGACTAATTTGAATTCCCAGCGAGGAAGCTAGCATACTACAGATAGTACGTACTTAAGAAATATTTATTTAAGCTAGTGCTGGGATGATTATACCAAGACAAACTTGCAGCATCCGAGTAGCAGCGAGAATGTCTCCTCATTTAACACTGGAGAGTAGAAGCATCTTCTGAAGGGAGGCTGTTTCTCCCTATACATAGTGATCTTCACATATAAGGAAGAGATCCTTGACACCACCTAACTCTTAACCACCTGAGGTAGAGAATTAGAAGATGATCTTTGGGGGGTGCCTGGGTGGCTCAGCCAGATAAGAGTATGTCTTTGGCTCAGGTCATAATCTCAGGGTTTTGGGATTAAGCCCCACGTCAGGCCCCCTGCTCAGTGGGGAGTCTGCTTCTCCCTCTCCCTCTGCTCCTGCTTGTGCTTTCTCTCACTCCTTCTCCCTCAAGTAAATAAATAAATAAATCTTTAAAAAATGTGATCTTCAGGATATCTACCCCCACGAATGATTTCTATGTCCCTGATGCAGAAGTGGTTGCTGCCTACATAAAAACCACTGTATGAGTCAGGAGCTGTGGCTTCTCCATCTGATATGGTTACTAGATAGTTGGATAAACTTCATGATTAACTTATTTTTTCTGGTACTGTGCCTGGGAAACATTCTTTAGAACATCTAAAATACCTTTCAGGGGCACTTGGGTGGCTCAGTCGGTTAAGTGTCTGCCTTCAGCTCAGGTCATGATCTCAGGGTCCTGGGATGAGGCCCCGCGTCAGGCTCGCTGCTCAGCGGGGAGTATGCCTCTCCCTCTCCCTCTGCCTGCCACTCTACTTACTTGTACTTGTGCTTGCTCTTTCTCCCTCTGTGTCAAATAAATAAAATCTTTAAAAATTGTCTAAAATACCTTTCAACACAAACATTTCATTAAGGAGAATTATTTAAAAACACTCTATCACTGTATTAGTTTACAAGGACTTCCATAACAAACTACCACAGGCTAGCTTGGATCAAACAATAGAAATTTATATTCTCACAGTTCTGGAGAGTAGAAGTCTGAGATCAAGGTGTCAGGAGGTTTGGTTTCTCCTGAGGCCTCTCTCCTTGGCTTGCACGTGGACACCTTCTGCCCAGGGCCTTAACTGGCCTCTCCTCTGTGTCTCCATACAGCTGATTCTTCTCTGTGCCCAATTTTCCTCTTCTGGTGTCTACCAGTTAGATTGGATTAGAGGTCACCCTAATGACCTCATTTTAACTTAATCCCTTCTTTAAAGGTCTCATCTCCAAATACTATCCCATTCTGAAGTACTGGGGGTTAGAGTTTCAACATATGGATTCTGGGGAAACACAATTCAACAATCACTTAAAATTTTATTATCTGAAGACCATAGGAAGTGCTTGTATTAGTTCTCTATAGCCTCCCTTGCCTCCTCAACAAAACAGTAACATAGAGACAAGAGGCCCCAGGAAGCAGTTAGAGACTTCAGACTATTCCACCCTTCAAGGAAGCCATTCTTACTCTGTGGCTTCTATCCTAAGAGTCCCAGTAGGCTTCTGGAACCTGAGGAATCATATCTACATGCAAAGCTTCAGAGGAGGGAGAAAAACAGAGCCAAAAGGAGTATCCCTGTCAGCTAAGTCAGCGCTTTTTAAGGCTTCCAGGAAGTCCCAACCAATGCTTCTGCGCTGCCATGCCTTGTAGACCAGACTAAGTCACCTGAGCATACAGATCTGCAGCGGGAGTGAGGACATGTAGCCACCCACTTGAACATAGTGTTGCCTCAAACAAATTGGAGTTCCACTACGAGAAAAGCAAGGAGAATGGATTTTGAGTAGGTCACTGGGGATGTCTGCCTAAGTCTCTTTGAACAATAAAGGTCAGTATATGAGAATTCTCATGTAAAAAGTGTTACAGTTTTTACTTTGGTGTCAAGGTCTACCATCACCATTATAAGGACACTGTGGACTTGTGCCATCCAATGTGGTAGCCATTGGCCATGTGTGGCTATTGAGCATTTGAAATGTGTTTAGATCAAACTGAGATGTGCTGGAAAAATTAAAAAAAAACTCAGTAATTTTAATATTGACTATATGTTTAAATAATATTTGCATGTATTGAGGTAAATAACCCAATATTCAAATTAAAATTAATTAAGTTAATCTCTTTCATTTTACTTCTTTCTTTTTAATATAGCTACAGAAAATTTTATTTATTTTTTTATTTATTTTTAGAGATCTTATTTATTTATTTGACAGAGAGAGAGCAGAGCAAGACAGAGAAGGATAGCGGAGAGGGGGCAGAGGGGGGCAGAGGGAAAGGGAGAAGCAGGCTCCCCACTGAGCAGGGATCCCAGGACCCTGGGATCATGACCTCTGCCACAGGCAGACCCTTAACCAACTGAGCCACCCAGGTGTCCTGCTACAGAAAATTTTAAATTACATATGTGGCTCACATTATATTTCTCTTAGTGTTGATCTAGCATATTCACCACCCCAAATATAACAGTTTTAGCTTCTATTTTTTAAAGTTATTTTTATTAGGAAAACTTCTAAAATGTTTATTTAGAGATAATTGTAATAATCAGAGTGAGATATGTTTCTTCTCATTTCTAAATCATTATTGATAAAATTGAGAAGCTGACTTTTATAATATATTCATTTTTGAGCTGTAAATTTGCTTAATTTTCCAGGCCAGTTAAGGGTACTTGCCCTGCCCATACACTTGATACTTTTCAGTCTCTTCCCAGGACACCAAGAAGCCCATAGTATGTTTTCAGAGCTAAGAACATTTGTTCCTCACTGAAGTGAATTTAGTCTTAAAAGGCATCACGTACATGCTTGTAGAGTGGAAAGTTGCTTTGTTTGCGGGCCAAACGACTTGTACAAGAGAGTTTACTCAAAAGGAAATGTTCACACATGTTCACACACACACACACACACACACACACACACGCTCACACATGACACCTTCTTTCGACTTTACTACCATAATGACTTGTCACCTTTGCCTACTTTGGTGGAGTAAACACATAACTCAAGATTGCAATGAAAGAACAAACAATTCTAAAATTATTCAGGTGTGGGAACCATTTGAAAACTAGTAGTCATTGGGTTTCATATCCCTCTGCTTCTATCCCTACTTGGATTAACTGCTATTATTTATTTCTCTCAATAATCCACACTAATGTCCTTGATAGCAGTTACTAATTCTCAATATTGTTGTCATGAAAACTTTCAAATGATACTTGGAAAACGATTTATTTATTTATTTATTTATTTATTTAAGATTTTATTTATTAAAGATTTTATTTATTTATTTGATGGAGAGAGAGACAGCCAGCGAGAGAGGGAACACAGGCAGGGGGAGTGGGAGAGGAAGAAGCAGGCTCCCAGTGGAGGAGCCTGATGTGGGGCTCGATCCCAGAACGCCGGGATTACCCCCTGAGCTGAAGGCAGACGCTTATTGACTGAGCCACCCAGGTGCCCCATGGAAAACAATTTAATTTAAACTTCCATTTTAAAAGTTTTAATTTTTCATTTTAAATAAATGTTAAATGAAGAAAAAAATAATTATGTAAATAAAAATCCCCGTAATTCCAGAAGCCAATTAGAGCCACTATTTAGCAAAGTGGTCTCTGTTCTATACCTACATATTTATATATAGGTTTATTTTATCTGATTTGTACATGCAATTTGTATTCTGTTCATTTCATTTGATAGTATATTAAAAGCAATTTTCATGCTTACCATAAAAATTGTTATTAGTGGTGGCAAATAGTATGTCAGATGAATATACCATAATTTATATAACGATTCTTCTAATTTTAAAGCCAGGTTTGTATTATTATAAATAATAGTTGTTTAGTGTGTAAATCTCGGTTTAATTTTTAATTGCAGGTTATTTCCTGAAAATAGGTTTCTAGAAGTGAAAGTAAAGTGTCAAAAAGGATTATTAATATTCTTAAGCTTCTTGATTCATATTTCCAAATAGCTTTACACAATACTTGGAAATAAAAATTAAAGAGTGTTCAGCATAGTTACACCTTTATCTCCTGCCTAAAACTGAGAGGTTATCAGTTTAATCTTGGGTGTGTTTGTCATTCCCTTTTACTCCCCAGCTACCAAGGATGTCCTCTGGGATTTGTTTCTAGGTCAAAGACACAACTATTTGCAAAAACTGAAACTCAGGTGGGGGTGTTCATTTTTGATGCACGGGAATAAGCATGAAATATGGGGCCAGAAATGGGCACACAGGCATGGAACGAACTCTGAATCCATAGCCAAGGAACTGAAATTGCGAGCTTGCGGACTGGGCAAAATAGAAGAAAGTCAAGAGAAAGTGTTTGAGGCCAAAGGCAGCATGTGGCTCTCAGTGGGTCCCTGTTTACTGATATGTACATGTAGCCACCTCATGGAAAGCTGGAGAAGTGGGCTATGTGGGGAACCACCTGCCAGTGTACCCATGCTCTTCAGCCATTAGTGGGACATTCCCTTCATTATTGAAGATGCTTCCCCTAGGTATCCCTCAAATGAAACTGAAGGGTCATGATCTCTATCCTCAAAGGCCTTCTTTGGCAGAAACAATAAATACGTTACCTGTATAGACTGATGCCAGGCATCTAGTTTCCCTTAACTTCCAAAACTACACCATTACTTTCTTTCCAGTGGTTGTCCTCCTCTGACTTCTCACCCTCGACCCCAATCCTGTTCCCACTCCCACTTCTTCCTACTTATCATCCAAATCAAAAGGTACTTCAGGAAGCCCTGTTAAATGCTGTCCCATCAACATAGACTTCTCCCTCCTGGCACCTAATCATAGTTGTGATGACACATTTTGTGTCCTTCATCCTGTGCAGTGCAAGCTCCAGGTGCGCAAACTCTACCTATCTCCCGGGCTGTGTCCTTGCCACTAGAACTGAGCCCAGTCTATATGAACTGCTTAATAAATATCTGTTTAAATACATAAATAAAAAAATGAAGGAGACTATCTTTGTCTAAACATTAAAAAATACCTTAATTTGGCTCCCTGTTCCTCCTAAGTTTGTGAATCAGAAAAATAGCTTTAGCTTACAAGGCAGCCTTTCCTCTACATTTGCCAATAGCGTGCCAGTCAGTCCTGGGAGTTTTCAGACAAATCAAATTAGAAATGGTTGTACTCATTTGGAAAATCAAGAACTGACTTTGAAATCTTTCCCCACAAATTAGATTGAATCAAGATCATTTTCCCCCAGCTTATAAATGCTTGATTGGCTTTGTTTGATGCCTCCTGATTGAAACTCAGCCTTGCACTGCTAGCTTTATTTTTTACTCACCAGGGTGTTGTGATGTCTGGATGATGATTAAAAACAAAACAAACACCCACAATGAAAATGCTTTGTAAATAACAGCTCAGCACAGCAATATAACCCTTAGAAGTGCACATTTAGGAAACTCTAAAACCAGTCAAGGTAAGCAGAACCTCAAGATGGGTCTGCTATATTCCCTTGAGGTCTTAGAAATTGGTTTTCTGGTACAGCAAGATAGCCGTTTCTGACATATCATCTCTACTCAGGACTCAAGGAAGGGATATACTGGGACTTGGTTGTGACAATATTTGAGGAGTCCCAGTGGAAGTAGAGTGGCCAGCAAGACTCCATCTCTCCTAGCCACTCACATAGCCCCTTTATCTAGCCACTGCCTTGTTCCCCAGACTAGATTCAGACTCATACTAACTTTGGTCAAGTTCTTTTCCCAGACTACCTCAATCAATGGCCTCATTTCAACAAATAAATACTGGTCTACTCTTTGAATTCTATTTTGTTTTCCCCCTCTCTTTTCTTGCAGGGGTGGACAGAGGTGCTCTCAAATGAGTGACAACTAGGTGTCCCCAGGGCCAGAGGCTTTGGGTCCCAGATATGGTAGATGGATTTCTGGATCATGCCAACCTTCCAGCTAAAGCCAATCCCCACAGCCACCCCATCACTACATTAGAGCCTCAGTGAAGGTGTGGGCTTGCCCCTTTTTGGGAGAGTGAACTGTGAATGCACATTTACCCTGGGGCACCTCTCTCCCCCATCCTTAGGGAACCAATCCAATTGTCTGCCAATGTTCAAGACCACAACATTCCAACTGCATCAGTTGCACTGCATGTCCTGCTGTGCCAGTGGATGGCTAGTAGGTCCCAGACCAGGACCTGGCAACTGTCTTACCTCTGTCCTCCTCTCCCCAGTTGACTCTAAGCCAGGCTAAGGTCTTATTGTCAGGTAGTGAGCAGCATTTGGTGGGTGAAATGAAGTCCTAGAAAAGAGGCAAGAAGTAGTGGCAAGCCGCCTGATTGAGAATGAGTTAGAGGACATTGACCTTGCAGGCTCCTCACATGCCTTTTATCTATGACTTCTTTATGACTATCATTTAAAGCAGAGGATAACTTTCTGGTGCCTTCCACAAAATAGTTAAATGGCTTGAATCACTATTACAGGCAGGAATAGATATCTTTTTTTTTTTAATATTTTATTTATTCATTTGACAGAGAGAGAGACAGCCAGCGAGAGAGGGAACACAAGCAGGGGGGTGGGAGAGGAAGAAGCAGGCTCCCAGCGGAAGAGCCCGACATGGGGCTCGATCCCAGAACTCCAGGATCATGCCCTGAGCCAAAGGCAGACGCTTAACAACGGAGTCACCCAGGCGCCCCAGGAATAGATATCTTTGAGTAGTGAAATGTGTCGGGAAGGAATGCACTTGCCAAACCAAGATAACTAGAAGAAGGTGGTGCCTATCGTAACTGATCAAAGTTTGACTGGAGGAAATTGCCCACAAGTGACAAATGCCATGAACAGTTCATCACTGATGGCCCCTTTATCCATAACCTGTAGTCTGTGCAGTCAACACAAGCAAAGAACAATCTTGAAATAAAGTGGTTCCCTTATCAGAGGATTAAGGCAAAGGTAACACCTTGGTAGAAATCCAGGCACAGTTAACTTTGGCTGCTATGGTCTAAAAGGTCTCATGTACATCTGTGGCCTCAACCAAAATAAGCAAAGGATTATGTTCAACCCTACATCTGTGAAGTAGGACAGATTAAGCCATTCGTGAGTGTCTTTCTTCTCAGTTTTGTTAGCTTCTTGTTCTAGTTTGGCAAATTATGACATTTTTGCCTTATGCTGTCTGAGGCCTGGCTAACCTATCCAGTGACCAATGAAAAAAATGATTTACATATTTAGCAACGTTTGACATTAACTCACCGTTCAATGCATTTGGGGCTGTTCCCTCTATTACTTGCGTTTAGACCATGATGGTGTTTCTTCCACTGTGTTCATAAGCAGAACAGCATCTTCTGAAGTTTGTTCCTCTGTATGAAAAATAAGTCTTGTTTGTGACAGCTCATCTGTTTCATTCTGTGGTCACATGACAAAGACTTAAATGTGCAGGCTTCTCTCTGTCAGATACTCCTCACTCACAAGTCATCAGGATACCATGGTATTACTACAAAATCTCCTTTTTGATGAGCCCCTCCACCAGGGAAGAAAACTTTTAGTTGGATGGATTTTGTTTGGAATACAGTCAGCATTTGACAAACTTCTGATTTGGTGGCAGAATGACTTGGATTTATTTGGAAGGAGGCTGCTGCTCAGAACCTATGTTTTCTCTCATTGTTTCCTTCTGATTTTCATTGCATGGTCCTTGGACAGCACCAAGCTAAGCAAGTTACATAGAATTTCACCTATTTTATCATCTCCAGGAAACGGTTAAACACTGTAAACCCTGGTGCACTTCAATGTTAACCTAGCATTCTCTTTGTAAAGGGTTTACGGCTGCTTTTTTTGGAGAGGGGGTAGAGAGAAGAATAGTCAGTCAATTGGTTGTTATTCCCTGCTAATCATGTTTATAAAAATTGGGCCTCTTTTTTAAAATATAAAAGAATATCATTTTCTGTTTACTATATTTTAAATATATATCATCATATACGGAGACTCTTGCTTTGTTCCCTGAAGTTCGAAAAGAATTGGTAGGAGAAAGGCCTAAGTGTCCTTCTTTATGCCCTGAATCATTATAAAGAAAAGTATTTGAAAATGTAAATACTTGGTTACATGTCTCATACCAACAATAGGAATGGTTCAGATGATGCCTATGCCCCACTCTAAAGAGAAGACAGATGATAAGGATGTGGGTGTTTAGTTTCAGATACTGTAGAAATGTGGAAGCAGTGGGAACCTTAGAACTGTCTAGTCCAATGGTTTCAGGTTACAAAACAGGAAACTAAGACTCTAGAAGTGACTTGCCTCAGATCACCCAAAAATTGGCAGACCTGGGAAAGCAGAAAAACAACAATCACAATCAATGCTGGGCATGTTGCATGTGTTCTCATTTGATCCCAAGTCAACTCTCTACCTTTATCCTCCAAATTATAGTAGCCAAAAATAAGGATCAGATAGAATATATGGGTTTTCCACTAAATATTTATGATAAGAATCCATTTCTGCCTAAGTTGAACAATTTTACTTCCTTCTCCGAATTCGAAGCAAATGCTCTGTACACAAATACAAATAAATGCATTATTGTGTAAAAGCTATGCAAGTATTCAAGAGTAGCTAATTATGACAAGGCAGTATAAGAGATATGATAAATGTATGGTCATACATGTGTAGATATGCGGATAAACAGTATGCTAACACAGACCAGTGACACATGGTGGAGAAGGCAGCTACCTTGTGGCTGGAAGGATCTGAAACAGGCTTGGGCATGTGGCCCATGGGGGAGGAAGTGGGAAGGTGGGTGCAGATGCTTGAAGAAGCCACTCACTCCTGGTAGAGGGAGAAAGGCAGGAAGTGTGTTTAGGGTGCAGGTTGCCATAGTAACTATACAACTTGATCGGATGAGTGAGCTTAAGGACTTCTGTTTGCTGTCAGTGTGTCTTCGCACTCTAATGGGGTGGATGCCAGCCATGGCAGGTGGCAGTCAGTCAGTGGTCAAGCGCCATCTCTGCTCTTTCCTACCTGAAGTCCCTTGTTCAAGCAGAGGAGAATGGGAGCTATGCTTGATCTTCCTGTCCCTTTACCCTGCACAGCACCTCCTATCAATTTTACCTGCAAAATATTTGTTTGCTTTTCTCCCTCTCCCTCTTTGCCATTCTAGATAGAGCCCTCCATAATCCCTTAACTGCTCTGGTCTACTAACTACAACAGCTGCCTGAGGTGTGGCCCTTGGCCACTCATCTCCTCACACAATACACTCCACTTCCTGAGGAGAGCCCCCTGAGGGATGCATCTGAAGCACTTGAGCGTGTATCCTAACTTCTACATCAATCCCCCCTTCCCCCATTCTCATTCTCTTTTTGTCCATAGCATCAAGTTCTAGTGCCTCAACGTAGTCTAAAGGCTTACATGATTGCCTTTCTTTCTGTCCTTTTGACTTAATATTGCCTGTGGACATCCTGGCTTTTGAACTGTAGTCAGCAGACCTTCTGCTGAGTCCCTGGCTATGCCTGCCACACACCTTCCTGTCTCTGGCCTTAGCAAGTGCTTTCCCTCTGTGCTCAGATGGCATACTTCTTACTTTCCATGTAGCCACTCCTGTACCTCTGTAAAATCTCAATGCTAGTGTCACCTCTCTAAGGAAGCCTTTTGTAACTGTCCAGATTAGGACAGGCTTCCTTTGTCTAGGACCATGTACTACTCCATAGCTATTAATGAGGTAGGGGCTTTTCTCTGCCCTCTGGAGGGAGGGCTCCCTGAGGAGAATGAATCAATGAAAAGGATTTGTTTCCTTCTCTGATACAAACTTGGTTCTTGGGTTTCAAGTCCTGACCACCCGTAGGAGGCCATCAAGCTTCTCATGACAGAGGACATTATCAGCTTTTGTTGTTTATGGTCCAGAACAGCATTTTTACACAGATATGGACAATCTCTCTAAGATGGTCTATGAAAAGATCTTTAGGGTTTCAAAGCTCTGTGCTCCATCTGGAGAGATCATTTTTTTGTCTGAGAAAGGTGGGATGGGAAGTTCTGTGTCTTAAGTGTTATAAAGAAAAGGCCATGGTGGATCCTTGAGAAGGAACATGGATATTGTTTGGGGTTCTCTAATGCACAGATGGCTGCTCTATCTTGGGGTCAGCAGTTTGGGGTACCTCGCCTTTTGGAGAATGGGCACGTATGCACATGAAAAGCATACATGAAAGCACAGGGCACTAAGAACTGCCATCCTGGAATCAAATGGAGATCCCCACTCAGGTGTTCCAGATACCTGTGCCAGTTATTGCCTTGGGGAGGCCTTATCCCAGTCTTGACTGGCAGCCTCAGTCACGTAGTAGAAGGTCACTATCCAACCAGGACATGGTGGAGTTGCAGGAGAAATACATCAGGTACCAAGGATTTAGCTTCTTCAATGTAGAGTAACCAATTTTTGTACAGTAAAAGACCCTTCAGGTCTTGTAATTTATGGAGGGGAGAAAGGGACCCATGGCAGTGATACTGACTTTTTTTTTTTTTTTTTAAATCTCATCTGTAGGGCCAAGGTTCTGTTGATTTATGTTGAAGATTTGGCCATGGTGCACTCCTGTGTCATGGCACACTTTGTACCTATTACAGTCAAAATGTACATTTAAGGACTAATGCAACAGATTTCAATCACATTTATAACTTATGTGTAACTCCTGTGCTTAGCACATTGTTTTATAATGCTCGTGAAATCTTGAATAAATGTTGAAGTATTTAATGAATCAAAAGTGCAATAGAATAGGGAGTCTGAGAAATGGAGCTTCCTTCTTGGCAGGCAGGGAGTGGGGTGGGGGAGATGGAATGAAAGTTGAATTAATAGATTGAAGGGGTATATAGGGTAGAATATAGTCTGTAGACTTTTTACCACTTTTTGTTTTGACAGTGTCCAAAAGTAAATTGTCTTGTTGCCTGCTGTTTCTAAATCATGGTGGGGACTCCCTCAAATGCTGCCTTGAGAAGGATTCTGAAGTCATAAATGGTATTATTGAGAAAGATTAAATAATCCGTGCTGATTTAAAAAGTAGCACTTTTGCATTTAGCTAATTTTTTTTTTCCTTTCTGTCTACTGGGGAGATGGGGGTGGGGGTGGATATCAATGTTTCTCAACACTGTGACATTTCTGCCAACAGCAAGTGTAGCTGAGATGGGATTAGAAGCAGAAATGGCAGCACAGCAGCTGTGTGATGGGGAGCTGAGCTGGAAGCATTCACTTGCCAGGAGAGCTGGGTCAGATTTGGTGTGGAAAGCATTTCCCATCTACTCCTATATCTTCTCTCCTAGTCGTTTGTCCTTGGACTTGCCATCAGAGAACATAGCAGGGGTGTGTTTGAGCAACAGAGAAGTTTGGAAAGCTCAGGCTGCTGCTCCAGGGAAGGACAGCCGAGGACAGTATGAAGGGATGAGGCAAATGGACTGGAGGAGCATGATCTTCAGTGAACCAGGGACACCGCAATGCATTTTAACATTGTCCTGCTCTCCAATGAGGAAAAGTGTTGATCACCACACATGGCTTTACCTTAACCAGAGAGAATCCCTGAGGCATTGATCTGAATTTCTTGCTACCAGAATCCAGTCAGGACACTTGAATGTCCTTCAAGGGATGCTGAGTCCCCTTGTCTATATCACAAGTACCTGAGGTCCATTAGACATTCAGTGGATGGAGCAAGTCTGAGAAAGGGGTCTCCCAGATCTGTCATATATGAGTGAACTGCTCAGATAAGGGGAGAATCTCAGTTTCTGTAGACCCCCACCTCCCATGGCTATCGATCCAGAGAACATCTAGAGAACACTGGGTTGAGCTAAACATTGGATTTGAAATCGGCGAGGGAATGGAACATTTTTATGACCTCCTACTCTTTGCCTGCAACCTCATCACTGCCTCCCAACCATTCCCCCTTCTGCACACCCTCAAAATTGGGGTACGACTTAGCTCTGGCAAATTTGTTACCAGAGGAGGTGATACTGACCTGAGGAAGAGAAAAAGAGGAAGAATGGTTATGCTATCTCTGGACTTTGCTGTAGGAGCATTTGTGATTTTAATTCTTCCAAAATACAGCTCTGCTTCAATCAATCTGCCATCAGTGGGGATATTCTAATTCTTGAAAAGAAGCCCACCAGATTTTTATTTAAGATTTTATTTATTTGAGGGAGAGAGAGAGAGAGAGAGCAAACACAAGCGGGGGGAGGGGCAGCGGGAGAGGGAGAAGCAGACTTCCCGTTGAGCAGGGAGCCAGATGACGTGGGACTTCATCCCAGAACCCTGAGATCATGACCTGAGCAGAAGTCAGACACTTAACCAACTGAGCCACCCAGGTGCCCCAGAAATTTTTTTAAATGCAAATTAGAACAACAATGGATATGATAACCAAATGGGTAGAATTTTTAGAATGGTGTTACCCAGTGCAGAAGAGGGATGTTTCAGAGATGGTGGCTAAATGGCTATAAGGAAAGTCTTCCATGTCTGACAAACAGAGGTTTGTATCCCATTGTCACTGCTAAGGAGGCACATGACTTTTGTTAATCCGCTAAGCTTCCTTAACTTAGTTTGTGAACTATTTAAATGGATCCAGTGTTACTGTGCAGAATACATGAGGTATGTTTGTGAGCACTTAGCCTACTGCCTAAGGCGCGGTGGGGCAGTATGAACTGTAGGCAACTTCTTAATGGATATCAAGGGCCTTGCCCTTTGACACATTAATTAACTTCTGGGGATCTAACCCAAGACGAGGAAACATCTAAACAACTACAACAAATGATTAATGCAAGCATACACTGATAGCAGCATGGTTGGTGAGTGAACCATCAGAAATGTGCTATTGGTTTAAGTTTGTTTGGAGATTGCTGTTTGTTTTCAGAAATGCGGGACTATCATTAACAGACAATGTGGGGACCTAGGGATGTTTTTCCAGACTATGAGGATTTTGGAGTTGAACGATCAACCTGCTCCAGTACTGGGAGCTGTAGTAGGTATATAACCTCCCTATTTGGACACCTTAGTGGAAAATTTGAATTCAGGCAGCCAGTCAAGCTAAGGTGATCCCCCCTGGAAAACTTGGACCAGTTTCCCTCACTTAATGCAAAGAATAATATTCTTCCTCATCTTCCTGATTCTAGCTGATGCACCCTTAATATTCCCCACCTCTAGGCTTCCGCATGCTACTGAAAATCCTCTTCATAGCTTAAAATCCGACCAATGTCACTTTATTGTTTCTAAGTTTGGATGATAACTTTAGCAAACATAAAGGGACTTTTAAACTCTGCCTCTACTCATCTTTATGGTCTCACTGCCTTCATGGCCCCTGGCCTTCCCTGCCTCACTTAATGCTCAGAAATGACAAGTTCCCTGTAATTTCCAGGAATGCCATTTTGCTAATTTCTCCAAATTTTTGCACGCAACGTGCCACTTGCTGAAAAGGCTAGCCAGCACACTCACTTCTCTCCTTCCCACGTCCTTCCAGGAAAGCATCACCTCCCTTGTGAAACCTTTACCTGTTTAGTTATTTCTTCTACTAGGCTCCCCTGGGAGCTTGTGTCTCTCTCTCTCTCTCTCTTGTAGCACCTTCCATGTCATAACAAAGTTTTTTCATGTGTATCTCTCTCTCTTTTTTTTTAAAGATTTTATTTATTTGACAGAGAGAGACAGCCAGCGAGAGAGGGAACACAAGCAGGGGGAGTGGGAGAGGAAGAAGCAGGCTCCCAGCAGAGGAGCCTGATGTGGGGCTCAATCCCAGAACGCCGGGATCACGCCCTGAGCCGAAGGCAGACGCTTAACAACTGAGCCACCCAGGCACCCCTCATGTGTATCTCTTTAAACTTTATCCCCTGCTTGGCCCATAGTTGGTTTGCTGTACATATTTATTCACTGATAAATGTACTTGTTTTCATAACTGGTTCCTTAGAAAATGTTGATGTTTCCCATCCCACCCCCTACCCCAACTGGGGTCTTCGATGGCCTTCTCCAAGATAAGAGTTTGATCTGTAAAACAGGAATGGAAACAATCTCGTGGGCATATTCTGAACAAAACTGACATTTTTTTTCCTTTAAGATCTTGCAGCTGAATGTAGAATGATCCTGAAATTAAGGTCAGCTCCAGGTGGTTGTTTATATCAGCTGTCAGATTGCAGAATAAAAAATGGCTTTTATATGTTTGATTTTTATTGTTTTCCAGGGCAATGTCACTTTTTCCTGCTCCGAACCACAAATCGTTCCCATCACATTTGTCAACTCCAGCAGCAGTTATTTGCTGCTGCCCGGCACCCCCCAAATTGATGGGCTCTCAGTGAGTTTCCAGTTTCGAACATGGAACAAGGATGGTCTGCTTCTGTCCACAGAGCTGTCTGAGGGCTCGGGAACCCTGCTGCTGAGCCTGGAGGGTGGAACCGTGAGACTCGTGATTCAGAAAATGACTGAACGCACTGCTGAAATCCTCACAGGTACCGTCTTCTGACAATTGCTAGGTTGGTTTCTTGTTCAGCCAAGTCAGCACATGTTTGAGATTCTGACTAAAATGTGCAGAATCCAGCTCTAAGGGATGTGGGATGACCCAGTATACACTAATTTACTCTAAGTTTGAAGATGCAAACTTTAAAAAAAACAACATATATATATATATATATTGGCGGGGGAGTAGACAGAAGGGGCAGAGGGAGAAGTAGACTCCTTGCTGAGCAGGGACCCTGACTCAATGTGAGGCTGGATCCCAGCACTCTGAGATCAGGACCTGAGCGGAACGAAGACACTTAACTGAATGAGCCACACAGGTGCCCCAAGGCAACATTTTTTCAAAAAACAAAATGAAATCAACAACAACAACAACAACAAAAAACTACCACTGAATTCAGGCATATCTATTAAACTTTGACAAGTCTCGTAATTTCCTTATTCCTCAGCAAACTTGTTTGAAAAGTGAGAATAAGAATTCCTGCCTATATATAGCATAATGTAGACCATTTTCTGAGCTCTTTGTTGGGTCTCAACAGACACATCATATATTACATGGAGTCTTCATCATGCTCGTTCAAGGAAGGTATTTTATAGGTACTTTATAGATGAGGAAGTGAAGAGTCATGGAAGCTAAGTAACTTCCAAAATCCCACATTAATAAGGGATGGAACCACAATTTCATCCTGAATTTGTCTGGCTTTGAAGTCTGTAGTTTCCCTGTATATCAAACACACTACCATGGACCCTTTGCAACCACCAGATTTTATTTCAAGGGAAAATTAGTGAGTTTAAAAAATACTTTTTAGGGGCACCTGGGTAGCTCAGTCAGTTAAGTGTCTGCCTTTGGCTCAGGTCCTGATCTCAGGGTCCTGGGTTCCAGCCCCTCCCTGGGAGTCTGCTTCTCCCTCTCCCTCTGCCCTTCCCCCACCTTGAGCTCTCTGGCTCTCTCTCTGTCTCAAGTAAATAAATAAAAATATTTAAATTAAAAAATATTTTAAAGTATACTTTAGTATATGGCCTCTAGGTATGGCAAAACTTTTTAAATTGGTCCTTGAATAGCTAATTTTGGAAAGACTTCTATGGCAATGTACAGATTTTAATATGTAGCAATACTACAGAACAGATTTATGAAGAAGTCATGTTTTTCAAAACTCTGATTCTTCCATGTGATATTTTTGTAACACGAGTCGGTAGAACTTTCTCCCTCCCTCTCTATTTGTTATTTTACTAGTGTCTCCTGTCCTTCAAGAAGCAGTACTTAGTCAACAAGAACTTACTGAGGTTGGACCATGTGCCAGGCATTATATTAGGGGGTGAGGCATGTTCCTAAGTCAACAAATCATTTGAAAAGCCTCCCTGGTTCCACAGTCTGAATCAAATACCACTCCTCTGGGCATCCTGGGCCAATATCCATCCTGGATTACATCACATTTTTTCTTAAATGTCTTCCTTCTCCCACTGTACTGCGAGTTTTGTTACCCAAATAAACTAGAGAAACTTGATTTTAATAGTAAAGAGCATGACTTAATACCCAAGATCAGGCCAGACTGTGGGAGAACCTCATATGCCACTTAGTGGAGAAAAAGTCCATTGAATCCCTGGAATAGTAGGAGAGCCTGGGTCTGGAACTTAGGTTCAAAAGATACTGCTTTTCCTTACTATTCTATGGCCCTGAATAAACTTCTTAACTTTGTCTCATATGTAAATGAAACTGTATTAGTTATCTATGGTTGTGTAAAAAACTATAGCAAAATATAGTGGTTGAAAATGTTTATTGTGTCCTAGTTCATAAGTCAGGAATCCAGGGGCACCTTGGCTGGGTATTTCTTGCTTCAATTAAGTTGTTGGTGGGGGCTGCCGTCATCTCAAAGTTCAACTCTGGGTAAATCTGCTTCCAAGCTAACCCATATGGCTGTTGGCAGGCCTCAGAAGATCCACTTCCAAGCTTATCCCATGGTCTCTCCAGAAGGCTGCCGCAAGAAATGATAGTACTTTTATCCCAAAATCAAGAAAGAGAAAGAGCACTCAAGACAAAAGCCATAGTCTTTTTATAACCTAACACCAGGAGTGGCATTCCATTCCTTTTACCATGCTTTGTTCAGTAGTAGAAACAAGGAAATAAGTCTAGGACTTCCTCAAGCCAAGGGTATTATACAAAGCTGTGGATATTAGGAGTCATGGATCATCAAGGACCATCTCAGAGTTTACCTAAAACGTGAGATGGAAAAAAAAAAAGTTCTTACATCAGGAGACTGCCATGATGGTGATTAAACGAGGAATGTACCTAAAATCTTAAGCACCGTATTGAGAAGCTAGTCAGCAAATTCCCTTCCTTTCCATACTGACTCAAAACCTATAGCTAGAAGGGGCCTCCCTCCACAGAGTCATAAAAGCTGAGTCAATTTGTGCAGGCATAGGACTTTTATAAAATTTATAAAATTCCCAGTAATAGAGGTAAGTTAATCACTTAGAAACATAATATTTTTCACGTTCAGAGTTATAAAAGTTAGACCTCAGTCCTCCCTATTTGAAGAAGAAAAATGTGAGCTGGCACTAGGCTGTTTCTCTCTCTAATCGGCAAGATGTTTGAGTACAGAGACTTGTAGGCCTCAGGTCAATAATGCAGTTTTAATATAGGATAGGCCCTGGCGGCACTTTGCTCTAAAGCGTCCAGGTGCTGCCTGTATTATTAAGCACATGTCAGTCCATTAAAACACGTTTATAACTGAGAGAGGCTGGTAAAAGCTGCCACGTTGCCCAGCTGCAGAAGGGGAAAAAATCATCTGTAATTTCAGACCTGTCTCTCAAAAAATGAAACAAGTAAAAGGAAGTTTTAAAAATGTGCTGAGTTCCTGAAGTCTGTCTGAGAAAACTCTTGCTTTATTCTTTCCCCAGGAAGAATTTTTGAATTTTGGAAAATTTGAACTTCTCTCATTTTTTCTTTGAAATGGAGCTATGCTTTGTGTCTGCTGGATTTTTTCTGCCTGGGGAAGGTGGGGGAGAGAAGCTAAACAAACAACAAACAAAAAGTCAAACAAAAAGTTTTCTTGTTCTTTACATTTCTGAGGAAACTTGTTTTCAAAGTACTTGAGATCATAGTGGCTTTCTAAGGGATGATAGCCCCGTGTGAGAAAGCAGGAGGTAATGGCCATGGTGCCGATGATGCTTGAGGCCCAGTGGGGCTACCCTCAACACATAGTACATTATGGAAAACAGATAGTAGCACACCACATTTTGTTAGTGGGACAGGGAATCCAGATATTTAAAGATTAATTGGACACTAGTTCAGGCGTTTCTAACATCTTGGGTCGAAAAGAGAAAGTAACCCTCATGGAAATGGAGGTGCAGAGATGCCTGGCACATTCACCCCTATTTCCAGAGCTTTGTACAGTGTGCATAACTTTTTGCTTTGGAGGTCAGGGATAGAAGTGCAATCTAAATGATTCCTTAAAGTAGAAAGCATCTGAATTTAGTTCTTCTAGAAGATGAAGTTTCCAGAAGATGAAAGACAGCAGTGTAACTCTTCTCTTATATTTTCCTTTACTTTTTGTTTTTGTCACCTCCTTTCTTGAAAGCCTTAATCATGTGGAGACGAGGAAAAGTTGAGGAAATCCTTTCACTGTAAGTGATGTGAGAGTAGAATCCACAATCATGGTAGATCTCTTGTAGGTCAGACATTGTTTCAGGGCCTGGTCATACAATATTGCAGGGCTAAAACAATTCATGAAACTTATGAAGTGGTCATTATTTTACCAACATGCATAGGATGAAACTGGGAAGGAAAAAATTAAGTTAAAGTGACGAAGATGGTGTTCAACCTCAGGTCTTTCTTTTGGATTCTCAAGTTCGTGGTCTCTATGCTGGAACTTGCTGCCACCCATATTCATATTTTATATTGTAATTCAAATGTGAGGAAACTTTAAAGATTTCCAGACGTATGTACAAAAGGCTGTAAAGATAAATAGCTATCTAGTGTCTAAATTTAGTTCTTCCCAGAACATTTTATTGGGTGGCTCCATTGACAGATTCTTGGGTTAGGTGAGATTTACACAAGATGGTGAGTCCATTGTCTTTAAGACTTCTTATATAGTTTAGCCAAGTTTGCCTGTATAATATTATAAAATAGATAATCCATATGTATATATCAATTTACACACACACACACACACACACACACACACACACACACACCAGTATTCATTAAGTATACAAGACATAAATCCTTAGTGCCAATTCCTTAGTAAGATTAACATCTAAGTACTAAGGGTACTAAGCATCATGAAGTACTACTAAGAGTCTATCTGCTTCCAAAGGTTTTGCCCTGAATTATACAGCTTTTCCCATTCTGATCACCCCATGCTCCAAACCCCACATGGAAATCTTGGGGCTGCCCTGGAACAGAAAGGATACCTTCAAGGTGTCCTGCTGCACAGTGAGACTTCCTATTTCTCCTTTCAGGAATCAGAAAAGATATATAGGCAAATCTTAAATAAATGAACAAACACGTGGACTTTCTACTTTATGCATTTCAAGCTCTCAGTTCTTTATTACATTTCATGAGGTGCCATGCGTCACAGGGACTACTCTATCTCTCAAGTCCACACCTGTTCATTGAGCAGTAGATACTCTGTTCTATTTTTTAATGTTGGAAACGGATGCCGTTTTAAAGACTCTTAGAGAGATGTTGAGAATGGAGATTGGTATTGTCCAAACTTATCTGAATTACTAGGAAAACAGGGAAATGTATAAAGGTAAAGAATACCACCTGGTCTGTTTCTTTGGAGAATCAGGGAAGAGCATTTTTAATTTTGCATGAAACATTAAATAATCTACAGAAAAAGCTGGTATCACTATAATTATTTTAAATGTGATCTGAAATTTCAATGTTATTTTATTTTTCTGATGGGAGAATGCTGAGAATGAGAATAGGAAGAAAGAGGTCCGGGGGCTTTAGTCATTAAAGTTTGAGATCTTCTTTTTCTACTATGATGCTTCTTGAAGTGTCAACTCCACACTGAAAAGTGAGCCTGGGCAATGAGCTTGAACTCAGGCTTTGGCATTCAGGGCTCCAGTTTACCTGGGCTCTGCATAGATGTGGAATGTAGTAACTCTTGTTCTGTTAGACCTCATTGTCCTGTTCTGCTAAAGGAGAGACTTGGTGTAAAATTAGTAAAATCCCTTCTAGTCCTTTATATGAGTTCCTGAAAAACAACAGAGGTCAACTCTTTTCCTTATTATATTCAAGGAAATCATCAATCCAAGAGTCTTCTTTTGAAAATAGGGTAAATGGCCTTCATTGGGGGCATATAGGGCCAAGTCCCCTGTCAGAGATCATGTTTCTCAACTCCCAAAATTGTACATTTTGTGAAGTAGGAAAGGTGAACTAGCCTTTGTAATACAATGATTTTTGTGAATGAGGCTTGGATGTCCCAGAAAGGTTATGCATGTGACTCTCAGTGACATGTATAGTTAGGAGCCAAAGATCTCAATATGAGAAGTTGTTTTTTGGGGAACTTCTTTAAACTGAACTAGAATAGAGTGTGTGTGTGTGTGTGTGTGTGTGTGTGTGTGTGTGTGTGTGTGTGTGTTGGTAAGGGGGTGATCAGAGTGTATAGCGTTCTTCAAACTCTGTTAAGAGAGGAACAGTTGTAGGTACTGGAGCTATTACAGGTAGAGAGGAAGCAAGACAGATACATGACAAGAATCTTTGCATATGGGATGGGCTTTCTTATAGTTGAAGGTTGCTTGTTTTGTTGTAATATGTTTATGTGACTTCAGAAAGTAGAATAAGCACCAGTAAAGTCAAATGGCATAAGGACAAGTTTTGACTTTCCATTAGAGAAATAATCTATCCACAGCTTTCCATGGTATCACTAGAGGCATCAAACTCAGAGTGGAGTTTTCAGGATTAAGGAATGAGTGGAACCTGGGAGATGGAAAAGGAAGTCTCCAGGCTGAGAGATGTCAACCTAACAGCTGGGCACCACTGAATGATTACAAGTTGGGAAGATGGAAACTAAAGAACCAGTCCATAGGCACAGAACAGAATTCTTGGGCAAGAGGAGATATAATTAGCAAAGATCCAGAAATCAACCAGATGCCATTGAAATATTTTCAGTTAAGACCAAGAGCTTGTTGAAGAGGCACTCCAGGCTTACCCCATTTAATTCCTAGATACAGGCAACTGTGTTCATCATATTTCCTCAACCACCTTACAACTTTCAGTGTTTCTAGATACTGGCTTGAATAGGAAGAATTCTAGAAAGGGCATTCCCAAAATACCAATTAACTGATCCATTCTAATCAGCTAACCATTTTCCATACTTAGGAGACTTCTGTGACTGAAGATAAGATGAAATTTTAGTGGTATAACCTTAGGTCAGCAGCCATGATAGATGTTTATTTGATCATTATTTAACATTGACTGTTTAAATTAAAAAAGTCCTAGAACTATGGTCAACACCATCCTGCTTATCGTTCAGAATGCATCTCAATTGATATTTTCTCAAGAAACCTTCCCAAAGCCAGCCAGATGCCCCATCACCCAGCCTTTTAGCTCTTCTCCGATGTAGCATTTGTGCTAAGGATACGTGTATGTGTGTGCATTAGTTTGCTGCAGCTACTGTAGGCAGACACCACAGACTAGGTGACTTAGGAATTTATGTTCGTATGGTTCATGAGGCCTAATATTCTCTTCTTGTAAGGACACCAGTCATATTGGATATGGGCCCACTCATATAACTTAATTTACCTCCATTATCTCTTTAAAGGTCCTTGTCTCCAAATACAGACTCATTCTCAGGTCCTGAAAGTAAGGACCTCAGCCTATAAATTTTGGGGAGCACCATTCAGCCTATAAAAATGTCTATTAATTAGTTGTTCATTGCTCCCCTGACTGCTACAGTGTAAAGTTTCATGGGAACAAGAGCACTGTCTTGCTCATCACTATTTGCCCAAGGCCTAGTATAACACCTTGCTAATAACAGGTTTTTGATAGTTATTTGCCCAATGTATAAGCAACTGTCTAAATGAATAAACCAGGTAGAGTCAACCTCCAAAATAATTCAGAAGGATGTAATTTTAACAGTGAAAGAAGAGTTAATAGTGATTTTTTAACAAACATTCATGTTATCACAATTATATTCTGCATAATGTGTCAAAACCAGGGATGAGATACACTCAGGGGAAGTACTAATTAGATAAAGGCCAGTGGAACTCCCAGAGGTGGAGAGATGCCTGGGAGAGCTGCATCATGTGGGGTGGAAGTGCTCACCCTGATTAATACTTGTGGCCAGATGGTTTTAGGCTACAGCCCTGCAATTAACAGAGCTGCTCCCCAAATATTGCCCTTTTCCATGCAAGCGTTTGTATCTAGCCACCATCTGCACATCAAGTAAACATGATAACTTTGTGAACTTCGTCCTCTGCTTCAATTAAGTTGTCATTAATGCCTCTGTATTTCAGCTAAGATAATGTTGATGAGAAAATCCCATTACTGAGGGCAAATACATAAATAGCCACAGGGCTATGACTGTCACAACAAGCTGTCTGCTGAGCACAGAGTTCAAGTTTCAGAAGACAGAAATATGATGAGGCATTCCACTTTATGGGAAACTGAGAAATTCAATTGCCTGAGCTTCAAGATATCCTGTAAAGGTTGGGAATGTTTACCAAAGCAGTGATCTCTTGGGCATCTGCAGCTTTTTCAATTCTGAGTAATGACAGTAGAGTCATTTTATTTCTTAACTTACTCTTCTTTCTTCACCACTCATTCAAAAGAGGAACTGAGGGAGCTCAATTTTTATTACTACATCAGAACACTCTAATAATCAAACCTGATCTCACTTCCTTTGCTCTTTCCTATTTTCTGCTTTGATAATTCTCTCATATAATTTACCTTGCCTCCGTTTAATTCAGGAAGGTTTTGAAGTATCTACTCTCTACTGGCGCTATACTCAGACCTGAGGATGGAGGCATTGCCCACCAGGAGCTCTTAGGGACAGTTGGAAGGGATGGTCTTGAGGTATTTGTAATGCGAGAAGACACATGCTCAGGATAGTAGGGGAGAATGGAGAAGAGTAACCTGGGTGAGTGAGAAAGGAAAGGCTTTCAGGGGCAGGGACAACACAGCTTGGTTTTGGAGGATTGATAGAATTTGGTCAAATAAAGAGGGAAGGAAAGGATGTTCCAATCAGAGGAGAGAAGTAGGAGATTTAGAGGTGTAAGAATCCACAGGTGCCTCAGAATGACTGGGTCACAGAGGGCAAAGGAGGACAGACAGAATATAAAGCGGCATTCTGTAAAGGGACATCTGAGTTTGGGCTGTATCCTGAAGGTGATAGAAAAATATCTGTCTCTGGAGTTCAGCTCAATTTTTACCATGTAGATTTTTGAGCTGAGCTTTCAAGCCCATGTCAGGGAAAAAGGGGTGTAACCATCAACCACAAATCCATCACATTTCCTCTCTGACTCTAGTGGATGGCAAACCCAGATGTTTTCCTTGCATATCCTGACCAAGGGTTTTCAAGATCCAGGTTACCCTGACATATGCACTAGGCTTTAGCAACTAGGAAAGGTTTAACCTATGATTTATAGCCCATGCACCACGGAGACCCTGCTGCTGACAGTTGGCAGTGGAGATTCAGCTGGTGAGATGCTCAATCAATCAATGAGCATTTGGAGACGATGCTGCCCCGTTGATGCTGAGGGGGATACCAAAACAAGACTGAGACTCTGACCCCCAGGAACTTGTAATCTCATTGGGGAGATGAGACTTGCAGTGATCCATTGTTAATTAATGGTAAAAAGCAGTAAATTATATGAACTAAATGCAGGTATTATAGGAATTTGGAATGGGAAATGACTATATTGGTCTGGTCAAGATAAATCTGCTTTTCTCATTTCTTGATTTATTAACTGATTCACTCAATCATTTGGCACTTGTTATATGCCCTGCACTGTGCTAAATAGAAGGTCTAGTAACTGTGATAGAAAACTTAAAAAAAAAAAAGTATGCTTCCTAAGGCACCTGGGTGGCTCATCTGGTTAAGTGTCCGACTCTTAATTTCAGCTCAGGTCATGATCTGGTCTCAGGATCCTGAGATCCAGCCCAGCATTAGGCTCCGTGCTCAGTGGGGAGTTTACTTGGGATTCTTTCCCTCTCCCTCTGCTCCTCCTCCTCCTCCTCTCTCTCTCAAATAGATAATAAATAAATAAATAAACAAACAAAAAATACATAAGTGCATCCTTAAAAAAACATATGCTTCCTGTCCCTACAGTTGAGGAGAAGAAGCTCTAGGACAAATACTGGGTATTGGAAGATAGGGAGATGGACTTATATTGGAGAGTTAGGTAAGTGTATTCACTTGGATCATAATGAATGCACTAACCTAGCTGCAGTAGGGAATTTATGAAGGAATATTGGGAAATGAGACTGAGAGGACAGATGGAGACTTGATTATAGAAGGCATAGATTGTCAAGCTAAGCAGCTGGGAGATTCGTTCTCTGGACTCCATGACCCACTAGAAAGACATTTGCTGTGAGGTGTTACTTAAACAGTTCAGTCTAGCAAGCTTTCCTGTACCAGAAAGAAGTCAAAGGCTGGGAAAAGAGAGAGGCCATCATAAAATTTCCCAGCTGTAGTGATAAAGTATAGAATAAAGGCTGGAGAGGGAATTTGAAGAAAAATTTGAATTCAGTCTACTATATAGGGAAGGGTTAATAAAATTTCATAATTGATGGACAAACGGTATCCAAGAAAAACAGAACACAGAATCTAAATCGTAGCATAATGGTACTAATAATTGTAATATACTCTTTTATGATGTGATTGATATTTTAAGACTGCTTTATTCAATTATTTATGCATTCCCCACTTTGTTCTCACAAAAATTGAAACTACCTTTGAACTATTAAGTAAAGGTAGACATGACAGGATGTGGAAAAAATAGCTGAATTAGGTTTTCTGGAAAAGATAAAGCCTAGAAACTTCCAAGTCAAGCCAGGTAATTCTGTCTGTATTTTACAGATGAGGAAGCAGGTTTAGAGAGATTAAGAAATCTGTCTAAATTCCTGGAAATTATAACTGGCAGGGCCTTGAGCAAGGGGTAACAGGTGAATAAAGGCTTCAAGGAAATCTGTGACAAGTTATTTTCAGGGTTGGAAATAGAGTCTTTGGGGACTCTGCTCTGGCCTGGGCTGATTCTCTGCATGTTGACATGTGGCTGTAACAGCTTAGGCTTAGAGGTCCTTGGATAGACCCTCTGTTTCAAACGTTCTGTATTCAAACCATCAAGAGAGACACTGAAATTAGATGAAAACTAAAATGCAAATACCTGTTCGGTATTTAAGGACAAGAGAAATACAGAAAGAAAGCAGAGTTGAGAGAGAGCACCAAGGCTCGGTAGCCTCCAAAATTATTTAACACGTCATTCTTAACCAACGGAGATTCCCCATCTGCCCATCCCAGCCTCCCATTCCCTCAGACTCACCCAAGGTACTTTTGTCAGTATCTGGAGACAACTTTGGTGCTGGGATTAGGGGGCTGTTACTGGATCTAGTGAGTCAGGGGTAGGGCTAAACATTTTACACAAGAGGCATAATGCATAACACACTATGCCCACTAAAGCATTATATGGTCCAAATTATCAAGTGCCAGTGTTGAGGGACTCTTTTTCAAGGAACACCTTACTTCTATAAAAATTTTAAGCCTTTCAGGATATTACTTAACTGCTCTGAATCTCGGTTCCAACAAATGTGAACTATAAGCTGCTGTGAAGTTCTCATTACAAAAAGTATTTAAAGAGACATATTAAGGGATGCCTGGGTGGTGCAGTTGGTTTAGCATCCAACACTTGGTTTCAGTTCAGGTCATGATCTCAGAGTCTGGAGATCGAGCCCCGCGATGGGCTCCGTGCTCAGCGAGGAGTCTGCTTGAAATTCTACCTCTCCCTCTGCTCTTCCCTCTCTCTCTCTTTCTCTCTCTCAAATAAATAAATAAATCTTTAAAAATAAAAAAAAATAAAAAGACATATTAAATACTCAATAATATCACTTATCTGGAAAAATAAAATCAAAGTAATTACAATTGGCTGGAATTCCAAGTTAGATCTAAGTAGACATTCTAAGAAACAGAAGTTGAATTATATTTTAATTCTTAGAAGCTAGAAGATCCACCAAAGGCCAGGACCAAAGTTTCAACTGAGTATTGTCAAAATGTAAGTTTCCTTGTGAGAAGATGAACCAGCCACTTTGAAAACACTCTGGCAGTTCCTCCAAAGATGAGCTATGAAGTTACATATGACCCAGCACTTCTAATCCAAGATGCACACCTAAGAAAATTGAAAGCTTAGTTCTACACAGAAATTTGCACATGTGTTCACAGAAGCATTATTTTTAATACCCCCAAAATGGGAACAACCCAGATGTACATCAACTGGTGAATGGATAAATAAAATGTGATATAGCCATACAATGGAGTATCATTCAGGTATAAAAATATCCTGATACAAGCTGCAGGGCAGGATGAACCTTGAAAATGTTCTAAGCGAAAGAAGCCAATCACAAAAAGGAGCCTAGTGTATGATTTCATGTATAGGAAGTTCCCAGGACAGGGAAATCCATACAGACAGAAAGCAGACTAGTGGTTGACTAAGGCAGGAGGTGAGGGGGTGAGATTAGGGAGATGATGGCTACATGTTACAGTGTTTCTTTTTGGGGTTATGAAATGCTTTTAAATTAATTGTGTTGATGGTTGCCTAACTCTGTGAATATACTGAAAACCATTAAATTGTGCGTTTTAGATAAATGAATTGTATGGTGTGTGAATTTTATCTCAATCAATTTTTCCAAAAATACAAATAATGAAACACAAAGTTGAATTCAATGGCAGAAAGTAGAGTTTTGCAGAAGTAATTGGCCATCAGTTCCTGGAGTAGGGCAGGGCTGGCTTTGGAGGGGTGGAGAACAGGAGCTAAGCCTGGGTCCCCAACACCACCCCTTCAATTCTGGTCCCAACTCTAGTAGCCATGTGAACCTGGGTAGGCTCTCTGACTTTTCGTTTTAGCATCTATAGCATAAGGACAATAAAACTTGGCCTCCTGGACCATTGTGAGACTTACGAATTACACATTTAAAATGCCTGGCACATCACAGATATTCGATATGCTTAGCGTGCATTATTAGCTATTTTTACAATGGGCCTGTGTTTCAAAAGTTCATTTACAAGTTGTTGCAAAGATGGAAACTGTTTGTTTGTTTGTTTGTTTGTTTGTTTGTTTGTTTGTTTGGGGTTTTTTTAATGGAGAAAAACTTTTAAGTCTTGGTTTAGATCCTGAGCAAAGCACAGAGCAGCTTCTTTAACCCTCTGTGTAAAGGACCTTTTATAGGACTGCCTTAGGCAGAATTCAGGGAACTGGGACCAGCTGCTTTAATCCATGAGGACAAGAAGTGGGAAAATATTTACTATCCCTTATCTCAACTTAAACGGTTTGTTAGTCTTAAAAAAATAATCATTAAAGTTGTACATTTTGTTTTTAGAAACTTTGAAAATTCCAGTGCTCTCTATAAGAAAAAACAAACAAAACAAAACTAATCATTCCAGGTCATTCTAGTATTTTCTCTTTGTAGTAATTTTTAACAAAATGGAAGCCATAACCACATATAGTATTTAGCCTGAGTTTTTCATTTATCAGGATATTGCTTGCATTCTTGAACTTTATAATTTTTAATGATTCTATTATGTTTCATATTATTAAGTATACCATGTTTGATTTAGCTAACCTGGAAATATTGGTAGTTGTGAATTTTTGCTCTTAGAAATAATGGCATCATAGGGGCGCCTGGGTGGCACAGCGGTTAAGCGTCTGCCTTCGGCTCAGGGCGTGATCCTGGCGATCTGGGATCTAGCCCCACATCAGGCTCTTCTGCTATGAGCCTGCTTCTTCCTCTCCCACTCCCCCTGCTTGTGTTCCCTCTCTCGCTGGCTGTCTCTATCTCTGTCGAATAAATAAATAAAATCTTTGAAAAAAAAAAAAAGAAATAATGGCATCATGAACTCTTTTCACTGTAAATCTTGGCTGCAGCTCTTAAACTATTTTAGGATTAATTCTTTGGAATAAAATTTATGGGAAATGAAGTATGGAAGTATGGTATTTTTAGGACATTTTTTTTTTTGATGTTGATTGGTATTTTGCCTTCCAGAAAGAATGCACAAACTTAGGTTGCCACCAACAACATATGAAATTGCCTGTTTCTCTCTTTATTCACTAACTTGGTATATTGGTTTTTATTCTTTGTCTGTCTGGAAGATGGCAAATATTATTTTACATCACTTATGGGTCAGAAAATTTATATTCGTCATCATCCAACAATCTTTCCAGAATCTAAATCCCACATTTTAAGCCTGGTCTCCTAAACCATATGAATGCTTAGAACTCCAAAGTGGCCCTAATTACATCATTCTATCTCCAGGGGCTTTTTCCCATCAGGTGTTCCTGGCCTCAAAGCTTTGCTTTCCCATTCTCTCCACTGAAAACTTCTATTCTTTCAGAACTTTTGTCTCAGGGACCTTTTGGGAGGAAAGCAACCCAATGGAATTGATTTTCCCTAATTTCTGAATAATTAATAGCACTTAAGCCTGTACCTTTAAAAAGAGAATTCTTAGAAACTAAACCTTGAAGAACCTCTAGCACTGTTATTTCGTCATATATATGACACATATGACGTATATGACATATATATATATCGCTATTAACAGAATGAAGTGTGAAGGAGGACCAGGCAGAAAGATTTTTAGAAGGAAATATGTCACTTTGCTCACCTTGGAGTCTGTTCCCAGCTCAGCTCCTCAGCCTTGTTTTTTTCCCAGCTTCTTTTCTTCCTCTTCCGAAACCTCAAATGGTGTACTTCTTAACTCAGGCTGCACAGCGGACTCTCTGGGGATGTTTGAAACTTCCAAGGCCTGGGGCCACCCTGAAGCCTGCCTTAATTAACCTGGTGTGGGGCCCAGGGACCTGTCTTTTCAGAAGCTCCCCAGGTGCTCTCTTTGTGTGGTCAGCATCAGGAACTACTGCCCTAATAATTGTCTTCAGAAGAGTGAAGATTTCATACAGGTTCCCCCTGCAGGGACTCAGGACCATGGAGGAAAAGATCTAAAAGATCAAACCTGAAGGAAAAGCAGACCAAAAAAAAAGAAAGAAAGAAAGAAAGAAAGAAAGAAAGAAAGAAAGAAAGAAAGAAATTAAAGAAAAAAGGAAAAAGAAAACAAACAACCAAGCAAACTGTCATAAATAACAATGTTACAGAGAGCAACTTGGATAGTGATGTGGGAAGGGGAGGGGCCCCATTATCTGAACACAAAGGCCTGTGCTCTGGCCCTGCCATTCACATGGATCAGACCTCTTCCTTTAGGCCACTTTCATCTGTAAAAGGAGAGGATGTGTCTCTGATTAGGTGGGACTCTCCCCATGGCCTCTGTTTCCTTCTTCCTTACTGTAGCCCTGATGCTTAGCAGGGCACTGGGCCCTTAAGGGCTACTTTTTACATCCTCCAAGTTGAATTAGTTACTGACTCCTTTTCACCTCTAACAATCTATAGTTTGTCTGCAGATGCAGCCTCCTATGTTATGCAAATGTATTTCAATCAGTATGCAAATAAGAGTAAAAAGAAATAAAGACCTACAGCTGGGTATGCCCCCCAAATGCCCCTGCCAGAAGTCAAATGTTCATCACCAGGAAACACCTGACAGAGCCTCTACCTCATTAGCAGAGTCCCTGTGGTTAGGACCCAAACTCTGGCTTTTGGGAGGAAGTAAGTCCGCCAGGTTGAGCAGCCCCTGGGTTCACCCCAAGCAGATGTTCAGGGCTGCAGCGAAGACTGCTAGGGAGCTGGCTGGAAATGCGGGAGGGTCCCTTACATCTGGCCTGTTGTGAGCAGATGGGGCACAGCTGCCCTGGTGCAACGCAGCTGGGCCCCCAGCCTGGTGCTGTGCTTCTCCCTGGGCAGCTTCTCCAACCATCTGAGGGCTCAGGGGCACAAGCTCTTCAGTAGCTGTTCTGAGAAGCCCTGCAGACCTCGGCTCTGATTTTCAGTGCTTGCTTCCCAGCTGGTTTCTTAGGGACTGCTCCAGTAGACTCTACCAAGTCTGATCTCTTTTACCTCCAGGAATAGCTCTTAATCCATCCCTTGCTCTCCATTTGCACTGCTGCTACTTTGGCTGAGACTCTCATCATTCTGTCTCTTGGGGCCAGTGCAAGCAGTAAGCCCATCAGTTGTGCTCCCAGCCTTAATTCCTCCCAGCTGTCCTCTGGCACCGGAGTCTTTGGATATGTACCTCCAGCCAGGTAGTTCCCATGCTAAGGACCCCTCATGGATTCGCATTATTCTAAAGCAGTGATTTTCATTCCTGGCTATACATTAGAATCACCCAGGAGCTTTTAAAAAATTCAGATGTCTAGGGTCCCATCCCCAAAGGTTCTGATGGAATTGGCTTGACTAAAGCACTCTCCAGAATCATTTATACAAGGAAATTGTAGAAACCCATTCCTTAGTTTGGCATGCCAGGCCCCTGGGTGATTTGATCCTTTCTCACATGCCTACCTATCGTTGTCTTCTGCTTCTCATTCTAGACCTTTGCTTTTTTGTACAGTCTCTCTGTCTCCTGTACTCTTGCTAAATGAATAGAGAGTTCTTGTGTATTTTTCAGAACTTCCCTGAACTGTCACCATCTTTGCTGCGAAGCCTTTTTGGGATCCTCACATGCCATTACTTACGCTTTCTTTCTTCTCTGCTCCCATATTGCTGCACCACCCAAAATTGCAAGTGTTGTTCTTTGCTTGCTTCGTGATTTATCCCACTACCCTGAACTCAAAGGACAGTATTCTTTTTTTTCTTTTAAAGGTTTTATTTATTTATTGACAGAGAGAGAGAGACAGCCAGCGAGAGAGGGAACACAAGCACGGGGAGTGGGAGAGGAAGATGCAGGCTCCCAGTGGAGGAGCCCGACATGGGGCTCGATCCCAGGATCCCGGGATCACGCCCTGAGCCGAGGCTCAGCGACTGAGCCACCCAGGCGCCCCATCAAAGGACAGTATTCTAATCCTTATTCCATACATCTCTTCCATTTAACGAGAGACTATAGACACCATGTGATGTTTCTCTCCACACTTCCAGATGGGAGGGACCATTTTGCAGTTGTTATTCTGTCCATTTGTTTTAGCTGACATCATTGTCTACTTATGACGTGACATGAACTGTTCTACGTGCACTACCATTTTAACACTGTATAATTCTCACAATGGCATATACGTACAATCATTTCCCCCATTTTGCAGGGAAGAAAACTGAGGCAATAAAAGTAGGAAGGTCACTCAACACATAACAGGGCACAACAGATGTCTACTGAGTGAAAACATGTGTGGCAATGTGCTTTTGTCACAGACACATTTTTGGGACTGGACTGGTGAATTAGACTTGTTTCCTTCAGCAAGCACATGGCACTGACAGTCTTAATAGATGATACACTTTGTAGAAGGAAATAGTCCCAATCTTCATTACTAATTCCCAGATCCGTTTTCTCAGTCAGATAGGCCAGCAGGGTAGTATGCACCAAAGACATCTGGGGCATGAGAACAAGGGAGGATTTAACACGTAATAGACACCTATTACGGGGCACCTGGGTGGCTCAGTCAGGTAAGCATCCGACTCTCGGGTTCAGCTCAGGTCATGATCTCAGGGCATGGGATCAGAGCCTCTGTTCTCAGTAAGGTCTCTGCTTCAGATTTTTTCTCCCTCCCTTTCTGCCCCTCTAAGCTCTCTCTCTCTCTTTCTCAAAAATAAATAAACAAACAAATAAATAAATTCTTAAAACAAAACAAAACAAAACAAAACAAAACACACCTACTATGCCTGCAACTGTCCTAGGAACTTCCCTGCCTGATCTCAATTGATCTTTCAATGATGACACAGAGTCGGAATTATGATCTTTGCTGATGATAAAGCCAGAGTTCAGGGAAGGTAGGTAATTCAGCCAGTGTCACCTAATTAATTAAGGAAAAATGTTGGGATTGAACTAGTCTGTTACTTCTCTTAGATGGGAGGCTGCCTCTGCCTGGCACGTCATTAGAATTTACTATTCATCTACTTTTGCCTTTAAAAACAGTTTAATTTTCCCTAAAAAAGGCAGATAAGGCATTTGTGGAAAACTGTGAGAAAACTAAAGTCGCCTATAACCCAACCACCCAGAGATGAAATCACCATGGACATTTTGAAGTTTTTTTTTTCTTTCTTTCAACCTTTTACTCCAAATTTATATCAAGAGGTCAATTCATATGGCCACGCCTTTGGTTGTAGTACACAAACAAGTGTGTGCTTTCCCTTTTGTTTTGACACCAAAGGTATCAGATGCGGTTCAGCCACTTTGAAAATAATAGAATTAAAGTGGTAAACAGAGGAAGAAAGGTGAAGTTTATGGAAATGCTGGGGTTGTGGTTTAAGCACTGGGAGACATGGGGAGTGCGCTGAGGATGCAGGGGGAGCGCAGCAGGTAAGGAGGATGAGCCCCTCTTGCTCCAGACCTCCCCACTCAATCATCCCTATGCTTGCCTTTCCTGTTTCTTTTGCAGGCAACAGCTTGAATGATGGCTTGTGGCATTCAGTTAGCATCAACGCCAGAAGGGACCGGATCACTCTCTCTCTGGATAATGATGCAGTTTCCCCGGCCCAGGACACCACCCGCGTGCAGATTTATTCTGGAAACAGCTACTACTTTGGAGGTAAATTCCCCAGCTCTTGAAAATAAAGGAGGGAGGGCGAATGCAGTGAACAATTATTTCACCCTGATGATTTTTTTTTGTCAATTAGACCATTCACACTTGCACACACCTGCACACACACACACGGGTACCCACTCCCAAGTACAAAATAATGAGAAGCAAACTCTCTGACAGCTGTGCAAATATAAACTATCTAGGTCAGTACAGAGGGGAAAAAAAAGAAGAAAAAGAAAAAAAAAACTTTAGCTATAAGAGCCGGTGTTACATAACATGTCCAAAGGAGATTTTTGTAGCCATGCCAAGCTCTGTGATCACATTGGGAAGGAGAAAGTCAGCTGAAAACTTGGAGAATATGTACCAACAGTCAGCAGTACGTGAAAAAGGAAAAATCCAGGTGGGAAAACATAACCCGCATGCTCAGCTGTCTGGGCTATTCCTCTGCTGCTTTACTGTCTGAATCCCCTATCTGTTCCTTCCTTCCCAACATCCCTGCAGGCCATGTCCATGGAGTGGGGCTCTAAATATGGGGAAGGTCTAGAAGTCTCATGAGCTTGTAGCTCCACATGGAGCAGACAGTACAGATCCAGCTCTCTCCATTGCAAGGTGAATCCTAGGGACCTTCCCAATGATGAAAACACAGGGCAAACTGGAAAGGATGAAAAATACATGATTAGGAATTCACTACATTTTTATGGATGCATGTGCATTTGTATTTAGTTTTTTTGAGGCATTTCTTGCATTAAAAATATTAGATTCTAATTTCCTAGTCACCTTTTTGCATCAGAGAAACATCTCTGAGAGTACTCTGTATCGCTGGCTGACCTTGAGCAAGACACTGATGGTCCCTGAACTTCCTTATCTAGGACATGGAGAAGCAAAGCCAAATTGCTGGAAAACTTCAGTAAGGTCAGGGTTTAAGTGTGTAGCCCAGTGCTTCTCAGGCAAGGAATGGACAAACTGGCTTCGACTTTTCCAAATATGGGCATGGACTAGACCTTTTCAGGTTACTACTTCTTTTTCCATTAGGAAACTGAAGGGAAGTATTGTGTAAAATTATAAAGTGCGGTCTCTCAAATAGAATTTTCAAATTACTTCTTTCATGTCACGACATGTGGTTAAGCTTTGAAATACAAAATGGGCTTTGCACAGATGTAGCATATGTATCGGGGCATCCAGCATAGAGCAATGTTTTTTATTTTAAGGCCCCAGGAAGGGCCTCTGTCCTTCATTCTAAACCTTCTCCATGTATGCAAGGACAATGGATTCCTCCAAGAGGAGAACTTCCATTCGCTGTAAATGGTTTATGGGTCTTACCTCATTTAATTCATGTGGTAACTTTGTGAGGTAGACAATTTTAGGCCCATTTCACAGATAATAAGACTGGTGTTTGCTGAGATGAAATCATTTGTGTAAATATTAGAACCGGGATTCACCCCCAAGTCTGTGTTCACAACTCGCTAGATTGGGACAGCAAAGGAATGCTAGCGAATGTAGCATAGAGGCTGCAGAAGAAGGGTCTTGGGGGCCCCGAAGGCACATTTCACAGACTGCACAATTTTTGCATCACATGCAGTGTTTCACCAACGAAGAGAGAGAAGCATTCTTGTGCTTATTTCTGGGGAAATCAATGTTCAATAATGGTGGCATCCGAAATGCCTCAAAGGGAAAATGTTTGCCTTCCTCAAGTTTAGGGGGCACTGGGTTTAGAAGGTGAAGATTTATCTGTGATTTAAACAGTATTTAAAGAAGCGTCCCACATGTAGACTGTAAACTTAAGGAAGGTGAAAAATGAGTTTGAGTAATAATAGTTAAGTTACATAAATTCTCTCTACAGCTTCAATTAGAACTTGTAGCATCTCTCCTCATTTTATAGTGTGCCTATGAGTTGTTAACCAGCTGCTAGGCTGAACCCAGCAGTGACTGTCTGTTAGAAATGGCTGAAATAATTCCCAATTATTTATGGGTTATTGCCATATTTTCGAGCTTGCATTCCCATATGCTCCGAACCTATTAAAACCATCGGGATGGAGTTTATAAAGAGCACAAGCACTCATATACCTATGTTGCTCTGTACCTGTCTTAATGAGAAGCAGATATGTCCTGGTTGCAAGCTATGCTAAATCAGTGTAAGACAGTCTTTTTTTTTTTTTTTTAAGAGCACTCTTTAAAAAGGTATGATGTTAACCTTTCACATGTGCTGTTACAGCCCTATAACTATGTGCATTTAAACCCTTAGTTCCTTTGGCGCCGGGATTTGCTTTGCACAACTCTTCAAAATTCCAGTTATGTTCCTATGTGTACCCTTCTCAGGACAAAGCCTGTTAATGCTAACAATTAACCAGACAATTACTCTGCCACCATCCTTACCCAGAGCATAATTTCCTTTGAAAGTGTAATTCAGAACTGAATTGTGCATTTCGAGCGTGTTTTGAGACAGAACCAAAATTCCCAAGTAGTTATAATATGTTGCCTTCTTGAGATGAGTGACGTATACCACGCAACGGAATGGTGGATAGCTTACCAATAGGCCAAAAGAAATAGGAATGAGATAAATGTTATAGTACTGGTATTCCCTTTAACAGATTTTGTTTTCTGTTCTGTATAGAGATTGAGTATGCCCCATTTTGTACGAGTTTCGTCCCTTCTCTGAGAATGCTAGGATTTACAACAAAAATGCGTGCACTGCTGTGAATGAAAAAGCCCTGAAATAATTAGACCTCCAGGTCCTCCGTCAATAGGTAGCCAAAGCAATGACTGATCATTTCAGTATTCTTCATTTTTTTTCTCTGTCCCACAGGGTGCCCTGACAATCTCACCGATTCCCAATGTTTAAATCCCATTAAGGCTTTCCAAGGCTGCATGAGGCTCATCTTTATTGATAACCAGCCCAAGGACCTCATTTCAGTTCAGCAAGGTTCCCTGGGGAATTTTAGTGATTTACACATTGATCTGTGTAGCATCAAAGACAGGTAATTATTGTCTCTTCTCTGTTCTCCCACCCCCTTCCCATTCTCACTGTTCTAAATATGAGTTTCTTTAAGCAAAATTCTAATCCACTGACATTAGCCACATTAGATATAATTGAGTCGCCTAATGGAAAATATTTCTGAAAGGATTTCAGGCCCAGAGAAAAATGGTTTAAATTAGTTGAGTCTCTCTTCATGTTGACTTGCAGTAAATGGGATATGCAAATTAAATCAAAATACAAATTTGTGACAGGATTAAAATTTTATGCATAAACAACATTTGATTACTTTGAAGTTAAGAGTAAAGCATAAAAGAGGGAGGGATTACTTCTCTCCTAAGCCATTTTATTCTCTTCTGCAGTGAGCATCCTTTCTGATGGGGGCAGATGAGCGTCAGGTTCTCACGGTCTAGACCAGAGGTTCAGATGGTGCCAGGGGGGCAGTGACTCCTGGGGCAGCTGAACTTTGCGTTCACTTTGCTAACCCGCTGCTTCTTTGGCCCAGAAGAGACCAGGCCACAGACAGACAGAATCAGCACTTATACTCTGCAACCCACAAATCTAGCAGAAGCTCGGTTTCTCTCTTTATTTCTTCTGGGCTCTGACTCCTCCTATATTTAAAGTTTCTAGGTTCAAAGACATGCTGCAGAAAGTTAAAGAGGACCAATTCTGAATTTTCAGCCAGGTTTATCATGGTTTCCATGTTTTATCTCTAGCACTTACTTCCTTTATTCTCACAATTTTGCTCATCCCCGTCAAAATATCTTTTATTAAATGGGTGAATAATATGTGTTAAGTGCTTGCCTATGTGTTGGTGATACAGGGTCTCTGCTTGTGTCTCATTGGGGAATAAATTAGCTGTTACGAGAAAGTGCAATAAATGCCCAAGAAGGGCACCCTTATTTGTGCGACATATGGCAGCCACAACTCAGTCTGGCCTTGGGCAGAATGAGGTCAAGAAGGTTTTTAGGAAGTGGTGCTGAGCTGGATCTTAAAGGACAAGCAAGACTTGGCTGAGGAGTGGTGAGGGGGTGCTGGGATAGAATGGGTTCTCTTGCATGCCGTGTTGGAAATGGCAGAGAAATAGGAGAAATCATGGCTGGCAAGTATTTAATCAATTCAAGACGCTGATTTTTCATTTTAAAATCTCTAATATTGGGATGCATTTTATAATTGATGGTGTATCATTCAATCAGCAACATTTCTTTCTTAGTGGCATATAAAATAATTGTATGTCTTTACAATGAAGAGTGTCTTAGAGTCAATAAAATATAGCTCGGTGGAGATGGAAGGTCACTGTGGTGGAGTACATGGTGCGAATATGGTTAGAGATGGGGCCAGTAGCAACTGTGAGGAAATTTCTGTGCCTGTGAGATGTGGCCTTATGTGCTAGGTGAGAATCAGAAAGGAAGGTATGAGACTTTCTTCCTAGAAAGAGTACTCAGGGAAAAGTAAGAAGGATGAATTGAAAGAGAACCAGCCAGAGCTGGGAAGGTAACTGCCCCTGTCCCGGGGAGCAATGATGAGAAGTAGCAGGTGCCTCTCCTGAGCAGCACAGAAATCAGCTCTGCAGCTTGTAGTCTCCTCTGATGCTTGGAATGACCAATATAATTTGATGGAGCTTTATGTGCATGTTTCTCTGTTAATACCCTACACATGGGATCCTCAACAAATCACACAGACTTCCTGGCTCTTCTACATTTTTTTTTCTATTTGACCAGCTGGAAAAGTGGGTAATAAAATGTGTGCTTCATTAGAATGTGCTAGCTTAGAGACTTCAGAATAAAAGATACTATACAGAATGGTTGCCACCTCTATAGTCTTTATTAATGACAAGGGGGAAGCATCCAACTTCATCAGCCAGCAGAGCCTTTTGCAAAGTGGAGTTCAATAGAGGGAACATTTATCAATAGGGATCTCTTATGATACCTTAATTTCTAATCAAGGACGCTCTCATTATTTTCGATTACATGAAAGTCATTGCCATCTATACTGCATCATTACTTTTGTGTAATTGTAGTCTGTATAATTATATTACATACAATTGTGTTTTGGTTAATTGTATAATAAGGGATTGTGTTTAGTTTAGTGAGTAAATGGTACGTTTTTCTTGATTTACCAGACAGCGCCTCTAACAGAAGGGGATACTGTGGTAAAAGGCTTTGCTTGATTAATTGTTTCTTGACCTTATATTTAACATTTGTTGGAGAGGGGCAGGAGTTAGAAAAGCAGGTGGGTTCTAATTCGTGTGTTTTATTTTTAATATGTTGGCCAATTGAACTTGATTTAAGGGCAAATGCAAAGTTTTTGTTTAGAGGGAGCTTGCCACTTGGGGGTGGGGTGTGGTGAAAGAGGTTGGGGTGGAGAAACCTGGCTGTGTGTGTGTGCCTGTGTGTGTGTTTTCTCCTGGCTGTGTTCTTTTTCTTCACTGTGCTCCATTCTGGAAAGTCCAAGAAGAACAGCCTTTTATATGGCCTAAGAGTCTCTTCTCTCCCAGACTCAATTCTCTGCCCCTTCCTCTTAGGCTGTAGAGACCAAAGCCTCCTACCCGGACTCTTGGTGGATGCCTGTTCCACCCTGCCTGCCCCACCCCTCTGTCTCCCTCAGAGTGAGCCGACCTGGCTGGCCAGAGGGACCCTGCCCTCTCAGTGTCCTTTAAGGCTCTCAGTACCAGTCACTATGGGAAAACCAAGGTAGCATTCATAGAAGAGGCACAAACATTCCAAAATTTGAAGGGCTTCCTCTAGTGGGGGTCCCTTAAGCAGTTGCATTTGAAGTGGTGCCTCTGCTGCCCAGCCTGAGCAAATTCACAAACCAGCTATGTATGAGGCAATGCTGGTAATAGCTGGGAGGATCCCTTCTCAGGGATTAAGGAATCTAAACTAACAATTTGCATTTCAGTGATAGGCAAATTACCGAGTCTTCTGGTCTCAGGGAAGAAAGGAAGTGGAGTAATTGGCTTGACTCCAGTCTGACAGCAAAGAGGGCTGGCTTTAGGAGGCTCCATCTGTGGAACTTCCCAGTACCTGGCAGTCCAAGGCTGAGTTAGGAGAAGGAGGTAGAGCACTCTTTTAGGAATCACATTTGGGACAAGACAGAGCATTCCTCGTTGACCCCACGCACTTTCAATAGTCTTTCTAAACCTCTAGAATATGATGTTCATCTACTGTCCCTCCTCTGTGGGCTGGATCTTCAACCTCACGTTTTCCACACCCTAGTCCCCTGTTCTTCAAGATCTTCACTTATCTCTTGCAACTGTCTTGGTAAGACATGATATTCTAAATTACATAGAGCAAAGTCACCCTCAATAAATGCTTCATTCCATGAACAATTTTATCATACCCTCAGGTCCTTAACATCATAGATAGGCATTGAGTGAATGAGTGAAGCCCGCATATATATATATATATATGCTTGGGTAGTGTAATATATGCAGTGTATATATATTTTATATATATATTTGGGTAGTATAATATATGGCGAGAGCTGCAGAAGCCCTGGTAGTACAATACCATCAGTGTTCCCATTTTTTAAAAAGGGTAAACTAAGACCTGGAGACGTATGTCACTCTTTCCACGGTCACAGGATTGAAGTTGCGGCTCAGAGTTGAACACTTCTACCCAATAGGTACTGGCCTGGAAACAGCAGTCATTGTGTGTCTGTGGCTCCTACACAAGCAACCCCATCCTCTGCCTAATGTATAAAAGTTTTCAGGGATAATCAATATATTAAATTCTTTGTAAACATTAGGTTCCTGGGCACCTAGGTGGCTCAGTCGTTAAGCATCTGCCTTCAGCTCAGGGCGTGATCCCGGAGTCCTGGGATCGAGCCCCACATCAGGCTCCTCCGCTGGGAGCCTGCTTCTTCTTCTCCCACTCCCCCTGTTTGTGTTCCCCCTCTCTCGCTGGCTGTCTCTCTCTCTGTCAAATAAATAAATACAATCTTAAAAAAAAAACATAAAAAAATTAGGTTCCTAATGAGATTTCATTTAGAAGGGGGACATTCAAAGTGGTATGCAGTGTTAGGCAGGGTCTAAGTAAAGTAAGTTCTGGTCGTCCAGGTCAGGAAGTGCCTCTCTCCCAGGATTTTTATCGAAAGATCTACCAAGTCAGTTGGAGAAGCCATGCCCAGTCCTGCTGAGTCCAAAGTCCAGGGCAAGAGACACAAATCACCAAACATCCACAAATTTGACTGGGAGACAGGATCCAAGGTGTGAAGCCAAACTTGGAGGAGCAAACAGGGTAACTGTGTGAGGTGGGAGCAGGTAGAAGTCACACCTAGGGGAATTCATTAATCTCAGTGCAGGTGGCAGCAAATTTGCGAGGTGATAGAATGTGTTTAATTCCCAGTCTACTACTTATCAGCTTGAGATACGACACATATTATTTACCCTTTTTGTTTCTGTTTCTTCTTTTGCAAAACCAAGATCATAAAACCTATCTTTGCAATGAGAGTTAAATGAGACAGTGTGAGAAATTGGGTGCTCAGCTGCATGTCTAGTAAACGGTAGCTACTCAGTAAATGTTCTCCATGTTAATTTCTATAGCCAAAGGTTTGCTAGCTCTCTAGATTTCATGGGAGGGGGAGAAGGCTCAGGTCTCCCTCTGAAGTTCCTCCAGCCAGACATGGCCAAGTGATCCCCATAGCTTCTGGGGTGGATCTCCATACATATATCTCAAATGTGCCCTCAAGTCAGTCTGCTCAATGACTTGGAATTTGCACTTTGATTTCCTGTTGTTCAGAGGAGCTGCTCCTCTGAGCCACCAACAACCACCCATTATTAGGAAAGTGCCCATTAATTTGGGTGTCAAGGTTGCAGTCTTTGGATTCTCCTAAAGCACTGGTTCTCAGGGCCTAGATAAGATAAGGAAAGCATGTGATCAATATGCCAAGGGCACAGAATTTGAGGCAGTCCTTATTTCTTGATTCATGTACCTGTGGACCCTGAATTTACATAAACCTGAAAGTGAGTGCCTCATTAAACTTTGCAGGCAAATTCCAGCATGTTTTTACCAGATCACCAGGAGGGATTCTTAAAAGCCAAATTACTGGGCCCTACCCCCAGAGTTTCTGATTTTACTGTGGTGGGACAGGGGATCTGCATTTCTAATTAATTCCAGGGTGTTGGTGGGCTGGTCCTGGGAGCATACTTTGAGTACTACTCCCCTAAAACCTCCAATCCTGGAAGTCAAGGGATTGTGTAGATTCTGTACAAAAATGGTGTAGGTGGGGGAGAGGGATTGCTCCTGCCCCCACCATGCCTCCAAGCAACTGCCCTTCTGATCAGAATCTTACAGGGTCTCTGAAGAGTTTTAGCAGCTCTGTCTCAATGTCTATATCCAAAGGGGTGTTGAAATCAGTCCATGAGACACTGTTGGGGGGTGGGCACAATTGAATTCCATCTCTCTCCAGATTTCCCTGGCTTTTGTCACTCAGCTTCTCCTCTGCTTCCCATTACAAACAAAACTTGTGGGAATATAAATGAAAATAGTCGGATCCTCAGCAGTGCCTGAGCGAAGGGATATTTTGGTGTGGAGGGAGTGTGGGTCTTAGAGTGGCTGCAGCTGCCACTCTAAGACTCACAAGTTATGCCAGGCATAAGTTGTCTTTGTGTTATCTGGAGGACAGTTGACTTGCTGGCCCTACTGAAAGTTATAGCTCCAATCTTTCTCCCTCTACTATGCCTCACACCCTGCGGGTGGTGGTGGTACCATTCTAAGGAGAGTGACTTCACCCACCAAAAAATATTACTCCAGCCTTTATGAAGATTGATAGGGACTGATTTCATCTGGTCTTCTGGTGCCTGGCAAAGGGTCTCATGATCATGTGTCCCATTTCCTGACTCCCTTCCTCACAGAGTGATGGTATTGAGGAACTGTCCTCAAAGATTATCCAGCTGTGGTTTTGCATAGAAGCAAATGGAAGTCTAAGCTGAGTGTGGCACAGCCAGATATGGAAGTTGGGTCTTTGCTATTGCATCCTATGGAGACTTTTTTGCTTTGACCCTTTTAAAAACGAAACAATTTGCTTGTTCCAATGAGTGAATCACATGTGAAATGCTGCTTTAAATGTCCTGCAGCCAGATAAGTTATGAAATGTAGCTTCTCACTCCATAACCACTTCCTTTTCCCCCAACACACATTCGTTTAGAAAAGCATCTGCTAAACTCTCCGGTCAAGATTCTTACCTTCTTGGTTCAGAGTTTGGAGTGTTGTAAACACTGAGGGTGGAGAAGCATTATTTTGGATGACCTCCCATAAACAGACTTATGCTAAAAACCCACTCTGTGTGTGGGAGTCTGTTAAAAACAGTAGGCTATATAAAAAGATTACATTACATGGTAATGCATATGTTTTAGTTCTTCTCTAAAATTGAAAGCCTTTCCATTGGGTGCCAGAAAAGCCATTGTAAGGCCAATGCCCACACAATCTGAGCTTCTAACTCTAAAGTGAGAAATGCTACAATATGGTGTTCTCCTTTAACTCATGGGATGGAGCCAACATCAAAACAAGAGCACTTCTGCTGTTTTTATTTATCATCTTAGTTGATTTCATGGAGGAAAAGAAAAGGTTATAATTTATGTAATAGTTATTGAGCAAACGTTCTCTAAATATGATTTTGTTTAATTCTTTCTGCAGTCCTGCAATCCACAGAGTGGTTCTCAAAGTCCGGCTCCCAGACCAGCACCTGTCAACTTGTTAGATATGCATATTCTCAGGTCCCAGCCCATACCTTCTGGATCAGAAACTGGAGGAAGGGGAGCAACCTGAGTTTTAACAAGTGTCCCCTCCCCAGGAGATTCTGATGCACATTCAGATTTGAGAATAATGGGGTTGCTCTATTTTTGTTCTTATAGGGATAAAACCACCCCTGCTTAGGAAGTTTCAGTAAGCTGCCTGAGGTCACATTTTTGGTATTTGGTGGAGCCAGGACCCAAATCCAGATTTTGTTGATTCTTTAATCCATAGAGCGGTGGAGGGCCTATTGCTGAAGGCCAGAGAAAGAGGAAAGATGTGCTCAGGTATTCAGAACAAGTCAAGGGAAATCACTGAGGAAAAAAGATTTCAAGTACTTGATGTAGGTCTAGGGAAGTCAAGCAGGACTGTTTCAGGTGGGGTGGAGTGCATGATGCTGGGACTGAGAATGGGTGAGGTGCTGGGTATTTGTTTGCCTGCATTGGAAAAGCTGCACTGGCATCAATGGGTAAAACAGAACTTGAAGTCAAGGTCATAGGGAGCTTGGAACAAACAGAAGAGTTTAAAATCTGAATAATAGGCCATATTAATAGCTAATCCTAAAAAGTACTTACTGTGTGCCAGGACATTGTGTGTGTGTGTGTGTGTGTGTGTGTGTGTGTGTGATATCCTCACAACAACCCTATGAAATAGGTGATATTATTAACTGTTGTACAGAACGGGATTGAGACCCAGTGGCACTAAGTAACTTGTCCAAGTTCACACAGCAAGTACGTGGCAGAGCCTGGCTACAAACCAAGAGTCAGGTTGATGAGGTTTGGCCTGTCCTTGCAGTTGACCACTTCGAACTTTATAGTTAGGAGGCATCCTACATTCTTCAGCAGGATTACAAAGTGGAGAATGATGTGCTTTCACCATGTCCTAGTCATGAAGTGGGTTGTATTAGTGCAGGAAGAGAAGGGATATGGGCCACAATGGATGGCCCACCACAGATGCCTGATGGGTTGTCATCCTAGCAGCTCATTGTCTCAACCTTGTGACAAGCACGCTGATGCTCAGAGAGCTAAAGCCTCCACCTCTGTATCTTTGGGCTGGTTAGGGAATGGAAGAGCCTCAGAACTAACTCAGAATGACTGTCTTGAGGCAGTAAATTTTAAGTGGACTTGTTATAAGTGTCTTTCATCTAGGAAATACTGATTTACTCATCCGCTTATTAAATGGGAGTTACTCCCCCCTACTACCTATGTTAGACTTCTTTGAAAGTCAGGGGAAAGACAGACTTTGGATATGAACTTGGCTTTGATTTGAGTAAGTGACCATGAAGGAGTACATCCGTGTTCTGTTACTAACCTCATCTCTCCCATCCCTTGTTTTTACAAGAAAAGTGGATCATTATCTTGATGAAATGGTACTTCTTTACCTGTGCATGCAGAAGGGCACCAGGGCACCTTTGATTCATGGGAAAGCACAGAGAACCAACAAAGCCAAAGGTGGGGCTTCATTCTGAAGGTGATGAGACTGACTCTTCCCTCACCAACCAGTAATCTGAAATATTGATGCAGAAAACAAAGCCAGAACAGTGAGCCAGGTGAACGATTGCAAGTACTTCCGAAGATGAAGGATTCATTCCAAGAGCTATAGTTAGAGGTTAAGGTGAGGTGTGCACCTTCAGATAGCAGTAAGAAAATGTCTTCCCAGATCAGGAGGTGCTTGGAGCATCTCTCCCGAGATATACTGGCTAAGAAATTCAGATGTTTTAGATGACATAGAAACCAAGGCAAACTTTTGATCTGGATCAAAACATGGGGGAAAAAAAAAGGCTATTTTAGATTCTCAAGTCACTTCTGGCAGGCAGTGCTTATATTTAACTGCAGAAAACATTTCTAAATTAATAAGAAGAAAGAGATTTTTCTTTCTTGCTCCCTTCACACAATCATTACATCACTAAGCCTCACCCAACATTCTGATAAAGGCCTTCCATCTGTTTCCCTCGTCCTCCAAAAAGTGTGCCTTTCTATGTGGCCCATGTCACATTCGTTTTTTTTTCCTCATTTACATTGATGTCCACTCATGGGACCACTGAGGCAGAGCCCTTGTCATCTTTAACACTATTTTCCCCTAGTCCAAAATCATTCATCGGTGGCTCACTGTAAACACTGTTTATGGGCACAGTTGGAAGAGAAAAGGAGCTTAATATGTTTTTAGTTGGGAAAAGAGCAGATCTGACCTGTGATAAAATGCCTTCACCTATTTCTGCAGCAAAACCTAAATTTAAAATCAGTTCTCTGCTATTTTTATCTTGCATTAAGAGATCTCACAGGAAGTTCCTGAAACTGGAATCTGGCCTCCTGGGTTTTACTGTGACCTGGACTTCCGAAGGCTGGGTTTGCCCCCCCCCCCCCACTGCCTATGTAACATGCATGGTCGGCATGACGATATGCCATTGCTGTAACCACCGCAAAAGGGAACTTTGGCTTTCCTGGTCAGCCGATGAGGAAAACCCACTTTTACATAAATTAAAGAATCTACCTCACGACAGAATCAAACTCAGGCTTTCAAGGTGGTAAAGCCCTTTACATTAAGCCTGTTTACATTAAGCCTGACTTTGGACACAACCAGTCACTGAACCTCTTCCTATCTCAGCTTCCTCCGTGGTCATAAGGGGACAACAGCTGCATTTTATCACTGTAGGGGGTTAAATGAGAACAACGTGATATTATTACTGTCTCCCTCTTGGACTTGTGGCGAGGACTGACTGAGAGAAGGAAGATAAAAGTTCTTAAAGTTAAAAGCAAGAGAGACAGAAATGAATGGGTTTGTATGTATCTCAGCAGGCCAGGTTTTAGAAAACCCATATACAAGCAGAAGAAGATGACACTTTTCTGAATAATTTACCTACATACATAACCTATTTTATTTTTTGGACAAGTGATTAATGTTTTCACTTGGTTCAAGTTACAGATTTGAAATCTTCCCTCCAGGTTTAGCTTCATCTTCAACAGATCACTTCGACATGATTTACTAGGGTCTCTCACTCCTAACATTGGGATATACTGTGGACCGAACAGAAGATTATCTCAACACCTGGAAAATGCAAAGGGAAGCATTACATACCTAAAGCAGATAGTTATGCAGGAGGATATGGACACGTCAAACTTTATAGTCACTACACTTGTGCAATACACCATGTGTCCAGAATACCATTAACTTTATTAATGATAAAAATGTCATTATCATCTTGCTACCTGCTTTTATCCATACTGACAAACACAATTTTCACTATAATAATTAGGTAAGGGGCTATCCCTGCTTTCAATATTAAAATAATCCCAGATGCTGTTAAGCAGCTTTGACAGCTTTGACCGAATAATTCCGTTGAGAATTACAGAAACTCCCACTCTGAAATGAGAAATGGAGGCCTCGGCTTTGCATGTGCACAGACATGCACAGGCATTTACACCCACAGTACACAAAATCTGACACTATCCAGAAAGTCCTGGTGCACTTCTTGTTCCTGCTGCTGAACTGTCCATGCTCTGCTGATCTTCCTGTGGGATCCACACATTCATTCAGCAAATCTTTTCAGAGTTCTTACTATGTGCCAGGTGCATCTTTTGCTCCCTGGATATCAAAGGGTGTACACGACAGACAGTTGGTTTTTCTCCTGCTGTGGTCTTGTCGGAGTCCTTGGATCAGGAGTCTGTTTGTTACTATTGTGAGTCATTCATACACTCTTCACTCATTCATTCATTCATTCATTCATTCATTCATTCATTCAAATCTTGTATTTGGAACATCTCTGCTGGACCAGGTACTGGGTCAGAGCTGAGGTTGTACTTAAGTGCTGAACTGAATAGATGAACCCTGACTTCAGAAAGCTCCATGGAAAGGCACAGATTGACCAAATAATTTTGGACACAGTCATATGTGCTCCCAAATATGAGGATTGGCATGAAGTGAATATACAGAGTGCTAGGAGAGACTAAGAGGAAAGCTGGTTTTTAAAGGGTTAGGGGCCATGTGTTAGGAAAGGGAGAAGTGGGTGTCATTGTCCTCAGACTCTGCAAACAGAACCAACCTGAATCAGTGACTTTTCTCAGAGGTTTGCCCTTTCCAATGCCTTCTATAAACCTCTGGCTGGTGATTCTGGTTTCAATGTCCTGCCTGTGTGTCCTCTGCTGAAATCACTGTTTGCTGTGGGAACTAGGTTATAAGGAGTGGAAAATTCTGCTTTCTTTAGTGGGAAGAAACTTCCTAACTGGGTTTTTAAACTGAAAACAAATACCTTAAATTGTCCCCAAATGTGAGTGTGCTGGGAATTCCTCTGTCTGCCAGTCATAGTAACATCCCCTTAATTCACCCTGGCCCCCACATAAGGCTGTCCTGGCTGCCATGACTAAAGGGTTTACCTTTACTTTGTAGTAGCACATTTCTAATATCATATAGGCTGCCCTTATGCTTAGCAAAATAGAAAACAAAAAACAAAAAAGTCCATGTCTTCCCATCCAAAATAAACACCAGTATAAAGGTGGGAATGATATTTCAGCCAGCAGTTTGGTAAAGCCCAAGAATCTGAACGTGACAGGAGGCATATGCATTTTAAAGGTCATTCCAATTACCGTGCTTACTCATGCTAAGCTGCAACTGTGGGGTTCTTGTGAGAAGATCCACACACTGAGGGGAAAATGAGAACATGTGGTTGGCAGGCACTTGAGCAAATAGTAAGGAGAGAAACACAAATCACTATTGTTTCCAGTGATCTTAAATAATTCTTCAACATCTGAGACATCTGAGAAGAAGAGGGGAGGCAAGCATTGGTAAAGAGCAGTGCGAATCCTCACAGTTCTAAAAGCTGTGATGCCGTGATGTCTTTTCCTGGAATCCACATTTTGCATGATCGTATGGGGACCCATGAGAAGAGGCCCTACGGACGAGTTCCTGGCTGCATTAAATTTCCCATTTGCAACCACTTCATTCTCCACATCATAGTGAATTCATAACACAACTTTTCTTGATAGAATTATCCTAAATGTAGAGCCACTTTTGAGATAGGGAAATAAAATAGCAGAGAACTATTCTCTTAGTGGCAATTTGCCTGTACCTCTCTCTTGCTTCCAGAAATATAGATTTTATTGCAAATCTCGCTGTGACGAAATTCAAATTCTGCGCATGCACGGCACACACCCTCTGGCACTGGATTGAGTGAGGTATTCAACACAAGCATCCACATCCCCTTGCTGGCCTTTTGAGGTCTCCCTTGACCTCTCCTCCCTTTTCCTTCCTATTCCCCTTACCTCCTATATTAATACATCATTCCATCTATGTGCGTTTACCTAGCATCTGCTGTGTTCCACAGTACATATAATATCTGCCTGCAGGAAGCTCAAGAGCAAGAAAGCCAGACAGAATAGCAGACATTGTACACAGGGACACTGGTGGTGCTGAGGGACATGAAGTTACATCCGAGCTACATTTTGTCAGGCAAGAGAAGTGAAAATAGCAGTGGAGGGGCCTTCCCAAAGTGGACATACTCCCTGACCCATAGCAGCAGATCTCATTCCACCCCCCAGGCACTTGGCTGGAGTTCCCTTCCACACTCCTTTTGCCCAAATTCTGCCCATCTTTCCAAGACTCCTTTGGATCCCACCTACTCGGTAAAGTCTCCCTGACTATGCCTGATGTTCACAAAACCCTTTCCTTATGTGGCTGTCTCTAGCACTTTTGTTTCTCTTTCATGTACCCACCACTCGTGACTGTTACCTGTTTTGTACCTGTATCTTGCCTTCCCAGAGAAAGTTCTAGATGCCTACTTCTGCCTTCTGTTGAGACCATGTGCTTTGCAATTATAGTTGAATAAATTGAACCTTCACAGCATCTGCTGTTGGTAATGGGATGAACGGCATGTGTAACGGACAGAACTCGGCACTTCTCTTGGAGTTGGGTGTAGTACCGTCTCAAAGATGGGATGAAGTCAATCACCTTTAATATTCACATCCCAAACCCTGGAAACAGTGGTCCAAGATTTAGGAATTAGAGCCCTTCACCTCTTTCTCATATTGAAAACTTCCCACTGTGGTTCACACCAAGTATCGCTCTATTTGAACAGCTAGAGTGCCTAATAAAAGCAGCTGGTGCCAGCTGTCATCGTTCACGTGGTGTTAAGTGCTCCTTCTGTAAGCACTAGCGAGCAAGAGTATTTTTGTTTAGCAAGGCCATCATAAAATTAGACAAGCAAACCATAGCAATGTATTTGAGCAATGTAGCCTATAAATATTACAGTGGAAGGAAGCACGTGAGCACATTATCCTTATTACAATCTTATGCTTTAAGGAGAAAAAAAGGGGGGGGGGCTCTGCGAGAGAAGGCGAGTCTGAATAGAAGCCTGCTCTAGAAAAACATACAAAATGTCTGTGGTGATTGTCAAAGGATGTCACCAGTCTCCTGGTAATAGGATCTGGGGAGCTCACCCCCTGGATTCAGTGAGCTCTGAACAGCCTCCTGGAGCTGGGAAGGCTTGTGAAATTGGCATTGTTTACCTACTAGGAGTGAGATTTAAAAAAAAAAAAAAGATAGGTGAGGGGGCGCCAGTGTGTCTATAACTCCATCAGCTGTTTATCTGCAAGTGAAATCATTGAAGAAGAGTAAAGGTTTCCCACGAGCCCAGAGAGCAGCATCGGAATCATATATAATCCATACTCTATCCTCTGTCACGTCTTTATTTTTTCTCTTTCCTTTTCTGAAATGCCTGGCAGAGACTTAAACAACATTGTTATTATTCATTGGGCTATGTCAAATTCTCTAGTGTTTTCTAACATAGAGAACTACTTCCAACTTTTGCCAAATGCCATCTAAAGCTTCTTCAATATTATATATGTGTGTGTGTATATATATATATATACATATATATATATATATATACACATATATATACATATATGTTTATTTATTTAAAAAATATATGGAAGATGTATTTTTTTTCTTCTCCTATGTATTTTTTCTCTTACTTGTTTCTATCCTATACCTGGAATTATCTAAATTTAGTAGAATTCAACCATGGGCAGGATGCCATGCTAGGTTTTATCCTCTACTAATTGTCTTGTTGAAATCTATGGAGACCTATATCAAAATGTTCAAAATAAACCATTCTCATTTTATAAAGGAGAAAACTGAGGTTTATAGGTGTTAAAAGACTTTTCCAAGATTATATAGTTAGCAAGTATTTTCATTAGAAGTTAATGGGCTCCCAAGCAACTTGGAAATAAAAGGAATAGTGTTGCCCTTTCAAAATTAAGCCAAACATCTCATAGGTCTTAATAGGTTATCTTGAAGATACACAGCATCTATGCCAGGCTGAATTGTACCTGAATTAATGGCATCAAACGTATATCCCTGCATTCCCATACTCCTGATGTCAGAGTGAAGGACCATCGTGGATCTGACTCTCCCTCCCTAGGGATGGATGAAGCCTATGGAGATATAATATAAATGTCTGTTTCAATGAATTGAATACTAATTGGACTGGACCTTTACTGTCCAGCAGAACATTGTGCAGTGATGGAAATGATCTCTTTTATCTTGTCTCCACCTTATCAGCAGCTACGGAGAACTTGAAGTGTGGATGTTATGACGGAGGGAGTGAATTTTTAATTTAATTTAATTAAGTTTTAATAAATTTAGATTTAGATAAGCATGTGTGACTAGTGTCCACCATATTGCATAATACAGGACTAGACTCTACTTGTGCCAGTCCCCATGGAGCTATATTTGTTTTTCATAGTTCAGCAACCTGGGGCTGTACCTGGGGTAACTCTAAAGATTAAGCATGGGCTTCAGCATCGAGACCTGGTGAGTGGGTATAATACCAACCATAGCAGCACAGGCTGTGTATGACCATGGTATACCTTTCTGTACCTTTCTTCAGAGATACTTATATCAGGAGAGGAAAGCTTACCACTCTTCACTTTAATTTCTCCCAAGATCCTGGGCAGGCAAGTGCTTTAACTGTTATTAGTTCAAAATGTCAAAACCTCTATATTATGTAAGATATAACTATACTATGTCAAGTATTCTTTTGCTCTGTTGACCAGTTACCTTCAAAATAAGGATATATTTTGAACAAATGTGTACTTATAATTTAATTATATATCATCAATAAGGTTTTAGTTTCTAATTTTTTTAAAGAAGAGAATCTTCACTTTTTTTCTTTTAATCTCAAGTATCATAGAACATGCTAGAGCTAGTTATTGATAGATCTCTAAAACCTGGTTGCCTGAATCCAAGCAATCTGGAGGAAGCAGTAGACTGGGAGCCAACAAAAGCTGTGTGAGTTCACTCACAAGTGTGGGTTTGGATCAGTCAGTCTGTCAGAGAGTGCTGGCATTAAATCCAGAAATCCTGGAACCATCCTTATTCTTTTTTTTTAAAGATTTTATTTATTTATTTATTCGACAGAGATAGAGACAGCCAGCGAGAGAGGGAACACAAGCAGGGGGAGTGGGAGAGGAAGAAGCAGGCTCATAGCGGAGGAGCCTGATGTGGGGCTCGATCCCATAACGCCGGGATCACGCCCTGAGCCGAAGGCAGACGCTTAACCGCTGTGCCACCCAGGCGCCCCATGGAACTATCCTTATTCTGATTTCAAGTTTAACTGACTGACATTCTAATATTTTGCAATCTGTGAAGCTTACTTTCCTACAGGAAGAGGACATATAGGACAACTGGTGGAACTACCAGGCCCTCTCTAAATTATACTTTTTGATGTAAATCCACATATAATGGAATTCTAATACACACTAGTGTCCTGTTAGATTTGCTTGCATGATTCACAGTGGTGGAGACTAACGGTCCTGGTAATCTGGGAAGATTGGATTTCAGGGCTTGCAAGTTGAGACCAACCCTTGGATGGGATGCTTTCCAAGGTAAAGGCCACTTAATAGGTCTCTGTAGGCAAATAGTTGACTTCACCTGAGTATTTGTACCAGCACAAATGGCCTAAACTAAAGATTCATACCAGACTGTGGATGTTCACTTAGCAAATTTCCAAAGTTATCAATGGATTAAAAGTAATCTTGGGGTGCCTGGGTGGCTCAGTTGGTTAAGCTTCTGTTTTCAGCTCAGGTCATGATTGTGCAGTCCTGGGATCTAGCCCTGCATGGGGCTCCCTGCTCAGCAGGGAGTCTGCTTCTCCCTCTGCCCCTCACCCGGCTTGTGTTCTCTCTCTCTCTCTCTCTCTCTCTTTCTCTCTCCCTGTCTCAAATAAATAAATAAAAATCTTTAAAAAATAATTTAAAAAAGTAAACTTAAGATTTGACCCCAGCCCTATTGGACAGTAGCTTCAAATTTTAGAATGCGTAAAAATCACTTGAAATACTCTTTTAAAATGCAGATTTCTGGACTCTACAACCCCAGAGATTCTGATTAAGTCCAAATGAGATGGGGAGACATGGAATTTGTATTTTATCAAACACCCTGGGATGTCTGTTGATCAGTCACTCAGAAATATTGTGTCAGCAGATTAAACAAAGAAATTTCCTTATTTTGCTCGTCATAATACAGTCGCATCCAAATTTTCTCTACACAGTGGGGAACAACACTCCTAGTTCTGCCTGATGTTAATGGTATTCTCTGGAAAACGATTGCTTTGTTCAAATAAGTTTGAGAAATGCTGGAGTAAGTAAAATTAAATGGGTTTCTTTACTGCAGGATTTCTCAATGTGTCATGTGGTGGTGGTGGTGGTGGTGGTGGTGGTGTGTGTGTGTGTGTGTGTGTGTGTGTGTGAGAGAGAGAATGTGCACCATGGGCTTACAGGCTGTCCAAGAGGGGAATTAATTAGAAGAAGTTCACAACTTCACAAATATATTTGACTGCAAAACCCTTCTTTCCACAGACTACTCATCCACATAATAAACTTTTGGAAATGCTGCCCTGATGTATAGTAAATATATCAGAGTAAACACCAGGAGGTGGTCAGTAGTGAGACAAAGTGGCTTCAAAAGCTAGCATTAAAGAGAACAAGAGAGTCATAAGCAGATGTTAGTCTTCCTTTTTTCCTTTTTCTCAATAAACATTTTTTCATTAAGGAAAAATTCCTCCTAATTTTGATGCCTAGAACTTCTGCCTTTGATTTGTACACTCCTGGATTTACAGCCTGCTTTTTACACTTCTGTAATCTTAAATAAGCTGCTTAATATGTGATCCTCACTTTCCTAGAGATAGTGATAACTGCCTCACAGGGTTGTTTTATGGATTAGCTGAAATAATTATTGTGAGAGCCTAGCACTAAGTCTAGCACACCAAGTGTAGCACTTAATACGTGGTAGGGAGGTTAACATTCTTCAACATATATAAATATTTGGGGAAAACTCAGGCAGAAAGGGGAAGAGCACAGTATAATTTATTTCCTAAAACCCTAGAGCTTGCAGAAAGACTGCAGTGTTTGTACCCACCGTGATGGTGGCTTAAGACAATATTCCCAGGGATTCCAAGATAGAGTTTAGACTCAAAGGTGAAAGACTGCCGTGGATGACTAGCGGTATGTGCCAAAGAAGTAGGAGGGAGTGAAAGCAACTTTTTCTTAGCCATGCGGGAAATATTAAACACAGAAATGCCAGGTGGCCCTCAGTCATCTAAGAACTGTCTGTCAGCATGCCATTTGATTCCAAATGAATAAAAATACACTTGGTGAACAGTTACAGTCTGAACTTTCCGGTGTGGATTATCAATTTTGAGAAGAGACAGATTAATGTAGGCTTGGAACAAGTGTTCAGTTTTAGGATATCACTTAAGCTAAGCCTGAAATGACAGAGAAGATTATATTTTTTAAAAAATATTATATTTACTTATTTGAGAAAGAATGAGAGAGAGAGAATGAGAAGTGGGGAGGAGCAGAGGAAGATAGAGAAGCAGACTCCCTGCTGAGCAGGTAGCCGGACATCAGGCTCCATCCCAGGACTGCGGGATCATGACCTGAGCCAAACGCAGCTGATTAACCCACTGAGCCACCCAGGCACCAGACAGAGAGGATTCTTGTGCAAAACTGAAGGACAGTGAAAGCAGGCAGGATGTGGATTCATGTGTTAAAATGGGGACTGTGGGCAGTCCCTTAGAAGCCATCTATAATTTTATGTGTCTAGGACCTCTTGCCCCTTATTATCTGGGATTGTTCCTCCTTCCTTCCCTTCCCATGTCTGTGGAAACTCTGTCTCTTACATGGCTCCTGGCCCTCGGCCGGAGTGGACTGACCCATCACGTTGGGCCAAACTGGTTCCCTCCGAGGAGTCCCAAACTTGACATTAGAGAGAAAAGTTCTTTTTTAATAGAGGACACCTTAGATTGCCAAACTTGGCCATTCACAGCCATACTCCCTGCCTCAGGCGGAAGTTAGGATATAAGCAGAGTGAGGGAAGTCAACCCACAGAGCAAAGCAAAGGACAGGGAGCAGGGAATCCATCCTCTTGTATTCAGGTGCACAGGCTCAGCTGCTCTGTATCCCTATTCTCCTTGCTGCTTGCAGTTCCGCTCTTAACTGTATTCTGTGAGCCTGTGTCTCCTCCTTGACCTAGGATGGCTTAAATGCTAAGCATTTTCAACTAAGGTTCTCCTGAATATAAGACATTTCAGATCATGTTTCCATACTTGTAAGTCAGATAAAGAAGAATCTAAGCAAGCCAAAAGGAAAAAAAAAATACAGATATATAATGATCATAGGAAGGATTCGATATTTTCCTTCTTGTTTGTGTTCTCCATAATCTCCTTGTGCAAGGGTCATAGCATTTTAGCTGAAATCGGATTCAGGGCCTATGCCCAGAACATACACAAATTCAGGGACCAAGGAAACTGTTCACTGGACTTGGGCGAAATCACTAGCGACCACCTGTGGCCGCCAGTGGTTTTACTGCTAGGCAGGGCATGGCCCCTGAGGGGTTCAGGTCTCTGCTACCTTACCTCTCAAGCCTCAGACACAGAGCTTAACTCAGAGCCTTGGCTGCTCAGTTCCCTCCAGGAAGCCAGGTTTGCTTGGTTAAGTGGACAGGACACTGATGAAACTTAAATGAGCAAAGATGGAGTGTGACCTTTCTTAGCAGCTCCTGAGGTTAGCAACAGAGAATGGAAATGTAAGATCTGCATAGACAGGCCCAGTAGCAAACTGAGCTCAGCAACTTGCAGACCAAACCTTTCTCTTCATGCGCTGGGAGAAACATATCTGCTACAAAAAGAAAGAAAAGAAAATACACAGTCTGGGTGTGAGTCAAAAACCGCCTGCAAGTATACATGAAAAGAATAATGAGTTTATTGACACTGATTCCTGTTCTGCCAAAAGGCTTTGGAGATTATTTTTGCCTTGACTTTGCTAAAGAGGAAATTAAAGCCCAGAAAAACATAAATAATTTTGAATGTGACAACAGCCAGAAAATGACAGACTAAGATTTGAACTTGGATCTCCCTAATCTGAAGTCTGGGTTGTCCTCTCTGTCCCTGTCCCCTCTGTGAAGGAGCCCACACTGGCCTTCATCAAGGACGCAAGGGGATGGACCCACACCAGCCCTCAGTCATAGCGGGCTCAAAAATGAGGGCTTCTGGTTGAGCCCCTAATTCTCTCTCTTAAACAGCCACTCAAGTTTAATTTGATAGCATGACCTTTAAAGGGATAAATAAAAGAACCTTATAAACATGCCCAAATGGACCAGCATCCCAGATAATCCAGGCCCTGCTGGTGTCCTGTCTGTTCACACTCTTTGTGGATTCCAGGGGCCATGACGGTGACCACAGCAGCCAGGGCCAGCCTGGCCAGCACGAATATCAGCTGGAAAATAAAACCTTGGAGGAGTCTAGATAATAAAACCTGAAAGGAGATTGATGAACCCAATCATAACCTGTGTCCTTCTTGTCTTGTATCTGAGAGGTTTTCCTTCTTTCTTGTTTCGGCAATGGATTTTTTTTTTTATTCCTCCAAATAAAATCATAGGACTATCTATAAAAGATAAAAGCAATATTTGAGGATCCAATTAAATATTTCTAAACTTGGTCTATGAAAACAATGAGGCACTTTGACCGAGTGTCACACATTGCTGTCATGTGTTAGCCTCAGGACTCATTTTGTATAGCTCTTCTAAGTATTTTAAAAATCCTGATTCACATAGGTAAGTAGCTGCCAGCGGATCTAGGTTTTGAATACCTTCCCCTGAAATAGCTGATATTTTCCAATAAGATTTATCCGGAGGTGTTCAAAAGTAGGTATAATTTTTTATTTCAAATCTGAGATCTGTATTCGTTCCTTATAAATACAAAAGCCAGATAAATGCATAGTCAGTGCTATCACTTTCTATAATATGACCATTTTTTGATGTCATGTTCATCCATTCACTTGCTCCAGTTCTTGCTCTGTTATTATGCCATGGAAAGAGCATGTGGCTAGCAGATGTTCCGGAGATTGGCTGGGCTTAAATGGATTTAAGTGGGTTTAAGTGTAGCAGTGGCCTCCCTTCAGCTGCTCTACCTTCTGGGGCCTGAGCAGACCCCATGGCACCCGGCTGATGCAGTACGGCGTCCTTCCTCATAGATGACACTAGTACATTCTTTTTTTTTTTTAAAGATTTTATTTATTTATTTGACAGAGATAGAGACAGCCAGCGAGAGAGGGAACACAAGCAGGGGGAGTGGGAGAGGAAGAAGCAGGCTCCCAGCAGAGGAGCCTGATGTGGGGCTCGATCCCATAATGCCGGGATCACGCCCTGAGCCGAAGGCAGATGCTTAACCGCTGTGCCACCCAGGTGCCCCGACACTAGTACATTCTTATTCCCATGAATACACTGGGAAGGCAGAAGAAGATTGACATCAAGGTCTCCAGGGTTAACCAGGAGTACAAAACTAGCAAATTGATAGTGCGGTGTATTAAAATGTGATATAGGGGCACCTGGGTGACTCAATCATTAAGCCTCTGACTTCAGCTCAGGTCATGATCTCAGGGTCCTGGGATCAAGCCCTGCATCAGGCTCAGTGGGGAGTCTGCTTGAGGTTCCCCCTTTCCCTCTCCACCTCCCCCCATCCCAAATAAATAAATAAATAAATAAATAAATAAATAAATAAATAAAATCTTAAAAAAAATAAAATCTGATACATAACACATTGAAAAGCTATCATGTTTTAATTTAAAATTTAAAAAAATAGAAATATTTGCAAAAAGAGCCCAAGATCTAGAAAAGGGAAAAAAGAAATCTCCATAATTTGCAATCCCTCTGACCCAGCTCTACAGGGTGGTTTTGAACTTGAACTCAACTAGACCCTTGGTATTCACTGCACTGTGAGGACCTGCACCTCTGGCAACTTCAGGGAATTTATTATAAATGCAGAACCTCAGTCTCTACCCCAGACCTACTGTATCACATTTTAAGCAAAATTTAACAAGCACTGAGCCAGACAACAGAATTGTTCCCATTCTCAGTGGGATATGAATGATGGTCTAAATTTTAAGAATAAGACCATTCTAGTAATCTGGAAAGCTCTATTGTTTGCATTTCCTGATTAACTTTAACATAACAATTGCGATGTCATCTCTATGATGCTAAACAAAATCATTCCACTGGAAGGCGCACAAAACTGGTCACCTTACTGATGCGTAGCAGATAAACCCAGACCAAATTTCTCTCCCATGAAGTCCAGAGCCTATCTGTTAATTGTGTGGTGTGTTTCCATTCCAATGAAGCCCTTCTAGGCCATTGAGACAAATGGAGTTATTAGGGAAATTCAATTCTGCCTCATTTTGTCAAAATGATCCGTATCAGGCTAATAGGGAATTCTCTTCCCTTGTGATTTAAAAAACAAAACAAAACAAAACATATTATTATTTGGAGAAAAGGAACATGTATCTTTCTTTGTAAAGTAACTAGGTAGCAATGATTTGGTATTAGTTTCATGGTCTCAGCTTACTTCTCATATTAACGGTATTGGAATAGATAACACTGATATATTCTTGAATCAGAACATCCTCTGCTTTGAAGAAATGACCTTTGAAGAGCGCTGAGCATTTCTGGGTCATAACCTTTAGGTTTGCAGATGAGAGGAAAGAGGACTTTCCTGTTTTGCTATCAAAAGCCAGGGCAGAGAGGAGGCGTGCCCGCTGTGGATGCTGGGGTCTGTGTGGAAGCTGGGCAGTACCAGTGGGATCACTGATGTGCACAGCAAATTCCTTTGACCACCGTTGCTTTGTCCATTATCTGGGGATCTTCTCAGTAAGGACTGACAATTGGCTCCCTGCTGTGAACTAGACCTTGGGAAATTTAGGAAACTGACTTCTGACACTTTTCTTTTTATTCACTTAATTCCTTAACGTCTGCATCTGCTGTAATTACAACAAATTTCAATTATAATGAAGATCCAACTGTGGGGGTAAAATGGGATTATGGTAATTGTTAGAATGGAGAGGCATAGAAATAGGTTTCAAAAGCTTTCAGAGAAGCTATCTGACCAAAATAAGATCAATGCAGTTGGCTGCTAATTAAAGCAAACAGACAAAAGAACGCAACCTAGCTGATTTTTAATGTATGAGCTTCATTAAAAGTCTTACATTAGTCGGCTTGCATTTTGAGGACTATTGAAATGTTTTGTTCTTTTTGTCTCTAAGGAAAGCATATAGAAATTGAAACTGACCTTCAACTGTATAAAGAAGGGATGAGAATTCTTAAAAAGGGAAGTAACTCAATGGAGCATAAATACATTCAGACTCATTTATAGGTAACCATTTATTTGAACATTTGGGAATTTTAAAGGCCTGCCAATAGATGTCCTATTCATTTCAATCTGTTACGGGGAGTGAGGAAGAGGGAAATTTCATACTGAGGAAAAAATATTTCTGTGGGTGTTTATAGAAATACACTGAGTGTTTTTTTAGACTGATCTAAACAGATGACTTCCTCTAGCTGTGTTCAGGTTGGGAATTTTTTAGGGGTATGCATGTGTCTAACAGTGCATGTGTTTAAATAACTGTAATAGAAGGATAGATACTCAGGGACACACAGTTAACCGTTGTGCTGATTTTCTTAGACAAAAGACCCTTTCCTTTTAATTTTTGCAAGAGACTTTTAAAATTACATGGATCAATAGAGGGCCATAATGAATGTGGTCATTAGGAGTGTATTACCAGGTGGGCTTTGTTCCAAGGAACAGAGGCCTCACCCACCGAATTTTATTTTCAGAGTTTAATGAGGGAGGTAGAAGGTAGTCAGTTAGACCTGGATTTGAGTGCCCTCTCTGTTCCAGCGGGTGGCCTGGGAACTCACTGAGCCTCTTCATTCTCCTGAACCTCTTCTGTTGTCCAGCTGGTCTCCTACCTGGGCTAAGAATGTGCCTTGGGACAGCCTGACTCGCTCTTCTTAGAGACCATTTCTTAAGTGAATGAATTTCTCTTTGCTGTTGTCTAGTGGAAAAATAAAATGTGAATGTAAGCCCACATATATGTTTATTTCCAGTTTCATCATAAAGCCATGACCAACCCAGAAACAAAGAGCGGGATGGTACTTTCATTCCCACATTTAACCATTATTAGCAGACTACCGATTTGGGCTATTTCCTTCTAGATCTTATTTTCTCTTTATAACAATGAGGGCAGCAGCAGAAGCTATACATGATACTCTGCAGTTCACTTTCAGTACTTAATAGTATATTACACATGTAGAACTTTCCAGTATCCTTACATATAGATGTATGTATTCATTTTAATTGCCTCATAACATGCCACAGTATGGAGGTGCATTGTTTCTTTAACCATTCCCAAAATGGTGGACTATGTTTCCATTTTTTTAAGTTGTTGGTAATTATAATAATTTTACATATATATTTTTAAAGGAATTTATTTATTTATTTATTTATTATTTATTTATTTGAGACAGAGAGAGAGCACACATGCATGAGTTGGGGGAGGGGCAGAGGGAGAGAGAGAATCCCAAGCAGACTCCACACTCAACATGAAGCCTGACGCTCAATCCCAGGACCCTGAGATAATGACCTGAACCAAAATCAAGTGTTGGATGCTTAACTGACTGAGCCACCCAGGGGCCCCAGTAATTTTGCATATATCTTTGTGTGTGTAAGTATTTCTGGGGCATTATTCCAAGAAGTGGAATTGCTAAGTCAAAGTACATACATAATCAAAATTTTGGAAATGACACTGCATTAGTGGCAATGGCCTTCACAAGTTACATGAACAGCAAGGAACATAATAGGGAAACACTAGGAAAGACTGTAGAGGAATAATGTATGAAATAAGAAAAAATACTCACAAAACATAAAGAAAATTAAAAGAACAACTATTTAATATTAAAAAAAATAATGCAAATTAAAGGAGGTAATGCTTTTTCCCTTGACACTTGCAAATTAAGAAGAATAAAATAAAATCCAAGGATAGCTAGTTTTAAAGAGATTTACCTCACTACTGTTTAGGGGAGATGAAGACATTAGGGAGGAGAATTTGGTTAACAGATTGAACCTAAAATCTATTGTATTCAACCAAAAAGTACTCACTACGGTGACGGTGACGGTGACGGAGACACACAGAAGCAGAAGAACCAGTATTCAGCGCTGAGCAAAGGGAAGTTGCTCTCAGGGTGAAGCTCAGGGGCACTGTGCAGAGCCTGTGGATGACACTGTACTCCCCCATAAAGTGGGTTAGGAAGGTAAGACTTAATACCTGAATAATCAGTCAACACAGGTATGATGACAGCATGGTATGCACAAAGGAGGATTTTTTTTATGCAGGTAAGATGCCCTGTAAGGTTATTTTTGTTTCAAAGAGTGATACTGACTTTCTTAAAATTATGAGCTCAAAATCTTGTTTTTTTAAAGTCTTCTTTTTTACTTTTTAAAAAATCAGTTTATAAAATTGTATTCTATTAAGTCTAGCAAATATTAGAGCTCAGGTCTAAAAGCCCTTTCAATAATGCTTAATCCCATTTATGGATTTAGTTACTTAAATACCTTCAAATGTATTAAACTACGTTTATAATATGATTTATTTACTTTCCAAGTTATACAATTTACTGCATTATAAGAGAGAATGCCACAAATATTTATTAAAGTTAAGTATCCAGAAAATGAACATTTAACTTTGGTGAACTAAATTTATGTTAGATATTGTACTAAGGAAGATTTTTAAGGTCTAAATCAGTTATTCTTCACTTTTTATACTGAAGTTTGCAAGGCTTATATTAAATAGGCCAAATTCCCTTAAAAATTACAAATACCAAAGAACTGTTAAATTTTTCTCCAAGTTTTATTATAATCTTGCTACAGGAGAAAAGAACCATCTCAGGCCAATTCAAAGATCTATTCTTAGCAGGAGCTGTTTTGAGGATACTTTTTTGGGGGCCTTTCAAAGATATCCTTTGTTAGACTGAATTTAAAAAAAATTGAATTCATTATAATTACAGTCCTTGACTTGTTACAAGACTGTTTAAGTTAGGGTCCTTTTAAGGTTGCCCATTGACTGACATTGGTCTTTTTTTTTTTTTAATATTATGTTGGTCGCCATACAGTACTTTATTAGTTTTTGATGTAGTGTTCCATGATTCATTGTTTGCATATAACACCCAATGCTCCTTGCAGTACGTGCCCTCCTTAGTACCCTTCACCGGCTAACCCATCCCCCCACCCCCCTCCCCTCTGAAACCCTTAGTTTGTTTCCAGGAGTCCATAGTTTCTCATGGTTCCTCTCGCCCTCTGATTTCCATACCGACATTGGTCTTTATCCTATTAAAGTCCATTATAAATATGGTAAAGCATTTTATCAAAGTCAAAAATACTAGTTTCTTCCCAGGAAGATGTAGGTTACATCAACAGAAGTTTCTGGCTGAGATCAGCTTTGGGACCATTTTTCTCTTTCAATAACTTATTCCGTCTTAACTCCCAAACATTAATACTAAGGTTTTGATTATCATAAACTTTTGATACTAAATTCGGAAATTTGGAGGTTTAAAAATTTCATGTCTAAAGAGGGCACTGACTATGCTAAGTGATGGAGATATGAGCATGATCCTTGTTGATGCTGGGGGAACACCCTGAGTGCTGTGAACCCATGGGTGCTTGGTCAAGGGCTCCAGGACGTCCTGGTGGGCTGGCCATGAAGCCCATAGTTCTACATTCAAAGGCCAACTTGGATCCTGAATTTATTTTCCATTTTGCTAATAGACCTTGATGGGCTTCTGCGTTTTTCTCTATTGGTGGGATTATAAAATTATGAAGTTTATTTTAAACATTATGCCTTCAATTTTTGGATTGGTTAAGTAGCTTTGTCTAGCTTGGTATAACTTATACATTCTTTCTACTGAAAGCAGGCAGAGACTAGAAACAATCACATTAACTCATATAGGCTTAAGAAATGTAGAGGAAGTCTCTGTCATCTAAAAAAAAAAAAAAAAGGAAAAAGAAAAGAAATCAAAGCAAGAGTACAGCAGGGACAGGGGCTGTCTTAGCAGTATCTTTATTTTAAGAAATTCTTATTATTTTAAGAATTCAACAATTTGGTCATGAAAAGGGATTGAAAATAGAATCAAAATCTCTTTTCCCCACCTGTCATCACTGAATTTATAGAATTTATAGAATGAATTATATATCATTATGATAATTATATAATAAATATATCCTTCATTCTCTAGTTCAGGTTTATTTATTGCCAATTAACCCATTTGTCACTCTCATTAAGACCTCTTCAGCCACCAAAAATATTTTTAAAAACTCTAACCTCACAGCTTCAAGTTTGCTAATGAATTTCTGGGATCAGTGGGTAACTATGTGAAGCCCCCTCCATCCCATTCTTTGCAGAAGTGGTGCCTTAATGCATGCTGAGAGCTCACATTTAAGGAGGTGGATCAACTGGCATTTGGTAGAGAGAGGATGTATGGTGCTTGGGAATACAGGCTTCAGTGACAGGTAGCATAGCTCACGTTCCTGGCTCTGTCACTTCATATTTGGGTAAGTTATTTACCCTCATCTTGCCTTACTTTCTTCACTATCAAATAGGGGAAATAAAACATTAAAGCAACATTTCAGATACGATTGTGAGCACACGTCAAAGTTTCATTTCAAGATTGCTGGTAAGAGAAAGCCTTTGAGAAGGCAAACCTAGACTGACTTTTGGTGGATGTATTTTGTAGGAGATTATCCGTGAAAACAATGTTTGGTTAAACATCATTAGGATAGTCACAAGCCTGGTTAAATGTCATTGCATTTTGCAATATCTGATTAAAGGTGACAATAATCAAGGTGAAGGAAAGTGTCCTGATCATGCTGAAGGCTTTCTTTGTTTAACAGTGTGCACCTGGAGAAAACACATCCATCCAGATCCAGCTGCATATGAAATGTCATTAGAAATTTAGGACATAGGAATTCAGAGTGCTTATCTCCTAACAATTTGAATTGAGGACCTTACCCCTAAGATTGTGACACTCTTAATGGACTTTTCTTATTTTGGTAGCCCCTCCACTCTTCTCTTTCTGGGTCATGCCTTCAGTGCTCAGTTTATGGCAAGTAGACAGAAAAAGAAACAAAGCACCAGCTTAAATAAACTGATTAAAGAATATGGAAATTATACTCATAAAACTGCCCTTGTTAAATAAGCACATTGGGGTTATGCATCTTTTATTTTGAGTGTCAGCTTTACAGATGAGTTTTTCTTTTTTTTTTCTTTTTTTTTTTTTTTTTTAAAGATTTTATTTATTTATTTGACAGAGAAAGACAGCCAGCGAGAGAGGGAACACAAGCAGGGGGAGTGGGAGAGGAAGAAGCAGGCTCATAGCGGAGGAGCCTGATGTGGGGCTCGATCCCATAACGCCGGGATCACGCCCTGAGCCGAAGGCAGACGCTTAACCGCTGTGCCACCCAGGCGCCCCTACAGATGAGTTTTTCTAATCATAGTATGTGTTGAACCAAAATGAACCAAGCTAGAAGCATCCATTAATTTTTTTCTCCTCATTTTAGGAATATTAGATTTTCCTTTACCAAAGCACTCTTTTTCTCTTTCAGAAATATATCATTTTTTTAAAGTGATCATAAGCAATGAATTTCAATCCTACACTTTCCTTGGTAAATTGAGTTTATTAACACTGCAGTACAAAGTCTATGTGAGGCTTATTAAGGATGTGTTCAAAATGCCCAGATATTTCTTACTATTTTCCCCAAGGCCCCTCCTACAACATGCCCAACTGAATTTGGAAATCTTGTCTTTTAAAATATTCTAAAGTATAGAATAGAGGGGAAAATGTGTGTTCTCATTTCTTTTTGTATTTAAAGAATGCTATTTTACAAAAGGTTAAGATTCTGTTAGTTGAAAATCACAGAATCTCGGCTTGAGCCAGCCCAAATGGAATGGGGGTTTTTCTAGAAAGATCTCAGGTTATCTTACAACATGTGATACAGATTAAAACAGCCAAACCTCAGGAAGTTCAGGAGTGCAACCAAATCTTGGAACAGGAACCAGCCACCCAAGTACGTCAGGACTTTCCATCTGTCTTTTCTGCTGCATTCTGTTCCCCAACATTCTCTCTCTCTCTCTTTCACTGCATGCAAGCTTTCTTCTTGTACTTGAAAATGTGGCCCCTGAGAACTTCTAAGTTTTCCATTTTATAGCTTCAGACATTAAAAATAGTCCAATCTGAACCTTCTTGGTACTGAAACCAAAAAAACTATAGGATTTAATGCCAACTGGCCTGGCTTTGCTCGACTTTCTATCTTTATTTTTTTTAAGACATTTATTTATTTGAGAGAGAGAGAGAGTGCGCGCATGGGGGGAGGAGCAGGGGAGAGAGAGAGAGTTTTCAGCAGACTCCCCGCTGAGTGTGGAGCCCTACATGGGGCTAGATCTCACAACCCTAAGATCATGACCTGAGCAGAAACCAAGAGCTGGACGCTCAACCAACTGAGCCACCCAGGTGCCCCTAAGCCTTCCATCTTTATTTATTTTTTTTTTTTAATAATGATTTTTTATTATATTATGTTAGTCACCATACAGTACATCCCCGGTTTTCGATGTAAGCCTTCCATCTTTAAAGCAATTAACTTTATGTTGGGGAAGGAAGGGGAGCAAATAATAGTATAATTTGCCAATCATGGAGTACATGTGAGTTTGTGTGTGTGTGTGTGTGTGTGTGTGTGTGTGTGTGTGTGTGTGTGTATTTGGTGTTGGGGAAAGGGAAGTGGAATGGATTTGGATAGGGGTAAAGACAGGAATATAAGAACTGGACAGTTCCAGAGGGAAAATCTACAGAGAAAATGCACTGCAGGAGCAGCACAGTTCAGAATCAGGAAGGTGCTAGGATGTAACGGAAGAAAGGTGTAGGATGAATGGGTTTTCACAGGCTAGCTCCATAGGCTCTCTGTCAGGGTGCACCCTGAGGCAGAGGTCCTTGCTTGAATATGTAGATGAGGACACTGATGCTCCCAAGTTTCGTAACTTGTAACTTTAAGCAATGGATTGCTTATTCACAAGGTGAGTGGGGGGCGGGGCTTTGGTCCATCTCAGTGACAAATCTGTTTCTTTCCCTCTCTACCAAAACCAGGAGCTGGGAATAGGAATCAAGAGGAAGGATAAAATCTGAATTAGGGAAGGCACCCCTTGTTTTTGTTTATGTATTGATTGGTTGGTTTCTGTGAACATGTTCCGTAGAAAATTTATAGGTTCTTTTTTTCCCCCTTCTGTTCTTTAAGCCATAGTTGGATACCATGGAGTTACCAATATGCTTTTCCAAAACATAAGCTCTGTCAGCACAATTGCATGTTTGCAGTGCTGAGCGGAAAATTTCTAATAATATGTCTGAACATATGCAGGGATATTAGTTTCTGGGCTTTGAAACAATCATTGCTGGAGGGTTTCCTACCTCTATAGGACATTTAGAATAAATCATCTTACTTTTGCTTGCCTCACATTCTCAGAGGCTACACAATGAACCCTTTTATTATATTAGACCACTTCCATAACTTCATTGCTCACACCTTCTCCCCTTTTAAATTCGTGGGATTTTTTTCCCTGTAAAGGTTGTTTCAAGAATTGCAGTATTTATCACTGCTTTTACTCTTAATTTTGTTCATTACAAGTATTGAGCACTTGCCAGGTTATTTCTTGGTCACAATAGTACCTGCCATGTAAAGATTTTAAATCATGTATGTAAGAAGTGAAGAGAATTGCCCAAAGTCACTATGCAGCAAATGGCTGAGCTGGGATTTGAACTCAGATATAAGTGACCCTAAAGCCCATGATCTCTGTCCAGAAGATAGGAATATTGCCTTCACTCCTGTTACCTCAAGTGATGCTTGTCATCTGTCCTTCCTATCAGTTTTGTAATACAGTGTGTTTAGTTTGCTTTGTTGTGGCCACGCTTCATACCTTGAATTTTCACTTAATCCAGTCTCAGCCTGTTATAATCCTTTTTGCTAACCATTTGCTGTAGCTTTATGATAGCCCATTAATTTTATGTACTACAACGTCCCTAAGAAATTTTCCAATGTTGGACATTTATATTGATTCATCATGACTTCTTTGTGAATGATGGTAATTAGCATACATAGTTTTTATATTTTGAAATATATGCTTAAGATAAAGCCATGTAATTGTGATTGCGGGGTCAAAATCTACAAATGCTTCAGAGCATTTTTAACGTGTGTGGTGAAAATATTTTTCAGAATAGTCATGCTGTTTTCATTGTAAGTAGTAAAGGCCTCATTTTAAGGGTGGGTTGGCATTTTTTGACATGACAGAATTTCCTTGCGTGTTAAATGAGCAGATACCATCTTTTCAAATTTCATGTGTAGTTTAAAATAGATTGCTGGCCACCACCCAAAAGAGAATCATGAGGACAGTGACCTCAATTATCTGCCCCTTTCCACTTCCCTTTAAAAATGTAGAACATTTCCAAAATGTAAAACCACAATCTGTACATTTTGTTCTATAGTAAATGAAAAATCTTATAGATTCTGACGACTTCAAATTAACTTTAAGCCAATGGCAATTTGCCCCAATGTTGAAATGCTTAATGTAATTGCCTAAATAGCTCTGAGCCTTTCATTACACAATAGTGCTAGATGGACCCACCTCGTGTGGTAAAGCCATAGAATTATTTTTCTGTTGCTCAAGTCTGACATAGGTATAGACATACAACAGACCGATTTCTACTATCAATTCATGCAGTTGGATATTTGTTTTTTTCCCTTCGTTTCAGCTGAGTTGGTTTATTTTTTTTTTGCTTTTGCTTTATCTTCCGTTAGGTGTTTACCAAACTACTGTGAGCATGGAGGAAGCTGCTCCCAGTCCTGGACTACCTTCTACTGTAACTGCAGTAACACAGGCTACTCTGGTGCCACCTGCCATAACTGTGAGTAGTTATGATTTCCCCCACAGAATGGGCAAACGTCCAGGAATACCAGTGTTAACTTCAGGATGCATTCAGCATGGGGCAGGCACTGAATGAATGTTCATTCATTCAACATGTGTTTCTTGAGAAGCAGTTATATATGCCCATCCCATGCTGTCCATGCGGGATAGATAGATGCATACAGGTCATATCCTCATGGAGTTTATGGCTTGGCAGAAGCACAGACAGGAAGTGGAATCAGTGTTGGAGGCAGAGGTGAGACAATGTGCCTACGCCCACAAAGGAGAGCCACTAAGTCAAGTACATTGTCTAGATGGGCTCAGGTGCGCTGTTGTAAGAAACAATATAACATCTCAGTGGCCTAAGTAGCCAGTCGTTGTGTCCTGCCTGTGTTATGTGCTCATCTCCCATTGGCAGAGGCCCCTCTCCCACTTTGTCCTCATTCTGGGATGCTTACAGAGACTCCGTCACCTAGAAGGTTGCCATGGCAGAGAGAAGCACAAGGAAGCATGTGCTCATTGTTGAAAGTTTCTGCCTGGAAGTGGCAAACATCACTTCCGCTCACATTCTGTTGGGCAAGTAGCGTCATGAGTGTTCACCTGAATTCAAGAGGAGAGGAAGTGCAGGCTTGCCATGGGATCGAAGAGGACAGAACAAGCACATCTTGTTAAGTGCAGATGACTGAACTCTGGTGTTAGGGAGGCTTCATATAGAAGGCCTGAGCTGATCCTTGGTAGGAATGCTGCAGAGAAAGAAAAGCAAAAGCAAACTGAATATCTAAGTGGTTTTGCGTGGCTGGAGAGTGCCGACAATGAGAAGAAGTGGGAAGAGACGAAGCAGGGAGCCAGGCAGACTGGAACACACAAAGAGTAAGGGGTGACGAGTAAAAAACAAATAAATAGCACGAGCCCTGATTACTGTAATTTTATAGTCCCGTTGGGGTCACCAAACAAAAACACATGACAAAATAGAGGTTTGCCATGCAGAGAATTGTGTGTCAAACTGTGTGAAGTGAACTGTAAGTATAATTTAGAAAGACATAATCTGAAGGTGCTGGCTATAGTTGCAGGAGATTTCATCGAAAATGTGAGCTGTGAAATTGACTTAGGAGGTAGTAGAGGGACCTGCTAGAAAAAAACTTAAAAAAAAAAGCCAAGGAGCTGCTAAAGACTACAGTGAGGTCCACTTGGGGCAAAACTCACCAGGGCTTCTTAAATTCCTGCTGTTGCTGGGATGGCACTTAGGGATCTGGAAAATGAATGGGAGATGTCAGCATGGCTGAGATCAGACTCTGATCCAGGGTGGGCAGTGTCATCACTCTCATCCCTGAAGACCTCTCAGCCCTTCTACCCCCTTTCTGTGCCTTGTAAGGTAGCATTGACAAATGATGCCCACAGAGGTGTCTAATCTAATCAGAGAAGACATAGCCCAAAGGTCATCACAGGATGTTACTGCTGTTGGATCCCTATGGAACTGAAAAGCACCACTTGGCTTTATAATGAAGTGTATTACTTACAATTTTCTATTCAGAAATTTGTAACAGTGGTGGGAGCACTGGATTAAGAGAGATGAGATTTAGATTATACCTAGCTCTTGTACTTGAATAAGGGTATGATTGTATCACTCCAGAGCTCAGTTTCTTCACAGACCTTATAAGGGAAATTTAATGAAATCCTGTGGGCCATTTTAAGGAGAAAATTACATGTTTTGCTTACAATTCCCAATGAATACCAATCTATAAGTGTTGAGCCTAGTTCCAGAAATATCATCCTTAAGTAGCCCAGAACAATGTATACATACACAGACACATTGCATGATGTATACAGTACTGTCCAGATTGTCATATCAGTGCTCTTGTAAGAAGCACAGTGATGACCAGAATAGCCATTGATGTAATAGTGAGGACCTCGAAGGAGATTTAAGTCAAAGCTATCCAATTTTTGGCCAAATCACATGACAACATGTCTATGATTTTTCAAGCTGATTCTGTTCACTTTCTCCTAAAGTAATTTACACTAATTTGAGGAGTTCATCTCTATGGATACTATTCTTCTTTCATTTTCTCCATCCATAAGGTTAAAAATAGAATATTTCCATGTTTTTTTAAAAAAACTGTGAAGTTGAAAATCAATAGAGGTGAGGTGCTGATTTTTAAAAGAATGCTGTCAAAGCTGATGAGTAGGAGACTCAACACACAAGGTCTTAAAAAATACCATTCTGTTTTATAACGCCTTCTGATTCCCCTTGCTGTGAAATTGCTCAGTGCCTATACTATAGGTCGCAGCATTGTTAAACTCTTTCTTCCCTTCTGGGCACCCAGCCAGGAGAAATCAGAGGTAGTTGGATGGCTCTGAGGTTTGGCAGACACACCTGGTATACCTGTGTAATTCAGGAATGTGTCACCCTCTAACTCATTTTTTTCCCCTTCCCCAGTTGGGTGAGGACCATTGTTTTGAGTCAGATTTGTAAATTGAGTGAATCAAGGCATGCTTTCCTGCCTGGAAAAACGCAGGTGCCCCCAACGTGGGACATAAAAGATGAGAGATGCCAAAATGCCAAAGACAACACAAAGGATATCTTCGGGTAAAATAAAACAAGCAAGTTCACAGCTCCACTCTTGTAGAAATGGCAGTGTCCTTGGTGGGTTGAGGCATACTTCCCTGAAGCAGTCATCCACAGTCAGAACACCAAATAAAGTCTTCAGATTTAGAAGATATTTATCATGCTATTTAAGGCTGATAATTTCTTGAGTATTCTTAGTCTTCTGTCTCTTCAAGCTCTTCTCGGTTTGTTTTATTTTTTCATTATGGGTGCTTTCAAATGAATGTGAACCAACATGCTGAGGACAGATAGGATTAACTTCTTTCTGTCCAGCCTTTGTGGATAAGAGATGAATCTGGGTGAGGGGGAGAGTATGATGGACTCTAAGAAATAGCAAAATGGGAATTCCCAAAGTCTCTAGGCAGAGCAGGGTGCTGTTAAAAGTAAATATATCACGCCATTTCAATTTTCTTTCCTCCTTACCTGATAACACATAAAGAACTTGGGTGTATAAGTTACATTATTTTTCAAACACACTTTACTCAAAACCACCTGTTCAAGAAGGAGGTGGTGAGTATGTGGACAATTCCTATGCTATCTGGCAGCCTCCTCATATTAGGTGGAAATGTGAGACTCTCATCCCATAAACTGTCACTCAACACCATTATGTCATGTCTTTATGCTGTTTTGATTAGGAATTTTCTTCTCTATGTTGTATCCTATTCTCCAGAGGAATAACTGAAGATATATTAATATTTGCAGTCCACATAAGTCCTGTCAACCCAACCAATGATCAGAGCTTTCAGACGACCAGAGATGTTCACCATGGTTCTTGGTTTTATATAGTGTGCAAGTTTGGAAGGTTGTGTATTAAAAGCCAAAATTCTAAGTATTTAGGGTATATCCTAGTCAAGATATACCATGAATCCAAGTTAATATTAAAAGGAAGAGGTTTTGATTACAGGAGCCTAATGCGTAGTCTACAATGTAATGATAAGGTGAGATGGATATTACTGTCTCCATTTTATAGATGAGCACATTGAGGTCCAGAAAAGTTGCATACCTTCCTCAAGGTCACATAGCTAGTGAAGCTGGGACTTGAATGGTTGGAATCTGGCTACAATGCCAGAAAGAAAAGCCCTGTATCTTTTTTTGGGGGGGATTTAACTTTTTTATTATGTTATGTTAGTCACCATCCAGTGCATCATTAGCTTTTGATGTAGAGTTCCATGATTCATTGTTTGCGTATAACATCCAGTGCTCCATGCAATACCCTCCATGCAATACCCTTAATACCCTTCACTGGGCTAGCCCATCCCCCCACCCCTCCCCTCTAAAACCTTCAGTTTGTTTCCCGGAGTCCATAGTCTCTCATGGTTCATCTTCCCCTTTGTTCCACCCCCGCCCCACCTTCATTTTTCCTTTCCTTCTCCTAACGATCTCCCTGCTATTCCATATGTTCCACAAATAAGTGAAACCATATGATAATTGTCTTTCTCTGCTTGCCTTATTTCACTTAGCATAATCTCCTCCAGTCCCATCCATGTTGATGCAAATGTGGAGGTTCTTCAAAAAGTTAAAAATAGAGCTACCCTATGACCCAGCAATTGCACTACTGGGTATTTACCCCAAAGATACAGATGTAGTGAAAAGAAGGGCAATATGGGCCCCAATGTTCATAGCAGCATTGTCCACAATAGCCAAACCGTGGAAGGAGCCAAGATGCCCTTCAACAGATGAATGGATAAAGATGTGGTCCATATATACAAGGGAATATTACTCAGCCATCAGAAAGGATGTATCTTTTTTTTTAATATTTATTTGTTTATTAGAGAGAGAGAGACCACAAGTACAAGTGGGGGGAGGGGCAGAGGGAGAGAATCTTCAAGCAGACTCTGTGTTCAGCTTGAAGCCCAATGTGGGACTTGATCTCACGCCCATGAGATCATGATCTGAGCCCAAACCAAGAGTTGGAAGCCCAACCAAACTGAGCCACCCAGGTGCCGCAAGCCCTGTATCTTATTTCCTTTCTCAAACAAGTAAGACATTTGCAAACCTCTCTGTTGAACTTAGTGATGTGATATCTGTGACTTCCTTCATATCGCTTGAGACACACTAAGATATCATGGTACTGTAATTGAAAATGCAGTTCTAGAAGACCAAGACATGAGGAAGCTTTTGTATTGTAGAATAATCATGGAATCATCATGAAAGAAAGTAGGATGAAATAGCATTTGATAGACAGCCAAAATTAAAATGAATAAAAGAAATAGGGAAGCCTATTGAAAACAGACAGGCAAGAGCCAAGACATGTTGTTAGGAATATCTATGCTATATTTTGGAATACTGCATATGTTTCCCTGGCTCAAGAAAAGAAAAGTAAATAGCTCTATTCATTCATTCCCAAAGCCCAAATGGTATTCTTATGAAGCACTTTCCCCTAGGGGAAGTCTGAGCTCACTTCCCATTATAACCAAAGCTTTTTATGTGCTATTGCAATATCTATAAATACCACCTTAATGACTACATAATAAATAATCTATTAAATGACTTTATTCAAACATTCTAATCTATTTTTTTATTTTTTAGGGGAGAGGGGGCCTGTGTTGTTTCCAAATATTTATTATTATAAACAACACTGTAGTGAGCACCTTTGTGTTTAAATAATTTTTAAATCTCTCGTGTTCTATTTTTTTTTTTCTTAGAATGCCTTAGCAATGACATTACTGAGTTAAAGATGATGAATAGTGTTAAGGATCTTGATTCATATCTTCAGCTTGCTTTCCTAAAGTCCTGCTACACTTTTTACTCTGATCACTATTTTCTGATATCTTGTTTTATCTTCTCTGCCAGAATTGGTTTACTATTACGAGTAAAACTGTTAGACATGCATTTTTACCAAAACATTTACATATTTAAATGAAAATTATTACTGACCCTCTTGATGAGTTCCAGATGAAGAAAAAGGTGTTTTGTTTTGTTTTGTTTTTTAGGTCACTTACACATAAGATCGTCTCCGCAGAATTCTATTTCATCACTCCAAAGTACCTTTTGAAAGCACATCTGGTCATACCTATGCATTTGATGATTCCTTTCCCATTGAGTGGACCTAATAAGTGATAGAAGTACTTACTTATCATTTTCTCTATGTCTCCTATTGACTGGGATTGTCCTTGATCTTCTCACTATGTCAGATGACATTCACGTGGGCCTTTTGCAGGATCCCTTCACTATTCCGCAGCTGTGCTAATCCCTTTTTGCAGGGCAGCCTCTGACATCCTAACAATGCTCACTTTTTAGCTCACTTTGCAGTTGGGCAAGAGGATGTCAGCTTTCTTCCTCTCCCAAGCCTGATATAGTGCTTCTCCCACTGGGCAGTCAATAGTCAGGTATTGATTAGGAACATGTCAAGTTGTCTGGCTATCAGACTCTACACTAGTCATCACAGAGAGATAACACTTTTGCTGTTTTAGCAGTAGGTAAATGGTCCTCTAACTGTATAGCATTTTGTGGTTGGAGCGACAGGTTGGAGAGGGTAGAGGATTCTGGTAATAAGAGGTTTATTTAAAAGCATCACTTACAGCTCTTAACTCAGAGCAACTCATATCCTAATATTATCCTGTGGGTTTCTCATCAATATCTAAAGAAAATTCATCTTCATACTTAACCCCCAGTGCCTTCTGGCAGGTGTTCCCAGCTACAACTAGACACCTAAAGGAGAAGAAAAAAAATAAATAAGAGTAATGAATTGTTGAATCCACGCCCTGCTTCATTTTACGACACTAACCACAGTCTTTTGTGTCATCATTATTTTTATTTATGTTAACTCCCTTACTGAGACTATAAACTCCTTTAGAGAAGGAACTGTGTCTTGTTTATATTTGTACTAAACATATCCAAGGAATTGGTGACATAAAGGGCATACCATGTAATTGGTAAGACAGACAGTTAAGTGGGAAAGGGTCATTCAGTGCGCCATTAGATGGGAACTCCATAAGGACGGGATGGTGTCTGAATCTTTTCTGTGTCTCCAGCCCCTTGTCTAATACCTGACACATAGTAGAAATGTGCTGTTTGCTGTATATATCAATGGATAAATGAAACACGTGCATGCACACAGTAATGGTGAGTTCCTGGGGCAAGGGCACTGTCATTTTCCAGGGAGGTGGGAAAGTTTTCTCAGCAATTGACCTTGGAGCAGAGCCTTAGAGGATGCAAAAGAATAAGAGCAAGAAGGAGGAAGAGTGAGCAAAATGTACAAAGGCAGAGAGACATGGTCACACAGCACAGAGAGGACTCTCCAATGCCTAGCATGGCTAGAATCTAAGGTGCAATGGGGGAAGATGGAAAGGCAGGAAAGGCAGCCAGAGAGAGGATGGGTGATCATTTCAGAAGGAGCGTGGCTCTCTGTTGAACATTTAGGAGCCAGCCACGGTTTCATGCTTTTGCTTTATTTCTGGGGAATGACTTGTTAATATTTATTTTGTTATTGTTTGTGTTTTGCTTATCAGGTTTCAGTTTTTTTAATGTTTTTTTTATTACATTATCTTAGTCACCATACAGTACATCCCTGGTTTCTGATGCAAGGTTCGATGATTCATTAGTTGCATATAACACCCAGTGCACCATGCAATATGTGCCCTCCTTACTAAGGGAATTATAACTGTGATGGTTTTGTAAAGTACACACTGAAGTTGGAAGACGGAGATGTGGGTGCAAGGAAGAGATACTGGATGCTCTTTGCAGTTGTATGGACAGTAAATGATGAGAGTCAGAGCCAGCTAGAAAGAAGGGACCTGACTTGAAAGGCATATCTAAAATTGGATCAAACAGACTTGAAGACAAATCGAATATAGCAGGGAGAAGGATGATTTTTAGCTTTTTAGTTTGGAAGCCTTCATGAATGAAGAATGTAGTGACTGGGTTCCTAGGTCTGCCTGGGCCTGACAGCCTCCTGTCAAATTGAGGTCCTACAACTTACAAGCTGTATTACCTAGGGCAAGTTATGTGAGTTCTATGTGCTTTAACTTCCTTATTTGTGATATGGGGTTAATAATAGCAGTCACATAATGGAATATGAGGATTAAATAAAATAATCCCCCTAAAGTAGTTAGCCCAACGTCTGGCAAATGCAAAAGTGCCTGTTCCATGTTAGCTGCTATTTGAACAGATAGAGGAAGAGATTCAGTGGATGCTGTTATCAGTTCAGGTTGGGTAACAGTGTCAGTCTGGAGAGGTGCTCATGGTACTGAAGTAGCTGGAAATCTGCGAGTGAAGTCTGGGAAGAAGATCAGAATTGTGAGGTGTGGAGTGCCTGACGCCTCTGGAGTGGCTGAAGTCACTCAAGTGTGCCAGGCCAAGGGTGGAATCTACAAAGTAAACCATTTTAAAAGACTCAAGAAAAAACACAAATGAGACACATTGTGAAAGAACGGTGGGGAAAGAGAAGGGAAGCCTAAAGAAAGTGGTATCTTGAAGGGCAGAAGAGAAGTGTTCCAAGAATAGATTATAAACAAAAGTGTCTGAGCGATAACCCCCAGATTACTTCATCATAGTGTCTGGGGTTGTTGAATGACTAGATGGGTGTTTATAAAAGAAGTGGCCAAAAAGCACAACAAGGGAAAGAAAGAAATCATTTTTCTAGAGGCGATCTGTGACTGTGGAAGTATTAGAACGTACTGGAATTTGCTGTTTCAAGAAAATTTGTGAATTGATGACTATCACAGGTGTTGTCAGGATCCAGGGGATTCCAAACCACTACCTGCCATTGAGATGATTTCATTCTCCTTCAGGAAAAAAGACCATTATCTTTGCATTCATTAATAAACAAGTAACAGAAAGCAGTATGTAAGGATGCAGGGTGGTTGCTTCTCTGTGAAAAAAGAGATTGGAACAGGCTGAGCTGGGATGGAAAGAGTTCTCAAAGGATTGATTGGGTACACAAGGGCCAGATGTGGTTAGGCAGAGAAGTCTTAGGAGAGTGTTTCCAGAGTGAGAACCAGAGGAAGGATTTGATATAAGGATGAGCACTGAGAATATTTGGGTTTCTCTAGAGGCACTAGCCTAGGGGCAAGGGAATGGACATTTGTTTAGCTTATTTTAAGGGCCATGAATTATATTCGGTGGCTTACCCATGTCATCTCACTTTCTGAGGACCCTTCAGTTCTTAGCTTTGACCTTGTTAGACTGTGGCAATTCTTCAAACAACTGGGTCTTTACATGTGCAGATCTCTTGACAAAATCTCTTTTTCCCCAAGTGACCTCATCAACTCCTGCTGGAAACCTACCCAGGACCTTTCCTAGTTGCTGTTCCACTTTGTTCCTTTGGTAACCATTCAAGTAGAATTTATTCCATCATATTAACATGGAAGGTTTTGTTCTTGTTTTCCTTACCAAACTGCTAATGTTTTGTGCATCTCTTTTGTGTAATATATGGCACACACAAGTGCACGGTAGAGGACCCATGGATGTAAATATCTCTTTTATGGCCAAATGCTTAAAGCCACAGAGCTAGAGGAAGTGGGATCTGAACCGAGTTCTAGATGGCTTGAAAGCACTTCCTCTTCACATTATGTCTCTAAGTGGAAGAAAGAGCACTCTTAAATATTTTATAGAACATGACATGATTTAAAAACAAAACTGATACAAAGACTTCTTACCAGAAAGGAGGAGGAAATCAAGGTTTCGTACTCACCTCGAATCGATTTTCTTCCTTTTGAACAAATCTCAATGATGTAAGAGGTTCCCACAGTCATTTCCTACATGTTAATTTGTTCTGTTTGTTCTTTCCTTCCTCTTTTCTCCATCTCTCCCTTCGTTTTCCCTTCCTGTCATTAATTGAGGCTAAGTAAAGCCAACTTCAAATACTTACGTTGGATTGACAATGTGCAAGAAATGTAATCACAAGCTTTGGCTTTATTCCAAATCCTTAGAAGCAACAAAAGATCCCCAAATATGAAAGAATATAATTAACTGGAGATAATTTAATTGTTGATGTTGCCTTCCTTTGGAGAACCATTGATATTTACTTTGAACACTGAGCAGGAACAATGAGCATTTATTTTTAATGTATTTCAATCAACAGAAGACTAATTGCCATAGAAATATAAAGCTCTGGTATGTCCCATGAGTTGGAAGTAATCTGGACTGGATACATACATATTAAACTCAATATATGAAGACGCATTTTCCATCTGTGCCTCAGCTTTGGATCCAGACAGATCTGGGTCATATTTACAACTCTCTGGTCTTGGGCAAATTACTTAACTTTTTCAGCCTTGGTTGCTTGATATCTAAAATAATAACTCATTCAAACAGTTACTATATGCACTACAGCTAAGGAATGAGAAACATCTAGCACCATGTTTGCAATTTGGCATTTCTATGTTAAATGCTATCTATTATGTATTTAAAAGTATGTTTGTGAAAATTTATGTATATTTTCATGTAAGAGACATTCAGTAATTTATCTGCCAATGCTAACAAGTCATATGACTGTAAAAGATCTTTTACACTGTAGAATGCTAAACAGATATTAGGTTCTGGCACAGGTGTTACCATTAGCAAAACTGAGAAGCACCATGTCCAAGCTGGGGCTCAAGGGGCCAGAAGGTAGATCCGTCTCTGCCACAAATGACCTTAGGCAAGTCACATACTTCATATAACCCATATTCCTCAGGGGTACAATGTGGATTATATATGGATTATACATGGTCACTAAGAAAGATTATTTTGATCTTCACTGACAGTTTGACTCAGGACGAGCGTGCTGACTCTCTTCAGTGTGTTGTTATCATACTCCGCTGTTGCTATTTCTCATCTTAGCCATTCTCTATGTTCTAGCTCAGGATATCATTTGCATAGATCATATAGCCCATTTATTGACTGTGGTTTAGAAAACACTAAGGACTCTTTTACAGTGTTACCTCGAAAAATCTTCTGAAGTAAAACAAGTTAAAATGTGAGGGTGTAAGGGTCACACATGCTTAAAGCTCTTGCATCTTGCCCTTGAAGCATTTGGTAGAGTTAAACTGCCGTGGTTTTCATCAGGAACGGTTCAACTCAGGGGTGCCTGGGTAGCACAGTCGTTAAGCGTCTGCCTTCGGCTCAGGGCGTGATCCCGGCGTTCTGGGATCGAGTCCTACATCGGGCTCCTCCACTGGGAGCCTGCTTCTTCCTCTCCCACTCCCCTGCTGTGTTCCCTCTCTCGCTGGCTGTCTCTCTATCACATAAATAAATAAAATCTTAAAAAAAAAAAGGAATGGATCAACTCAAAGAATAATAAGAGGAATAAGGAATAAGAGAATGAGAGAGACAGCATGATCACTTAAATAGTTTCTCAATTTTACTTTATTTTTTAAAAAGATTTTTAATTATTTATTTAACAGAGACAAAGAAGGAATGAGCAGGGAGAGCAGCAGGCAGAGGGAGAGGGAGAAGCAGGTTCCCCGCTGAGCAGAACCTGACAAGGGGTTCAATCTCAGGACCCTGTGATCATGACTTGAGCCGAAGGCAGATGCTTAACCAACTGAGCCACCCAGGTGCCCCTGCCAATTTTACTTTAAATGATAGAGTGAGACTGGACTATCTAACGTGTCATGAAACAAAAGAATTTTTAGTGTGCTCAGCTTGAAACTTGCAAAAATATTTTGACTGTGTAATATAGAGATAAAATTTAGAAAATATTTCTTTATCCATTAAAATTCCATGACACAATAGCACGGTGACCTACGGCAAGTTATTTCACCAGTCTGAGCCTCACTTGCACCATATACCAAGGGAATATGATAGAACGTGTCCCTTATTGCTCCCGGGAGAAATTCATTAATCAATGGGCATGAAATCCCTTTAACAAGTATAAGTCTAGCCCTTCCTTATAGGTTCTTTCTTCTTATATATGTACATAATTTTGTTTCCAAAATGAGGGACAAGGCAAGTATTCATAGGAAGGACCCTGGGTTTAGAGCAGTTTAGAATGCAGAGCCCAACCACATTCAATTACAAGACCCAAGTAGGACTAAAACCTGGATATTCTTGTCGTCTCTAATTTTATCATTGTGTGTATCTAGCCAAGGTAAGTTGTTGGTGATGAAATTCTAGGGTTATTTCAAAATTTAGTTTGTGCTACTTGCTTTCTAAAAGGAACTCTGAGTATATCACTTGTCAGCTTCAGATTCTTCATGGCTCTCCATTATCTTAATGATAAAATCTCTGCTTCTCAGCTCAGTAAATATGGCTCTTCATCCCCTGGAGCCCTCATAAGTCACAAAGAGTTTTCATTAATGGCCCCATATGTATCCGTATTATAGTAGATCTGATTGACTTTCAGTCCTAAGTGCATCAAATTCTTTTTACCTCCGTTCTCCTGACCCTGAATGTTTGTTTGCTTGTGTGTTTTTAAGTAATCTCTACACCCAACGTGGGGCTTGAACCTACAGCCCTGAGATCAAGAGTCACGTGCCCTACTGTTGAGCCAGCCAGGCACCCCTGACTCTGAATGTTTTTCCTGACTTTTCCTTCCAGAGAATTCTCTACTCTGCCTCAACACTCTGCTTGGGTAATCAAGCATTAGTTTAAGCTCCTTGAGTACAGGCACTTGGGCTTCTCTTCATGCCTGTGTCCTCAATACCTAGCATCAGCTCTGGAATAAATGTTGAGAGAATGGAGTTTTAATTTTCACATTGTTGGCTTCACTTCACTTCATACTTCCTTGAAGTGTATTTGTGTGTATTTTCCACTGAAAGGAGAAAGATAAGAAACCATATCATAGCCCATGGCATCCGTTAGGCTTTCTCTTGGTCACCATGAGGAGAAACTTCCTGTTTTTACCTTGACGAGAGACCTGAAGATATGGCTTTGAATTCAGAGCACATTTCTTAGTGACCCCCATGTCTAGTCCCCCATTAGCTTTCTTTTTCTTTTCTTTTCTTTTCTTTTTTTAAATAATAATATTTTTTAATTATGTTAGTCGCCATACAGTGCATCCCTGGTTTTTGATGTAAAGTTCCATGATTCATTACTTGCGTATAACACCCAGTGCACCATGCAATACGTGCCCTCCTTACTACCCATCACCAGCCTATCCCATTCCCCCACCCCCCTCCCCTCTGAAGCCCTCAGTTTGTTTCCCAAAGTCCATAGTCTCTCATGCTTCATTCTCCCTTCTGAGTGCCCTCCTTACTACCCATCACCAGCCTATCCCATTCCCCCACCCCCCTCCCCCCTGAAGCCCTCAGTTTGTTTCCCAGAGTCCATAGTCTCTCATGCTTCATTCCCCCTTCTGATTACCCCCCTTTCTTTCTTTTTTTTTTAAGATTTTATTTATTTATTTGACAGAGAGAGAGACTGCCAGGGAGAGAGGGAACACAAGCAGGGGGAGTGGGAGAGGAAGAAGCAGGCTCCCAGCAGTGGATCCTGATGCGGGGCTCGATCCCAGAACGCTGGGATCATGCCCTGAGCCGAAGGCAGATGCTTAACGACTGCACCACTCAGGTGCCCCATACCCCCCTCCCTTTCTTTATCCCTTTCTTCTCCTACCATTAGCTTTCAAAAGGGCTTGTAAATCACCTTTCAGGTGGTATAGTTGTAGTCACGATTTTAAGATACTAGCACAAAAAGGACATTTGGATAAGTAAATATATGTAGAAAACATAAAAAGCAAATAAAGCTGTCCATCGTCAGAGCGGGACATGTAACTGAGTTTATTAGTCTGTCAACGGAGGAGTTGTCAAAGTCAGTTTTTGGCAGCGCAGATTTCCCGCTTGCAGCTAATGTGATGATGAAGACCTTGGCAATCATTCCCTTGCTCCTGTCTCCCTGATCCTGTTGTCTTGATGGCTGAAAGAGGAAATGAGTGAATCCATCTGCTAGCATTTGATTTCACTGCTGCATGTTGTCTAAATGGACATTCAGTGCAATCACTTGTTATGTAACCTGTAGTCTGGGGATGCCTGGAGCTCACAGGCCATCAGAGTAAGGACCTAGGCTCTCTAGCTTACTTAAGAGACCTCTTCAGTCCGATGACATTCCTAGGGGTTTGTCAAAAGGAGTAGACAATAAATGCTTTTAAGTTTGTTTTGTTTTATGGAGATGAAGCATGAAAAGAGAATTGTTTTTGAAAATAATTCTGCCTGGGGTTCAGATCTAGGCTCTGACAGTTACTAAGTGAGTAACTAGGAAAACTTACTCAATGTCCTTGAAACTTGGTTTTCTCATCTCTAAATTCTAGAAATAATCATGTCTGTATCTTGGGATTTTTTGATGATTTTTGGTGATAAATAGAGAGATCACCTTGGAGCATCAGGTGCAGTGCCTGTTTAGGGGGCTCTTGATTTACTCACTTTCTGTCATAAATCCTCTGCACTTTTACCTTTTCTGGTTTTCTGTAGAGAGCTTTTAGATTAGTAACAGATGCTGATTTCTATGTTTGGAAGGGACCTTTCAGTACAAGTATGTTATTTACATCCTTCCTCAAGTGATGCTGTAGAACCAGGGTGATCAATACCTTCTGCTATTACTGTGCCTCTCTGGTGGGCAGAAGATTTGTTTCTCTTAGAAGCTAGAATGTACCTTCTTTTAACTCTGGTTAGTCTTTCTTGTGTCTTCAGTGAACCCACCATGGACAACCTGCCATTTAAGCCCCTTGCCGGGTGTTGAGAAGTTCCCCAAAGAACAGGACTTGACATCATTTTCTTCCCCCTGCATCACATGTCAGTTGCCTTTAACTAAGGATGTTGTTGGTGGTCTCCATAGTTCCTGTAATGACTGGATTCAGAAAGTATTTAGGTAATATTACTCAGGGAAAGAAATTGCTTTTATTTACATTAAGCAATGATAGTATATTTATTATTATCACACAATAATCACAGTTGATCCCCAAATCTGTGAACATAGGTGATTCCCATACATTATTTTGACTGCTGTTATGTTAGAATTTAATGAAGACATTTATTTTCGTTTAGGACCAATTCGTGACAATCTCTCCTCTTTTCAGATCACTCTTCCATACAACATAATATTCTATCAAGGGTGTGTAAATGGGTGATACCTGAGCAATTGAAGATCGTATTCCTGTTCTCAAGGACTTTAAAATTAGCAGGAATGGTGGGGACCTATATTATATACTCAGAAGATAGCTCAAGATTGTACATGGTCAAATAACTAATTGACTATAGGTAAAGATAAAAATATAGGCATCGGGCAGGAGGGACCAGATGAGACATGAAGCAGGAGAGGGGAATGTTCAGTAATTCTAGACTTGAGATACACCTGATAGGTAAGTGTGATCTGCTCAGCCAGAGAAAGTGGGGGAGGGTCAAGAATACAGGGTGAAATTAACTTGGCTGGAGTTGGGATAAATAAGGAGACTGACTTCTATGGACTGAGGTCTTTACTAACGAAGAAGAATGATGATGATAAACACAATTGGCATTAGTCAGCAGGGTTTAAGCAGAGAAGCAGAATCAGGAGGAGATATGTATTAAGAGATTTATTCCCCCCAAAATGGCCTATGCAAGTATGGGAGCTGGCAAGGCAAGACTGAAGTCGTAGGGCAGGCAGTCAGGAGGGGCAGGCTAGAATACTAAGGCAGCAGCAGGAGCTACAGTGCACAGGTGCAGTTTCTTCTTCAGGGAAGCCACAGCTCTGCTCTTAGGCCTCTCAACTGATTGAAACAGGCCCATCCAGATATTTTAGGATGATCTCTTTTACTTAAAGTCATTTGATTATGAACTTTAATCACATTTCCAAAATACCATCACAGCAGTACCTAGATTAGTGCTTGACTGAATAACTGGGGACTATAGTCTAGCCAAGTTGACACATAAAATTGGCCATTACTGTCTGCCCAACTGTCACCTTCGTACCTATATTCATTTCATCATATTAAGAAATACCATGTCTACCACGTCATACTTCTGCTTGATATGGTACCACTCTCTTGTTACAGCTGATATCATATAGGATTGTTTAGCACCTTAATAATACTAGTTACAATGTTACCACCATCAGCCCTGGTGTAACTAAGATGCTGACCAGGTGATATTTTATGCAATTAAACACAACTCTGTATTTGTTTCCTTACCCTTGCTTTGCATTTTATTTAATGAAGATAATTTCTTCTCCCTTTTGATATAATCTTGGGAAAGAATCAGATTTTCTTCTTATTTGTAGGTGATAAACATTCTTTTGATTCCTTTATATCACAAAACATAAACCCAATGCAAGATTTTAAAAGGAGCATTTTATGATAGGCATTCAGTCTTCAGTCTTCAATCAGAGATGGGATTTTAAAAAGGTGGCAGGGGAGGACCTGTGAGAGGGGAAGGGATATGTGGGTGGAATTAACTGTTTTCACTCAGCATAATTTCCTAAACATTCATCCAGGTTGTTGCCTTTTTTCTTTGCACAGTAGTATTCCATGGAAGCACCAGAGTTTGTGTTTCTGGATAGAGCAGCTGATTCTTCTGCTTCCTATCTGTCTGCTTTCTTCCACGACAGGAGCTGTCCTGTAGGTGCTGCCTGGCTTGCCTGATGCCTTTTGGTGAGGAAGATGAGTGTCAGCCCCAGTGCTGAAGGACACACCTTCCTCTGGCCACTTATTGGTAGTGGGGAATTCCAATGCCAGTTTCTGCCAGGCATTGCCAGGTTCGCCTGGTGTTGTCAGAGGAAGTGTCTTTTGATTCAGTGGGCTGGGTGTCAGGGGAGGATAATCCTATCTGAGCTGCCTTCTGTGCTACATTAAGGTCAGGTAATATTGGCTTTGGGTCACCTTCTTGGGCCAACGGGCAGGTATAGAATCACTATTGTGTTATCCCTTCAGTCCTGAGGTCCCAACTCACGTCACCCTCCTCTTTCCACATCTCAGAGTCCCCTTTGGCTACTTCTTGGATTATTTTCTAAGGTGATAGTTGTAGTTAGCAAGGAAGATCAGAGAGGAACAAATCTAAGTTATCTGAACTGGAAGTCACTCCACAGATTTTAAGAATGTGATTTAAAAAAAATTTTTAAACAATTTTATTGATTTATTTTAGAGAGGGAGAGGGGGGGCAGAGGGAGAGGGAGAGAGAGAATCTCAAGCAGATCCCTCCCTGAGCATGGAGCCTAATGTGAGTCTCAATCTCATGACCCTGAAACCATAACCTGAGCTGATATCAAGAGCCAATGCTCAACCAACTGAGCCACCCAGCACCCCAAGAATGTGATTTTAAATATATTAAAATGACGCTTGAATTTTTTATTTAAATTTTGAATAGGTACTGTGTTCACAAATCAATTCATATAAAAGATATTCAGTGAAAAACTGATTTTTATTCTATCTGCCTAGACCTGCCCTGAGGCTGTTATAGGTAACTTGTGTCTTCTACCTGAGTTTCTTTATAGAAATACAAGCAAATACAAATATATCTTATACACACTATTTTTCAAATAGCGATCTATCTTAGAGCTCATCTTTCCATATCAGCACATAAAGAGTTCCATCATTCTTTTTTCAGTTGTTTGGGATTCAGTTGGAGAGCTGTGCCATAATTCATTGCATAAAGCCTGGATTGATAGGCTTTTGTTGATTTTTTTTTTTTCTAATCCCATATGAATAAAAGCACAATGAATAACTTGAACAGATGCCATTTCACACACTTGCACGTATATCGGTAGTTTAAATTCCCAGAAGAGAGATTGCCAGGTCAAAGGATAGGTGTGATTTTGCTATATATCGCCAAATTGACTTCCACAGGCCTTCAGCCAGTTTTCACTCCCACAAGCAACGTGTGAGAGTGCCAGTTTCTCCACACACTCACTAATAAAGAGCGTTGTCAAAAGTTTGGATTTTTGCCAGCCTGATAATTATTTATTGAGAAAATAGAAATAACATTTTTAAAGCCCCAGTGGTGGTTAGCAAATGATAGGAGAGCCTTATGAATATTCGGTCCTACTTCTCACAGCCTTCAATATGCTTCACGGTTTCATTTGGTCAAAATGCTGGAAAGCATATAATCCATATCTGTGTCTATATCTACATCTATCCCTATATCTATATATCTGTATATGTGATATCTATATAGATATAGATATATAGAGTGTTTGGGGGGCAAAAATCTGTGCATATGGAGTGATTATGAAGGTTAATTCTTTGCTAAATTCTTTTGTTAAGTAAGTTAAGGTTAATCTTTTTTATTATTATTATTATGTTCAATTAGCCAACATATAGTGTAGGTTAAGGTTAATTCTTAACAAAGGTTAATTCTTTGTTAAATAAGTGGAATAGATAAGATTCTAGAGATCAGAACAATTTGGTGTACCTAAGGTTGGGGTACCAGTGAGGAGCAGCAAGTCCTTACAGGACACAGGTGTTTGCACAAGTAAGGAAGACTTAAGGAAAGGAGTCGTGGTAGCAGAAGGAATGTCTCACTTCTCAAAGGCTCTTACTAAAGGATCGTGGCACATTTATAGAGATAATAAAGGGGAGCACAAATAGCCAATATTGCCTTGGGAGCCAATAAGGAGAGCAGGTTGACTGGGCAGATTTTGTGGGGAGGCAATGGGCAACCAAGCTGGGCATCATTATCAATTTGGGGTGGGGATAGCCTCTCTTATACTTTCCAATTCTTCAAAAGTCTTCTTTGAACAATATGGATCTTTTTATTTCTCGATTAGTAGAGATCATTTCAGGTTTCATAATTGTAAGTTAAAATCATGTTAAGGTGGGAATAAAAGTGAAAGGGGAAAAAAGCAAAGGTTGAAATAATGTCTTTGCGATAATCTTCTCTTAGTCGCCTCATTCTTCCTACTTAAAAAAAAAAGAAAAAAAACCACACACACCCTCAAATCTTCTAATTAGAAGACAAAGAATAAAAGGGAGTGCACAGACTCCCTTATGTGATTCCTCCCAGAAATCAAAGCTCTTTCATTTTCAATTTTCTAGCATGACAACATAAAACAATCTCATTAAGGACTTTGTGGAATATTGGTAAAGGTTAGGCAGAGTTCAGGCAGCAGTGACTGAGAAAAAGTGCTTGAGAGTTTGTACAGAAATTGGACAACTTCAGTTAAGTTTTCCAGAAGCTGGGACTACACAAAAAAAGGAAAGCTCACAGGTAATGATCAGTCAGGAGACATTCCCTCAAACCTGAAGACCTGGCAGGCATAGGAGGCAAACAGATGCCTTGAAATCCAAACTTATTAGGAAAAAAAAAATGTGAGGAAAAGATTGTTATATATACACATAATGGGTATCCAAGAAAGACGAAGATTATCCCCGTGGTAGCAGAGGCCATCTTCCCAAAAGTTGACTGTCAGGTTGCAGTATAACTAGTATTACAGGGAATCCACTCCGAAGTCCAAGAACGAGGCACATTCTTAAGCTGGGGCTCTTTTACAGAGAAGGAGTCAAGTTTTTAAGTTACATATTAAAACAGATGGTGAAATTTCTCTACTTTAAATCTGCCTTAAAATGAATCTTGAAAGATTGACATGCAAGCGATCTGGAAAGACTATAAATTGAGGTTGCTGTGTAAATCTGGTGCGGTTTTCAGTGCCGAGGGGTTGCGGGCCATCCTGAGTGAGCTGGTTTTCTTTGGGTCAGAAGGCCTCAGTGTCTATATTGTCTGTCAGTTTGTAGGCACGTGGTTAGGGAATAGAAGCACATGCAAATAGCGAGCGGCCTCTTTAGGACAACGCTGAGGTGGGGGTGATGGCTGCTTCCAGGCTTTGTCCATTCTGGGAATCCGTATTTGACTCTAAGAGGTAGGCGAATTCCCCAGTCAAGCCATCCACTTAAAACAGTTTCCCATCAGGGGCTTTATCTCTACCTGTCTGACAAGGACAAAAGGATAACTGAAGATTTAATCCAATCTAAAATGGGAATTAAATTCAGTTTAATATGCATATTTATAAAAAGCGATGGCAGAATCAGTGAATGATAAAATCAGGCTCCAGGACCCTCTTGCTGGGAAGCTGTATACACTACCTAACCAACAAAGTGACTATATCTCCCAGCCTCTTTCTCTCTTCGATCCCAAACATATCCTTCTGCGCTGTATCTTATCTGTCCCTCACTGTCTGACCAGGGATGGCGTCTTCTTCCTCTAGAAACCTTTGCACAGAGTTCCCACTTGGGTCTATGCAAGTGCTCAGAAAAGATTCTTTATACAGCGAGATGATATGGCTTGTCTTGGTGGAAGGCCATGGTTATTACCCCTGCTCGTCCACTGCTCTGAATGCCTTTGTCCTCTCTCCTCTCCCAGAAAATCCATGCCTCCTTCTCAAAGCATCTCAGAGTGTGTTTGGGAATCCTGAAGAGTTCTTCCACAGTATTTCCAATATTCTAATTTATAGTTTCTGTCTAGTTTCTATTCTCTTCCTCTCACTTTGCCCCTCCTCGATTTCTCAGGCACCTACAACACATCAGACAGTTTAAATGCACGTTCCCATGATCCCATTTACTCTTCAAAACAAGCTCATGAGGTAAACAGTATTATTACATTTTACAGAAGAGGAAATTGCAGTGCGGTGAAAATTGGGTAGCTTCTCAATCCAGTTTTCAATTTTCTAAGACAATGACGCACACATAACTTAAGAGTGAGGTCAAAGGCAAGATGAAGGTCCTTGGACACCAAGTGAAGCCTATGTCAAGAGTCCAGGGCTCCTGCTTGCTTTAGAGAAGAACTCAGGCACTACTAGGAGAGGCAGGCTGCCAGCTTTGCTGCTTGGAAATGATCTACTACCCTTGCTGTTCTCAGTCTCTGTGCTCTGAGCTGGAGCAGATCAAAGTCTGAAAATCTCCAAAACTTATATAATTCTGAAGATCCCATTTAATAATTTTTTCTACATTATTTTTAGAATAGGAAAATAAATCACTAGACATGACAAATTGAAAAGAATGGCACCTATCACAAACATTTCCAAATTAAAAAAAATTTTTTTCATTAAATTCCTGATATAATTTTATAGTCCTCTTATTTAGTTATGTATCTTTTGGCTGTTTTTTATTTGTCCCTCTCTTTTAAAAAGGATTTTATTTATTTCTTTTTAGAGAGCAAGATCATGTAAGCATGAGCAGGGAGGGGCAGAGAAAGAATGGGAGAGAGAGACTCTCAAGCAGACGGCCCACTGGTCTTGGAGCCCGATGGGTTGCTCCATCCCAGAATCCTGAGATTATGACCTGAGCTGAAACCAAGAGTCAGCTGTCGAACTGACTGAGCCACCCAGGCACACCTTTCTTTTTTCTCTTTACAAGATGTTTTTATCCTTTTTTTTTGTAAGAATAAAGTGGTAATTCAGCTTTTCCTCTAGTTATGGTTGATTGAAATAATTTAAAAAATTAAGCTGATCATTTAGAAAATGATCTCTTAGAGTTTTACATTTGTTTTAAGTAATAACACATACACATTCAAAATACCCATTGCTTATTTACTTTAATGTAAAACAGAGTGACTATAGAATCAAAGGTTCTATGAACTCTGGGAAACAAACTGAGGGCTTCAGAGGGGAGGGGGTGGGGGATTGGGATAGGCTGGTGATGGGTAGTAAGGAGGGCACGTATTGCATGGTGCACTGGGTGTTACACGCAACTAATGAATCATCGAACTTTACATCAGAAACCAGGGATGTACTGTATGGTGAATAACATAATATAATGAAAAAATATTATTTAAAAAAACCCCAAAGGTTTCAAACTATCCCATTTTCTCATCTGGTTATCTGATGAACGAAACTTTACATAATAGATACTAAATGTCAACATTTTTAGGCATGCCAAAAATAGAATTATTTTTACAAATATCTTCAGATGTTTGGAGATGAACATTCAAACTTGTTTTATCCCCCATTTTTTTTTGTTATGGTAAGATACACATAATTTAAAATTTACCATCTTTAGCCATTTTTAAGTGTACAGTTCAGTGGTATTAAATACATTCATAATGTTGTACAACCACCCAGACCATCCATCCCCAGAGCTCTTCTCATGTTGTAAAACTGAAACTATACAAATTAAACACAAACTCCCATCCCTGCCTCCTATGCCACATAAACTTTTATGAATGTGGTTGAAATTGGGAGAATTCCTGTCAAGTTTCATAAATTAGAAGATTTAGAAGAATTTCCTACACACAGATTTCTGGCTGTGTACACTTGAAACCCAGTTTTGCCATGAGGACACAGACACTTCTGGTGCTGGGGGCTCCTGGGTTGCTCAGTCCACTAAGTGTCTGCCTTGGGCTCAGGTCACGATCCCGGGGCTCCTGGGATGGAACCTGGCATTAGGATCTCTGCTCAGTGGGGAGTCTGCTTCTCCTTCTCCTTCTGCCCTTTCTCCCTGCTCGTGTTCTCTCTCTCACTTCTCTCTCAAATAAATAATCTTAAAAAAACAAAACAAAACAAAACAAACTTCTGGTGCTGGATGCTACAGGAGACATTTCTCTTGAGATATGACCTCTGGCCCCAGCGCCCTGGTGTTGCTTGAATTTGCAGAGGGGACAGCAGGAGTGTTCACAGAAGCTCCTCCCAAGTCAAGATGGCTCCAATAACAATACGTGGGAATGTCTGCAAACTCAAGGATCTGTGGTTAAATATGTATCCACAGTGTATCTCCCCCTTAACTGGATCTTAAAAGTGTCTCTGGTTTCTCCAGTGCTACCTGGCATGACAAGTGTGACAATCGGAAGGACAAGGGAAAGAGATAGTGGTATTAACCAGTTGCAGATAAATATTTCACTTTTAATTGATAATAATTAAAATATTCCTACTTTTACAAATTTGGTAACTTTATAGGTGTTAACTTGGTTTGGCTGAATGATATTTCCCAGAGCTTTCTTTTCTAAGTGTTTCTACTTAGGGAAGACCAAAAGAGAAATAATTTTAGGAGGTTTGCATGGTGGCAGGGAGGCCGCAACACTGTGTAGTTCACACTCACTGTGATTTGGTGCCTCACTGTGCTTGTTTGGGGCAGGGTCTGTGCCTGCTACTGCTCCACTGTCCTCCGGATCCTCCTTCAGCTGCTCTGATTCCTGGGCCAGGTGGGTGTGTTTAGCTCTGTGGCAAGGGGCCCCAGGTTTTGCAGGATACTCATACCACTAAAGTGAGAGGCAACAAGCCATCTCCTGGATTTTAGTCCATCCTGGGCTCCAGTGCACACTCAAGGGTTCCAGAGTGCCCTTGCTTCCCCCACCTCACATCCATCTTCCCTTCTCAACTATTCTTTCAAGTTCCAGCATCCAACAGAAAAACCACAACCTTACAGAGACTTCTTTGTCAGCTCCCACAAATTCCCTAACAGCTGCCCCCTAATAGACCCATATAATTTCCCAATGGTCTCTTTCTATGATTGAACTCCAAGTGATACACAATGTTTACAAAATGTGTCAACACATTCCTGGGACAGCAGTTAAGGCATTGCAAGGTGGTCACGGAGATTCAGCTTTTTTGGCTTTATAAAATATTCACCCCTAGCCCAGAGATCTGTGTCTCCGTTTCCTCTTTGGTGGTCATATTTCAGGACGATTAGTATTCTGTGAACACTGTGATAATGAGAAGGATTTGCAAGCATAATCTGGTAGTGAGAATTCAGTGGGTTTGACTTTAATCTAGCCAGATATGGGCATCCTACATTGTACCAACGCAAGATGCCATGAGTGACAAAATTAAATATCCTCAGTAAAGGGAGCTTAGAGCATTTTTGTTAATCTCTTTGTGTCAACTACATAGCCTGCACATACTAAAAAAAAAAAGACATTTTTCATTGTATAATGTCTTTCTCACATCTTAAAAAAATAGGCATCTGCCAATTTGTATGGGAAGACACATTCTTTATGGTGTGCAAGTGCAAAGTATTAATTTATTTTACAGTGTGGACTTTATGCAAAGAATTCTGGACTTGTTAACAATGATGGTAAAATATAGACAGATAAATATTGTGTAATTATTTCCAAGATGCCTTCAAGGAACTTTTACTAGGATTGCCCTTATTACTCTGTCTATTTGAGACCAGTTTTAGAAAGTTACGACCACAATATAACTACTTTATGACTTTTTGTTTGTTGGTAGCATTTAGAGGAGAGAGCAAGGAGTTTAGAGTCAGGGAAGCACTGTCAGATTTCCCGACCCACCCCTCACCAGTTGGGATGGCTTGGGGCAAAGCTTTCACACTCTATGAGCTCCTTTGCATTATCCAAAAATAGGAATGCTTGTTACCAAGCTTGGCACTCAGGAATCTCCCAGAAACTGAGCTAAAGTTTTAAAGAGTAAGGGAAAGGTAGGCTAACTAAGGTGCTAGCAACCTCCAAATCTCAGTGAATTACCAAAATAATAGTTTCTTTTTATCTCACATCACACCGTAGTAGGGCTGATCTATGCAGCCATATGGGGATTCAGTCCACTTCTCTCTTAGTATTCCACTTCCTGCTAAGTCCTTGGGAACCAGAAGGTAAGACACACATTTCTAAAGATCTTTCTAAAGATCACACTTTCTAAAGATCAACTTTCTAAAGATCACACCGGGAAGTGGGGCAAATGTCCCTATGCCATTTCTGCTGGAGCAATGGTCAACGAGTCTAGTAGACCACACATATCATGCTGTTCTACCACTGACTTTTAAAACATGCTGTCACTTCTTCTGGAAAGGCTACAGGATTGGTTGTTAGCCTAGGACACTTCCACTCAGCTTTTCATGCCCTGATCAAGTGCCATCAAACTAATGCCTGCAGTAGGCTTGAGTATTCTTTTGGTCAAATATATACTAGACTTCGTATATTTCCTCATCATAGGACATATCATATTATGTTATAAATGGTAACATGTCTATTTCTTTGATATTCGGTTGGAGAATAGAAATTGCTTTTTCTTCTTAAGTCCCTGAAAATTAGTATAGGCATATAGTTATTAGTATAGTAATTGCAGAGCAGAAATGCTATGTAGAAAGACAACAGATGGTGTGGGAAGTATGCTTACTGATTGGATAGATGTTCACCCAATCAGTATACTTGCTGCATATAAACCTTGGATGCAGCGAGAACATGAGCCCTCTGGTGACTTCTACTCTGGGCTAGAATGTTCTCAATCAACACTTGATAAATGTAATTCTATGGAGCAAGGGTAAGAAGAACAGTGGGAACTGACTGATTTTGTGTTTGCTTGGAAATTCATTATAACCTTCTGAAGTAGATCTAGTAACACACTGTCAGGTTTAGGAAAATGTATACCTAGCATGGTAATCAGGCAAGGTTTCTAAGACTCAGAAGCAGGAAGGCTAGGGTTTTAATGCAAAACTCTTTGGCTAAAACAATAACAAAACCTCTTTTTCTCACTATATCCCTGAACCCTACTCTCAAGAAAATTACCATTTGGTTGTGAAGTCAGGTCTTACTCCCATGGAGCAAGCATGGACCATTCCAAACATGATATGAATCTACTTTCCAAAGCATGAGCCCAACCAGGAGCAGGCAGATTAGGGTATATGTGCCTCAAATCAGGTCTTGGGGAGGTGGATGTGGTGGGGCTTAGTTCACTTTTTCAAGCCTGCCTGGGGTAAAGAGGTTGGAGATTCTCACTTGGAGGCTCCCCCTCACCAGATGGCAATTTCAGTACCGAAGCCAAGGGCACTGAATAAGTTACACTATCTTATCTTTCAAGATTATTTTCCAGCTGTATGAATCAAATGGCAATTTGTACTCCTTATCTAATCAGTCCACAGCACCCTAGCCTGCTGCATTAGTGAAGTTTTGTTCTGTGTAAGATGATAGGAATGCCATGAATCAGGGATTCTTGAACACTGTGAGCCTAAGTAGAGGCCAGTTTAGCCCCAGTGGAACTGAGTCTAGAGTTAACACTGGCCTGTCTGCAGGGTTTATGAGTTTTTGTTTGGATTGGATTTTTGTTTTATTTTGTTTTGTTTTTATCTATAAAATGGAGAATAAAATATCCTTATATCATTACTTCAAATATCATCTTAAAATCTTCACCTCTTTATTGTTATTGCTTAGGAAAAGGTAAAGTGATGTGATCAAGTTAGAAGCCCCAAGCAAATGCAAAGACAATTATTATCTGTGGGTGCTTTTCCAAATTTAAGCACTTCAACAATCAAAAAGCTTTCTTTGTTATGGGTAAAGCTAGAAAGTCACAATAAGGTGGCTAGGTCTTTCTGGGGACTTTGGGGGAACTCCCAGAGCTATAAGGGCAGGTCTGTTTACAAAGCTAACTCCAAGGGACACTAGAGAGTTTGTAAATGTTTGTTGGAGACTCTGAAATTGAAATACATCTCTGATTATTGCATTTGACTTTATATTATGTGTATCTGAATGAGATGCGGGAACATCTCTGTGAAGAAGAGAATATGCAGAGCACAGCAATGCCTGGGCTCAGATGTCAGTTGCTGTACTGACGGGTGGGTGAGTGAGTTCAGACAAAATCAGGGTGTCTTCTGAGCCTTTGTTTATACCGCTATAAAATTGTATGAGGTTAGCAATCCTGCATGTAATGTGTCTAAGGCAGTGCCTGACACATAGTAGGCATCATATAGTATCAAATGGTAACTATTGCCATTATGTGACCCAGTGATCTCTCCTTTTGCCATTTCCTTATGCTTGATACATTTGTACCCAGTGTTTTTATGCTTTCTTATTGCATGGTAGCCTAGATTTATACTTAATCTTAGTGTAATTTGAAATGGATTTTTGGATTACAGCGACAGACACATTTAAGGTTTAAATCTTACCATTGTATTAAATCCACTTGTAAACATTTTTTTTTCCTCCAGAAGAAAATAATACTTCTTCCTATTTCTCTTTAACTGATTTCTGATTAATTCTTTCCAAATGAGATGCCCAGATGTATAGAGTCCTAGATAAGCTGTAGAATAATTGTCTTCAAATTCAAACATGCATAAAAACGTCCCTGCACCATGCTTAGGCCACTTTTTAGAAAGATTTACAATGGCTTTTTCTTGCTTAGATTTTCATTCTTACTCAGGGGGACTTTCACAATGGTCTTCTCCCCTGTCTTCCCATCCTCAGTCTAATTTATTTTAGTCTGGCCTCCATAGAGGTCTCTTAGAAGGGCACATCTGAAGACATGTATGGTCCTCATCGGTCCCCACAGGAGCTCTCCTAGCTTGTTCATTTATGTGTTTCTAAATTTGTCAACAGTCATTTGTTGAACACCTACTAGGAACCAGCCTAGTCCCTGAAAATACAGAGACATTCAAGGTTCAACTCCCCCAAAATTTATCACATAAATGGGGAATATAACTCAACTTATACTCTCACCTGACTTAAAATCTGATACCAGGGCAACATTTTATTAATTTTTGTATCCCCAGAACCTAACTCTTTACCTAACACAGGGCTGCTGTGCCGTATATATTTTGATAAATTTCCAGATAAATATCCTAAATTTACTGTGTACATATGCTCAATCATTTTTTGTTTAATTGTTTTAAATGATTTATAAATGATAACAGTTGGAAAGCTCCCATTGTCTGAATCCCTGCTGTGGGGAAAGCGTCATGGCAGCTAATTTCCATATATTACTGCATTTAATTCTCATAAAAATCTTGAAAGAAAAAGAAGAGTCAAGAGATTAAGCAATTTACCAAAGTCTTTTAAATTATTGGTGGTGTTTGAATCCAGAGCCATTGCGCTATAAGCTTCCTAAGGTTTTCTCGAAAGACGTCAAATGGTACAATGATAAACTTAATAACCAATGATAAAAATATAAAAGTAGGGTCATATATTGACTGAGCTTGTAATCACTCTTGATTTACACAGATATATGTTGAACATTACTCCCCGAAAGAAGTGCAGTATCGTGAAGGAAAGCAACAGGGGAAAAAAATATATGGAGACAGAGTTCTGGGCAAGAGTTGAAATTTAAGGAGGGTATATATTGCATGGTGCACTGGGTGTTATATGCAAGTAATGAATCATGGAACTTTACATAAAAAACTAGGGATGTACTGTATGGTGACTAACATAATATAATAAAAATATTATTAAAAAAAGTTGAAATTATTTTGTCTATGGGTATGCCAATGCCAATACTTACTGAAAACTTGAATTTTCAGCAAATGGAACAGAATTATTTAAAAAAAAGTCACGCTAGCTGCCACTATTTAATAAGTGTGGCTTTTAAAGTTTTTTGTTTGTTTGTTTGGTTGGTTGGTTGGTTGTTTGGTTGTTTTTTTTTTTTAGAACAAGGCTTCCCAAGTTTTAACTTGCAAAAGAATCACCTGGAGAGCTTGTTAAAACACAATTTCTATAATGCTCTGCCCAGAGATTCTGATTCAGGATGGAGTCCATGAATTTGCAAGGCTAGTGATCTCAGAGTGATGCCAGTTGTTGCTGGTTTAAGGAGCACACACAGAACCACTGCTTTAGAAGCTGTGTGTGCCCCCTGAGGTTCATGGCAGTAGCTGCCTATGGAATCCCACTGCTTTGCTTCCATGCATCTGATAAGCTAGAATAATTCAGATGTGGATCACTAGGAAAGTTTATATTAAGCGTGCTTACACCTTTATCATCTACATATAACACATTATTAAGATAATTACTATAAGTTTTATAGATTCACTTACTGGATCACAGAGGGTCAAGATGACAGCATAACAGGAGTATTAGACACAAGATTTTCTATTTAGCAACTGTTGTTTCATCTTATCTTCATTTTAATGAAATAAGTTGTGGCTTCTAAGAAGAATATGAAATATTGGTGTAGTCTCAGGTGGCGGTGAAGCTGGGCTCAAGCAGGCTCCTTTGCCTTTGGAACTCACCAGAGTTCATCTGACGGGCATGTTGCCGTAGTCGGACACTGTGGGTCAAATGTAGTAGAGACCAGGGCTCTGATGCAGTGTGTTCTTGAGGTTTAAGGTGAATCATCTTTTGGGATCTTTCCCTTGACCTAACACCCTGCCCCTTAACTTTTTTTTTTTTTTCGGGTTTATCGAGGTCTATTTTTACATCTTGAATTTCACCTGAAGTGTACAGTTCAGTGGTTTTCAGTGTATTTACATCATCACTACCTAATTTAGAACATTTCAATACCTCAGAAGAAACCCCATACACATTAGCAGTCATTTCTCATCCCCGATGCCTACCTCTCAAACACCTACCCTTGGCTGCTGGCAGTCACTAATACACTTTCTGTATATACAGACTTTCCTTGTGTGGACATTTTAGATACATGAAATCATACAGTAGGAGACCTTTCGTGACTGGCAAATTTCACTTAACATAATGGTTTAAAGGTTTAAGGTTCATCCTTGTAGCATGTGTTGATATTTAACTCTTTCTTGTTGCTTAGTATTTCAGTCTATGGACATGCTTCGTTTGTTTCCCCATTCGTTGGCTGTTCCATTGTTTTGCTATTATGAATAATGCTCCTATGAACATTCATGCACAGGTTTTTACGTAGACATGTGTTTTCATTTCTGTAGAGTATATACCCAGAATTAGAATTGTTTGGTCATATCTCCCCTTTTAAAGCTTTTTATTTTGAAATAATTCACAGTAAATTGAAAAAAAAATGGCACTAGGAGGTCCTACATACCCTTTACCTAGTTTTTTCCAATGGTAGCATCTTGCATAACTGTGGTATAATACCAAAACCAGGAAAATGTCATTGGTAATATACACAGTGTTAATTCAGATTGCTCCATTTGGCATGCACTTCTCTCTCTCTCTCTCTCATTCTGTGTGTGTGGTTCTGTGAAATCCTATCACATTGTATGGATTTGTGTAATGGCCACCATAACCAGGATGAGAATACTTTCATCACAAAGTCCCTTCATGATGTCCCTTTATAGCCATACCCCCTCCCTCATTCTCCCCATTCCTAACCTTTAGCCACCACTAATCTGTTTATCTCTCTACTAGCCTCCTTTCCAGGAATGCAGATGCTACAGAATCTATGCCTGTTTTCAACCTGTACCGTCTGTGTACAGACTGACATCAAAAGATCTGTTTTCCAATTTAATTTCTTGACACAGCTTTTGAGCTAATATCAGCAATCCCATCAGTTTTAATATACTATTATATTTTTTTTCATTTTTTTGTACTGAAACCGAACAAGGCAAAGTCCCACAGACCTACTGCACAAGAGGTTTGCTCAATGTACTTAAATAAATGGTTATTAAGTGCAAAATGCTTCAAAAGTATTTACTTAATTACTAGAATGCATTTGATCTTATTTATGTCTGTAGGCTGTGTATGTAGATCTGTAACTAAATATTCAATCGTGTGGTAAATATTAAATAGCCAGGGACATAGAAAGAAAGGAAGGAAATAGGACTGAACCATTTTTAAGACTTCAAAAAATATGTACTTGTCTTATAAGCAAGTTTCTTGTCTATTTCTATAGTTTTACAAAAGGAATGTAAATGGTGGGGCAGAAAAACTACAGCTCTGACCTTGGTACTTGAAAAGGTGAGATCTAAATAAAACTATTTTGCTCTCTGAATACTATCATTATCTTTAATGAGAGTGGGCATCACAAGGACATTTCAAATTGTACCTTAGGCAATAAATTAGCTGCCAGAACTAGATTCAGACTATTTTCCTTAAATATGAAAACACTGATCCATCTGTTTCGTCCAGCTACATTATGTATTTGTTTATATTAATATAAAAATCTATTCTAAAGCGTTTTAATATGTCCATCATTGTCCTTTTCATTGAAGAGCACGTATCTTTATGTGTGCCCTTAATATTAGACCTTCAAATGTAGCCCTCTTAACTAGTGCTGTTTTGAATGGACACAACTCTTGCCCCACTGATAGACAGAGCTTCTTTTGTTTTTCCTTCATAGTCCTATCTTCTTCCTGACAGAAAATGTGGTGCTTCTCCTGTAGGTGACATTCAATGCAATTTAGAGCCTGTATAAGACATAACAAGTCTTTTTTTTAAAAGACTTTGTTTATTTATTTGAGAGAGAAGAGAGAGAGAGAAAGAGTGAGCATGAGCTGGGGGGCGGGGGGGAAGGGCAGAGGGAGAGGGAGAAGCAGGTTCTCTGCTGAGCAGGGAGCCCAAAGTGGGGCTCTATCCCAGAACCCTTGAGATCAGACACTTAACTGACTGAGCCACCCAGTCCCCAAGTCTTTTTAAATCAGTGGAGATGATCACATAATTTTTCTCTTTGGCCCTCATATTGGATTAAGCCCACACATGGCTATGATGTTCTTCCAAATTTGCTGTTGGGTTCTAATTGCTGATATTTTATGTAAAATTTTGTTATTGATATTCATAAGTGAGTCTGTAGGTTTCTTTTTTGGGGTGATCTCTGTTAGGTTTGGAGGTGGCCTTTATACTATACAACACATTGGAAAATTTCTTTTTTTTTTCCCCAATGCTTTGGAGAAATATAAGTAGCATTAGGCTTATCTATTCCTTAAAAGATTCTCTTGAGAAATTATATGATTCTGCATTTTTTTCCTAGGGCAGCTCTTCAAGAATTTGTTTTTCTTTTTATTTTATAGGAATTGGTCTTTTAAATGTTTCTATCTGTATTGGGGTTAGTTTTGGTAAGTTGAAGACCCATAATTACTTGAAATCTAGAATCATGTCTTTTTTATTTAGTTTTCTGAGAGTGTAACATGGAGTTACTGAAAAATGAGTACGTTTTCAATAAATGTGTATGGCGTATTTGCAACACCAGTGGCTGACCAGAGAAGCTCCTGGACTCATACCACCACCAGACCTTCAACTTTAGTGATGGAGTGATCATAAGAGATCTAAAAATGCACATGGCCAGAAGTTAGAGGAGCTGAAGGAGGAGGTGGTCCATCTGGAGTAGCAGCTGGTTTGGCTTGGCTGCCCTATGTTAACAACTTAAGTCAGAAGATAAGTGACAACATTGATCTCCCATAGCCCCTCATGCCCTGCACTACAATCATGAAATAGATATTTGCTGTGTCACTTCCACCTTCCAAATCTCATGTAAAATATCCCTCTCAATCACAGAATCTAAGAAGACCAAGAGAAAATACTGAGACACTGACTTGTCTTTAGGGGTTTCCCACGAAATAGTCCAACCAGATAAACCTACAGTAAAGGTACATGGAAGGCAAACCACAGACATCTTCTGAGAGCAATCAGTATTTTAGAGACCACTGTTAAAATGAGCAATATATATATTCCTCAATATAGAAAATTACCTGACATTCCAGAAAAGAGTCTAACATGAAGGATAAGATGGAGACCAAAACAAAACACAAAATAGTCTAATTAAACACATACACACACACACACACACACACACACACACTACTAGGAGAAATAGTGTATACAGAGAGAAAAAAATGTCAAAAGGGAAACTATAGTATAATTAATATTCTCAGGGATATTAGAGATATATTGCATCAGTTAATCAAGAATTGCATGCCATTGGGGCACCTCGGTAGCTCAGTTGAGTAAACGTCTGCCTTCTGCTCAGGTCATGATCCTGGAGTACTGAGATCAAGCCCTGCATCTGGCTCCCTACTTAGTGGGGAGTCTGCTTCTCCCTCTGCCCTTCCCCTCATTCTTGTGCTTGCTCTCTCTCTTTCTCAAATAAATAAACAAAATCTTTAAAAAAAATGAATTGCATGCTATTAAAAAATATTTAAAGGGGAAAAAACACTCTGAAGAATTTCAAAAGATGCTACAACTGAAATACCCTTAAACTGGAAAACCCAAATGAACTTCAGTTGACTTGAAAGACATTTGGTTAATATTAAATAAATTGTGGTATATCCATGTCATGGTAAACCACTAAGAAATTAAACTATTGATACATGAAATGACTTGAATGTATTTCAAGAAAATTGTGCTGAGTGAGAAAGCCAGTTTTTTTTTTCTTTTACAGAGAAAGGGAAATAGAAAGAGAGAGAGGGAGGGAGTGGGGTATGAGGGGGGCAGCAGAGAAAGAGGGAGAGAGAGAATCCTAAGCAGGCTCCATGCCCAGTGCAAAGCCTGATTCAGGGCTCAATCTCATGACCTTCAGATCATGACCTGAGCTGAAATCAAGAGACAGATGCTTAACCAACTAAGCCACGCAGGTGCCCTGAGAAAGCCATTTTTAAGAGGGAATGCCTGGCGGGGCTCCTTGATGGCTCTGTAGGTTGAGCATCTGACTCTTGATTTTGGCTCAGGTCAAGGTCTTGGGCTCATGCACTCAGCCCCAAAAAGGTCTTGCACTCAGCAGGGAGTCTGTTTCAGATTATTTCCCTCTGGCCCCACCCTCTGCTCGTGTTCTCTGTCTCTCTCTCTCTCTCTCTCTCAAATAAATAAATAAATCTTTAAAAAAGAGGGGGAGATGCCTGGCATGATGGTGGTATGACCAGGGAGACAGCTGTACACCAAATGGAAACCATACGATTCATATTGCAACAGGACAGAAAGATCCAGAAGATAATTTTGCAAAGAAGTTGAAATCCACAGAATACCTGAAATGCCCAAATATTAAAACAAAATATTTATTATGAGAGACATTTTCAAACACACACACACAAAATGATAGAATGGTACAGTTGTTCTCTTTGTACCCTTCTCTCAGTTTCAACATTTATCAATATGCTGTGATTTTTGTTGTTACCATTCCCCTCTTTTCTTCTTCTTCTCCTTCTTCTTCTTCTTCTTCTTCTTCTTCTTCTTCTTCTTCTTCTTCTTCTTCTTCTTCTTCTTCTTCTTCTTCTTCTTCTTTGCCTTCGCCTTCTTCTCCTTCTTCTTCTTTAGATGGAACAATGCATTTTCTTTTTTTAAATTTTAATTCCAGTATGGTAGACAAAGTGTTTTATTAGTCATTAGTTTCAGGTGTACAATATAGTGGTTCAACGATTCAGTACATTACTCAGTGCTCATCACAATAAGTGTACTCTTAATCCCCTTCATCTATTCACCTATCCCTTCACCTGCCTCCCCTCTGGTAACCAGCAGTTTGTTCTCTATATCATTAAGAGTCTGTTTTTTGAATTGTCTGTTTTTTCTTTGTTCATTTGTGGTGGTTGTTTTTTTCTTAAATTCCACATCTGAGTGAAATCATATGGTATTTGTCTTTCTCAGACTCATTTCACTTTTAGCATTATACTCTTTAGATACATCCATGTTGTTGCAAGTGGTAAGATTTCATTCTTTTTTTATGGTGGAATAATATGCAGTGTGTGTAAATACCACATCTTCATTATCCATTCATCTACTAATGGATACTTGGACTGCTTCTATAATTTGGCTATTATAGATAATGCTATGATAAACATAAGGGTGCATATATCTTTTCAAATTACTGTTTTCATATTCTTTGGGCAAATACCCAGTAGTGGAATTACTGGATCATATGATAGTTTTATTTTTAATTTTCTGAGGAAATTCCATACTGCTTTTCGCAGAGGCTGCATCTTTTGCATTCCCACCAACAGGGCATGAGGGTTCCTTTTTCTCCACATTCTCACCAATATTTGTTGTTTTACATATTTTTGACTTTAGCCACCCTGACAGGTGTGAGGTGGTATCTCATTGTAGTTTTGATTTTAATTTCCCTGATAATTATTGATGTTGAGCATCTTTTCATGTGTCTATTGGACAACTGTATGTCTTCTTTGGTGAAAAGTCTCTTTATGTCTTCTGCCCATTTTTAATTGGATTATTCGGTTTTATCAGATATGTCATTTGCAAATATCTTCTCCCATTCAGTAGGTTGTCTTTTAGTTTTGTTGATTATTTTCTTTGCTGTGCAGAGGCTTTTTATTTTGATGTGGCCCCAATAATTTATTTTTGCTTTTGTTTCCTTTGCCTCAGGAGACCTATATCTAGAAAAATATTGCTACAGCCCATGTCAGAAAAATCATTGCAGGTGCTCTATTCCAGGATTTTTATGGTTTCAGGTCTCACATTTAGGTTTTTAATCCATTTTTAGTTTATTTTTGTGTATAGTGTAAGAAAGTGAACCAGTTTCATTATTTGTATGTAGATGCCCAGTTTTCTCAACACCATTTTTTTTGGAGAGAATTTTCCCATTGCATATTCTTGCCTCATTTGTCAAAGTTTAAATAACTATATGATCATGGGTTTATTTCTGAGCTCTCTGTTCTATTCCATTGATCTATGTGTCTGTTTTTGTGTTGGTACCATAGTTGTTTTGATTACTACACCTTTGTAATGTATCTTGAAATCTGGGGTTGTGATACTTATCATTGTTCTTTTTTCAAGATTGCTTTGGCTATTTCAGGGTCTCTTGTGGTTTCATATAAATTTTAGGATTGTTTGTTCTGGTTCTGTGAAAAATGCTATTGATTTTTGATAGAGATTGCATTAAATCTGTAGATTGCTTTGGGTAGTATGGACATTTTAACAATACTCATTCTTCCAATCTGTAAGCATGGAGTATCTTTGTATTTGTTTGTGTAATCTTCAATTTCTTTTATCAGTGTTTTATAGTTTTCATAGTACAGGGTTTCAGCTCCTTGGTTAAATTTATTCCAAGATATTTTATTATTTTTGGTGGAATTGTAAGTGAGATTGCTTTCTTAATTTCTCTTTCTGCTGCTTTGTTATTAGTGTATAGGAATGCAACAGATTTCTTTGTGTTGATTTTGTATCCCGTGACCTTACTAAATTTATTTATCAGCTCTAGTAGTTTTTATGTGGAGTCTTTAAGGTTTTTCTATATACAGTATCATGTCCTCTGCAAATAGTGAAAATTTTACTTCTTCCTTACTAATTTAGATGTTTTTTATTTCTTTTTCTTGTCTGATTGCTGTAGCTATGTTGGGTAAAGCGGTGAGTGTGGACATTCTTGTCTTGTTCCTCGTCTTAGGAGAAAAGCTCTCAGGTTTTCCCCATTGAGTGTGATATTAGCTGTGGATTTTTTACATAGGGCCTTTAGTATGTTGGGATATGTTCCCTCTAAACCCTTTGTTAGGTTTTTGTTGTTGTTGTTGTTGTTGTTTGTGCTTTTGTTTTTAAGAAAGAGAGAGAGAGAGAGAGAGCATGTGTGAGCAGGCAGGAAGGGCAGAGAGAGAGAGGGAGGGAGAGAATCTCAAGCAGGCTCCATGTCAGTGCGAAGCCAGGCATGGGGCTCAATCTCACAACCCTGAGATTATGACCTGACCTGAAATCAAAAGTTGTAGGCTCAACCAGTTAAGCCACCCAGGTACTCGAAAAGTTTTTTTTTTTATTATTATGAGTGGATATTGTACTTTGTCATATGCTTTTTCTGCATCTATTGAAAATGTCTGATGGTTTTTATCCTTTCTCTTATTGATATGATGTATCATGATGATTGATTTGCAATATTGAAACACTCTTGCATCCCAGGAATAAATCCCATTTGGTCATGGTGAATTATTTTTTTAATGTATTGTTGGATTCAACTTGCTAATATTTTGCTGGGGATTTTTGCATCTAAGTTCATCAGTGATATTGGCCTATAGTTCTATGTATTTATTATTTATCTAGTCATATATTTATTGTTTTAGTATCAGGGCAATGGTGACTTCATAGAATGCATTCTGAAGCCTTCCTTCTTCTTCTGTTTTTTGGAATAGTTTGAGAAGAATAGGTATTAATAATTCTTTAAATGTTTCATTGAATTTTCCTTTAAAGCCATCTGGTCCTAGACTTTTTTGGGGAGTTTTTTAACTAATTCAGTTTCATTGCTGTTCATCAGTCTGTTCAAATTCTCTTTTTCTTCCTCATTCAGTTTTGGGAAGTTATATGTTACTAGGAATTTATGCATTTCTTCTAGGTTGTTCAATTCGTTGGCATATAATTTTTCATAATATTCTCTAATAATCCTTTATATTCCAGTGATGTTGGTTGTTATTTCTCTTCTTTCATTTCTGATTTTGCTTATTTGAGTCCTCTTTCTTTCTCTTTTTCTAAGTCTGGCTAAAGGTTTATCAATTATGTGGATGTTTATAAAGAACCAATTCCTCGTTTCACTGATCTGTTCTGCTTTTTGTTTGTTTGTTTCTATTTCGTTTATCTCTGCTCTAATCTTTATTATTTCCTTCCTTCTAAAACCACTGTTTGGGGTATTGTTTGTTCTTTTTCTAGCTCCTTAAGGTTTAAGGCTAGGTCATTTATTTGATATTTTTCTTGCTTCTTGAGGTAGGCCTGTATTGCTATAAACTTTCCTCTTAGAACCACTTTGCAGCATCCCAAAGATTTTGGACCACTGTGTTTTCATTTTCATTTGTCTTCATTTCTTGATTTCCTCTTTGAGTTCTTGGTTGACCCATTCATTGTTTTGTAGCACCTTATTTAAACTCCATGTATTTATGGGTTTTTTTCCAGATTTTTTTCTTGTGCTTGGTTTCTAGTTTTATAGCATTGTGGCTGGAAAAGATGCATGGTATGACTTCAATCTTTTTAAATTTGTTGAAACTTGTTTTATGGCCTAATATGTGATCAATTCTGGAGAATGCTCCATGTGCACTTGAGAAGAATGTGTACGAATATGCTGTTTTATAATATGCATATAACTGTTAGATCCATCTGGTCCAATGTGTCATTCAAAGCCAGTGTTTCCTTGTTGATTTTCTATTTGGATGATCTATCAATTAATGTAAGTGGGTTGTTAAAATCACCTACTATTATTGTATTACTATCAAGTCCTTCCTTTAATAGTTCTTTATGTATTTGGATTCTCCCATGTTGGGTGCAAAAGTATTTACAATTGTTATATCTTCTTTTGGGATTGCTCCCTTTACGATCATATAGTGTCCTTCTTTGTTTCTTGTTACAGTCTTCGTTTTAAAGTCATCTTGTCTAATTATGAGTATTGCTACCCCAGCTTTCTTTTCACTTTGTTTTGTGTGATGAATGTTTCTCCATCCCTTCACTTTCAATCTGCATGGGTCTTTAGATCTGAAATGAGTCTCTTAAGGCAGCATATAGATGGGTCTTCCTTCTGTATTATGAGGTATTTTGAAAACAAATTGTGTACTGATGATTTCATTACAACTACCCCAGTATGTATCTCTAACAAAGAAGACCTTTTTATCTTTTCTGATAAAACCATACTACTGTTATCATACCCAACCAAAATTAAAAATAATTTCTTGATATCATCTGATACCAAATTCGATTTTACTTTTTCTGCTTGTCTTTTTTTTTTTTTTGTAGGTCCACATGTAGTGTTTGATTGGTATGTCTCTTGCATCCCTATCTCCTCTTTACTATTTATTTTTTTGAGAAACTGAGTCAGATATTCCCATATCCTGGATTTAGTTAACTGCATCCTTAGAGTGTGGGTGAGCATGTTTCTTTACCTCTTTCTGTAAATTAGTGTTTAAATCTTAGGGCTTGATTAGATCAGCTTCAAATTTTGACAAGTCTTATGTAGTGCTGTATATTTCTGATTATATCACATTAGAGACACTTTGGGGGAAATGTTGAGCTTGATCCATGAGTTTGGGTATTGTTAATTTAATCCATATGAAAACATCCTCTATCAACTTAAATTTTTTATGGAATATTAAGTTACCATCAAATATATTCCATACGAGAAAGGAGGGATATGATCTGTACTTTTTCCAGTTTTTAGAATAGGACTTTATTCTCTAGCATACTCCAGAGGTAACCAATGGGCTTATGCAGATGGATCAATGATAGAGAGATAGATAGATGATAGATAGGTAGATAGATAGATAGATAGATAGATGATAGATAGATAGATAGATAGGTAGAAAACTAGTAGATTGTTTATCTTCAAATATATAAATGTAGTCATTAGTCTTTTTGATACTCAAATTCTTCCATCAAATTGGCTCCTGTGCCATTTTGACATACTCTAATTTTTGATAGCTTTCTCATTTTCAAGCAAAGGAGACATTCTAATCTCATTCGGTTCTAAACATAAACTCAGTAAAACCCTTCTTCCTTTTAGTGGGAAAATGTGTTTAGAGACCACAGTCTGTGCAATAGGGTGCGTTTAGTACTTTTAGTGGTCCAAATGTGAAAATACATCCTTAAAATAATTAAATAATGAGTTCATACTGATACCACCAACTCAAATTAAAATTTCAGAAATATGTATATTTTTCATTTTATATTTTTATTTTTATGGTAAAATTTTAGCTTCTGTTGTCATTAAGAGCATAGGTAGCTATTAATTGTTCTGGATACATGTAATAGTTTAATAAATCAATACCAATATTATTTAACAAGAAAGTTATTTAATATATTTTAAGATTTTTGTTATTTTTTTCTGATAGATGTATCTACTGTTTCCTACTAGTCAAATTACTGTTTTCAACATGTCTAAATTTGTGAATTTATAATAAAATATTTTCATTTGTAGCTTGTGGAGGATACTAGGGGACAACTTCAGTATTGTGAAAATGATGAATTACAGAGGAAGCATCAGCTATCACTCTTGCTTTTTTCATACAGTCTTGTGGTTTATGGTAAACTAATAATTGATGAGGAATGTTTCATTTTTATAAAATATAACCACTAATAAATCAAGAAAGAATGATAGAATTAGATCAGCAACTTACCAACTGCTGTGTTTTGGGGCAAAGTCCTTATGTTTTATGAGTTTATTTTTAGTATCTATAAGTGGGGATGCTCGTTACCAGGCTTTGCCCTCAGGTATCTCCTTGTAACTGAACCAAAATTTCAGGAGAAAGTATATTAGGAATGGTAGGCTAACTAAAGTAGTAATCAGTCCCCAAATATGAATGCCTTCATAAAATTAAAAGGCTTTTTTATACTCCGATTACATGGCCATGTGACCCTGTTCCATGAAGTCAAACATGATACACTCCACCTCTATCACTCCATTTCCTTTTAGGCTCTTGTGATGCTCTATATGAATTTTGGTTAGCTAAGTGATTTGTTTTAGTCAAAGTTGCTTCAAGAAACATGCAACCAGAGGCCTGACAATTGATTGCCATCTTATTGATCTTGGAGCCTTTACCTATGGGAATTTGCTTGTGAGAGTATGAGAGATCACACAGGGAGAACCAAAGCACCCCAATGGGCAGGCCTCACAAGACATTCTGAGCCTGGCCAGGAACTGCTCAGATTAGCCAAGACCTGTAGAACCCTGGAATGATTGTTGTTTTAAGTCACTTTTGAAATGGTTTGTTATTTGGCAATGAATAACTGATACTCCAAGAATATAGATGAAGCAAAATAAGCCAAATATAATAATGTGATAATATCAGGTTCATTTTATTACTCTGCATTCTTTACGTGAATTTCAAACATTCTGTAATACAAAGTTACAAAGAAACTACTGAATGTCAGTATCCTTTGAGATAATTTTTAGTTAATTTGTTTTAATTTCCTTTCAATGTTTAGGAATTGCTCTTTTTTATTTTATTTGATCTTTAAAAAATATTTAAAATATTTTTTCAAAAATTAAAATATAAATATCCAGAAAGTTCTAGCTTTCATCTCTCTCCCTCATTCTTTCTCTCTCTCCCCTTAGGTATCCATTTATATTTCTTGTTACATAAATATTTTGGGAGGCATTTTAGAAATTTGTTAGTGAATTAGGAGTTAAATTTGTGACCAGTATAGACAACTAGGCAAATGGGAGAATAAGGCTGTTACTGATTTAAACAAAAACCACATTTGTTTCAGAAAAGGAAAATTAATCACATTATAAGATTTGCTATTTGTGAGTGGCATGTATGTTGTCACATCACTGTAAACAGTATCCATTGATCTAACTAAAATTACAATACAACTATATGGGAGGTATGGGGAATAGAAAGTTCTTTGCATGCGGGAGGTGAAGAAAAAGCCAAATTCCTATCTTTTATGTTGGTAAGTTAAAAAATAACCTGTATAAAAAGGGGCGCCTGGGTGGCACAGCGGTTAAGCGTCTGTCTTTGGCTCAGGGCGTGATCCCGGCGTTATGGGATCGAGCCCCACATCAGGCTCCTCCACTATGAGCCTGCTTCTTCCTCTCCCACTCCCTCTGCTTGTGTTCCTTCTCTCACTGGCTGTCTCTATCTCTGTCAAATAAATAAATAAAATCTTAAAAAAAAATAACCTGTATAAATGAAAAAAAAATCAAAAAGTAGCAGTTTGGACATGCTATACAGAGATACAAATAGTCAATACCAGAAGAATGAATTAAGAACTAAAAGACATCGTCTTTGCAGAAGGGATGTAGGACCTGTTGGTTTTTCATTAAGATCCTTATGATTATCTTCTGAGTATCTCTTTGAATCCTTACTAGTTTTATGAGGTAGGCTCTTTCTTATACTTATAGCCCCATTAAGAAAATTAATTCTTTGAGAGTTTATTAACTATTTGTTGCTGCGTAATGACTTATAGCAAAACTCGGCGTCTGAAACAACACATATTATTACCTCATAGTTTCCCTGGGTCTTTGAACAACTTAGCTGAGTGGTTCTGGCTCAATTTCTCATGCAAGTGCAGTTAAGATGTCAGCCAGCATTGCAGTCATTTTGGTGTTTGACTATGGCAGTCTGCTTCAGGGCTCACTCATATGACACGCCCAGAAGCCTCCAAACTCGCTCATATAGACCTCTTCCCAGGGCAGTTTCAGGACAGAGCAGTTGGCTTCTCTGACAGCAAGCGATCCAGGAGCACCCAAGATGGAAGCCACGACCTTTTTAAAATCTAGTCTTGGAAATGACATCTACTACCTGTGTCGTAATCTGTTAGAGGCACATCCATAAGTCCAGCCTGTACTCAAGAGGAGGGCATTAACTGAGGAACAAAATATGAATGCAAGGGTGTGGATAAGATGAGTTATCTTAGAGGACACAGTGGCTTCTTCCAGTTCCCATAAGTAAGTGTAAGTGGTAGCCCTGTGACGCAAAACCACCCAATTTGATTCCAGGGCTCATGTTCTTAACCACTATGTAACCCCCACATTGTTGCTTGTGTAATAGGTATTTACCCTGCATGTGAAAGCAGCACCTCCTTTCACACTGTTGCCATTTTGGAAATGTGGGGGTGGTGGGAGGGATAATACACATAAGAGCTGACTTTCATATATATGGAACACACCCAGATGTGCTAGGTTTAAGCAAACAGAAATAAGCTATATGTTATGCTCAGTATGTATAATGCAAACTATGACTCCCCTATTTACCTCTGGTTCAGAAAGTGTGCATGGCTGTAAGAGAGAATTATAGGAGTACAAGGATAACCTTGAATTCACTCTAATTTATAAAAAGTCAAACCCTCTCAAGCTTTAGAACTTTATTGGTAATGAATTATCTGAGGCACCCCTTACACTTGATCATGACAAAGTGAAGCTTCATATTTCTGGGATGGGGCATTAGTCACAGGGGCATGTTGGCTAAGGTGAGGAGCTGGTGCTATATCTTTAAAGCTGTTGGGAGCCACTGAAGTGTTTTAAGCATGGGAGGATGACATAATTGGATATGTACCTGCTGCTCTGAGCTATACCATTTAAACATCATATGACATTCTACATTCTCATGCATGAGACAGCAGATGCCTCCTTTACACGCCACTGAACTCGTTCATGTTACTGTAATGAGATTTATAAATTTCTCATATCTGCATATTGGTCAAAGTACCCAATCTCAAGGCACCTGTGTCTGCCTCTCTCTGTGCACATAACCACCTTTGTGGCTGCAGCCAGGCTGTGAGCTTTCTATGGAGCAGACTGATTGCCTTATGCATGGTCTGTTGTCAGGTGGCAATCACACTATTGACACATCTTAGGAACTCAATGAATGTTGTTAAGTCAAAATGGACTCAACTTGATTGGGCACCTGCTCTGTTTTAGGTTCTGTACTGAGTTCTAGATGTGTAGAAATAAGATAATGTCATTATAATTTATTAATAAAAAAGTCATGATCATATATCTTCATTCAGTTTTTCATTCATTGATCAAAAATTTTTGAACTGCTGTGAATGTGGCATTGTGCCAGATGCTGGAACACAGCATCACACATCACAGGGCCACTGCTCTTACAGTTACAGTTTCTATGACCACTGTTGGGGACAGAATAGTGTATGATGATCCTGGCTCAGTACATGGTGTGGGCACAGAGTAGGGGCTCATACATCAGTACAGAAAAGGGACATAATTGAGGGAAAGGGAGATTTTTTGGGAGGAGGTAACCTCTGGGTGGTTCAGAAGAATGGATGCTAGGATGAATGGCAGTGCAATTCCATCAAGTATTGGGACAGTGGATTGCTAAGACCTGGGTGGGGGGAGTGGGAAATCAAGGTTATAGCAGGGGAAGGAATCAACAATGAAAGTAAATATTAGTAAGAGTTACTGATCACTCCGAACGGATATACAGAGTCAAGCAAAGCTTCATCTCTGCTGTCTTTGTGTCTTTTCAGCCCTCTATGAGCAATCTTGTGAAGTGTACAGGCACCAAGGGAACACAGCTGGTTTCTTCTATATCGACTCTGATGGCAGCGGGCCACTGGGACCCCTCCAAGTGTATTGCAACATCACAGGTAAGGATCAGAATCCCCACTCATACTTAACCTAGCTATGTGATGGTACACAGCAAAGGGAAGACCACTGGAAAGGAACATGTGTAAATAAAAATTTAAAGAACCAACTTCTGTGGAGGGGGGATGGTATTTAAGTAAATAATAGAAATTAGCAGCTGGGTTATCTTCATGAGAGAGGAAGACTTAATGGTCTTGATCACATTCTGCTGAACCAAGGATTAACTCTGAAGCATTTTCTGGAGAGCTTGCCAAGGACATTTTCTCTCTTAAAACTCAAAAGCAGAAAGAAAAGAGAAATAACTAAACAAACAAAAAACAAAACTCAAAATCAATAGGGAACCCTGACTCAGGAAGTGGGAAAGTGTGATTCATGTCTGGCCCCGGGGATGGTGTGAATCCCATATGCTCTCTAAGCTTCAGTTGTTCATCAGTGAGATGGGAAAAGTAGTTCTTTCCTACCAGAGTTGAAGATGAAACACAATCATGAGTACTGGAGAAATTGGCCAGGCTACTTATCCACTAGATGCCTAAGAAGAAAAGTGAGCTATTTGCATTTTCCTGGCTACGCCCTTCTCAAGTGCAGAAAGACATAGTAAGAATTAATTATTGCATGGATTTAGAAACAATATATGAATAGTAAGTTATTCTGAAAAATAATTCCACAAAGCCAAAACCTAATGTAATAGTTCCTTAAAAATACAACAATGCAAGTACCTTCTCCATTGTGAGTGTCATTAATTGGCACATACTGACCTTTGGAAATGACAACAGAATCATGTAATAAAACAGAAAAGTAGGGGGATATTAAGGCTCATTGAGTCCTCCGGCCTCAGGCTTCCCTGCAACAAGGCAAGCACATTCACCAAGGTCTTTCTGTAGCCACAGGCTGGCCTGGGCATTGAGGACATGCAGAGAAATAAGACACAGCCACTCTCATTTGTGAGGCAGTAATATCAGGGAAAATGCCATACGCTATCACAGGTAGAAATGCAAGCAAACCATTGCAAAACTGGTGATTATGGGCACTTAGTGATTTGTTCATCTGGATACAAACCACACTTCTTCTGCAGCAGATGCTAGTTAAACAGAATTAGATGCATTTCATTGCATTTCCTTAATACTCCATCTCTCCAAACTGCATGTATGCTGGCTACTTCTCAGCTGCCCTATAACATATTTAGAAATTGTGAAACTATTTTCTTTTCTACGTTATGGTAACCTATAGTGTTAAGCTATAGTTGAAGAACTAGTTTTATCCGTGGATCTTGATTATTTTCAAAATGTAATTAACACATGGAGCTCCAGTGATTCTTGTTAAAAATTCAGACTTTGTAGCTTAAGAAATTCAAATTCAGTAAATGCCCTTTTAGTGAGTCCCCTAAGTGATTCTGATGCAAACTGTCCCTGGTCAACACTTCACCAAAAAACAGAAGAAGTGATAAGGACAAGGGGACCAATGCCCACTGATGAGCGATCAGGTGTGATCATTCGGCTCCTAACACTTTGGGAGCTGAACTGAGAGTTTACAAATACCATCTCTTGCACTCCTGACAGTAAAAACCTGAGATAGATATTTTTATCTCTGTCTTACGTAGAAGGAAAGAGAATATGAGAATTTCATGACTTGCTTGAGGTAATAAATACCAGGACTAATAGTCAAGACTCAGGAAGCAAACAAAACCTTCTGGTGCAGTAATAATTTATATCCCTCAAACATTAATTGGATACTTTGTATTGCTTATGTTTTGCTTTAAACGGTGATTTTATTTTTGTTACAAAATAAGTCAATATTAATTATGGAAAATTTAACAAAAAAGGCAAGGTCTGAAGAAATTGTTAAAGTCACATTTAAACCACAATCTACAGATCGCCATTGTTATTTTATTGTTAGGATTTCCTTGGGATTTGTGAATGTATATGTGTCTTTCTTTTATGAATGTATTTATTTTTAAATATATATTTTAAAATCTTGAATTTAATAGATAAGCATAGACTTGCCCTTGTATCATTAAAATATATTTTGAGATTAAAATATATACATTAAATATGGCTTAAAATTATTAAACTCTTCAAAATAATGTAAGCACAGTGACATGAAGGGTATAATTGATTCATAGGTCTCATTTACATGGTGTTCCCTGCCTCTTTGGAAAGACTTCTCTTGGGGCTTATGTACAGTATTTTGTCCAGGAATGGCTAAAGAGGAATACTTACTTGTATTTAAAGGTTGTTATTTTGCTGATGTGATACTGAAGAAATAGGGACCTCGGAGTTGTGTCCTGGAGTTCACAGGCTTGAGTACGCATGACTGGGCATTTCTTTTACATATGCTGTTTTGGTTACATGCAGTTGCAAGACGTAGGTTTTGCTTTTGTTTTGTTTTTGTTTTTCTAAAAGAACTGTAGAAATAAAAGCAAACCTCGGTATAGGCTAACTTCTCTAATTCTTATATTTAACTGACACACATTTTTAATACATAAATATTATGATAATCAAACACATATTATTCTATTTATAGTGGTTAAATGGTCTTAAATATGAATGACTTGTGACACCAGTGAAGGTGTAACATAGTGGCCCAGGGAAGGGAGGGAAGGAGAAGGAAGAGAGGGAATGGACAACCAGAAAAGAGGGAACAGAACAGTGTGAGGTGTGGTGGGAGGGAGACTCCTTCTGTGCTTAACTCCAGGTTCTGAAGACACAAAGTTGCTGTTCTCTGCACTTTCAGCAGCATTATTGGGGTAATCACACACAGAGTGTAAACGGCACTGGAAGGCAGGGGACCTGGATTCTCTCTCTGCACCTTGTGCCAGTCAGCTGAGTGCCCCTGACCTAGTTGCACATAAATAAGATCTGGGATCCTAAAATAAGGATCTGGGGTCAGGTGGTCTCACAGGCCTTCCTCATTTAGAATTCCCTGAGAGATCATTTGAGGTTTGACAGAAAAGGGGACGTTTCTCCTAAGAAATATACAGATAATTGCAAATAGATGTCACGAGGGTGAAGGACAGGTTTTATATTGGAAAACAATAAATTCGAATCACAACTGCATCTGTCTTCACAATGTGCCCTGGGGGGACATTAGCTTCCTGTTCCTATACTCAAGGTGTCACCTTACCCCTCCCAGGATATTTATGTCTGTGGATCTCACCTAGCAGAGGATAATCTTGGGGAGATAAGCTCCCCAAATGCTCACAAAGCAATGACCCCATTCACTGGAAGGCAGCATGATCCCTGCATGGGCACAGTATCCCAATTAATGGGAGTAAGCTAAGGGGGGTGATTAGGCTTATTTATAAAGTGGACTGAATATAAACCTCTACATATTTTGATGGTGTGCCTGCCATACCCCATGCTGTGTTCTAAGTCGGTTCACCAAGGCACTAGTGGGTAGGACAGAGGGAAGACCCATTGTGGAATGTGTAGTGAAATTATGGGTGAGGAAGGTAAAAAGTTTCTGCAGGAATGCACAACTGGCCTACTTCTAACATCTCTTTGTGATTTATAATTCCATTCAGCTCAATATAAATTTGCACATTTTAGGCACTGTACAGACTGCTAAGGATACAAGATAGTGTTTGCACCAGTTTCTCCAGGCTGCTATAACAAATTGAGTGGCTTAAAAATACCCAGAAGTGTATGTGTCACAGTTCTGGAGGCTGGAAGTCCAAAATCAAGATGCCGCAGGGCCATGCTACCTCTGAAACCCATAGAAGGGAATCTTCCCTTGCCTCTTCTGGTTTCTGCTGGCTTGCCTAACCTTTGGGCATTCCTAGGCCTTAGCAGCAGCACTTCAGTGACTGCTTTCCCAGATTCTTACCCTGCTTCCATGTAAGAGAGTCACATGTAGCCTTCTCCTCTCATGTGTTTGTTTCTTCTCTTCCTATAAGGATATCAGTCATATTGGATTAGGGCCCACCCTAATGGAGTATGATCTCATCTTAAATTGATTACATTTGCAAGGAACCTATTGCCAACTAAAGTCATGCTCACAGGTGTGAAGGGTTAGTACTTCCACCTGCCTTTTTGGACAGAATTCAACCCATAATGGTATCATTTCAGTCTCCTTCACAGGTTAATCGTGGAAAAGACACAACAGCAATTGTAATATAAGGATCATGACAGCGTGTGTATAGTGTTCTGGGAGCCCGCTGGAGGAACACCTCACCCAGCCTCCTGTACAGTGGAAGGGCTTTGGGGCAGGCAGATAATGCATATCTCTTAAGAACTGGATGGGGAGTAGGAACTGTCCAGAACAGGCAAAGGACGGCATTTCCAGGAAGAGCAAATGAATGTCAGGAACAAAGTTCAAGGGTCCTGTGAGCCTGCATATTTATGGGGGCCACCAAACTCACCAAGATGAGTTGCGGGTTTAAAACACTGAGAAACTCATCAAACTGAATGGGTAGAAAAGGATCACATTTACTTGAGGAAAAAAAGCTGTTGAAGGTCCATAATCTGAACTGTAGTTTCCCAGGAGGGAAATCTACTTAGTCAATTCCAGGGAAAAGAAGGAATGTTTTATTATAGACAGTTGTTGAGCATGCAGACTAGTTAACTGTCCCTGAATGAAAGATGAACCAGTTTCTGAGCACCAGCCAGAAGATGCCATCCTCTGTCATGCTTTGGCTTTAGCACTGTTATCTCATCTTGAGGACAATGGACCACTCAGAAGGCTTGCTCAAATTAGGGTCTGTTTACAAAGGTGTGAGCCTACAAAAGGAAATTATGGGAAGAAGACCACAGAGCAGAGCTAGTAACAGAGGGGCTGTTCCCATCATCAGGCCCATAGAGGTGAAGGGAGGGAGTGTTGCCAGAGCAGGAAGGAGGGTAGCGTATGGAGAAGCTGTGCCTTGAGAGAACTATGACCTCCTGTGTGGGAATAGCCAACTAGGAGCTTGGGGAGTGCTCCATCTCTCCTTGTTCCTTCCCTATGACTCCACTGAACAAACCCAGCTAGAATTCAGAAGGCAAGAGCAATCGTTGATGTAACGTTTTTCATCAGCCTTCCTGGGCACAGAGAAGGCAGCAGACAGATGGGGAGTACATTGGTGGGGGGCAAATGGAAAATATCAATGTTAGCCTGTTTAAAGAACTGTGCAAAGAAGTCTGGGGCAACAAATGATTAGAATTCATCAAGGATCAAGGATGGTGAAATTCTGTTCCATTTTTGTGCCGGCTATCAGTGAAATCCGCAAAGCATGCAAATATATGAAGCATGGTTTTGTTCAATAGATTCCAACCTGAAGCAGAAAGGACCTCCTTTTGCAGGTTAAATGGGAGTGAGATTAAGATGAATGCAAGAGAGGTGTTCTAGTGGCTTAGTCAGTTGAATATTCAACTCTTGATATCAGCTCAGGTCATGACCTTAGAGTCAAGGGATCGAGCCCCACAATAGGCTCATAGCTCAGAGAGAGGTCTGTTTGATATTCTGTCTTTCCCTCTGCCCCTCCCCCCACTCTCTTCCACTCTCTCTCTCAAATAAATAAATAAAATATTTTTTAAAAAATGAATGCAAGTGTGCAATTGCTGGATCATAGGGTAGCTCAGTTTTTAACTTTTTAAGGGACCTCCACTCTGTTTTCCAAAGTGGCTATTCCAACTTGCATTCCCACCAACAGTGTAAGAGGGATCCCCTTTCTCCACATCCTCTCCAACATTTGTTGTTTCCTGCCTTGTCAATTTTTGCCATTCTAACTGGCGTAAGGTGGTATCTCAAGGTGGTTTAGATTTGAATTTCCCTGATGGCTAATGATTTTGAACATTTTCTCAAGTGTCTGTAAGCCACTTGTATTTCTTCATTGGAAAAGTTCCTGTTCATATTTTTTGCCCATTTTTTGATTTGATTATTTGTTTCTTGTGTATTGAGTTTGAGAAGTTCTTTGTAGATCTTGGATACTAGTCTTTTATCTGTAGTGTCATTTGCAAATATCTTCTCCCAATCCGTGGGCTGCCTCTTAGTTTTTTTGACTGTTTCCTTGGCTGTGCAGAAGTTTTTTATCTTGATGAAGTCCCACAAGTTCATTTTTTCTTTTGTTTCTCTTGCCTTTGGAGATGTGTCATGAAAAAAGTTGTGGTGGCTGATGTCAAAGAAGTTACAGCCTATGTTCTCCTCTGTGATTTTGATGGATTCCTGTCTCACGTGGAGGTCTTTCATCCATTTGGAGTTTATCTTTGTGTATGGTGTGAGAGAGTGGTCAAGTTTCATTCTTTTGCATATAGCTGTCCAATTTTCCCAGCACCATTTATTGAAGAGACTGTCTTTTTTCCACTGGATGTTTTTTCCTGCTTTGTCAAAGATTAGTTGTCTAAAGATCCGAGGGTCCATTTCTGGGTTTTCTATTCTGTTCCATTTTTGTGCCAGTACCATGCTGTCTTTGTGATTACAGCTTTGTAGTATAGCTTGAAATCTGGCAACGTGATGCCCCCAGCTTTGTTTTTCCTTTTTCAACAATTCCTTGGCGATTTGGGGCCTTTTCTGGTTCCACACAAATTTAAGGGCTATTTGTTCCAGTTCTTTGAAAAATGTCATTGGTATTTTGATCAGGATGGCATTGAAAGTGTAGATTGCTCTGGGTAGCATAGACATTTTAACTATGTTAATTCTTCCAATCCATGAGCATGGGATATTTTTCCATCTTTTTGTGTCTTCTTCAATGTCTTTCAAGACTGATTTGTAGTTTCTAAAATATAGATCCTTTATGTCTCTGGTTAAGTTAATGCCAAGATAACATATGATTTTTTGTGCTATTGTAAATGGAATGGATTCCCTATTGGGTAAATACCCTTGCACTACTAGGTATTTACCCCAAAGATACAGACGTAGTGAAGAGAAGGGCCAATATATGTGTGGTCCATATATACAATGGAATATTACTCAGCCATCAGAAAGTACGATTACACAACAATTTGCAGCAACATGGATGGGACTGGAGGAGATTATGCTAAGTGAAATAAGTCAAGCAGAGAAAGACGGAGGGGTGGAGGATTGGGCTAGGCCGGTGATGGGTATTAAGGAGGGCACATACTGCATGGTGCACTGGGTGTTATACGCAAATAATGAGTCATGGAACACTACATCAGAAACTAAGGATATACTGTATGGTGACTAACATAACATAATAAAAAATTATTATTAAAAAAATGAATGCAAGAAACACAAAATGAACAAAGGGCAAAGAGAGCTAACAAACTAAAAGTTGGTAAGTCAGTCAGTTGGTAAATAAGTGAGGGAAACCATGGCATACTAAAATATAATGTTTTGGTAAAAGGGACACCGGGCCCTATGCCATTACCTGGTTGTAAAAATCTCCTGGCCTGGATGTGGATAATTTTAGCCAATGATGTGAAGTTTGTGGTCATCCTTGGCTATGTCAATCCAATTGGGCAAGTAGAGAGGAGTGCATTTAAGACAACAAGAAGTCCAGGCGGGCTCAGAATTAGATTGCTGGAAGAATCATGTAAGGTGGTTTGCAGAGTGGATTAGATGCAAGGAAGTGAAGGAGTTCCAGGCACTGGGATCAATACAAAGAAGATAGGAATGGAGAAAGACCAGCTCACAGAAAGTAGTTGAAATTAGTGAAAACCTGAGGAATCTGTGCAAGAAGTCGAGGTTTAAAGGTACAAGAATGAGTCTTCTCAGGTGTTTCCTGTTTCCCTTGGTGCAGTGGTTAACTTTATGTTTCAACTTGGCTGGACCATGGCACCCAGATATTTGGTAAAAAATTATCATTAATATTTCAGTGAGGGTGTTTTCTTTACATGAGATTAACATTTAAATCAGTGAACTGCGAGTAAAGCAGTTTACTTTCCAAAATGTGGATGGGCCTCATTGGTAAGTTCAAGGCCTTGGTAGAAAAGAGACTGACCTCTACCAAGTAAAAAGAAATTCTGCCGGCAGACGCCCTTAGACTCCAACTGCAACTCTTTGCTGGGTTTCCTGCTTTGTGGTTTATCCTGCAGACATTGGACTTACAAAGCCTCCATGATCTTGGGACCCAATTCCTTAAAATTGATCAATCAATTGATTGATAGACAGATGATAGACTTAGATAGATATAGATATGAGTAGATGCTTATACTCACATCCTGTTGGCTCTTTTTCTCTAGACAAATGGACCTAATAGACTTGGAGTACCTGTAGTTTAGGTGCTCCTGCTCTGTGCTCTCTTCTCATTTCTGTATATTTTCACCATGACAACAATCATATTACATTGTAACCACTAGTGTTTACTTGTGTGTTCCCATGGATCTTTGAGCTCCTTGATGGAAAATGAGAGACAGGGTATGATGAATCCTGAATCTGCTTTATGCATGCTCCGATAAGTTCAATGTAAATGGAACTCTGAGAAATCCCAGCCAAATTAAAGATTAATTTCTACCTTTCCCATTTTTTTCTTCCTTAATCTTTCTAATTTATCTGAGAATAAGGTCCTGTCGCATTAAATTAATAGCAGTTTGGAAATGTGGGTACTGCCTCAATGTCCGATTAAACTGGGTTTGAGTCATTTCTACCACGTGTAATGTCTTCTACAAATACAAGAGTGTAAGTGCCCACGTGTTCCCTCATCGCCTCTAAGACCTCCCATTGATGGCCTTCCCCAAATCCCTTCCTTTCTTAAAACACAGGAATGACATGTGGGAATAGCACATGTTTTGGATTCACATTGCAATTCAGATTCTAGTGCTGGCACATTCCAGCTGTGTGGACTTGGACAAGTCATTCAGAATTTCTGGATCTTGGTTTCCTTATCAGTGAAATGAAGATGTTAAAAATGGCTGCCTTCAATATTAATGTAAAGATTAGAATATATATGCAAACTTCCAGCCCCAAAAAGCAAATGGTCATGAAATTGGGTAACCAAACACCCTGGTGTGTTTATTAATCATGCCCTCATTCTATCCCACTGCTGTCCTAGTATAGATGATATCTGTATAATCATCCTAGCTGTAAAAGATAGCTGTCTCCCTTTGCCAGCAATAAAGTCCGTGCTCCTTCTGCAAGTGCCATGAGACTTCTGAGGTTCTAGGAGCCTGGAGGGAGCATTTGTGAGGGGAAGCTTCTAGTATTGATAAAGCAGAATTAGAAATGTGGGGCATTCTGACAAGGTTTTCCTTAGAACTTGACATTTAAGCTCATTTTACACAGTTTCCATTTTGCCATTTTTAATGTTAACAGGACACCTTGTCAACATGTTAAAAGATTTTTCCCAGCCATACACTGTTTTTCCTCTGTACAGTAGAATTGCATATTGATACGCAAAATTGTTTGTTTAGAGCCACTAACAAAAACACATTTATTTTCTCTCTTGATGGATACAATGCCAATTTCGTGTATCTAGACCTATACAGCAATCATCAGGCATTGCAAGGAGATTACAAGAAATGTTTCGTTAAATCTCTAAAGCAAAACTTGTTTTTCATTCTCAAACAGCTCATAATCCATTTGCAAACCACCTTACAAGTCTCCATATCTTATCACTCGTTATTATGATGCTCTGTTTCTCCCTTCTTTGGCAGCAGGCTCTGTTTTCATTAAAACTCATCAAAGCATGCATAATGGAGTAGGTAGAGAAGCTGCAATTGAAGTCTCTCTAATATTCCTGCACATAATTGTGCAGTGTGATTGCAGGTAATAGATTATCATCCAGACTATTGACAGAAAGAAAGACATGTGTCCATTCAGTTACGTCTAACAGCCTTGCTTTTGAAGTTAGAGCAATGTCTGAGGGTTTGTAGTTTGTGGATGAGCTGTGCAAGGGTCTGTCAGTGTATAGGAAACAAGAATTACCCATGACATTGCACGGAACCAATTTATAGCACATTTTTCTCTCCCTGAGTTTCTTAGTACATTGTTAATTTTCGGCAGCTGTATTTTACACCAAGGAGAAGTAGAATTCAGTTGTTGCTGTCTTGCACATCTGTAATAAAGTTCTGTCCTCATATCTCTTATTGCCATCCCCCTGCTGGCTTCTAACACAAACATTGCACTCCACACACACACACACACACACACACACACACACACACACACACACGTACATGGCACATAAAGGAAGAATTAACTTCCCTGCCAAAGTCTTCTACAAGAAAAATTGAGGCTCAAGTTCTTAAGCTTGTCTTTCATCATAAGTCAGACAGCCATCATTGCAAAAGCACGGTTGCCAAAAACTTGTCATTTGATTATAGACTGCATACAATTGTGCCGGTTATCTGCTAGGTACTGGGTTAGTTCAAGACGCGTCACTGTGAAGTAACTGGAATTGTTTTTACCTTGCAAATATGTTAATGAGGCTAATAAGTTACGGAAATGGGATTCCAATTATAGCCATCAGACCTAAAGCTGTTCCTTTGTCTGTGGGTTCTGTGTCTTACCAGAGGATCTTAAGGAACAGGAAGCACTCTTTCCTCTCTTACTTTAAATTAGTATGCTTTGCTTGTCTGCTTGGGCCAGGCACTGACGAGACACTGAGAATATACAAATGATTAAGATATGTTCCCCCAAGTCCACATAGTTTATAATCCCCTGTCATTGTGGTAAAAAAAGAAAACAGCACCCAACGCCTCAGCCTTCCCCACTCTGATTCATATTCCGTACAACAGCTAGAGGGATCTTTTGAAACACAGGTCTAACTGTGCCTGCCCCCATGCCCTTCTTCTACCTGTGCAAATTCCAAGCTCCTTAATCATGGTTTACAATTTTGAAGGGCATGGTTGTGAGGGTAAGTGAGTTCATATGCATTAATTAAAAGTCTTAGAACAATTCCTGGTGCTTATTTCATCCTTCAAATTATTATAATTAATATGTATTATAATTATTGTCTTGGGACCATTGGCAAGGCCCTTAATCTTTGTATCTCAGTTCCTCCCTCTGTATATGAAGGGTGATAATAACAGCTTTCTGTGATTGGTATGTACACAATTAAATGAGCTAACATTTAAAGAATGTCACAGACTGGCAGAGCAAGTAGTGTAGGGACTGTAGGTCTTTCTCCTTCTCTTCCTTCCCCTTCCCTGGGAAACATGTCCACTGTGGCTCTGGGCCACAGGCTCAGCTCATCCTGGGGAGGAGCCTACAAGCTGTGTCCTCGTCCCCGGGTAGCACAAGCACCACTTCCTGCTTGAGGCTCACTCATGGATGACATATGTGCTGTGGCTCACTAGAAGTTTAATCAGTTGGAATAATACTTGTATTGTTGCTTATATTTCAGAGGGACAATTTGCTTTCTATAAATTGTTTTCCAGAGGACTGTTTTAGGCTGAAGAAGAATGGCAATTCAACAGCTTACAGGAATGAAACTGTTTTGAAGTATCTCTCTCTCTGTTTGATGTCTTATGCTATCAGCCAAGGTGTGGTGACCCCATAGGGCTTCCAGACGGCTGGTCTTTTAGGCGAAGCTAGGGAGCAGATCTGCTTGTGTCGAATGCATGAGCGTTAAAGTGGTCTCTCCGGGCTAGTGGCAGACGGCATAATCTCCTGCTAAATTGGGCCATTAAATAAAACTACTAAGTCATAAAGCTGTAGCATTACCCTGAAATTAAAGCATTGTCACCTTTGAATTGCCAAGAATTTTAACAGGCACTTAGAGAAATTCCTTTCACACACCTATTTAGCATGGCCAGTTGACTCCAGCCACGTGGATGAGAACAGAAGGCTCAGGACAAAAGATGGGAGGGTGATTGCAATGTGCTTTTCATTCATTTGCTTATTCACTCATTCACACACACATCCTTCACTAAGGCACTCACTGATTTCTTGAATTTCTTTATTCATCTCTCATTTATTTACTCATTAATTCTCTCATGTATTTACTTCTGCATTTATTTTTTATGCATGCAGTTACTTATACATTATTCATTCATTCTTTGAGTCAGTCAGTCACTCAGTTATTCAGTTGGTCATTCAGAATTAAGCCATTCACATAAACTTTTGGGAACCGACTGAGTTAGGTGCCAAAATTACAAAATGAATGTCTGTCCTTGTCCTCAAGGAATACACAGTTGGAGGAGAGAGACAGATATTGTAAACAGATCATTTACACATGGTGCAGAAAATAAAATAGAAGCCAATAGATGGTACAGAAATAGTACAAGGAAACTAATATAACAAAATAAAAATTATATAAAAAAATAAATAATACAAGGAAGGCAATGGTTGAATCAAGGGGTCCAAAGACACTGGGGATGGTGGTCGGAGAAGGTATCCTTGAAGAGCTGCCCTCTGAGCTGGGTTTGGTAGTAGAAACAGCTCATATTTAACTGAGCATCTACTAATATGAGGCACCACATTAGGCACTTTACATTAATGGTATCATTCAGTTTTCTTGGCAATGATGTGAAGAAGATACCATTCTTTCCTTTTTATACAGCAGGACACTGAAATCTTGAGAGGCTGAATCACTTGTCCTGGTTCTTACAAGTTGAAATATGTCGGCCAGAAGTTGGAGCTAGGTTTGTGATTCCTATCCCTGGGTCCATAGGACAGGTGACACAGGCAAAGAAAGACCCATGTGTCCAAATAGACTCTTCCTCTGGCTTCCCCTGGCCTGTTCTGCTCTTGCCTATTGGTCAACATCACAGTGAAAAGTTCCTTAAGGAAGTGACCCTGATAGAATGAAGTCTCTACAATATCCACTTCATCTCCTTGATATCACTTTCCTCATCTATAAAATGGGGATCATCATACCCACCCTTCAAAGTTTTCCAAATATTGGATGAGAATTATATAAAGCAAAGGTTCTTAAATGTTATTTCCCCAAAGAATGTCCTGGGATAAAGTTTGAAAATTATATTTTCTAGGATATCCCAGCAATGGTTATTCAGTAGGTTCAGGACAGTGATCAGAAATAGCATTTTTAATAAGCACCTAAAGATACCAGACTTTGGGAAATATCTCCATAAGGTGATTAGCATAGTGCTTAACTCTTAACAAGTCCCTGTCCTTATTCATCTCCTGCTTCTAAGAGGGGCCTGGTCAGTAACTAAAAGAACAGTTCTTCTCAAGACCTGAACACAGAGCCTATCCTGATGCTTTCCTGGTGGACCTTTTGCAGCACATTTTTATTGCAGAGACCTGGTGAAACCCTCTTTTTAGTGCTGTGGGGATCAGGCACAGTCCGATCAACCAGTATTGATTGATATTTCCTTGTGCTCAGTGCTGTACAAGCTACTGTAAGCCACTAACCTCTATGCCCAAGGATCTCATATATAACTTCTAGCTTTTAAAGCACTTTTATCTAGGCCATTCTATTTAAGGTCATGCAATTATCTTGTAGATTTGACAGCCATGGAATGCCAGGCACGTTAACTTCTAAGTGACTCAATTTCCTCATCTGTATAATAGGGATGATCAGTTACTCTTACATCAATGTGCTGATGTGTAGATTAAATAAAATTAAATAAGTGATGTGCTTCATACACTTAATCCAATATGTGGCATTCTCAAAGAGCTTCTGAAATAGAAGCCGTCATCAGCAAGTACCATCATCATAGGAGGATCTTGATGTTGAAGGAATTTAGAGACAGGAGTGATCAAGAAAGGCTTCGTGGGAGACGTGGGACTTAGGTTTGACCTTGAAAGATAGATGTCCCAAGGCTGGGCAGAGAGGGAAAAAGAGAAGGAAAAAATCAGTCCTGTTGAGCTCAGCAGGGTCATGGAAGTGGAGATGTAATGAACAGGTGCCCAAGGAACCTTGGCCTTGTTTGAGGGCTCCTGGCTCACCTGTTTATTCTGATGCAGTGCTACCATTGGGCTGGACACTTTCCTTTTCTGGAAGAGTGAAATAACACATGGGAGTCAAACGTCCTTCCCAGAAAGCTTGCTTGCTCTTGTTCACTTTTCCTCTGAGCCCAGGATTCTAGGGAAAGATGATGAATCGAAGTCAGTCCAAACATTTCAAAGACTAAAAGAGGCAAGATGCCATTCTCTTCAAAGTAGGGGAATCAGAGGAGACATTCTCTAGGGGCCTTTTTCCTATTACTCAAGTCAATGGAGCACCCATCAGCCTTGTGTTCTCAGTATGCAAGTGTTTGAGTATGTTATATGTATTTGCAAGGAGAAGTTGGTAAGAGACATTGACTAGTTAGACTGTCCACTGAGACAGTTTCCACATGGATTTAAGAGTGCCAGCTCTGAGTATTCTGTCCCACCGTCAAGCCTTGTTCCAGGTTCTGTTCTTCTGGAATATAGTTCCCTCACCAACTTCTTTAGACCAAGCTCTCATCCCTTTCTCTTATGAAGCTTCTTTGCCTGTCACAATTCTTATGGCTCCTCCTTCAATTCATGTAAGAGACAAACATGTGCCAAATGTAACATGGTCATTAAGAGCATGGGCTTGGTTTGAATCCAAGCACTGGTGTTTCTTAGTTTTGTCAATTCAGGTGATGTAGTTGAGTTACTTGGCTTCCCTGTTCCTTGGTTTCCTCTTCTGTAATGAATAATAGAATTTATTTTTAAGGTGGTTATCAGGCTTATCTGAGATAATTGATGCAATCTACAAGAAAAAATGCCTGGCATTATATACCTAATACATGATAGTTATTATTACTTGTTTTTACCACCATAGCCCCCAAAACCTTGACTCTGGTTTCTGGGAATGAAGTAATACAAATAACTAATAACTTTTATGAGTGCACAACACCTGATATACTGAAAGCACTCCTGAAAATTAATTCAACATTATTAATAAATATGCACTTGAAAATGGATGTGCTACCGTGTGTGAATGGTTGAATTTGAAACTAATTTTTGCTATTTGATAATTATTTGGCTAATTAGTCCTTAGCCATGTGTGTGTTGGTATAGGGCACATGCACATGAATTTGTCAGAGCATAGTAGAATAGCTGCGAGCACTTAATACAGGTGAAGTACTGTGCAAAGCATTATTTTTTTCTCCCTAAAGTTTTTATTCTAAAATATTCAAACGTACAGAAAAGTTGAAGGAACACTAACATGAGCACCCATACACCTTTCACGTAGCTTCCCCAAATGTTAAAATTTTGGTATATTTGCACATTCGTCCCACCCTCATCTCTGTCTCTCTCCCTCTTTCTCCCCCTACCCCACTTCCCTTCCTCCTGGTATAAAATGCTTCTTTTTTTTTTCCCCTGAACTTTTTGGAAGTAAGTTGTAGACATACTGATAATTTAAACCTAAAGACCTTCTGTTCATATCATTAAGAACAAAGATATTATCCTACATAACCACAATACCGAAACCATGCTTAAAAACATAAACATGAATTCAATCAGAACTCTCCAATATATAGTCTGTCTTGTCCCTACAGTGTCTTTTATTAGCAGCATCTGTTTTTGTATGTCTATTCAGGATTCAAGGAGTGTCCACATGTTGGATTTGATGGTCATATCCTTTTAGTCTGTTTTAACTAGAAAATCCCTTCCCCCAACTCATCACTTTTGCATGGTTTTCATCATTAACTTTTTTGAAGAGTACCAGCCAGTTATTAAGCAAAATGTTCCATTTAAAAAAAAATTTTTTTTCTCATAACTTCTTTATTGTTGGCATGCTTCAGCCGAAAACCTCATAGGTGATGTTTGTCCTCTTCAGTGTATGCCACGAGGAGGCACATGATGTTATTGGGTAAAATACCTCTGCCAGATCTCTGCATTGTAAAGGTGATTTATAATCGTGGAGTTGTCTGTGGGGTTATATGCAGATTCTGTGTGAATATCCAGTTCCTCAACATTTCCTCCCAGTCTGGGAATGACTCTGACCCATATGCTATTACACTGGAGTTTGTAAAATGTTGTTTTACTAATTCGAGAATTCCTTCTGCATTTTCAGCTGTCATTCTGCATTCTTCTCTACAGAAGAGCTTTTTCTTTTTTTAGAAAAGCTTTTTATTCCTTGCCCTGCCTAACATCTCTTGTGTTGCTCTAGACTCATAAATTATTTCATTTTAAAATGTTACTATTATTATAATGTTTTTTTATATTCAGATTGCCCCAAATATAGCTAGTTATGGTCCCACTAATTCTGCTCCTATGTCTTTCTTACCTGTCTCCATTAATCTTGGAGTACTTCCTTGTTTTCTAGCACCAGATGTTACCTTGAACTTGCCTTGCTTAGACCCAGACTCAGCTGTTTTCCCAAAGAAACAAAAGACACATTTTTGCAGCAAATGGTATTTGGAAATTAGGATCTAGGTGTTAGGTTTGTTTGTTACTTCTAGTCCATTTCAGTGGACAGAACTTGAAAATGTGTGTGTGTGTGTGTGTGTGTGTGTGTGCACACTTGTGCTTAAATTATGATTTCTTATGGTTATCTCTAATGCAAATGGAGCACTGTTAGATTTTTCTTCATCATTGTCTCTTCTATATATATCTCTCTTCTCTCACAGTGAGAACCTCTCTCAACAATACCAATATATTATTCATTTGTTCTACCTTACAATATACACAAAATAGTTTCAGAGTCACATCAGCCATATCACTACTGATAACAAAGTAAAGCGTAACACTTACTGAATTTTTCAGTTCTTAGAATATAGTCTACCAAGGATGTATGGCTAGACAGAATACTACATTAAAAAGTTACATGAATTAATATTCCCTTATTCATGGTTCTTTTATCTATTTAATATACAGTTAGGCTTTTTGTTTCTGCTTAATATTCAATTTTAGGGGGTGCCTGGGTGACTCAGTCAGTTAGGCATCTGACTCTTGGTTTTGGCTCAGGTGATGATCCTGAGATCAAGCCCTGCATAGGGTGGGCTCCGTGCTCAGTGGGGAGTCTGCTTGGGATTCTCTCCCTCTGCCTCTTCCCTAACTAGTGCAGACTCTCTCTCATTGTCTAAAATAAATAAATAAATCTTTAGAAAATTATTCAGTTTTAGGGTTTGTCTCTTTTTATATTTTTCATTTAATTATATATTTAATTAATGACTTTGCAAAATATTTTCATGTTACAAAAGCTAATTATATATATTATATTACTTCTATTTATATAATATATACTTTTATGTTTATATTATATATAATATGGTTGACCAAAGGTGTTTTACTCTCCTATTGCAATCACCCTCTTCTTACCCATCTTCTCTAGGTCATCATTTACATTGGTTTATCCTTCCTGTGTGTGTTTTTTATTGCTTCTTTATTCTTGCACAAAATGTAGCATAGTCTTTTACACCTTGAAGCCTTGATCCCGTCATTTTAGGGTACTTACTGGAACACATTATAAATCAGTTTAGAAAGGTCTTGTGTGGTCTTTATTATGAGTGCATAGTACTTCACTGTGTCAATTAACTATGCTTTATTCATTCAGAAACCTCTTGATTGATATTTGAATTTTTTTCTTTTTTTAGATATATTTATTTATTTGAGAGAGAGAGAGAAAGAGAGAGTAAGCATGGGAGGGAGGGGCAGGGGGAGAAGGAAAGGGAGAGAAAGAATTCCAGTCAGATTCCCCACTAAGTGTGGAGCCCAACACAGGGTTTGATCTCATGATGGCGACATCATGACTCCAGCCAAAACCAAGAGTTGGATGCCCAACAAACTGAGCCACCCAGGCACCCCTGAATTTTTTCTTCACTATGCTGTTCTTGCAATAGATGTTCTGGGCTGCAGAGCAGAATTTCAAGTACATATCTAAACATACTTTGCCATCCTATGTCACTTTCTTGCTGATTTCAGGAGCTGTCACTAGAGTCAGTGAGATCCTGGCATTCTGTTGGATATTTAGTTCCATGTTAAGTGAATGCCCACTCTGGGTCAAGTGCTCAGCATACGAATATTTATAAGATCGTCTTTTGCCTTGTAGAGCTTACAGTTTAGCAGGGAGATTTGAGTAAACAAGTTGTTACCATAGTTCTTGAGCAAGACCAGAACCGGATGCTAGTGGAGTTAGAAGAGGCTTCCCACTGGGGAAGACACTGGTGCTCTGGCAATATCATTCATACTGTGATGAGCTCCAGAGCAGAGATGTCTGCTGAAAGAAGGATGAATCATTCCATGCTCCTCTTTGAGTTTCTTTTTGTCAGTCACCTCTAGAACCAGAATATAAGATCCTTGAAACTGTGTATTAGACAGTCTGAGATTTACTGAAGCCGTGTCTTCCTTTGTGACATTGTAAAAGGAGATGTAAATGCTGCCCTTGGGTAGCCCTTCTCAGGATTATGGGAAGACCTTCACAGTCAGCTCTCTCCCTTCCAAACTCCTGAATTTAGTCTTGGCTACTTTAGCTCTTCTTAACAAAGGGATGGAAACTACTTATTCTGTACTTGTGTCCCAGATACTGGGCTATCTTGTCTCAGTGTGTATCTCATTGAATCAACATGATGGAGTGTGAGGTAGAGATCACTTCTCGCTTGTATTTTGAGAAAACAGAGGTTCAGAGAGGTTGACAAGCATGTTCAGCATCCCTCAGCTAGTAAGTACTAGATGTAGGAACTGGATTTAGATCTTTGTGAGTGCCAGTTTTTCCTCAGAATGCACAAAAACAGTGCCTGCTACTAAGGTACTCCTAAAGACTTCAAAAATACTTCTAATAGAAACCAAAGCCTGCCCACCAGCCCCGTAGCCCTCTTCCCATCAGGCGATTTTGGTATGGAGGCTCCTTTCTTCTCTCCCCTCCCCAGAAGGCAGGCATACCTGGCTTGTCCACACCCGCCCCTATGCCCCACATTGCCAGGCTCTGGGTTTCCATGTGAACTTCTTTCCCAGGACCACCCTTGAATGCCCTGAGCTCAGGGTCCAGAGTGTCATTTAACCTCGTACCCTTCCACCTACCTTCCCAGTCCCTAATGTAATGTTCTGCACCCTCCAGACATTTAATACATTTTCCTTGAATAAGCCAGTGAATAACAATCCATCAAGTATGTTACAATGTGCGTGAAGTCTGGTCAACTCCTCCCCGCCCCCCGAACGTAAAACAGATTTCCCAGGTCTCTGTGATCATACCACCTATTTTAAAGCAAAGCAAGAGGAAAAATAACCCCCAAAAAGGTACATAAAAAGTAAAGGCTCCAGCGAAGTAGGAGAATAAATCACAGTCAAGTATGTTGTCTGGGAAGTCCTAAAGCGTGGCCTGCGCGGGCAGGTGGACGAGCAGTAATGGGCAGGAGCTGGTCCTCGGCAGCGCCCCCTGCGCTGCGGTTTCTGCGTTCTAGCTAATGCATGGTGCGCGGGGGCCCGAGTAGGGGCCATAAACCGGTAATGCGCTCCCCGCAGCAGCAGCAGGCCAGACGCTGAAAGCAGCCGCGTCTGCAGTGGTTTTAGCGAGCGCCGTATGGGTGTGTTCTCGCACAGGCAGCTGATAGATCCACCTGGGAGGAAAACAGCTCCTGTGGGAATTTGAAGCCTTATAAAGGTGTTGGAAATTGTTTTACATCAATTGTCCCTCTTCCCTTTGCAGGTTGAGGAGAACATGGCGTTGACCCCCTCAGCACAGGTGCCCATAACTTTTTCTGATAATGAAATGATCCTTTCAGATGCTCCCTGAGTGGCTTCACCAGGAGGGCTGAGAGCAGTGGACTTTGATTTTCTGTCTGGTACCCAGGCTCTGTGCTCAGCTCCCCCCTGTGTGTTTTATTTTGTTCTCACATCGTCACTGCACAGTGGGTTATATCCAGTTTGCAGATGAGAAGACTGAGGCTTGGGGAGGTGAAGTGTCTCTGCCAGTGTTCAGGAATCTGAGCTGGTAGTGTCGACTGAGCCTGCCGATCCCGGTGCCCTCGCTTTTCTCCCTTGCATCTGCCTCCATTTACCAAAGAAGCCCTTGCCAAGCTGATATTTACTCAGCAGTCATTGCCTGTGATTTAAATGGAGAGATAAGGTACAAACATATGAAAAATTAAATAACTATCAATGCAAAACGACAAGAGATGTCACTAGGCTGTACATGCGTAGATGTCAAATGAGTGGTACAGGCAGTGGTTTGAGGATTATTTAAGCTGTCTTTACCCTTGGCACAGAAAATTCACTTTGTCAACATAGATAACTGTACCACAAGTGACCCCAGGGACCTTAATATAGACTTGCTTTATTACAATAGGAGCATAAGTGAATTGGCACACTTTTCAAAGGACTATAAGCAGCTCCCCACAGTGATTTAAGTTCAATTAAGCTGGGTATTGACAATCTGTAGACTTCCCTTCCTCCCAAGCATTGGGATAGAAAAAATTGCACATTTTTTTGGCCCTGTAAAGAGACAGATATGTGTGTAGAATGAGGTCTTATTAATCAGAGTTATTTCTTGTCTCTCTCTCCTTTTTTACTTTCCTTTTATTTGTTCTTTCTTCTGAGTGGTGATCTCCATGGTAACAGAACAGCTTACATCATCTATAATTACTGCTATTATTAATAATAATAATGATCATCATCATAATAGCAATCAGATAAAATGAAAGAAAAAATATGAAGGAAAATTAAATTGTGGGTCTGTATGTAAACAGTTTACAGCTTCTGAAATGAGAGCAAGACGAACCAGCAGGTCACAGAGAGACTCAGGGTGAGGATTCATAGAGGGCTTTCTGGGGTGATGACTAGAAAAGAGTTCACAACAGAGATGCAGATACAGAATGTTCTAGAGCATCCTATCATTACCACTGTGCTAGCACTTTGTGCAACCTCTTTTTCTTTTCTCTTGTTGTTGATACTGTTGGTGATCATATTGAATGTGTGTGTGTGTGTGTGTGTGTGTGTGTTAATCTTATAATTTGCAACTTTTCACATTTGGATCACTACATGTGCATAGAAGAGCTGCTTTGGAAATGCTGGAAGAAAGAACCTGGAAGAAAACAAATGGTGGTGATTAACTGTCTCATCACTTGACGATGATTTCCTGAAATCCTAGAAAGTGCTCGATGGCAGCCTAGGCTCTGGTTGTCTGAAGATGAAAGACTTCTGAAGACCTGTCCATTCTCAAGGAAAAAATTGCAGTCTTTGCTGAGCAAGCTTCTGTAACATCCACTCCCAACCCTGCCCCCACCAGTTCTCTGGACAGACTCACTTACTTTTATTTATTTTTAAAATTTTATTTATTTGAGAGTGAAAGGGAGAGGGAGAGAGTATGAGCGGGATGAGGTGCAGAGGGAGAAGCAGGATCTCCACAGAGAGCCCAACATGGGGCTTGATCCCGGGACTCCAGGATCATGACCTGAGCCAAAGGCAGACGCCCAACCGACTGAGCCAGCCAGGTGCCCCTAGCCTCACTTACTTTTAATCTCAAGAATACTTATAATAGCCTGAGACATTTGTCATTCTTCTGGACACAATTTTCCCTGAAACAATGGCAAGCTTTTAGAGTTAGGCAGTACGTTATCTTTCTGGGCAGGTACCCCTGTGGCTGGCACTGAACTAACTGGGCATATATTTGAACATAAGAATGAATGATATCCTTCATATTCTGGGAGATCTCATAGCTTTATGGGAAGATAGACTTGAAACCTAAATTCACAATGTAGTTTGAGACATGCTTTGCTAGCCTCCATAATACACTGTTATGTCTGTGAAATGATGCTTTAGAATTTTATCATATATGCTCCTTGATGCCCTATGGCCTGTAACTCCTTTATGTATAAAGGTGGCAAATAGCTGGTGAGGGTCTGCATCATGAGCTCATTCACACTCATGCCAGTACATTGGGCATCCTTAAACAATATCCACCCATTTCCTCAAAGTTCTAGTAATTAAAACAGTATAGTACTGCCACAAAAAATAGATATATAGACCAATAGAAGAGAATGGGGGAGCCCAGAATTACATCCCTACAGATGTGTTCAGTTAGTATTTGACAAGGGAGCTAGGAACACTCAATGGAGAAAGGATAGTCTCTTCAACAAATGGTGCTGGGAAACTGGACAGCCACATGCAAAAAAAGAAAGAAAGAAAGAAAGAAAGAAAGAAAGAAAGAAAGAAAGAAAGAAAGAAAGAAAGAAAGAAAGAAAGAAATTGGGCCCCCTTTATACCACTCACAAAAATTAACTCTAAATAAATTAAAAACTTAAACATAGGACCTGATATCATAAAAATCCTAAAAACACAGGGAAATTACTCCTTGACATTGGTCTTGGCAACAATTTTTTGGCTACGACACCAAAAGTACAAACAACAAGAATAAAAATCAACAAATGAGACTACATCAAACTAAAAACGTTTGTACATAGCAAAGCAAGCCATTAACAAAATAAAAATGGAATCTATGAAATGGGAGAAATATTTGCAAACTACATATCAGATAAAGAAGCAAATATATAATTACCATTACTTAAACTAAGATCTTTAATGAATTGAATAAATTCCTGCCACCAGTTCAAAAGTCTCCAAGTGCAGTTTTCCCTTAAGCAGAGAATTTGTCATGGATAATTTAATACATGTATTCCTTTGAACAAGTTAGAAAGGTGGGGTTATGCTTCAGTATACTATTCAGTAGTATACAGTAAGAAATAATAGAGAATGACCTGAGTAGCAAAAAGCAGTATCAGGAGCAGTGTTCTTCCAGGTTTCTGGGATCACGAGGACTAACCAACATAAACCATTGACAAAATTTCAGGAAATGAGAGGGACACAAATAAGTACAGAGACACATGAGACTATTCCAAAGTGAAAAGTTAATTGAACAAGATGGTAATTAGTAATTACACACAACAGCAGCTATATTACAAGAAATTGCAGTCCAGCGCACTTGTTAACTTTGTTTGTTGGATGAGTTCCCCACCCTCAGTTTTCTAGGAAACAAAGTCCAGGTCCTAAGCCTCATGTTATAGAAAAGTTTCAATGTAAGGATTCTTTAATTTTTTGCATACCAGACAGCCTGTTATATGTCCATGTGAAACATGATGCTGAATAACTATATTATCATGGATAAAAAGATTGATATTAATATCCCATTTTCCAAAGTGGAAATTTCAGAGGTTAATGACTTGCTCAAAGCCTCACTGCTGACATGTAGCAGAACACAGTTTACAATCAGAAGGCAGGTTTCCAAAGCCAGGCTGTCTCATGGCACCTTGAAGCCCTCTTCTCTAGAGATGAGAAAGTATTCCCTGTGGTAGAGGGTCTGATCTGGGGGCAGACCAGCAGAGGATGGTGCTTGGAGCCTGAAGGATTTTCTGATGTTCTCCCAATCATAGCATTTAGGTAATTTACTCCTCCGTCCCTGAGTGTAACTGGACCTTCTTGAATTATAGACAAATTTCTAGGTTTCCTTGTGTAATAGTTCAAATTCAGATCTTCTCACACAAACCCCCTCCCCACTTAATCCTTACAACCATTCTATAGAATTGGTATCATTTCTGCTTTCCAGATACTACTGATGAGGAAACTGAACTTTAGAGAAGTAATGATTTGACCAAGACTGCTTAACCAGTAAGTGTCGAGGTGGCACAAAAATCCAGATCTTCTAACTGCAGAGCCCAATCTGTGTCCATAAATATCTATGTACCCATTGACTTAATTGACCATCTTTAACATTTTGCTTCATGGATTCAATTTCAGTTAAAGCATGTGTACATCCATGAATGAATTCGCACCAACATCCACCTAAAAGATGTGCAAAATGAATATTACTCGTTTGAAAATCCTTAGAGCTAACGTTCACCTACACATTCCCTAGCTAAAACCACATGTCCCCATCTTAGACCAGACATCAGAAGCATTAAGCACTAAAGCCAACTTTCATGAGTGGCATTGACCCTTAGCCTTTAATATTTTGTCAGAGTGCAGGACTTAATCTGCACCCGCTACCAATGAAACTTGGGGGTGGGGGCGGGAACAGAAAGCAAGAAGAAATAGTATCCAATTACCTTCTTCTTTTCAATCTTTCTTCTGCTATCTCCCAGGAGAAAAAAATAATCAGAGGACAAAGGGCATCTTTGAAAGGAAAGCCCGCTAAGAGGCTCTAGGTTTCATGTAATCATCTCTCCTCTTGTCGCTCATACTCTGTTTGCAGGGCTTGTGATGCCTTCGTGAATCATGGGGAGCACTTCAGAGCTCTTAACTCTTCCTTCGTTTCTTCTGTATATCTGCATATATCAAAATGTGCCAATAGTTGAGTTGTTAGAACTTGCATTCACCCTCAGGTTCCAGAAGGCAGGGTTGGCAACATTAGTGGCTTCAAGATGAAAGGTTGTCTCTCCTACACATTTTCCTTTTCCATCTTGCTAAAGATAGAATATGATTCTGGCAAAATGAGTCAGTGAGTAAATGAATAAGCAAATCAATGAATGAATGTATGAATAATCAGATGAATGGATATATGGATATATGAATCTGTGCATATTTGGAAGGAAATCTAAATTCGTATGATTTAATGATGCTATGTGGACCACTTCTGGCATCAGATTGGACACAGTGAGACTGCGGACAAGTTTATTTTCTCTCTCTAAGCCTTCATATATCTACACCTCTATGTATATGTTTGTGTCTCTATCTATTGCTGTATCTCTGTTTATGTCTGTCTTTCTCTCTATATATATTTATCTATCTATATTGGAATCTACCATAGTGGATTGTTATGTCTACCAGAGAGAAGGTATATAAAATGTCCTCGCATGAAACAGTAACACAGCATGTATACATTAGACTGGGTGGTTCTTTGCTTCTTCTACATATCATGGACATTTCAAAACTGTTGGTCTTTATTTCTCTTTCTATGCTATTGTGTTATTAAATAATTATTTTTCTTTGGTTATTTATCAGAGTTTGTCTGTATCAGTACCAACATTTTTGGAGTTACGGGTTGACTGTGTAATATTATTATTTTAACCAATTAGAATTAATGTTCTATTATTACTTTCAAAGTCAGAACCTAATAACCTTCATTTTGATTTGTTTTCCAGACTTTATAGAAAATGTAATTCTGCCTCCATTAAACATTGGAGATGTGGTTATCACTGGATTGGTTTTAGGAAAGTCTGAAGATGAATTAGAATTCTTGAACAGAGTTTAATACTTTTGCTTCAAGAAATATTTCTTTTTCTGGAGTTAGAAAATTCTCTAGAGATAATGGAAACCAAACTTTCTCTCCTGTCTCCTTCTAATATAGTGAAACAGAAGTGCAAGCAGCGAAGTTACTTCTCCCAAGTCACATACAGAGTTAGGGTAGAGAAAGTATTAAAACTGGGGATCCTGTGCTTTTCCTTTTTAGGTAAACATGCTGACAGCTGTGATCCTGCTTCTTAGTAGTACTAATTAATAATAGTTACTTTCAGGGTGGACACTCATCACTGTTGCCTAATAGATATGCGTTGGGTCATTGCTTTACTTCCTAGACCTTGGTTTCCTCCTTTATAAAAAACTAGGAGGATGAAGTAGGAGGGAAACCACATGATAGCTATGTTAAGTTATTTTTCATCTCTGAGAATCTATGAAGAGTAATGATGTTATTATGTGGGCAAGATTCTCGGATGACAAAAGCTTTTCGAGTCTTCCTATTTCCTCCTTTGCTTTATTTGTGAGCATGTTTGGAATGAAATTCTATGTCCAATTGCAGTAAATGTTTTAGTATAGGTTATTAGTACAGAAATGTCTGATAGATCTCGGACAGTGCCTTGCAACTTCATGTCTTTGGTTGCTATTCCATAGTAACAGCTCTTCTGCTGGGATTGCTGTCTTTTTCTTTCTTTTTTTTTCTTTTTCTTTTTTTTTTTTTTGATGATAAAACTGAGCCCTAGAAAAATGAAGTGATTTGTCCAAGCTTGTTGTTGGCAGAGATAGGCTTCAAATACACATCTCTCAAGCTGTAAAACTCAAATTTCTCTCCTCTCTCCTCACCTCCTATTCTTACCTATGGTAGGTAAAACATGTCCTCCAAACCTGATGTGAAGTTCCTCATCTCTGCATATTATTTTATTGTAAACCTCTTAAAAGAATTTTTCTGCAAATAGAGGAAGCATAGAGAATTAAAAAAAAAAAAGGAACTTCAGCTAAGTGCCTTGTATGTATTGTGTGGATCATACAATCTCATCGTTGATTAGGTGTATTTTACAGGTACTTTCTATAAGGAGATCTTTCTGTGTACAGCAAACATTCGATGTGATACTTGTGTTTCTGTGAGACAGTTATCTATGCTAGTGTTTGTCTTGTGGAGGAGTGTGTGTCAGTAGCTGGAAGCATGGGCTTTGCGATCAGACACCCTGGATTCCTATTCTTGCTTAGTCACTTGCGCATGGGTAAGCTGCTCAGTCCTGCTCATTCACTTTTCCTTCATTTCTAACATGGCGTTTCTAACTTCCTTCCGATTTAGGTAATGCCAATTTAAAATGAGATGATGGACATTAAATGCTTAGCATAAAGGACTCCACAGATTTAGTTCCGATGTTTGTTAACCCCCTTACTAACTCTGTGTGGAACTCTATGAGGAACAGAAATTCTCTGGTCATTTTTATTTGCATGAGTGGAACACTCAGGTGGATTGATAGCCCCATGTGGAGCCAAGCATCACATTGCTTGTGTGATCCTCTTCCCCACCCCCTGACCCCCAGCTTTATTGAGTTATATAAGTATGATCCTCTTTTGACCTTCCTTCTAATGTCTACTTCCTTGGGTTATGTTTTCTGGACAGAGGACAAGATTTGGACCTCAGTGCAGCACAATAACACAGAGCTGACCCATGTGCGGGGTGCAGACCCTGAGAAGCCCTACACCATGGCCTTGGATTATGGTGGCAGCATGGAGCAACTGGAAGCCATGATTGATGGCTCAGAGCACTGTGAGCAGGAGGTGGCCTACCACTGCAGAAGGTCCCGCCTGCTCAACACTCCAGGTAAGGCTTGCCCCGATTCCTCTGCATGAGCCGCACAGGGTGGCCACAGATAGGCCTGGAAAACATGGAATGTCAAGAAGAGGAGTGTTTGCCCACAAGCGGGCTGCAGTGACGGTTGTTCCCTGTGTGGTGAAAAGAAATGAAGTCAGGAGAGGATTGGGGATATACTCATGCTGGCTCTGATTCCCAGGTGTGACGTAAAGGAAGCCTCTCGAGGTAGCCTCTCAAGTTTCCATACTCATCTTCAAAAAGAAAATGGTGACAATGCGCATCTTTCAACAGTTGGGAGAATGGGAAGTTTCTTGAGATCGGTAGCACTTGAAGAGAGCGTTGAACTAGACATAGACGGTGCGGAGGTGGGAAGGAATGTTTCTGGGAAAGGAAACAGTATATGAGAAAGCACAAAGGATCTCAGCATATTCACCAAAGAACAGTGAGTTATGTGCAGGGCAAGAGATGCAGAGGGAAGTGGTATCAGGCAAGGGGGTCAGGAGGGCAGGCAGGGACAGCCCTGTGTGTTTGCAGTACTAATGTTAATTGGAAAGTGCAGGCCTCAATGGAAATGACTCTTTTTAAAAATAAAGTTTGCTCTTTGAAAACAAAACAAAACAAAACAAAACAAACCAGCAAAGTAACTTCTACG